>NC_140944.1:13659309-14259309 GCF_014529385.1 Adiantum capillus-veneris
CTCTCTCTCTCTCTCTCTCTCTCTCTCTCTCTCTCTCTCTCTCTCTCTCTCTCTCTCTCTCTCTCTCTCTCTCTCTCTGTTTGTGTCATTTCTGACATTGTATGTGCAGTCTTGGATTGCTGACAAGGATGACTTCCTTCGGCGCCGGACAAGAGAGTATCGAGGAAGGGATGCTGCCCTAGCACAGTACCTTTCAAAGCTCTGCGAGTCGCCGATAGTAGTTTTTCACAATTCCATGTCACAAGAGGGTTCAATAGAAACTTACACATTCAAGACACTATCACGCTTCTTGGGTGGACCGGTGCTGCCCAAAAGTGCAGATAAAGTCATTTTTGTGGACAAAGTGTTTGCTAGAGATTGTTTTGGTTACTGCCCAGGCTATACAGGTGGTCGGGCAGCGTATTACTACACCTACACAGCAATGGCACTAGCTCTTGGTAGACAAAACCCAGATGAACTTTTAGAGTATGGCAAACATCTCATGATTCGTTACAAGGGTGACGTGCCAAAAAACAAAATTGAACCTGCAAAATCTTGATACACTTCAAGTACCAATTGTATAAGATCATGTATTACATAAATTTTGTACAATGTCATCCACTCAGAGTATCTTTCTCCACTTGTGATTCACATACACCATTGTCTCTCTCCACCTTCGTTGACTTTCACGAGCTCCGGAGTTGTTGTATGCCATTGATCTTTTAGCTTTTTGTTGTTGTAAATGTCTGATGGCTTGTGCTGTTGCTGAATTTGCCAAGACTTCTTTTGCCTGCATTCGATGAATGATTCTACGATAGAACCATTCAAATAGTTCTCTCAAACTGTTAGCCTTGATTCGAGAGCCACCATGTCGTGTGTGCCTGAAATAAGCATTTCTCGCCATGTAATGAGACTTTTCCATCCCTTGGGTATTCCATATTGTCGGGTTCCCATACTTCTGTATAAAATATGGCAAATGATTGAAGATGATGTGCTGGATATGAAAACTGATTAGTTAGAATGTTTTACACTCACATATTTGCACATAAGAGAGAAAGAAATACATGATAATACCATGTAGTGAGTAATCTGGGTGTCTGTCCATGCTGTCTTGAATGATTTTTTCAGAAGGTTGAGATTTTCCTTGAAC
The DNA here is from genome assembly GCF_014529385.1 of Adiantum capillus-veneris. Taxonomy (NCBI): domain Eukaryota; kingdom Viridiplantae; phylum Streptophyta; class Polypodiopsida; order Polypodiales; family Pteridaceae; genus Adiantum; species Adiantum capillus-veneris. The sequence continues at coordinate 13,660,439 of NC_140944.1, forward strand.
TTGTTCATATCACCTTGTGACCAGTCATCTTTGTCGCACATCAAAAATAGGATGTCTATTGATCGCCAAACCTCAGCCTTCGCGTTACGAGTAGTTGGTTCGTGGTCTTTGACTGCAATATGTAGCTTTTTCCAGCTCTGATACTCTAGCTTGCTAACATAAGATGTGTTATATATTTTTCCATGTTTTGTTAGCTTTGGATCTCTTGTACCTTGGGGCTTAGATAAAAACCTCCGTTCCTTCACCCCACCGATGGATGGTTTGCATGGGACATCCTTCTCAGCAGTTGATCTCTTTTCATCCCGCTGGATTTTCACATTGCCACCATGAAGCCCCATATCCGACAGTACCATTTCTAAGCACTGCAAGGCTACTTGTCGTTCTGTAGAGTTCTTAATCTTCCAAGCAAACCCGATGTATAAGTAGACCAATTTCTCTACAATTCTACAAAGGGCATGCATTGTACAAATGTGGACATTCACAAGTGGTATTTTCAAAACTGGTCGAAAAGCAGGATCCTCAATGTGACGTGTTGGAGCTTTTCTCCACCACTTTGGGTCCATGACCTTTGCAGGCTCCATGCAGAACAAACACGGTGACTTTGCCATTGCACCCATTCCACAATTATACATGCACTTTAATGTTTTAAGGTCACCTGCAAGATGCCACTGAACTTGAAAGTCTCCCCTTCCATCTAGACGTAGTACCTCTCCCTGGTTAGTCTGTCGATCAATCAGCTCCGGAATATTAGTTCGATGGAACACCCAATATAGAATCTCATGATCTTCTTTCTTTACCTGCAACACAAAATAAATGAGACTTAAGTAGATCTGAACATTTGAGCTTACTTGAGAATATCGCTTACCTCAAACGCACCAAGCCACCATATGTTAGATTCTGATTGAACACTAAAATATAAAGGATCATCACTGGGACACTTTGAGAGGGCTCTATTCATTAAAGTAATAGTAACACGCTCTAGCTTTTTCTCTTTAACAAGCTCACACTCATCCAGTTTTAACACAAAATGTAATAGTCCACGTGACTCTTCAAATGTGATGTTGTAAAACTCCACCATTCTCTTCTGTAGTATCCGCAGGTCCATAAAAATATTGTTGAACTCATCATATGCCATGTTCGCTCCATGGCCACTGTAAGTTGCTTTAATATGAAAGGGCTGTCCAAGATAGTCTCCCTGTGCCTCGTTAAGCTGAAGCCTCTCTTTCCAAACACTTGAGGCTGATGGTAGAAGTTTGGATTTTATACCCTTCCTAACAAAGATGGATGAGACAGACTTTTGGATAGCCGAATATCCTCTTTTGCTTACACCAAGTGAATCAAGTGTGCCTTGTATCTCTTTTGCAGGCACTGAGTTCTCTGAAATAAACCGGTCCACTACATTTCTTTGTAGAACCTTAAACTTCTTGTCATGTACTATATCTGCTGCCAGGCTTCTACTTATAAGTGGCTTCAATCTCTTTCCTATATTGGCTTTGGGGTCAATGTTTTCCTTGTCAGGATAGATTGAGTCTCTACATGAAGACAATGCATAAGTAAATAACAGAAAATTTGCTTCACTAACACTATTTAGGCACATGAAAACAATGCATAACAAGAAAAAACAAAGAGATTACTTAACTAAGACAATGTAGCCAACCAAGAAGCATCACCTTAATGCTCGGATTCTTTTCTTGAGACCTCCTGATGCAACCTGCAATGTTTCAAGATTGCGCAATTTCTTCTTTCGGATACGACCACCCAAGATGGTGTCCTTCATTTGACAACTTCGCACCTTTCCTTTCAGTTCTTGTACCTCTGTTTTATGTTGCAAAATGGTAACCTGATCTGTAGAATGTAAATGTGAAAGGCGAACAATCTCACATTGTTGAGCTTGGAGAATGCTCTTGTAAGTTCCAGCTTCTCTTGTAAGTGATTTACAATAACCCAGAAGGCCGTTTTCTCCATCACCAGCAAAGGTCAATAAGCTTGTAGGATTGACAAACGGTGGAGACACATTAGTTATTGGATTCTTAGGGTAGAGAGAGCCTCTCGTCCAGATATCTATGTGTTTAGCTCCTTGAGCTCTGAGCGTGTCTATGGAGGTGGGAGGTGTATGTGTGTTTGTTTTACTGCGCTTAATCAATGGTTGGTACTCATTGTCCAAATCAATGTGAAGGTGATATTTGGCTCGTTTGTGGGTAACATTTGTGCCATTTGAGGAGTGCGCCATTAGCCAAATGTGCAGGTTTAATGGAAAGTGAATAGCGGCTGCGGATTCGTCCCTCCATGTTAGCCTCATTCCCTCCGTATTGACGTTGTTCATTCAATGCAACTAAAAAGAGGATTATCCCTCAATCACTACGAACGAATGTTCAGAGGGGTAAGGAATCTACTTAAAGTACACTTTTTGAAGTTTTACTATGAAAGACCCAGCTCTTTTATTTGTCATTTTTTCTAGAGAGAGAGTGCAAAAAATACATTTTCTTAGAAGGCCCTCCAAATGATCTCCGAAATTTCCTAATGAAGTGCTTGATGATTGAGATGCTTGAGGTGCTTGTCATTCTTGAGATGCTAGGGCTGTACTTGAGGTGGGAACCCAACCCAAGCTTGAGGGGCTTAAGGTCCAAGCTTGTGGTGAGAACTTGGCCCAAGCTTGAGGGGCTTGGGTGTCACAAAAGTCAAACCAAATCCCTACAAGGAGGGGGCAAGCCATGCAAGAAGGGGGGGTGGTTGCTTGACCACTCTCTCTCCCAAAGGGCACCCCTTGGTCGAGTAGGACACATGTCAAGCCCCTAGCTAGGTTACCCTCATGGTGTACCTAAAGCACATTGGTTGGCCTTCCAAGGGGTCCAATGATAATTTAGTGGATTTAATTAATTGTTTTAGCATTTATCAAGTCCTCTCTCTCAAAGGGAAAAGGGGGACACTTGTCCCAAGGCTACCCTTGTTGTTTGATATGCCCTTGCTTGTGATTGGCTAGGTCAGGAGGGGTCCAATGAGATCCAAGCATGAGCTACAAGAAGGGGGGGTTGACCAAAGCAAGCTAGGGGGTTTCTTGAGGGGTATACTCTCCCCCCCACACACACACTCATGGTGTATTGTGCAAAGTGCAAGAGCTCTCTGTCCTTCTTCAAGCAAGTAGAGAGGTTGAGAGCCTACACCAACACTCTTGACTATGGAATGCAAATCCAACCAAGATCCATGCTTCAATGCTTAAGCTTTCCATCTTCTCCATCTTCACTACTATGATGTTATGTATGCTAGCAAGAAGAGTGATGATAAGTAAGGAACTAATTCTTTCTCCTATGAAATGTTTCTTCTTCTTCTTCCCTACCCTCATTCCCTGCTAGCAAGAAGAGTGATGATAAGTAAGGAACTAATTCTTTCTCCTATGAAATGTTTCTTCTTCTTCTTCCCTACCCTCATTCCCTGCTACCTCTCTCCACCTTCGAAGGTGTTTGAGGTCTTGGGAGTGAGGCTTGGGATAGTTAATGCTTTCCACAAAGTTTATGTTATGCTCGTGATCCATGAAGCTTTCCATCTCAATTGCATCACCTAGGTCACAAGGAACACAAAGATTGTATTGTAACAAGTCTCTCTTGATGAGAGAAAATATAATAAAAATGCCTTTTGGAGGGGGGACCGGCTCCACATAATCTGGTCCTCAACTGTTGTCATGTTCTCTAAACTCTCTCTCTCTTGCAATAGTATTGTTCACGCCAAGTTAACTAAATGCTATGTTTATGTTGCTACCATCATGAATTAAGTTCACCCGCTATGCTCACAAAGTAATTTTATAAAAGTACTTCTCTAATTTCCGCTACTCTCAAAGTTAATAAGCCATTTCCATTACAAAATGAGTTCTTTGTAGTGCGGTCTTCATGTGATGATCTGATCGTCCTAGAGGCAAGAACCTGTGGCTTTTACAAATCGCACAAGTTCGAAGTTGTAGAGATGCTGGTATTGATTCTCATTATGTTGATCAAGCTTGCATTTTTTGTTATGTTGTTCTTTTTACAGAATAACTCAACCAACTCTATTGCTTGTTCCACTAACACCGCTACTTGTCATCAGCTTTGTTAGAGTCGTCACTAGAATTTCTGATGCGATCATTGTCATCAACTTGGTTAGAGTCATCGCTAGAATTTTTTATGCGATCAACAATGGGTATTCTTGATGAGGGGCCTTATTTTAAAAGCTTTTCTGTGTTCGAAATGTATGTATATTTTATAGCTATTAGATAGCTCAACAATTGCAAAAAGAGACCATTTTTCTTTTCCTCTTGTTTGTGTGAGGATAAAAGTTTTTCTCACATGTTACATGCCGAATGGCATTGGAATCCCTACATTTTTGCATTTTTGACATTTTATGATGGAATGTCCATAAAAGAAAATGGCTAGCACACAAGTTGCAGGTTTTTCTTTCTGTATTTAAAATCATTCTCTAGGAACAAGGCAAAAATCTAACAACACCTCTTTGAAAGTTTGAGGTGTAGTTATTTGAGGGGATGGGGGTTAACCCAAAACAATTACCTCCTCCTTGTGTAGAGGCCTCCTTGTGTAGAGGCCGGCCCGCTAAGAAGGGTTTTGGACGTCATTGCGGAACGTTTGGGTGACAACAACTTTTTGTCTCGACACTACAATATGGCGACCGTGCTGCTAAGTTCGCTTGGATGATAGTTTGTGGCTAGCGACGGTTTGTGAGAGAGTTTTGTAACTCCCAACTCTCACCATGCACGGTTTGATGGTTTGATGAAGTCGTGAGGGAGTTTACCGCTCCAATACAAACGGCCCGAAAGGAATTTGGGTTTGTGGAGAGATATAAATCAAGAGACCAGAAGACGCGTATTCAGGTGGCGCCTTGGCGGAAAAGGCGCGAACGGTCGAGGGGAAAGGTGTGACGGTGGAGGGGAGGGGTGCCTGGCCTGAGTATGGAGGCCAGCGAAATCTTTGAGAATGAAGACTTCCTGTGGCGGCTGGTGCGCCATCTTCCGGAGAATTCGGACAGGAACAGATTCTCGCTGGTGTGTCAACGATTCCGGCGGGCCCTTCTTCCATTCCGCACCAAGTTCCTCTTCAACTGCGAGCGATATGAAACGGGGGACAAAGTAATATATCTGCAATTTGATCCTGAAAAACCGGAAGTTGAGGTTACGCCGATCGAATGGACCGGCTTGCTACCGATGCTTCAGGCCTGCGCCCAGACCTTCCCCACGATCGTCTCTCTCTCAATCATGGGCCTCTGGAGCGGTAGCTCCAGCTTGCCCACAAACGGCCTATCATCTGTTCTCCTCCATCCGCGCTTCGCCCATCTTTCGTCACTCAAAATCTCCTTCTTCAAAGCTGGCGTCGACGACAACTTCGTCCGCCTCATCTCCACCGCCTGCTGCAATCTCACCTATCTCAATCTGCGCCATTGTTGCCCTCGTCTGTCCGACCAGGCCCTCCACTCCCTTGCTGGCGGCTGCACCCGCCTACAGTTCCTCAAGCTCCGCGGCCACGATCGTGGGCCCAACACAATTTCCGACTTCGGCATTGAGCGCCTGCTCTCGAGCTGCACTCGCCTGACTGATCTGCGCCTCTGCGTGGGCTTCAACCAAGTGACGGGGTGGGGCGTCCGAGCAGGCCACGCTCTGACGTGTGTAGTGATGGAGAATTTGAACCACTTGGAGAGCAATGCGCTGTCGCAAGGGCTGCAGGGAAAGCGGCTGAAGAGGTTAAGTCTGCATGGAGCAGCGCGGTTGGGGGAGATTGAGAGGCTGGTGGTGGAGAGGTGCGCGGCAGAGGTGGTGGAAGAGCTAAATCTGTCGGGCAGGATGGAGCTAAAAGATGGAGGGCTAGAGAGGATTGCGAGGGAATGCAGGAGGCTGCGCGTGCTAGAGCTGCGGGGCGTCCATGGAGTGACGGAGGAGGGGTGGAAGGCTCTGGCGAGGCATGCGGAGGCGCTAGAGGATCTTGACGTTCGCGATTGCTATTTTTTTAGGGAGGACTGCCTGCGGGCTTTGAGGGAGAACTGCCAAAACCTTCGCCATCTCCTTATTTCTAGTTACTTCTTCCTCCAACAACGCAGCCTTGAAACCTTTTGCAACGCTCGCCCTAGCGTCACCGTCAAGGTTTACCATCGTGAGAAAGATTATGTCGTTGACGAACGAGTAGGCCTCTCTGGGCGGCCGCTAGGGAGTCGATTGGGCAGGCGTCCCACCCTTTACAAAGACCCCGTAAGATGTTATAAAGTCAGGCGTTTTGGCTACCCGTGGTTCGAGTTTCTTCCATTCGAATTAGTTTCACTCGGCATAGTTTAGGTCTCTTCATCCAATCAAATCTGGGAAAAAATACAAATAAAAAGCCTTTCAAAACATCTTCAGTTTGAAAAATGAAAAGACCTACGAAAGTAGAAAGTCAAAAGGTTTTTCTTATCCATATAGAACGCCTTCACCTTCATATTGACCAGACATACTGTTGTCCTTTATTTTTCCTTTACAGCACGGTCGCCTTGGAACATCGAAATGGCCTTCCAGTTCTATTTGCAGGTCAAGCAAACCGGTGGTTTAGAAGATAAATGGTTGATCTGATTTAGTGATGAGACAGGTCGTGAGCAAGGCTGGTTCTTGCCCCCGACGGTTACATCTCGTCATAGCAATGAAACCACAATCCCATCGATTTTGAGGGAATGCAAACAAAAAAGCTCACCTTTTTACATGATTTGACAGTGAGTTAATGGAGACATTCTTTCTCTACACCACCGGTTGGTGACCAGCTGAATATCAGAGTAGCAGTGCAGGCGACTAGGTCCTTAGCCTCTTTTTTTTATGTGTGTGTGCACGCGCACGCGTTGGGGTGTTGCAGGCGATATATCTCACTCAGTTGAACACACAGCTACATGTTGCAGGTGGAGGGGCGAGGCAAGGGGGCTTTTTGCATAGAATTATCTCTCTATAAACTTAAAAGGGGCCGAAACCTGACGTGGAAGGGGGAGGGGGGGCGAGAGATATTCCTGGGTATCAAGCTGGATAATTGATTTTCTTTTTTAGTATGCCAGGTATAGAGCCATATACATTAGGGTCCCCTAATCTCGAAAAAATAAAAATCCATTCAAAACATCTTGAATGCATAAGTGATTTAAAGTGAAGGGTGAGTTTAGGAAATAAAAAGACATGTGAAGGTGGAAAGTCAAAAGACTTTTTGAGTCCATATAAAGAGGTGGTCTAGTGCACACGAGCTCGCGTGACCCTCCTATAGTGGATCGCACTCGCTCTTATCAATAGGCAAATCCTATACAGTTTCTCAAACTGATTCATAAGCACACAGTGAAACACTCTCAGTGTACCCAACTCGTGTTTATATTCTTGCTTTTGAATGTCTCTATGTAAGAATGTAAGTATCTATGTGTATATATATGTATATACATGTGTATGTGTGTGCCTCTATATTTATACATCTCCCCATGTATATATATGTATATACATGTGCGTGTGTTGTATGTGTATATGTGTGCGTGTGTATATGTATGTGTGTGCCTCTATCTTTATACACATCCCTATGATACACATCACATTCTGTTTCTCTCTCCCTTGTTGTCACCCCTCACCACCCCCTACCCTCTCTCTTCATCTCCCCCCCCCCTCTCTCTCTAATACCTCTCTCACACCCTCTACTGATCTCTCCTACTCTTATTTTCCACTCTCTCTCTCTCTCTCTCTCTCTCTCTCCTGTTGGCGGAGTGGCCACGTGTTGTGGCAAAAAGACTATCAAATTAATGAAAGCTCTTTGTTGTCATTTACAATGGTGGTGTGCATGAGGGAAAGTTACATTTGAACCATTACACAATCTCTCTCTCTCTCTCTCTCTCTCTCTCTCTAACATGGACATGGTAAATCAATGATAAACCAAGATTCATTCACAAAAAATAAAAGTTAATGATGTCAACTTGAAGTGATTCATCTACTTACAACATTTTGCACTACAACGTCATCTGGTCAATTGAACCATAATTAATTATTTTTTCTCAAACCTTCATTAATATCAAGCAAGGGAGGGAGAGAAGAGTAAATTATAAGATGTATGTTACAAATTCCAAACACTCAATGTATGTCAAGCTACATAAATGAAGAAGTCAAGATAAAACGCATCGTGATCATCAATGAATAAAGGTCTTCAAAGCACAACGAGTGTTTTCACTATCCAAGGTCCAATGTGACACACACTTCACCCAAGGAATCGAGGAGGGTGACTCAACACATACACCTCCATCCTCCATATGGACAACTGTCACCATATGAATAGCGTGTAATAAGTGCACACTGGCCCCCACCTCTTGAATACTCACATAGACATGGCCATTAGGTCAATATTGCCTTCAATGTGATAATATCCCTCCAAGCCATCAACACGATGGTAAACAGTCGACAGAGTATACCCATTGATAATAATGTTTCTTGTTTAGAAAAACATATGCCTTGACACAAATCAACAAATCACTGAGCCCTAGTTCCATGACAACCCACTCCTTGCATTTCACTCAAAGATTGGTAAAAATCAAGTTTTTAATAGCACGCCACCATAGTGTTTTCACATACTAAATTTTCTCACTAAAGCATCGGTGGAGCAAACTTCGACACATAAGGTGAGATAACCTCCAAAACTAGAAAAAGTAGAATTGTTCATGTTTCAAATTTTGCCTATGGATTGTAGTCATGTTCCCAAAATGACTATATTTGGTTCTTCATGCTTTAAGTGTGCCATTTGCATGCAGCAAGATTTCACATTTAGGTGCCATGGAATGGAGGAGTTTTGTGGGACATGTCTACATTTGCACAAAAAAACTCAAAAAACGATCATCCCCAATCTCTTCACCGGCTATGGCATGTGTATATTAAGGGTTTTCTTGTTGTACACGGCATGAGTTGAGAGGTAGGGTGTCTTGCTTTCAAATTCCCATGTCCAAAACAATTGAGTGGTGTTGATTACCTTAACAATTGCAAAATATGTTCAGACTTGATGGTTGAGATTAGCACATGGAAGATGATAAGGTCTCTACTGACAATTATCAACCTAAATAGTAAAGGATTGGTGGGTACTTGATCAGAATCTTTGGAAGAAGAATAAAGAGAGGATAAGAGTCAAGACTGCATGCATTAAAGCACGACAATATGCATTCACATTGTAAATCAAACCCACCAGATTGTGAATCAGAGAATGCAAGTAGGTTGAAGGTAGGAGATATGGATAATGGTCCATGCAAAAAAGGGATAAATATTTAAGGAGAAATAGTGGTGCTAGAGAGAGAGAGAGAGAGAGAGAGAGAGAGAGAGAGAAAGCTCCTTCCCTATCGAATTGACCTCCATTGTGTTGTTCGGCTAGTCCTCAACGTGCTCCCTAGCATCTCGGCTAGTCATAACCCTTGTAAAGCACCACCTTGATGCCTCGATGCACCCATGGTCAACCTTCTTAGTTGTGCTTCTGACGCCCCACTTCTTACTCCACCTCTCTTGCCTTGTGCCCCCTTGTTTCTCCGCCTTCACCCTCGAGGTCGCCCACCAATTATTGTATTGGCATTTGCTTCTACTCTAGGTTACCAAACCAACATGGCCTTGTTGTGCCATTTCCCAATCCTACTCTCCTCCCTTGACCTCTCCTCCAATCAAACAACCTTAAAGAAAACTTTCCCATCATATCTCTGGGATGCTCTTTTGCCACCTTAATACCACAAAAAATAGGCCACCCTTAGCAGCACATTTATTCTTCAGACCCACTCCTCCATGTGATCGCTCCAAGAAAACTTCTCTAGGACACTCTATTCCTTGTTGAGGTCACTTGGTATTGATTGTGGGTGACCGGCCCAAGGGTATAGAGCTCCAATGTCCCATCATATAAACACTTAATCAAGCAAATATAGGGAGCCAATTGCAAATGATACATGCTCTACACTCTTGCCTTGCTTCACCTGTGCAAGCTAAAAGTAGTTGCATGTAGACAATATAACCGAGTCTCTCTCTCTCTCTCTCTCTCTCTCTCTCTCTCTCTCTCTCTCTCTGAGGCGGTGCCTCTTTGCCTCCCACCCAGAGGCTCTTCAACTTCCCGTTTATCTCCCACAGGTTGGCTCCCCCTCATGAATCCCATCACAAAAACCAAAAGTAGATACCTAAATGAATTTTAGAGCCATAGTGGTCTAGGTAGGTCTGTCAGCAAGTTGGTTCCTTGCCATTGTCTTTGATGATGGTTTGTAGATTGAGAGAGATGAGAAGGGACAAATGCATCCACACACGCACACACATACACACTTTGCCTAAGTCAATATCTTTCCTTGGAATGAACTTTGACACCAAATCATCTCATAGAAAATGAAAAGTCATATGTTCTTGAAGCAAGAATCCCCCCCCCCCCTCCCACGTCATTTTTTCATACTTCCTGAGCTCTAATGTTTCTCTCACATACTATGTCTTATGCTATTATATACACCATCACTAAGCAAAATATGTGGATGAAAATTACTTTTGGGAGATATAGAGAAATAATTAGAGACCTTTAATATGCTTTGTGTTCTTACTTGGGCGACGTTGATAGTTGGATGCTCTCAAGTGGTAGTTTCTAGCTGTGTACAAAGATTATTGATGTCAACATCTATTGTCCGAGCTTGCCATGCCATGCATAGAAGGACCCCTATCGTGAAAAGAGAGTTTCCATTTCTTGGGAAGCTTTCAAAGAAACCTCATTAGCTCTCTCCTTCCTTCAAGCATGGTAGATGTAGCCAATGATGCTAGACATTTCTTTCATGGTCACGAGCGCCTCTAGTTGATCAGAAACCCTCAATGTCACTTTGAAACCTCCACCAACACCTCAATATAATATTACTATATCATGAAGAGGTGGTAAATATTAGGCCGGCCTACCCACCAATCTATTATACATTGCCTTCAACAATAGCTTATAAGAGAGCAAGATTGGGAGGTAGAAAAAATGCATGGTCACACAAAATGTTCATTGATAACACCAAAAATCCAAGTCAAAGAGGGCTAGAAATTGAAAGATGATGCTTTAACTGCATCATTTGCAGAGGAGGATCTTTCAATTCAACCATCTGCGTGCACGTTTTAGAAGGAGAGAGAGTAGTGCTAAGGCCACAACCAACATTAACCCAAAACCAACAACTTAACAATTTCTACATTTGGTCTACCATAAATAGGTAAAAATGAGAAAGCACTCTAATAAGTAACTCTAAAGGAGCACCATCTTTAGGGAATGTATATGTACAAGATTGAGGAGTCAAATTTCAACCAAATGATTGAGGAGTCAAAAACCTCTTAGGCTAGATGGTTACTGATTTAGTGTCATAGTTGAGAACTTTAATGCTCTTCTTGACTTTGGGAACATTTGAGCATGCTCAACGCAACAATGATGCATCCGCAAGTAGAGGATGACTCAATGCAGAATGATGATGTGATGTGGAGCCTGGGGGGACCAGGGGTATTTAGTGTTGTCTATAGACATTAGAGGAGCAGGCGCTTGGAGCCCGTGAGTGGTAAGGTTGGGCCAACTAGTGAGGTTGACAACCACACACATCAAGGGGGGCTTCCAGGCAGTACTTCAACAAGTCGTATCTCCATTTCACACCACAAAATCAGGCAAGGCGCTTATAAGGCTTGTTGATTGATATACATAACAAAAATAGCAGCCACGAGTAAATGTCCTGAGCCAGCACCTGCATGCCCTCATCCTCAAAAAAAGGCTTGTCTGCAAGGAACAATCCTTGGAAAAATTCCCTGATCAACTTCACATATACTAAGTGCAGCACCAAAACATACAATGAAGAGTTGTTCAATCAGCTTCTCGTCCATAGTATAATCACATGGAATGCACTCATTTTAGGATACTCCAACCATGGGCTTGCCCACATTCCAGACTTGTAGTTAAAACTCTTTCTCTCTGGGCCATGGCCTTGCTCCTATTCCTCTACCTATGTTGTGGCATTAAGGAGTGCCATGTTTGTGTCTCTGTCTTTACCACTACCACTATCTATTTGCTATTGTAAGAAAGGAGTTTTTGGCTCAAAATATTGCGTGTGTGTGTGTGTGTGTGTGTGTGTGTGTGTGTGTGTGTGTGTGAGAGAGAGAGAGAGAGAGAGAGAGAGAGAGAGAGAGAGAGAGAGAGCATTCGCTTGTCCAAACTTGGGGGGCACATTCTTCTACATGGACTCTCGCACCCTCGGATCATCACTGATGGCACTTCCCTGTACATTAGAGTATTGTGGGAGCCAAGTGCCTAGATATATATATCTACAAGTTATGGTAGTGATGAAACAATTGAAGTGAAAAGTCAAATGAGTCACTTTCTTGCAATGGTGAATACAAAATGACCTTAATTGGATGCAAGGATGCAAAGCATCTTAGCATTAGATGCATTTGGGCTTCTCCTATGGCTAGCAGTTTTTTTTTCCTTTTGGGAGCCCCTACCTCCGACTAATTTAGCTATATATATTTGGATAACCTGTAGATGTTTTACATCTATCCCCAAGGCATGCACGCGCACGCGCGCGCGCGCGTGTGTGTGTGTGTGTGTGTGTGTGTGTGTGTGTGTGTGTGTGTGAGAGAGAGAGAGAGAGAGAGAGAGAGAGAGAGAGAGAGAGAGAGAGAGCATAATTTTTATCATCATGGGAACAATCCAAATAGACATTGAAAATCTAGTGAAAAGCCTTGAACTCAAGACTTGGTATGCGAGAGAGAGAGAGAGAGAGAGAGAGAGAGAGAGAGAGAGAGAGAGAGAGAGAGAGAGAGAGCCTTTCCTTGTCAACTTGGTAGCCCTCCAAAATTGACCCCGCAGCATGGCACCAACCAAAAATTATCTTGCTCCAACCAAATGAGGGTTGTGAAAATCCCCTCTATTGGCAAGGCATAGTTTTGATGGCATGGATCAACAATAGCAAGCTCGTAAAAATCTGGTACTTTGCCGTTGGTTGACGAGTAGGAAGATATGTTCAAATTTATTAGAAGTTGTGTGAAGGATGATTCAATCGCAGTCAATTAGATGAAAGCACTCCATATGCTCATTACGAGAGAGAGAGAGAGAGAGAGAGAGAGAGAGAGAGAGAGAGAGAGAGAGCTATTTAGGAAGTCTACAACTCAAAAGAATAAAGAAGAGAAAAGAAGGTGGAAAAATAGATAGCAAGATCTACTTGATGAGTCTTGACCTCAAGATCTAATATGAGAGACAAACGACATACCTAGGCATTGTTATCTTCCTAGAGTAATTCCAAAGAGTACAATCCATTCTCCTCACATGTGGGTGCATAGACACACACACACACACACACACACACACAGAGTCATATATAGGTAGGTGTGTGTGTGTGTGTGTGTGTGTGTGAGAGAGAGAGAGAGAGAGAGAGAGAGAGAGAGAGAGAGAGATCCAATTTCCATGCTTTTCTTGGCTGCAACAATGCACGGGTCACATACTAGTACTATATATAATGGAGGTTAAAAATTTCAAGGAAGGAGAGGCCTCCATCTGTCATTCATTGGCTCATTTCAAAGAAGACTTTACAAAACATCTAATCTAAAATGCAAAAGTGAAGGTAATACTCCAAGAATAAAAGGCCTTTTCACACTGAAAAGTCAAAGGCTCGATTTTTGGTTTTAGCAAGTTCAAATTGGTGTTTTCATTTAAAAAAAAAGAAGCATTATCCATTTCTAGAGTTGATAGAGAGATAGACAGACACTCGAGACTGACAAAATATCTCAAGTTTTGGGAGGGAAGGCTTGTAAGTTTGCGTTTGAAATCGTTGTAGTCTCATGTTTAGAGTTGATAGAGTTCCTATACCTTAAATGTTTGAAGGGAGCGCTTGTCAATTGGCGTTTCAAATCATTAGCCATACAGTTAGTTGGATTCTTGACAAGAGAACGAAAGATAAGAAAAGAAATACGGTGGCTACCTAACAAAGAATGTCATTTTGGCTTTTTGTTGGCGCAAAAAAGCATCACCTAAATGTACTATTTTCATTTTCTCTCTCTAAGCTGACGTGGAACTTCTTACAGTGTCCAAAAGTGAGTCCAAAAGTCTCCTAATGATTCTACTCTTTCCTCCAAGTGAATGAAATGTTATCATGTAATACTGGTATGTTGGCACTTGTGGAGGTTGAAAATGACACTATACTCTCTAGTGGTTATACAAGTCCTTGAGTGGGCAACAATAACTTATATTAAAGCTAATAAGAGAAGAAGCGGAAATGCCCATAACATTGTCCCATATGAATCTCATCAAAATTTCACTTTTTCCTCCAAGTGAATGAAATATTATCGTGTGATATTGGTTTATTGGCACTTGTGGAGGTTGAAAATGACACTATAAACCATCTCCCAGTGGTTGTACGATGCCTTTGAGTGGGCAAAAATAGCTTATATCAAAGCTAATGAGAGAAAGAACTAAAATCAGCCATAATATTGTCCCATATGAATTCCACCTCTCTCTCTCTCTCTCTCTCTCTCTCTCTCTCTCTCTCTCTCTCTCTCCTTTGGGTTCAATCACGGAGGGCTCAAGCAAGCACATAGCTATTATTTACTATTTGAAATATATGTGCCCGAGACATGGTCACACTATACCATTTATTTGTCTTGTATGCATGTTGAGTCTACTAGAATTTGAAGAGAAATGTTAGATCTCTCCTTGTTTGTAGAATTCTTCCAAGAAACACATTCCATAAATTATGTATTGTGTTGCCATGATAAAGCAACACTTAAAACGATCTTTTGTAATATGTGTACATACTACAATTATCATTTCCATCTTCTAGCTAGTTGCAAATTACAAGATCATTGTACTATGGACTGAAGAGTCCGAGCTTTGGATAAGCTTGACTGCTCTGATCCCCAATCTCCATACAAAGATTATTCATCTTGTTCCATGGGCTGTTGATCTAGCCATACGTCTTTGATTGGAGTTGACTTTAGAGTCAGCTATGAGGGTAATGCCTGAAGAGTCCGAGCGTTGGATAAGCTTGACTTCTATGATTCCCAATCTCTAGACAAAGATTGTTCATCTCGTTTCATGGGTTGTTGATCTAGACATACGTCTTCAATTGGAGGCGACTTTAAAGACAGGCTTTTGTCGTTCACTTCTCGGATTGTTCCTACAGGTGATTTGGCCAATCTTTCTTAACTAAGGGAACTCCATCTAGCCCCTCTTCACTATCTGGAATTATTATTTCAAGTCTTACTGGTTCTGCTAAAGATTCCTTCAATCCCTTAACATCTTGCATTTTTCCTTTGTTTGATTTGGTCTCAATTTTTGCCAATTTTCCTATGAATTCTAGTTTTGGCTTTTGTTTCTTAGATTGCATTATTTGCACCAAATTTCTATAAGCTTTGATTTTGGTAGCTTACATGTCAAGTGTTGGGTAGTTATTCCATTTCATTTCATGTCTAACCCGCTTCAATCCCTCTTGGAAATCTTCCAAGGCCGCATTGATTGGTTCGTATATTTTGTCTACTAATACGGATCCTCCGGATTTCAATATTGATTCCTTAAATTTTGATGTGAGAGGTCCTCAACCCATGGACTCTAAAGTATGATGGGGTCCTTGACAGGTCTCTAGGCCTTCTAAGAAACTAGAGTTTCTAAGTAAGAAAAATCCAGGGAAGATACCCTTACCATTGGCAATGGCTTGGGACTGTAGCCCTAGAGAAAGACGTAGTCCTGTCTCACAAGCAAGAACGGGACAAAATCTAAAAGATCCAAAATTCTCTCTCTTAATTGATCCCCACTTACCACCCCGCACGCAGACATGCTTATTTATTTTCTAATTACTACCACATTCTTTGAACAGTGATACCTTAAAACAAGTATTGTATTGTAGATGCCAGCAAAGAAATTGTAGAAAAATGAGAACATAAAATGGAAAGGAAACAATTAGATCTAGAAATAGAGGGAAAAACTCAATTCTTGATTATGGTGGATGCACAAGATTGCATCAAGAACAAGATAAATGGGAGATATCCAGCCTAGAAAATAGAAAAAACATAGCTCAATGGAACAAAACTCAATAGAAACTGAACAAGTTGAATGAGACCAAGGGGAAAAACCTCTAAGGACTAAAATAGAACAAAAACAAATGTATAGAGAGCTAAATCAAACCTTGAAAGAGATCATGACTACTGAGATGGAGTCAAAGAGCGACAACTAGGGGCAACCGGTGTTCCTTTGCATTGCAAAATGTACACTCTACATGTTTGAGGGATCATAGTAGAACACAAATGAGACAAACCAAAGACCAAGGAAAATCTTATGAGGGTCCTAAAAATGCCAAACAAATAGACCTTGCAAATCTTGGAGAAGACACAAAGCCACATACATAGCTACAGATTTGTCTCAAGAAGAGGAAGAGATTATCATTTGGATGTTAAATGAGTATAGAGATTTCTTCGCTTGGTCATACAAAGATCTTAATGGAGTGGATCCTGAAGTATATCCGCATACTATCCCTATGAGAGATGATGTTAAGCCAAGTAGACAACGACCATACACCTACAATGAGACCTTTGCTAAGGAAGAGATCGAGAAGCTCAAGGAAGTTGAATTCATCTATGAATTATAACACACTGATTGGGTATCACCTATTGTGGTCATACAAAAAAAGAATAGAAAAATCAAAGTGTGTGTGAACCTAAAGAAGTGAAATACAACTACCATATGAGCTAACTATCCTCTTCCTATCACGAATCATGTTCTAGAACGTGTAACTGGAAAGGAGGCTTGTAGCTTCTTGGACGGATTCTTAAGTTACAATCAATTAGCCATAGATCCAAAAGATCAACACAAAACTACCTTTTCCACATAATGGAGAATTTTTGCTTACAGGGTCTTGCCTTTTGGACTAACCAATGCACCTGCAACATTCAAGTGGCTAATGAGCCATGCATTCAAGGAATATCTGCAAAATTTCCTAGAAATTCACATGATGATATTTGTGTGCATTTGACTAAACGAGAAAGCCATTTTGAACACTAAAAAGTGCATCTTTGAGAAATACCATCTATATCAAATTTGCTTAAGTCTGGAGTAGTGTGTATTCATGGTTAGACAAGGCAAAATTCTCGGACATATTGTCTTAAAAAATGGCATTGCTGTAGATATGGAAAAAGTGGAAACAGTTTCTAAGATGTCTAGACCTACCAATGTCAAGGAGGTTTAGACATTCATATGGCATTGTGGCTATTACCATAGATTCATCTACATGTATGCAATCATTGAAAAACCCGTTTATGGCCTCATTACTCATTTTGAATGGAATGAGGAATGTGGAAAGTCCTTCCAAAAGCTTAAACAAGCCTTGACATCAACACCAATGCTGAAAACTCCATACTAGAACAAAGTTTTCCATGTGCATGTCCTTGCTTCAAATTTTGCTATTGGGTGTAAATTAGCTCCACTAGGAGAGGGGACAATGGATTTTCCTATCTCTTAAGTTTTCCATGTGCATGCGTTGCTTCAAATTTTACTATTGGGTGTGTATTAGCTCAACCAAAAGAGGACAAATGGATTTTCTTATCTCTTATGCTAGCAAACAGCTAAACCTAGCAAAAAATAACTACACCACCACTGAAAGAGAAGGCCTTAAAATGGTGTATGTGGTCAAGAAATTTTGACACTTTTTGCTAGCCAACAAGTTTGTCTTTTTTTGTAGACCATCAATCCTTGCTCTATTTAGTGAACAAGCCATGCAATATGGAAAGGATAGTACCATGGTTTATCATCCTACTAGAGTTTGATTTTATAGTGTTGGTCAAGAAGAGCGCCATACACCAAAGAGCAGATTACATGTTGAGGGTCACTTTAGGGGAAGCACAGAAAAGGGTAGATGATGATTTCATAGATGCCTGCTTGTTCTCAATGGAAATGGTCCCTCAGTGGTTAGAAAACCTTGTAGCTCAAGTAGACTCATAGATCCCACTTCCAATCACACCATGATTGATAGAGCAATCTGCCCTATATCAATTGTTGGTTGGAAGATGGTATTGGAAAAACAATGACGGGATTCTACTTTTGTGCATTAGCCCTAAGGAACAAGCAAACTTTTTGAATCAAGCTCATACGATAGTAGTCAAAATTCATTTCATTAGGAAGAGGATGGGGTCTAGGAGGGCCTCTTTATTTGCCACGAGATTATGGAGGTGATTAAAATTTTGACAAATGTGTGTATGCCATGTGTGCAAGAATGGTGGGTGTGTAAGAGATGTGTAAGAGTGGTCAAAGGATGCACGTTTCCCCCAAAAATGAGACGGACAACTTTATTATTTTTGGCCTTCCATAACTCCCACATATGATCTCCGACTTGAGCGGAGATCATAGATCCGGAATCTACGCATCGAGCTCTTTCCATAGATATGCTACATGATATGGTTTTACCCGCTAGATTTTAAATTTTATTTTGGGAAAAAATTTGAATTCAAATAAACTAGCCGTTTTTCTTGTTTGAATTCAAAGTATGTCCTTTGATTACTTTCTTAATACTAAAGGACTGACTTCCTTAAATTGCCTAATAAAGAGGCCCTTCTGGACCCCATTCTCTTCCTATTGTGTGAAAGATCAAACCATGCGACGATTAACCTGATTAGGATTTTATTGGCCTACTATAAAGAGAGACGTTCACATTTATGTAAATAATTGTTCCAAATGTAAGAAAAGTGCAGCCGTTCCTCATGCCATGTTATTCCAAATCTTTGTCACACCAAGATGGAGTAGATATCTGGTAGAATTTCTGACAAATAGGACATTCCATAAAGATATGAGTAAATGAAGACAAAGAGCAACTGAGATTGAAGCAGCCTACTACGTGATAATTTGTCATCAACTCTATAGACGAGGAAAGGATTAACAGCTTAGACTATGTGCCAATGAAGATGAATATCTTCTTATCTTGGAACAAGCACACATCGATCTTGCAGGAGTTCATTTCTCTCATCAAACCATAGATAGAGCTACATTGATGGCTGGTAATTGGCAGCCATCTTTGTTTGCTAATGCAAAAGAATTTGTTTGACGATGCAACTCTTGTTAACAAGCAAAAATGCCAACAAGAATCAATAGTATGTCATTACGGCCTATGATGGGAGCATGTGCATTTGCTAAGTGGGGTATAGACTTTTTCGATCCAATATAATCACCAACATACAAGACTCAGGTGCAATACATTATTGTGGCCATAGATTACTTGACCAAATAGTTTGAAGCAAGAGCCACTAGGAAGAACGATGCTCACACCACCGCAACATTCTTGTATGAGTGCATATTTATGTGGTACGTCAAGAAAATGGTAAATCTAAACATATAAGCAAGATCTTGAGATCAGTCCTTACTAAGATTGTCAGCTCAGGAAGGACTGGTTGAAAAATGAATCTTCATTATGCCTTGTGGGCTTAAAGAGTGTCATTCAAATCATCCTTGAGCGCGCTCCACTCCCTTTAACTTGGTCTATGGACTAGATACCATATTGCCCATGGAAATCTTATTGTTGCAAACCCTTAGAGTTTCACTGTCATAAAATCTAATATCTAACCAACCCAAATGATTTTCTCATATTAAATTGATCACTTAATGTGGGAGAATAAACGGGAACAAGTATTAAGATATAGATATGTGCTTATAGATCTATCTCAACACGGGGCCAATGGTAAAGGGGCCCAAAAGGGAGATGGTCTATCAAAGAGCAAGGCTAACCAATGGAGCATAATACCTTAGGGTTAGCTTCATTGAAGACCTCCAATAAATGTGTGTAAAAGTCCTTTGACCTTAGGTAAGCTAGGGTAGCTTGAGGTGGGAACGCGGCCCAAGCTCGAGGTGCTTGACCTACTTGAGGTGCTTGTCGTGCTTGAGGTGCTTGATTAAGATGCTTGAGGTGCTTGACTGGCTCCATGCTTGAGGTGCTTGACTTGCTGCATGATTAAGGTACTTGAGGTGCCTTAAGAAGCTTGCCTGAGATGCTTGTGGGAACACCCCCTAGTTCAAGTGCTTTGTCATGCTTGGTGAGTAAGGTGCTTGATCACCTAAAGTCAAAAGCATTCCTACAAGAGGGGGGCGAGCCCTTTTCCTAGGGGCTAGAGAGAGAACACCCACTCACACACACAAGGGAAGCCCCAACTTGAAGAGGCAGCAAGGACACATGTCAGGCCCCTACCCATGTTACCTTCATGTGTTGCTTGAAGCCTATTGGCTAAGCTTCAAAGGGGTCCAATGATAAATTACATGAATTATCTAATTGTTTTGGCATTTATCTAGCCCTCTCTCTCAAAAAGGAAAGGGGGACACTTGTCTCAAGGCTACCCCTACTGCTTGTAATGCCTCCTGCTCATGATTGGCTAGGCCTGGGAGGGTCCAATGAGCTTCAAGCATGAGCTACAAGGGGGGGTCGACCCAAGCTAGCTAGGGGCTTTCTTGAGGGGTATACTCACCCACACACACTCACAATCACTCTCTTTTTGTGTGCTATGCAAAGTGCAAGAGCTCCCTCTCCAAGCAAGTAGAGGTTGAGAGCCTACACCAACACTCTTGGCTATGGAGTGCAAATCCAACCAAGAGCCATGCTTCAATGCTTGAGCTTGTCATATCCTTCTTCTTCATTACTATGCTATTATGTATGCTAGCAACAAGAGTATGATAAGTGAGGAACTAGTTCTTTCTCCTATGAAATATTTCTTCTTCCTCTTCCCTACCCTCATTCCCTGCTAGCTCTCTCCACCTTCGAAGGTGTTTGAGGTCTTGGGACTGAGGCTTGGGACAATTAAAGCTTTCTTCAAGTTCATGTTATGCTATGATTGTGATTCATGAAGCTTTCCATCTTCATTGCATCACCTAGGTCACAAGGAACACAAAGAATGTATTGTAACAAGTCTCTCTTAATGGGAGAAATCATAATACAAATGCCTATTGAAGGGGGGACCGGCTCCACATAAATCCGGTCCTCAACTGTTGTCATGTTCTCTAAATTCTCTCTCTTGCAAAAGTATTGTTCATGCCAAGTTAACTAATTGCTATGATTATGTTACTATCTTCAATTATGTCTACCCGCTATGCTCACAAAGTTATTTCTCGAAAGTATTCTCATTAATTTCCGCTATTCTCAAGTTGAATAGGCTAATTCCATTACATTGGTATCATAGCATTTGGTTTCTCTTTTCTTGCTTAAGAAGAGAGGTCCTTAAGTAGCCTATAAATGGTTGATGTTGTTAATTATAATAGGGTAAGTGGAACTGGGATCTAATATCGGTTTTGTTAAGCCCACTATGTGGGGGATGGTGCACATCTCGGGAGCTTTGGACTTAA
Source organism: Adiantum capillus-veneris (assembly GCF_014529385.1). NCBI lineage: Eukaryota > Viridiplantae > Streptophyta > Polypodiopsida > Polypodiales > Pteridaceae > Adiantum > Adiantum capillus-veneris. The sequence continues at coordinate 13,681,744 of NC_140944.1, forward strand.
TAATGGAGTCTTTTTAGACTTGCCTACGGCTTTACCATTATTGAGCCATAAGAAGTCCGAAAGGAGCTAGCCCTTGGCAACTCTGCTATGTTAGACCTACTCCTCTACTCTCTATAATTAACCACTTTGAGCCGTGGGTGTAGATACTTAAGAGCCAATTTTCAAAGGCTAAGAGGAGTGGCCACTAAGGTTTTGAATTGCCAAAGCATACACTAAGTACATACATAAAATTTTGTTAACATGGCTGACAATAATCAAGAGAGTAGAATGAACATTGATAGCTTTGATTTTGCACATGAAGGTGCTAATGATGATGCTCCCATGTTTGTGAATTATCTTGTGACTAGGTTGCAACAAGCTATGGGCAACCCTACCTTGCAAGCCGAAGTTACTCAACAACTTCGTGCCTATGGAATTTCCCTTCCTCTCCAAGAGGAGAGACAGCTTAGGAGGCCTCTTGAAGAGACCCCCAAAAGAAGACTCTCTCCCATTCGAGAGGAGGAATCCAAAGAGAAAGAAAGCAATGAAAGTCTAAGTTCTTCTGAAGATGTGGCTCCACGAAGAAGGCAGTCTAGACGATTGCCTACTCCTCCCAAGAGGAAAAGAGCAACCCATAGTCCTTCTCCTCATCACTCTGAAAGGCAAGAGAGGAAACAAAGGAAGAAAAGGGCTAGGAAGAGGTCACCCTCTTCTCCTTCTTCTTCACCTTCCTCCTCTTCCGATGAAAGTTATGGCTATTCTCCTAGAGAATACAAGAGGGGAGGACATCGCAAATCATTTCCTGGATGGCGAAGGTCACAAAAGCTAAAGAAGTTCAAGGAGGGAGGAAAGAGTATCTCTTTTCTCACCTACGATGGCACCTTTGGTGCTACCGACAAAGTCTTGGCCTTCATCCAGCAATTTGACGTGGCCTTTGGGGACGAGGGCTTCACAGAGTCCTCCAAGCTACGTCATGTAGCTATGTACTTCCAAAAATCAGCTCGTCAATGGTGGGCTAGCCTTTGTGGCAATGGAGAAGCCCCAAAGACATGGAAAACTCTACGAGTTTCCATCATAAAGCAATTTCTGCCAAGCGATACTAAAGATAAAGTTCTTACCGAATGGCGCGGCTTGAAGCTTCTCTCTCATGAGTCTATCAACAAGTATGTAGACAAGTTTTGGGATTTACATCTCAAAGCTACTGTCTTTCAAAAGATAGACTTTGCCGAGCAAAGACAGCAATTCTGTGCGGGATTACCTGAAGAGATGGCCGAATACATCAACTCTCAACGGCCCGGTACTATTACCGAAGTAATCCACCACACCATGGTTGCTTCACGCATCAATTTCCATCAAGGGGCTAGACGTAATGTCAAGCCCATGGAAAACAAAGATAAAAATGATGCAAAGGGGGAATACAATGCTCAAAATATTTCCCAAGGCACTTCCAACAACAACAACAATCGGTCCAAGGAGAAGGGAGTTTACAAAGGTAACAACAAACTCTCTCCTAAAGAGCTTGAAGCTTTTCGCAAGGACCATAAGTGTTTCAAGTGTGGAGAGCAAGGACATGGCTATCGTTTTTGCCCCAAGAAGAATACTCGCAATGAGACTCCTAGAGCTTCCACCATCGAAGCTCCAAAAGAGGATGCTCATTGCAAAGGATCATCACTCTCCTATGCTTGGGGACAGGTAAGAGAGCATGATGCCTTCATCTTGTTTGACCCTGGCTCTTGACCCTGGCTCTACTCTTAACTTCATATCAATAAAGTTGGCCACCAAGTTGGGCATTCAAGCTTTTGAGATGGGAGATATAGTAGTTGCTGATGCAGCTTTCAAGGGACAACAAGCCTCCGTTACTCCCTTGATTGGGAAGTTAAGGCTTCATGTCCAAAGCTGTGTCGACAAAGAAGACTTCTTCATCTCTCCTCTCCAACATCAGGATGTTATCCTAGGGGCACCATGGTTTGATCGCATGGCTGCCAACATGAAGTTCCCTGAAAGGAGAATTTACTTCACTTACAGGGGAAAGAACATGTATATAGATGCTAGTGAGTGTGGTCGCACTATTCCACTTGTAAATCCTCTTTCTTTTGATAAGTCAATGAAGAGCTCAGTTTCTGCGTACATGATTTTTGTCAAAGAGTCTCCAAAAGATACTAATGTTTCATCAAATGTAAATGATAGGAATCAAGAAGAGTTAGACTTGTCTAATTTTCTAAAAGGATTCCAAGATGTGTTCATTGATGATATCCCTATGGACTTACCTCCAAAACGAGGGGATGATGACCATCGTATTGAGCTCCTTCCTGGAAGCTCACCACCTAACAAGCCTCCTTATCGAGTCTCACAAGCTCAACAAGAGGAGATCATGAGGCAAGTACAAGATCTGGTAGACAAAGGGATGGTGAGGCCTAGTTCCTCTCCCTTTTGTTCTCCAGTCCTTTTAGTGCAAAAGAAAGATGGTACATACTGTATGTGTGTGGACTATCGAGCACTAAACCATATCACTATCAAAAACAGATTTCCCATACCTCGGGTAGAAGATCTGTTTGATAAGCTACAAGGCTATACCTACTTCAGTAGGATTGACCTTAAGAGTGGCTATCATCAAATAAGGATAGTGGATGAAGATATCTTAAAGACCGCGTTTCGCACAACGTTTGGTCTTTATGAATATCTAGTCATGCCTTTTGGCTTGACTAATGCACCAGCTACGTTCAATCGTTTGATGGAGAAAATTTTTAGACCATATCGAAAATTCACTAGAGTGTTCTTTGATGATATCATCATCTACTCCAAGTCTTTGGAGGAACATAAGCAGCATCTCCAAGTGATTTTTCAAGCATTGAGGGAGAACAAGCTTTATCTCAACCAAAAGAAAAGCGAATTCTTCCTTCAAGAGATTCAATACTTAGGTCATATTATCTCTAAAGATGGTATCCAAATGGATCCATCAAAGTTAGAGGTAATAAAAGCATGGCCTAACCCAAGAAATCTACATGAGCTAAGAAGCTTTATTGGTATGTGTGCATACTATAGACGCTTCATAGCAAAATTCTCTCAAGTAGCAGGACCACTACACGACTTAACTAAGAAGAACGTTAAGTTTGTATGGACTGCTAAGGAGCAAAATGCTTTTGAAAAACTCAAAGAGAAGCTTACTTCCCAACCAGTCCTCGTGCTTCCGGATCTCTCAAAGCCATTTGAGGTCCAATGTGATGCTTGTGGTGATTGCCTTGGAGCGGTTTTGCTTCAAGAAGGGCATGCCATAGCATATGAGAGGCGAAGGCTCAATGGTGATGAACGAGTCTTGGGCATTTATGAGAAAGAGATTTTAGCTGTTCTACATGCCCTAGACACATGGAAGCACTACCTATTGGGGACTCCATTTATCCTACGAACCGACCACCAAAGTCTCAAGTATTTCATGACACAAACCAAGCTTCCCGACAAACAAATGAGGTGGGCAAATTTTCTTTCGCAATTTAATTTCCATATTGCTCACATAGCTGGTAAGCAAAATCAAGTTGCCGATGCACTTTCACGACGACCAAAAGTTAATGCGGTGTTATAGCTACTCAAAATGATCTATCCTCTATGATAGATGAGTATGCTACTGACCCTGACTTTAGAGACATAATGTCAGGCCTTGCTTTGGGGAAGAAAGAGGAACCATTCACCTTGCAGGATGGTTATCTTCTCCACGGCAATAGGCTATGTGTTACTCATTCCCTTCGTGAGAAGGTTATGTATGAATTCCATGCTCCTCCATATGTAGGGCATAGAGGTATTCAACCTACACTCCGAGGAGTAGAGACGTATTTCTATTGGCCTACCATGAAAGTGGACATACAAGAGTATGTTTCAAAATGTGTAGTATGCCAAAAGACCAAGTATGATAGAGGGAAGCAACCTGGATTACTCCAGCCATTGCCTATTCCAAACTCACCATGGGAGAGTATATCCATGTATTTCATCTTTGGATTGCCCAAGTCTATCCATGGGAATACAGGAATATGGACAATAGTCGACAGGTTTAGCAAGCAAGCACATTTCATTCCTGTCAAAAAGACTATTAAGGCACACCAAATGGCAACTCTCTTCATATCTGAGATTTTCAAGCACCATGGATTACCCACATCCATCGTGTCAGATAGAGATCCTAGAATGACCAGTAATTTTTGAAAAGGTCTCTTTGAAAATAGGAACAAGATTGAATTTCTCTTCGGCCTATCACCCACAAACGGATGGCCAATATGATATAGCCAATCTTACGATACTCGATCTACTCAAAACTTATGTTACCGAATTAGATCAACGCTCACAATGGGAAAAGTATTTACCGCTAGTAGAGTATGCCTACAATAATATTGTACATACTTCTACGGGGAAAGCACCTTTCGAGATCATAGAGGGAAGACCTAAAAGTCCCTTGCTACTGAAAGTACATGGGAAGATCTTCGCCGCCGATGAGTATAGCCGTGACCTACAAGAATCTTTTCAAAAGATTAAGGAGGCTATAGCCATCTCTCAACAAAGGAAAAAAGCTGCTACTGATAAGCACAGAAGAGCCTTAATGTTCAAAGAAAATGATTGGGTCTTACTCAAGTTTCCTAAGGCTTGATTAAGGCAAACGACGGGCAAAAATCCTACGGGCCATCAAAAGTATTATGCTAAACTAGCAAAAAGATACTATGGTCCTTTCCAAATCTTGAAGCCTATCAATGAGACGGCTTATCAACTCAAGTTGCCCAACCATTGGCTTATACACAATGCCTTTCATGTAAGCTTACTTAAGCCCTACAAAGGAGAGCCACCAATTGAACCAATTATTGAAGACCCTCCCGAAGTCGAAGACCAAGAAGAGGTGCTACAACCCGAAGCTCTCCTTCGGCATGAAGACAAGGTACTACGACATGGTAAGATAATCCGACGGTATCTTATTAAGTTCAAAAATTATCCTTTTGAAGATGCTAAATGGATGCAAGGAGTACAACTTAAGGATAGTATGAACCTTGTCAATGCTTACAATGCTACATTAGAGTAAGCAAATGTACAAATTTCTTTTAAATGACTCATGGTTTTTTCTTATATGACTAGCCCTCTTTTTATTTGTGCACAAATTTAACTAGTATGCATGCTTAGAATCATGTTTGTGATGACGACGTCTCTCAAACACCAAGTAGAATTTGTCACTCTACTTTGGGAGAATGAAATGGACTAAAAAGCAGACATGCTTGCGGCAGCTATATCTCCCAAGCACCAAATGGATTAGTCATCCATCTTGGAAAGATGTCGTAGGGTAAAAAGGGATCCTTTACCCGCTAAGTACGATTGACTAATGACTAAGACTTTATCTCTTCTAGCTCATAGTCGAGGACGACTATGATTTCAAGAGAGAGGTAATGTCATAAAATCTAATATCTAACCAACCCAAATGATTTTCTCATATTAAATTGATCACTTAATGTGGGAGAATAAACGGGAACAAGTGTTAAGATATAGATATGTGCTTATAGATCTATCTCAACACGGGGCCAATGGTAAAGGGGCCCAAAAGGGAGATGGTCTATCAAAGAGCAAGGCTAACCAATGGAGCATAAGACCTTAGGGTTAGCTTCATTGAAGACCTCCAATAAATGTGTGTAAAAGTCCTTTGACCTTAGGTAAGAGCTTGAGGTGGGAACCCGGCCCAAGCTCAAGGTGCTTGTCCTGCTTGAGGTGCTTGTCGTGCTTGAGGTGTTTGTCATGCTTGAGGTGCTTGATTAAGATGCTTGAGGTGCTTGACTGGCTCCATGCTTGAGGTGCTTGACTTGCTGCATGATTAAGGTACTTGAGGTGCCTTGAGAAGCTTGCATGAGATGCTTGTGGGAACACCCCCTAGTTCAAGTGCTTTGTCATGCTTGGTGAGTAAGGTGCTTGATCACCTAAAGTCAAAAGCATTCCTACAAGAGGGGGGGCGAGCCCTTTTCCTAGGGGCTAGAGAGAGAACACCCACTCACACACACAAGGGAAGCCCCAACTTGAAGAGGCAGCAAGGACACATGTCAGGCTCCTACCCATGTTACCTTCATGTGTTGCTTGAAGCCTATTGGCTAAGCTTCAAAGGGGTCCAATGATAAATTACATGAATTATCTAATTGTTTTGGCATTTATCTAGCCCTCTCTCTCAAAAAGGAAAGGGGGACACTTGTCTCAAGGCTACCCCTACTGCTTGTAATGCCTCCTACTCATGATTGGCTAGGCCTGGGAGGGTCCAATGAGCTTCAAGCATGAGCTACAAGGGGGGGTCGACCCAAGCTAGCTAGGGGCTTTCTTGAGGGGTATACTCACCCACACACACTCACAATCACTCTCTTTTTGTGTGCTATGCAAAGTGCAAGAGCTCCCTCTCCAAGCAAGTAGAGGTTGAGAGCCTACACCAACACTCTTGGCTATGGAGTGCAAATCCAACCAAGATCCATGCTTCAATGCTTGAGCTTGTCATCTCCTTCTTCTTCATTACTATGCTATTATGTATGCTAGCAACAAGAGTATGATAAGTGAGGAACTAGTTCTTTCTCCTATGAAATGTTTCTTCTTCCTCTTCCCTACCCTCATTCCCTGCTAGCTCTCTCCACCTTCGAAGGTGTTTGAGGTCTTGGGACTGAGGCTTGGGACAATTAAAGCTTTCTTCAAGTTCATGTTATGCTATGATTGTGATGCATGAAGCTTTCCATCTTCATTGCATCACCTAGGTCACAAGGAACACAAAGAATTTATTGTAACAAGTCTCTCTTAATGGGAGAAATCATAATACAAATGCCTATTGGAGGGGGGACCGCGGCTCCACATAAATCCGGTCCTCAACTGTTGTCATGTTCTCTAAATTCTCTCTCTTGGAAAAGTATTGTTCATGCCAAGTTAACTAATTGCTATGATTATGTTACTATCTTCAATTATGTCTACCCGCTATGCTCACAGAGTTATTTCTCGAAAGTATTCTCATTAATTTCCGCTATTCTCAAGTTGAATAGGCTAATTCCATTACATGCACACAAACTAGAATGGAAAGGTCATGAGCTGTCAAAATGACTCGAGAACTTGGAATGGTTGATGAGCAAAGATTGTCGATCATAGCACATATATATGCACAAAAATGGAAACAAAAACATTTTTTTGATTTACATTTTCTAGATCAAACCAGGAGATTTGGTATCGGTTTACTCTTTGAAACAACACATTCCTAAATTCAAGAGTGAGGGACACGGTCCTTTTGTAAGCCAAAGATGAAGTGGAAATAGATGATGAATGGTTGGATGGATTGGATATGAGGATAACAGTTACCCTGAGAGATAGATTTAGAGTAAAATCACTAACCAATACGGGTGCACGACTCAATGCTTCCAACTATTCGACGTACAAAAGAGCGACTCAAGAGCGACAACCCAACCCCTAGAATATTGTGGAGCTAAAGTCAAGGGCTTCCATAAAGAATACACACCAACATTCGGTTTGATTAACCTCAACATATTTGTGCATAGATTTCTATGCCCACACATGTTTATTTTCATTCTTGATGAGCATATGAATGAACATATTGTACTAGGAGTTCCATGGATGCAAGGATTGGGATGCTAAAGTTCATGAGCTAGCACTCAAAGTTGGACAATTGTGTATACCATTTGCACATAGCCATGAGAGTGGAAAGCCACTCTCAAAATTCCAAAGCTACCAGACACCATGAGTAACTCAAACCTAGTGCCCATTACTCGACATTGCATCCATCCTCATCATACCGGCATGCAAGGGACCAGGAAATTTTGGGTATCCAAAACATAGCTCACCAACAATTCTAAGCAGATTTGGGTGTCTAAACAACTCTTGAACACTAAGAAGCAATCAACACTTACACCTCCCTATCATCCCCAACAATGGACACCAAAGTCACTGCCAACTCAATGGATGTGGAAACCCAAGCGACAACCTGTAGCCAAGCCCAAACCAAGGCCAATGTACAAATGGAAAGCAAAGGCAAAACCATGCACAGTCATGTACAAATGGGTACCAAAGCTTCAACTATTATTAGCAAACATGATTCTAGAACGACTTTTGAGGATTGTACACACAACACTATCAAGGAACAAGTGCAATTACTTCAAGATCTAATATTCAAGAGAGTCAACCAACATGATGCTTCATCATCGACAACCCTTGAGCTCACCGCTCAAAACCCACCTCTTGCACAGCATAGTGTTTCAAATTGCATTGACTTCAATAGCATGGTAGAGTCAAATTTGGCTATGCATAGACACGATTGTACTTCCCATTGTACTTCCCATGCACTACACAAACTAGGCTACTATTGGAATTAGGGTTGTAGAGAAATGCACACAACTTGGAGAAGACAAAGGAAGCTCAAGGCACACACTAGAGAGTGTGTTACATAGTATGAGATGGAAAGATAGATAGCCCTAGAGTGATGGGCGTATATACAATGCTCGGGGGAAAAAGCCTCCTAAAGAGGGAAAAAATGCCCCAGTGGTCCTAGTGTGTTCACACACATCACTACCATGTGTATATGGTAACAAATCCCCCGTGGAGTGATGCGGTGAACGAGAGCTGGCACATGAGTAAAGGGAAGTGCCATGCCCTGAGGACATGATCAGTCCACAAAGGGAAGTAAGCCCAAAGCTTTGCGGAAAGCTTCAAGCTTCTCACGAGACAATGCCTTTGTGAAAAGATCTGCAAGGTTGTCCTGTGTTGGCACATAAGCCAAGTTGATCTCTCCTGCTGAGAGCCTCTCCCTGACATAGTGGTAATGCACCTCAATGTGCTTTGTGCGAGCATGAAAAACTAGGTTCCTTGCAACTGCCAATGCGCTCTGACTGTCAGTATAGATAGTGTTGGCAGTGTCTTGTCCAACACCCAAATCAGCCATAAGGCGTCTAAGCCATACACACTCAACCGTAGCTATGAACACTGCCCTGTACTCAGCCTCACAACTCGAAGTGGCCACAGTAGGTTGCTTCTTGCTCAACCATGATATACATGAACTACCAAGCATGAAACAAAAACCACTTGTGGACACTCGCGTGTCAAAACAAACAGCCCAATCTAAGTCCAAAAAAGCATGTAAGTCTGGCGGCAATGATCTCCCCTTGTGATAAAACAAGCCAAGATGTAAAGGGCCACTAAGGTAGCAAAAAATCCTCTTGACAGCCTACCAATGCTTAGACCCTGGGCTATGCATAAATCTACTGATTTGTGAGACTGCAAACTGAATATCTGGCCTCGTGTTGCATACATAAATGAGGCAGCCAACAGCAGTTTGGTAAAGAGTGACATCAGTAGGATCGCCAACATCATGTAGACTCAACTTCAAACCTATTTCCATGGGAGTGGCAATAGGTTTGCAATCCTCAAGTCCAAACTTACATAGTAATGTCTCTATGTAACTTTTTTGACACAAGGCAATACCACCATCACACTGCTTAAACTGTATACCCAAGTAATGATGCAACAGCCCCAAATCTTTCATCTTGAAAGTAGCATTCAAATCAGCCTTAAATTCAGCAATATGTCTCTCATTTGGTCCAGTGATCAGCAAATCATTGACATGAAGAACCACAATGAGAAGTACATCACCCTCATGCTTTACATACAATGTGCTTTCTGTTGGACTGTTACGAAAGCCTCGTTTAACCAAATGAGTGTCAACTTTCTCATACCAAGCACGAGGAGATTGCTTCAGCCCACACAAAGCCTTCTTACATCTGCATACTTTGTCCTCTTGTCCTTTTATGACAAAACCGCGAGGCGCCGTTACATAAACTTCCTCAAATATGTCACCATTCAAGAAAGCAGTAACAATGTCTGATTGATGTACATCCCAACCAAAATGAGCTGCCAATGCACATAGAAAACGCACAGTAGTCATATGACAAGTGGGAGCAACAAGTTGAGCCTTATGGCGATCGATATCACCATCCGGCTTGCGTTTCAACTTGTAAACCCACTTTGTACCAATGGCCTTTTTTCCAAGAGACAAATCACATAAATTCCATGTTTCATTTTCTATAAGTGCATCATATTCTGATTGCATGGCAGCCATCCAATTTTCTGAATTCTGTGCTTCATCAAAAGACAGAGGCTCCTCAACATCATGCTAGCTAGACACAGCCAAAGCATAACAATCTGATGCATAAGATGCATGGCGAGAGCCTGAAAAAGTACGACTAGACAAAGGTGCATCCAATTTACTGTCACACAAAGTGTGCACCAGCCATTTTGGCATACCTCTAGCCTGCTCATTTTCAACCCTTTCCTTATCAAGTACATCATGTACATCTGCATCAGTCATAGGCTGATCTATAACATTTTCCGAAACCCCAATAGGCTGTACATTTGCCTCATTGGAAATTACATTCGTATTTCCACCACTGAAAAGAGGCAACAAAGTGTCATAAATGTCTTGTGACCTTACATACTGTCTCTAGTACATGAGAGCAAGGGCTGAACAGAATCTTCCACAAACACTACATCCCATGAAACCAGAATACGCTTTGTTTGTGGATGATATAACCTATAACCTTTGCTTTCAGCACTATAACCAACAAAAATACATTTGACAGCCTTATCATCCAATTTTCTGTGTTGTGTTTGTGGCACCAAAGCATATGCCAAACAGCCAAAAACACGCATGTGCTCAATAGAAGGCTTTCTATCATGCCATGCTTCATATGGAGTAATAGATTGCAAAGCTTTTGTAGGACACCTGGTAAGTACATAAGTGGCACACATGATGGCCTCAAGCCAAAAAGAATGCGGCAAAGCTTGACTTTTGACCATACTTCGTGCCATTTCCGTCAGTGACCTGTTTTTCCTCTCAGCAACACCATTTTGCTGAGGTGTATAAGGCACTACACATTGGTGTTTTTTCCCACAACTAGCCAAAAATGCATTAAATTCATGAGACATATACTCCCCCCCTCGATTGGAATGGAGGGTGCCCATAGTACATTTCGAGACGTTTTCAGCCATAGCCAGAAATTGTTTGAAGCACATAAAAACTTTGGACTTCTTTTTAAGCGGAAATACCCATGCATGCCTGGAGTAATCATCAATGAAAGTCACAAAGTACAAGTAATTGCCCAAGGACGGAGTTTGCATGGGCCCACAAACATCACTATGCACAAGCTGCAACCTGCATGTGGCCCGAACTGAACCATCCTTTGGAAACTTAGAACGCTGCATCTTACCCAAAATATAGACTTCACAAACATTTTTGACAGGTGCTTCAAGAGGCGGCAATGAATCAACCATATCAGATTTCTGCAAACGCAGCAAACTGGCAAAATTCAGATGACCAAAACGTGCATGCCAAAGTTTTGCATCTGAAATAGCCCACTGTCATACAAGTTTTGTCCACACTTGTCATACAAAGTGAGCTTATACAACCCACGGCACAAAAGGCAAGATGCAACAATTTCATCACCAAAACTGAGATCATGAACTGTACATTTGTCATCCACAAATTTGACTACAAGTCCAAGTCTAGCAAGTGCGGATACAAACAAGAGATTCTTCTTGATCCCAGGTACATAGAGTGCATCAACAAGTGTGAAGGAACTGCCATTTGCAGCAGTAAGCACAATCTTTCCAACTCCCTGAACCGGATAAGAGGCATTGATGGCACAAGTGACTGAATTCCCATGAGGGACAGACTCGAGAGAGGTGAACAATTCCCGATGTGAGGTAATGTGCTTGGTAGCACCACTATCGAAATACCACACATGTGAATCTGCAGCAACTGACAAGCATGCATCATGGACAGTAGGGTTGTATGTGCACTCTGCGCTAAAAGCCCATCCTGTCAACATCAGCATCATAGTCTCCTTTAATAGAAGACTAAACAATGGCTGCATTTGTAGTGGAACCAGCATTTGCAGTGGAACCACCCTCTTTCTTCTTAGCCTCTTTGGCCTTCAACTTAGGACATAACTTGATCAAGTGATCATTAGCTTTAAAATAATGGCAACGCATCTTCTTTTTGCCCTTATCACCAGAATTGCCAGACGAAGTGCTGCCAGCAGAAGCATTAGGAATAGAAGTTTTACCACTCGCAGTAGAACCATAAGAAGTGGTTGTATTGCTGTTACCACCCTTTCTTTGAGAAGCAATAAAAGCCTGTTCAACTGCACGCTTCCTAGTCCTGTTTTTTCTGGAAAGTGACTCTTGCAAGAGCAATGTGCATAATGCATCAAACTTGACAACTTCTGGATTTCCTTGGGTCATAAGTCTCCAAGTACTAGCAAAAGTCTGGTAAGAATCTGGTAAGGCATCAAGAATAGTCTGCACAAGGGAACTGTCTGAAATGACTTCACCTGCAGAAATAAGCTGCTCATTGATATCCTTGACACTAATAAGGAAAGTTTCCATATCATCTTCCTCATGCATAATCTTCGACTCCAGCTCATTACGTAGCAAAGCAATTTTAGCCTCATTGCGACTTGCATAAAGAACAGCCAAAATATCCCAAGCCTGTTTTCCAGATTTTGTTAAACGGATGTGAGGAACAATGGTGTGCTTCACAGACAACGCAATCAATGCATGAGCCTGCGCATCCTTTACCAATGAGCTTGTTCTTCCGTAGGCAAAACAACTCTAACAACAGAAATCCTTGCAGCAAGACCTGCAACATCCTCAACATCGCCTACATCCTCAGAACCAGGACGTACATCAATGCCCTGCGCAATATTGCAGACGCCCTTTGACACAAGAACGTGTTGCATCATATAAGCCCACATAGGGTAATTGTCCCCATCCAACCTGTCCTCGGCAGCAAACATCTTGAACACATTTGTGTTGTTGTTGCCAGTCATGGTAAATGCTGCACCTGATGTGAAAACTGCCCGAAAATAGGAGAAACGGAGTAGGAACACACGTGCTATATAGCACAAACCGTAGAAGACTATAAGGCACCTGTTATGCAGAAAACGGCACTGACAAAAATTCTGCACAAAATGACGAAATTACCTGTGCAGACCTACCTGTAGTGGAAACGGAGGCTAAAAGAGCCCGAATCAAAAATCTGAGCCCAAAATATTTGTCAACATGCGAACGCTCGCCAAAGCTCACTGAAATCGGAGAAAGTGAGCATGCGTGTGCTGGAGCAACTGGCAACTAAGCCCAGGAGGACGCAACCTGCTGATACCAATTGTTGGAATTAGGGTTGCAGAGAAACGCACACAACTTGGAGAAGACGAAGGAAGCTCAAGGCACACACTAAAGAGTGTGTTACTTATTATGCAATGGAAAGATAGATAGCCCTAGAGTGATGGGCATATATACAATGCTCAGGGGAAAAAACCTCCTAAAGAGGGAAAAAATGCCCCAGCGGTCCTAGTGTGTTCACACGCATCACTACCACATGTATATGGTAACAGCTACAATGTGTCGTCCGAGAAGATTCCAGCAATGAGGGGGGAGGCATTCTCAATGCAGACCCAGATATCTAAAACGGATTAGAAAAAGGACAGTATTCTAAATTATTTGAATGTTAATATGTGGGTTTTTGTAACTCAAATGTACAATGTCCTTATAAGTAAATATAATGGGGAATATGTAATATGGGAACCCCTAGGTGTGCATGTAAATAGTGCAACTATCATCAAAAAAGTAAAAAACATTGCATTTTTTGCTCTTTTTGCGTGTTTTTTTGTCTAGAAAGTGATCAAAATGGAGAAATCCACAAAATTATGGCCAAGCCTAGTGTTTATATGTGTTTAGGTAATTTTCATATTGATCTCCTCTTTTTTGGGTCACTCTAGTATTTTGCTTTTTTTACTTTTTAATAAAAAGGGTTCAAAAATAGAAAATAAATAATAAATAGGTTCAAATGGGAAAAAAAATACTCCCTAGTGATCAAGAAGAGGAGACATACAAGAAAATCAAATCTTGTTTCATTTCAACGACAGTGATAAAAAGCCTAAGTTGGGCCAACAATGCCTACTACACAGTCTAATAGAAATAAGTGGGGAGTTTGAGAGAAAATGAGCTGGGAAGCCCAGGTAGGCTAGAACTAGTCTCATTTCTATGTTGAACTTCTTGGAGAGAGCTTTTAGAGCTAGGTGCGCATTCACACACTCCTACCGGTCTCTTCACTACACAATCTTGCATGACACATGATAGGTATTCTCCTAGTAACAAGTTTGTTTGTAAATGTTTTCGCGGTCAGGGTAGCTTAAAAAAACCCTACATTAGCAAAATCTTCCTAGGAAAGCTCACAAAGAAAATTTACCATAACTTCCAGATCGGTGGATCAAATCATACCAAACCTGAAGGGGGCCATAGCGACCAAGTTGGTAGAACATTTTCAATGGGTCATATGATAATTTGACTTAGGGCTAGCAAGGTCTATAAATGATAAGGTAAAATTTCGTTCGGAGTTTAAATTGCATTTTGACTTCATAACAAACTTCCCCATGGGTATCATAACCAATTTACCTAGGTGAAACCAAAAGGAGAAATCAATTGAGACCTTGGATACAAAAAATTGTCTCAAATTCCCACAAAGCATCATTTTTGAGCTAAGGCGTCAAATCAACACCAAATTGGACCAAACTTGAAATGCCCCATTCTCAATTGAGACCTTGGATACAAAAAATTGTCTCGAATTCCCACAAAGCATCATTTTTGAGCTAAGGCGTCAAATCAACACCAAATTGGACCAAACTTGAAATGCCCCATTCTCAAGACATATGGGACATCATGATATTCAAATTTTGGAAGAAAGGACCTAATTCAAGTGTTGGGAGCAAAACCTTCAAAGTCAAAGGACCAAGGAGTGAACGGACTCCAGGAGACCAAAGGGTGAAAGCATGAAATGGTGGTCAGTTTTAAGGGCTTTTCTAGGTGGTTTTTGAAGTACTTCTCAAGTTTTATTTGTTCCCTTCAAATAATTTATCGAGGACGTGGAAAATTGCAAGAAATGGAAAATGCCGCCACTTAAAGAATGCCATCATTTTTTGAACATTGTTTACGGGTAGAAGGTGACTGTGACTTCTCTTGCATGCCATTCTACACAGCAGGAAGCTACCCACATGCTACTGCATCTTCATGCACCCTGCGTGAACAAAGCAAGGAAGAAGTGCAGACACCTACCCTCTCTATGCGATCTCAATCTTCACCGGGTACTGTAATCCCCCCCCCCCCCCTCTCTCTCTCTCTCTCTCTTGTTGTAGTTGAGTAATGTGTTTGTCTGAGGACATTGTGAATCATGGATTGTGTTTTTTTGTTTGTACAGTAATATGAAGACTCCACCACGAAAGTGCACCATGGCAGCAGCTGATGGTAGTTCAGCTAGCATGCTTTCATCCAGTAGCAAGCCTAGGAGCTCCACAACATTGGGCATGAAGTCTAAAACTATCGACGAAAAAAGCATTGGTACATATCAACTCTGTCTCTTCAATTGTAGAAATGTTCTTTTCAATTTTTGTTTATGTTTGTTTACTATGTCAAATGTGGTTTGTAGCAAGATCTTCCTGGAGGATTCAATACCCTAAGCGAACTCGATTTTGCTACACACGAGAGGAGTTGCATGAGGAGTATGGCTTAAGCTTGGAGGGCAAGCTCTACCAGCACCTCAGTGAGGTTGATGTCACATATGAGGATTGGTTGTCGGTCTTCATGAAGAAAAGGGAGAAGGGCTCTAAAATCTTTCTGCATATGATGCAACCTGAGTTTGTAGACAAATGCAGGTTACTGTTTCACAAAGTCTACCAAAGCATGCCAGCCAACAAAGAGATCACACACAAGTTTGCAACGTTGTTTGTGTACGAGCGATGCCCAGCTGCTCGGCAAGATCCTGCAGGTTGAAAGGTTGCATGGACTGCTTTTGGTGAATAGGTTTTGGACCATTGCAAGAAGCTTTCGGGTGGCATTGACAAGAAAGTAAAGATTTGACTGGAGAATAATGAGGGGACATCACTTCAGGCCCTTCGTCTTGACAATGTCGGGGAAAGTCATAAAAGTGGGCAAAACGCTCTCTTATCTGGCAGCACTTCTCTAGTTAGTGCCTGCTTTATAAGCCAGCAAGTAAATGCACAGGTGGAGCAGGTTCTGGATGCAAAAAGGGATGCATTAAAGGTTTTGAACACAACATCGGATAATGTGAGAGTAGAGCTACAAGACAAGAACCAAAATATGTGGAAGATACAAGGGACATCTTCAGCTGCGGCAATGCTTCAGGAGAAATTGCAAGAGCTCCAGATATTGCGGTCCAGCATGAAGGGAGTTGTTGATACTGACCCTGATTTTTTGGTGATTGAAGGCAAGATGGATGCTCTAACTAGTGCACTCACAGCTCTTGGGGCCGATGCAAGGAGCTCGAACATAAGAGATGAGGTGGATCGTCTCTAGGTATGTGTCGACCAAGTCAAGGCAGGATTTTTGTTTATGTGGTAATGCCCTAGGTACTTGACATGGTACTCTCTTCTATTTAGGGGGTTTTGTTTGCCATGCCAGTTATTTCTATTATGTGGTAATGCCCTAGGTACTTGACATGGTATTCTTTTCTATTTAGATGGTTGTTTTTGTCATGCCAGTTATTTCCGTTATGGTGCTAAGTGCCCAACTTACCTGACATGGTAGTTTTTTCTATTGTGGGATTCTATCATGGTAATAGTGACCAAGGTACTTGGCATGGTAGTTTCTTTTTACATTCTTTTTGTTACGGTGACATTGACCAAGTACTTTTCCATGGTGGTTTTTTTTGCTATGAGTATTTGTTTTTTCCATGGAAGTTTGTCTATTATTGTGGTACTTGTCATGGTAGTTTTTTCTACCATGACAAGTGCAGGGGTCATGGCTATTTTTCCAGGTATCATGTAATGGCCAAAATGCCTGTCATGGTACTTCGTTTGATCATGGTGGTGTTTTTTTCATGGCAGTATTTTCTGCTATTGTACTTTTCTTTTGCTATTGTTGTAGTGCTCAAGGTACTTTTCTACTATCCATGGTATATGTCATTACCTTAGAGATTTTTTGGAAAGCCATCTCTGTTATGGTGGCAGTGCCCAAGGTACTTTTTCATGGTTTTTTTTGCTATGGTTGATTGTTTCTTTAAGGAAGTTTGTTGCTATTGTGGTTGTACCCAAGGTACTTGTAAAGGTAGTTTTTCCTACTAAGGTGGTTGTACGGTCATTGCTTATTAGTGTGTAGTGTCCAAGAAACTTGTCATTGTAATTTGTTTTTGGTCATGGTGGCTTTTTTATCATGATAGTCTTTCCTGTTATGGTAGTAGCTTTTGCCTTGATGTTTTTAATGGAATGGCAGTTTTCTGTTATGGTGGTAGTGTCCAAGGTACTTTTCTACTTGCCATGGTATTTTTAATTGCCTTGGCGGTTTTTTGGAGTGTCCCAAGTACTTTTTTATGGTAGTTTTTTCTGTCAAAGGTACTTGGCATGGTACTTTGTGTTGTAATGGTGGTTCTCATATCTAATCCCTGTGGGCCTTTTGTTCTTCATTTTTCATGCAGAAAGAAGTGACTGACTTGGAAGCATCAGTGAGTACGTGTGTGCAATAGATCAACTTTTGTGAGAGCATGTTGGAGCAGGTGAAGGCTGGTGACACAATGTTACTGCTTCCGACAGCTGGCCAGCACTTGAGCCACTTGCAGGCTACATTCTCTGTTCCAGGACTATGTGCTGGATGTGGTCTTGCATTCATGGCTTCCCATGTGGTTTGTGTATACACGCTAGCATGTGGTCATGCATACCATGCTCTGTGTTTTGTTGCCTGGCTTGGATCAGAGACGGTATGTGCGGACGCCTCTTGCAAGAGTAGTATTCCAGATTCACTTAAATCAATGCTCCTGCATACAGGTTGGTTACCGTTGCTTCCAATATCATATAAATCCAAGAACAGTTCAGGTTGCCTTGAAGTATCTGCTGATTGCACAAGCCTGAACTTCACTGATGTGCTTGCAGGTTCTTGCCATATTCCTTGTGTGGCGCCGAAACAGGATGACGTGCCAAAGGTTGTGCTACAAGCTACTCCTGAAGCCCATAATGTGTACTCCAGTGAGGGAACTCCAGTTGTGAAGGTAGACCCCCCTGCAAGCACAGCAGCAGTTGCCACAACCAAGCGAAAGCAGTCCAAAGGAAGATGCAACGGTTGACGATGCGGAGGCAATATCGCAAGAGGGAGTGGATGCAGTGCAGCGCATGGTAGCTGGTGATGAGAATCCAGATTCTCCCATCTTTCTGAGTGACATGGTGAATGTGTCAAAGAAGCGCAAGAAAAACAGTGATGGTAAGTGGTAATGGTATTGGACTTGTCAACTTCTATGCAATGTCTGCATGGGACTGATGTGTTGTTTTATGACATAGGTGGATCTTCCAAAAAGAATAGACCTTTGGAGTCCACACGTTCAAAGCACCATTCTCATCATGCAGATGGAGATATGGGAGAGAGGGAAGCACCCAGATCACCTCCTGCTGTGAAGAAGACTCCCAGAAAGAGTACTCCCCTCCGCAATCCTTCTAGTGTTTCCCACCCTCCCAAGCCTCAAGTTTGCAAGAAATTGTGACTCTTCAATTGTAATACAAGAATTTGTGATTCTTGATTTTGAATGCAAAAGAAACTTTTTTGTCGGCCTCTATGTTTTTGTCGCTTTTATGTTTCATAAGCACAATGTCTATGTTTTTGTCGGCCTCTATGTTTTTGTCACTTTTATGTCAAATATTGCCTCGTGTTTATTTTTCAATGTTGAATGTTGTCTTTTACAGAGTGTCCAAAAGAAAAGGGGACCCTCAAGCTGCCCATAGAGGAAATCATCATCATCAGAGATCCCCCAAAGTACATTTCCCCAGTTATCTCCTCCTTGCCATATGATGATCCAACCCGATCAGCCCTCATATTAGATCTTAATGGTGTACTTTGTCTTACATGTACACCTAATAAGCATGACCCTTCGTCTGTCCCCGATATTGAAGCTACATCATTTTTCAAGCATGAGGAGGCAGATGGTAGGTACCTATTTGTTTTGAAAGATGCACAGGATTTTATTGCATGGGCTGTGACATGGGCAAATGTCTACATATGGAGCAGTGCAATGCTCAGCAGAGTGGGCTCAAGAATTCGAAGATGTTTTCCCCAGGTTCATAGTTATATTAGTGGATGGGCTGGACAACAGTTATGTGATGTGGGTAGTTACTGTTTTGGTGGTGGAAGGCCAGCATTTTTCAAGGTATTGCAGAATTTTTTGGCGAAGCTGCAGCGGTATGATACCAGCAATGTCCTTTTAATTGACAACAGTTCCTATAAATGTCATTATAATCCCTGTGGTACTTACATCATAGTGCCTGGTATTGAGCACCGCTCCAGCCAATACTTGTCAAAAGATCTAAAGGCCTGGCTAGAAGGGTGGTAGCATGCTACAGATCGTCGTGCCTTGGCGGACACATTCAGCAAACCAAAACCTACTGATGACGACAAGTATGTATTCACAACAATTGCAAAAGGGTTTCAAAATACATCGTATGATGCGTACTTATGTGGGCCACAGCTCATGCCCATAGAGTGCAAGCGATGATGACGTCCCTTGATTTTTTTAGGATGATAGATCCTCTATGTACCTTTTCTAGCTAAACTAAACCCGTGCCAGAACCTTGTATATTTATATGCTACTTTCCATGTGGAAACCAATTTTTTGGCTTCATTTTGATTGCCATTATAACTGATGTAATGACTTGATGTCAAATTTGACTTGATGTCAAATTGTTGAAGATGTAATATATTCCAACTGGTTGGATGCGTTGTCTTTGTGTCCCAGCATTGAAGTGTTATTTTTCTGATTCAATTAGTTTAAGACTGTTTAAGTGTCCAAGCATTGAAGTGTTATTTTTCTGATTCTGTTATTGTTTCCCAATTTAAAACAGTTACAATGTAAGGTACTTTGGGTTGGCATACCAAAACTTGTTGTGTACAGAAACCACCCAGGGACTACCTATAAGGTACTTTGGACTGGCATACAACAACTTTTACAAGTCCTTGTTTCCTACATAGTTTAATATAGTTTCCACCTGTGAACTACTTGTAAGGTATTTTTGGTTGTCATACCTATAAAGAACCTATAAGGTACTTTGGGCTGGCATACAACTTTTACAAGTCCTTGTTTCCTACATAGTTTAAGATAGTTTCCACCTGTGAACTACCTGTAAGGTACTTTTGGTTGTCAGACATGTAAAGAACCTATAAGGTACTTTGGGCTGGCATACAACTTTTACAAGTCCTTGTTCCCTACATAGTTTAAGATAGTTTCCACCTGTGAACTACCTGTAAGGTACTTTTGGTTGTCATACATGTAAAGAACCTATAAGGTACTTTGGGCTGGCATACAACAACTTTTACAAGTCCTTGTTTCCTACATAGTTTAATACAGTTTCCACCTGTGAACTACCTGTAAGGTACTTTTGGTTGTTAGACCTATGAAGAACCTATAATGTACTTTGGGATGGCATACAAAAGGTTTTACAAGTGCTTGTTACTTACATATCTTAACATACAGAAACCACTTGAGGACTACCTTAAAGGTACTTTGGGCCGGTAGATAAACTTTTAGAAGTGCTTGTGAACTACCTGTAAGGTACTTTAGGCTGACAGACAGGTACTTTGTGTTCCAGAATTGAAATGCTATTTTTGTTACTCAAGTAGACAAAAGAGTTTACAAGTACTTGTTTGGACTGGTCTGCAAGAGGTTTTGACTCCTACGATAGGCTCCTACAAAAACCACCTGTGGAATAGTTGCATGGTACTTTGAAGCTAATTATTGGTACTTATACAAGTTACTTGTGAAACAACCTATATCACTATTGGCATACTATTGTACACATTTTCATATACTTCTGCAGCGAGTTTGAACTTATGTGGCTCTCCTTCTAAGGGTTCCAAGGGTATCTTAATCGATCTAACCAAGTGTGATGCAAGAAGCACTTTTGGTTGACTAGCAGGCACATAATAGATATGCTCAGCACCTTCCACTAGCTCGTAATAGTACCCCTCAACCAAATAGCTCCCTGCAGAAAGTATGTTTCCCCAGGAATCACTCAAGGCTCTTGTTGTTTTGTATTTCTCCTGTGAGCACCTCAAAAGGTAGAAGTCAGCTCCATCTTCATTGGCATTGGTGGCAAATGCATCATTGATGCATAGAGCATCACTAATTGCGTCATGGTGCCCACCATACATCGGCAGATCTGATCCTTCGTCATCGCTAAAATATTCACTTTTTGCATTGTCACCATCCAATGCCTCAAGGGTTAGATACTCCCAGTACTCAACATGTGTGTTGTTCAAGCATCGCCTCCAACGCTGGGACATACAAAATTCATGTTACGGCATTAGCCGCACATGCGGTCCTGCGGTCCTGCGGATGTCTGGACACTACGGATCAGGAGTCAGGAGTCATGCGATATGCGGCGGCCGGAGTGGCAGTTCTTCATAGGATATCATGGGACAGGAGTGTGTGCACCGTTCCTGATCTGCGCTGGAGCAGCGGTTGTATATGGAGAGGCATACCTGTCTTTTGATGTAACTTAACCAATCTCTATGATATTCATGGCATCATCTATTGTACTCTGTGTTTGGATTACAGATGAATGAAGCAAGGGTTGTTCTTTGTCTGTGTACTTTGTACTTCCTTCTCTTGTCATTTTGTGCGTTGATGTTCATATAATGTAGTTGCGAGTAATCATTCCTGTAATGCCTATTGCTCCTGTGTGGGCAATAGCCATTACATCTGGTGACCACGATGCGTGATGAACGGCCTGTGATGAATATGCATGCGCTCTAGGTCGCAGGGTCCACCTGACCCTGTGGTACCAATTGTAGGAAGACGTCGGAGGAGAGGCGGTTCAGATGAATTTGTTTTTTTTTTTCACCGCAGATTGAGGAATCTGTATCTCCATCACCAAGCCCGGTGCGTGGTAGGAGGTTGCGGCGAGCGAGATGTACTCCGCGCAGTCAGTCATGTCCTCCTGTCGTACGTTCACCCTCACCCACACAGGTTGCTCCACCACCGTCTCCGGTAAGCAGTTCGGGAGTATCTCCGCCACTGTCCCCACCTCCTAGTGCTCGTCAGCTTTTTTCGGGGGGAGGAGGAATAGTTGGGCAAGGAGTGATGGCTCATCCTCAGATTAAGTATAGTCGGTTTTGAGGTCTTTCGAGTGAAGACCCGGATGCACATTTACGTAAATTCAATAAAGCTTATGGATTGAATCATCCTGGGGTGGTGATTTCTCTCCATCAACAGTCAGTATTTGAATCTACACTCTCAGGGAAAGCTGTGAAATGGTTGTCCGAATATCATGATGATCATTTCCAAATGTATGCTGACGGATCCATAGCGTTTCTACAAAGGTTTCGAACAGAAAAGACAGTCCCTCAACATTTGGAGAAGCTTCAAACGCTCCGGCAGAAGTCATTGCCAGTGGAGGATTACGTTGCAATATTTCGGATGCTTTTGCAGAGGGTACCTCAGGCACAAAGACCGGCAGCGGAAGTATTGAATGACTATTTTTTGTGGGGGCTCAACAAGGATCTCAGAACGGCTATGGCGACAGTGGATAAGGTAACTACTCCACTGGATACTGTAATTGCTAGGGCTGTAGTAGAAGGAGAGGCTTTAGAGGATACGGAACATCCAAATAAGTCAAAGAAGAAAGATAGAAAGAATTCTCATCGGAAGTCACAGGACAGTGGCAGTGATAGTTCGGAGTCGGAATCCGCAGGATCTGATTCCTCGGACTCAGGCAACAACGATTCGGGAAAAGAATCGGAAGAGACACCACGGAAAAAATCCCAGCGTCACGGGAAAGGTGTATCCTCCGGATTGACGGAATCGGCTGCAGTGGCTAAAAGTCTAAAGGAAATCTGGTGTACTCAATGTCGGAATCCGAGCCATACTGCTCAGGAATGTGCAATGAATCAGAAGTGGTGTGCGATTTGCACGACCAACACTCATAATACAGTGGAATGTTATTTCAATGGCCGGGGGCGTCGGAGACGAGGGGACTCTTCTACCGGGCAACAACCACAGATAGGGCAGGGACAAGAGCCTGCTGTGGCGATGGCTCATGCTCATACACCAGAGCCGCCTCTGCAAGGTCAAGCAGGAGGACGGGGTCAAGGGGGAGGATGAGGCCGCGGAAGAGGTGGCCGAGATCCTAATCGCCCCAAGACATGCCTTTTCTGTTTGGGGGATGGTCATTGGCGATCTGAGTGTACTGAAGCTATGGAGTACGATCGGAAAAAGCAGGAACGCGCTGCACGGAAACAACCTAGTGTGGCTATGGTTCAGATTGAAGGATTGGAGGAGTCTGACCCAGCGGTTTCATTAATCACGCGATCGGGTAAAAATGTGGTTCCAATTCCCGATGTGAAAATTCCGGATTGGACGGCTCAGGAAGAGGTGCGAAAAAAGACCGTGTCCTGGTTGCCACAATCCGCACCACCAGTAAAGACAGTAGGACCATCGACTATGCCAATGGCACTGTAGGCCTGGAAATAAGGGAAGGGAAAGCTAGAATTAAGGGTGATATTAAAGAACAGGAGGAGTGGAATTCAGTTTTGAAAGATGTTCTCACGTCACCAATTCAAGTACCTCTGGGTTCATTGCTGAAATTGGTCCCGAATTTCCATAATGCATTGTTGCGACAAACGGCCACTGAGCTGAGGGAAGTCTCCATTGGGAAGGTTGAAAGCAAGGATGATGATTCAGCCCCGTTGCCGGCGAATAGGATCACGGATACCTGTATTCCGGAACTTTCGGTTCGATACCATGGCACATACATTGACAAGGTACTCTTGGATGGAGAGCGGGGGTGAACATTATCACCCAAGCAGCGTGTGAGCGTTTTGGTCTCAGTGATTGGGAGCCTGCACCCTTTGTAGTCCGCATGGCAGATCAGCGAAGAGTGCAACCAGTGGGTTTACTTCGGGGTATTGTTTTGGATGTAGCGGGCTTGTCCTTTGCTGTTTCCTTAGTAGTTTTGAATATTGAAGATCATAATCAGGATTATCACATTATCTTGGGGAGACCCTGGTTAGGACAAGCGACGGTAAAACATAATTGGGAAGCAAATATGCTTACAGTAAAGAAGGGTAAAAGAAAAGTGCGTGTGATGTTGGGAACATGCCGACAACCAGTTCAGGCAGCATGGCCGGTGATAGCAGAAACAGTTAATATGGTGGAAGGATTAGAAGAGGATGAAGAGGAACTATTTCTCAAAGCGAATCCGGATTTGGTTTCTCTATACCTTATGGATATTTCTCTGATTCCAAAAGGGCATTCGGTGGGGGTTTCAGGAACTCCAGGAGGAATAGGGGAGCCCCAACAACAGGTGCTTCCAAGTCCTGAGTCACTGGAGGACGTGATTCAGCAAGAACGAGTGTTTGAGGCGCAAATGAAAAAAATTACAAGGGTTAAGGAAGATGAATTAGAGAAGGTTTTTCTTGGGGAGCAAGCGGAGTCGCAGCTCATATACATTAATAAGCAGTTGGAAGCAAGTTTTAGAGATGATTCGATCAAATTACTGACAGAGTTTAAGGATGTTTTCGCATGGGAATATGCGGACATGCAGGGATTGGATCCTAAGTTTTATCAGCATACGATCAATCTGAAACCGGATGCGGTGCCCGTGAAGCAGCATTCGTACAGGATGAATCTGAATGTCGCAAAGCAAGTTAAATTGGAAATTGATCGCCTGTTGGAAGTGGGTTTTATTACCCCTATTGATAATCCGGAATGGATTTCTCCAATTGTGGTAGTACCAAAGAAAAATAAGCAAATCCGAATTTGTGTGGATTACCGAAAATTGAATGCCGCTACTGTTCCAGATCCTTTTCCTCTCCTGTTTTTGGATTCAATTTTGGATGATGTAGCAGGACATGAGATGTATACTTTTCTGGATGTCTTTAGTGGATATAATCAAATCAGAATGGCATTGCGGGATCAACCAAAAACAGCTTTTATTGCCGCATGGGGAGTATTTGCCTGCACAGTAATGTGGTTTGGATTGCGGAATGCACCTTCCACTTTTCAACGGGATATGTTTCAAATCTTTGGGCCTTACTTGACGGATTTTATGCGAATTTTTCTGGATGATCTCAGTGTTTTTGGAGCACAATTGGAGCATTTGCAACAATTACGGTTATGCTTTACGAAATGTAGAGAGGTAAAATTCAGTTTGAATCCTTTAAAGTGTGCATTTGCTGTTCGCAGTGGTAGGCTCCTGGGGCATATCATCTCTGAAGACGTCATTTCTGTGGATCCGGCTAAAATTGCCGCAATTATGGAAGCGCCTGCACCGAGGAATCAGAAACAGTGCCAGATTTTCCTGGGTCAACAAGCCCGATGGCATGGGAGGCATTTGCGGTTTGTCGCGCATTTGGCAATCCCGATTACTCAGGCAGCTCATGCTATAGATTTCGAATGGACACAAGAATGTGATTTGGCTTTTCGAAGATTAAAACTGCAGCTCTCCAAAGCTCCGATTATGCTGGCACCGAATTGCGGGCAGGATTTTCATGTGTTCGTGGATGCTTTGGATCGCGCTATTGGCAGTGTGTTGATGCAGGAACAAAGTCAAGGATGGTTCCGACCGGTCTATTATGCCAGTAGACGATTATCATCTGTAGAAAGAAATTATTCAGTAACGGAAAGGGAATGTTTAGGGATGATTTATTCAGTGAAGAAATTCCGGCACTATCTGTTGGGCCGACGGTTTTTCTTCCATGTGGACCATTCGGCTCTGTTATACCTGGTAAGGCAACAGAATTTGACGGGAAGATTGGCCCAATGGGTGCTTCTGTTGCAGGAATTTGACTTTGAGGTCATACACAGGCCAGGGGCTCAACATGCGGTGGCTGACTACCTATCCCGGCTAGACTCTGGAGAGCCGCCGACGGGGGTCGCTGATGAATTTCCGGATGTATCTCTGTTTCTAACAGGAGTCGCTGCAGAAGATATTACCGTCCCGAGTCAGGTAAGGGTCATTCCGAGCATTCCATGGACATGGTATGAGGAGATGTTTCATTTTCTCGACAGCGGCGACATGCCTTCCTTCTTGACCAGCCACCAGAGGAAACGTATGGCTATTAGAAGCAAGAATTTCGAGATCATTATGGGGAAGCTCTATTACCGCACGGTGGCAGAGGTGTTACTCCGATGTGTGCTACCACAGGAGCAGGAAGCAGTCCTAGAGGAAGTACATATGGGTATTGCCGGAGGTCACTTTGCAGCACTAATTACAGCTAGAAAGGTTCTCCAATCAGGATTATGGTGGCCCACATTGTTTCAAGATGCGAGAAACTATGTGCAACAGTGTGATGTGTGTCAGCGTTTGGGGCAACCTACCAAACGGTCGAGAATGCCTTTTCAGCTAGTCTTGCCCTTGGAGCCTTTTCAAAAGTGGGGTTTGGATTTTTTTGGTCCTTTTAAACCAGTGGCAGCTCACACAGGGAATAAGTATATCTTGACAGCCACGGATTACGCTACCAAATGGGTGGAGGCATGGACTTTGAGGGATAACACTGCAATTTCTGTGGCGGGATGCTTATATAAGGATATCTTTTCTAGATATGGCTGCCCTATTGAGCTGGTTAGTGACCGGGGAAGTCATGTTTTGAATAAGGTGATGGAGAGAATGCTGCGGTTTTACTTTGTATTGCACAGGAAATCTTCTCCATATTATCCTAAGGAGAATGGGCAAGCAGAATCAACCAATAAACAATTGATTTGAATTTTGACAAAGTTAGTGAATATGAATAGAACGGATTGGGATGTGAAACTTCCTTCTGCCTTATGGGCCTATCGGACAGCTTACAAAGTGGCAACATGATTGACTCCTTTTAAGTTAGCATTTGGCATGGAGACAATCACTCTGGTGGAGCATGTGATTCCGAGTTTGCGGATGTTGATTGCGGATCGGCTTCTTCCGGAGGATTTCGTGATTTATCGATTGGATGTTTTGCAGGAACTGAACGAAGACCGGCTGCAGAGCTTTGCGGTGCTGCAGGATCTGCAGTCTAGGTGGAAAAAATGGCTGGATCGCCCGAAAGCACGACAATTTGTTCGAGGATAGCTGGTCCTTGTCTTCAATTCCTGTCTCGGGAAGATGCCGGGGAAGCTTAAATTAAGGTGGTCAGGACCATTTTGGATTTTTCAAGCATGCGGGCCTATTTCTTTTATTTGGCGGATTTGCAGGGGGAGGTTATTTCTGTGCTGGTCAATGGTTTCAGACTACGCCATTATGTTTCACCTACCACGATTCAGTGCCCCTTTGCTGCGGTACAAGAGCCGGAAGTCGCCTTAATCATGATTGGGGATTCTTTTGCATGCAATCTTGGGAAGCGGGAAAAGATCTATGATGGTTGCGACATCGTGGATCGCCCTATTTTGGGAACTCATTGTGGAAGGGTTACTATTGCATGCAGATGTTTTTTATTGTGGTTCTCTAGTTTCATGTGTCGTGCGCTCTTAGTGTTTTATTCTCTGCTCCTGCATCTCATCGCCACCATGACAGCTTTTCTTCTGCAATGTGTCCCTTTCACTCCCGTGTAGCAGCTCGCGCTTCGACGAGTGGACGCATGGCTGCAAGACTTGTGGCTGCATGTGTTCGCCAACCTGGACTGGCAAGGAATCTCAGTGCACCCGCAGGCAGCACGATTGATCGAGTAGCTCGCGGTTGGGGATATGGTGGTCCTCAACAATCAACAGATACAGTTGACAGCAGAAAGAATCTCAAGATGTTGTTGTTTACCCAACGATGGCGTGGTGCAAGCCTCCCATGTGATCCCTGCTACAGATGTCGAGCAGGAGTTTGGCTTGAAGGTCAAAGGGGAGTATAAACTGTCAGGGTTGTCAGATGTGGCAACCAGGGATGCATATCGGTGGTTCCTTGAG
This sequence comes from Adiantum capillus-veneris, assembly GCF_014529385.1. Classification (NCBI taxonomy): domain Eukaryota; kingdom Viridiplantae; phylum Streptophyta; class Polypodiopsida; order Polypodiales; family Pteridaceae; genus Adiantum; species Adiantum capillus-veneris. The sequence goes on from NC_140944.1 coordinate 13,709,669, forward strand.
GCGATTTGGCTACAGGCCAAAACGTATACTATTTCGACCCAAGCTAGAAATGTGTTGCATTCGGCCAACTTTGGGCCAGTAGCTTGGGCAACAGTGTTCAGAGAGCGACTGCTGGCGGAGTGCCAACGAGTGATGGCACAGTTTGGGAGGGGTACCCCAACCAATACAAAGGTGGGCCAACTGCTCACATTGATCTTTCCTTTGAGAGAAGTGTTTCCTCTCGCCCTGTGTCCTCTTTGCCACTTTGAAGATGATCGCTTGGTGGTCCAAGGCACTAATCCTCCTCTGTCGCAAACACAAAGCTTGGCAGTGCCGGCGGAGAGGGAAACACAGCAGCAACAGGTGGGTACTGTGGAATTGCCTGGTTCATCGACGGTGGTGGTATCCTCTGGAGCCCAGGAGATGGCCACTGCAGGTGCAGGATCAGCAAGCCGCAAGCGCGGTCGTGCGGAGCAGCAATTTTCAACACCACCTCCAGCAACTGCATCTCCTGTTGCGAAAGATTTTGCGGTGGCTCACTGGCGCCGCCAAATGCAGGAAAGAGTTAGCAGTACGACTCCCTTGCGGATGAGCTCTGCGGTTGCAAACCTCCCCGATCAACCGGAAATGTCACGTATTACGAATGCGGCTGCCTCGACGGGAGGTATTCTCTCTGCAGCGCTACCCTGGGAGGCTACGGCAGCAGCGACCCCTGTTGACCAATTACAGGCATGCGGCACATTTTTTAGCAGACTTGCAGAGTCTATTCGTGCGGCCTGGCCAGCCCTAGCCACAAAGGGACGAGTCAATGAGCTGGAAGCATAGGTAGCGACTTCGCAGACGAGTTAAACACTCAGAATGAACAGTTGACTACCACTACTCGCCAGCAAGGGGCAAAAATACAAAGATTAAGAGGGGCTAATGATGAGTTTGTAAGGTCTATTCAACAAGAACTTCTTCAGTTGAGAACACAGCATAGCCTAGCTTCTTACTTAACCTCGCACCCTGGCGATGTAATGATCAACATGACTAATTTGGATGCATTGGCAGTGGAGATGCAAGAGGATCTCCGAACTTTTTTAGATAATCAATTACAAAGCTGGAGCACACGCTTGGCTGCTGAGGTGGGAGCATAGCCACCCGCTCAGCAGGTTGTGGTGCACCAACCCGAGTCATCCAACACTGACAGAGGTAAGAGTGTTGTTCCAGAGGGTTTTGATGTTGCTGATTGGGCACAAGCTACAGAGGATTGTGCTGAAGCCCAGGCTCATGTCTCTCGTTTGCAGAAAATGATTCGTCGATTTCGTAAGGAGAGGCGCAGGGTCTATTTTTGGGTGGAGACCTTAGCTCATTCCTTTTCTCTCAGTCTCCCACCTTGCCCTCCATTTTGGGCTGCTCTTAATTGCTACCTTACTCGTGATTATCCCTTGCATACACCTCTTGCTCCTCTTCCATAGCCGCCTCAATCTATCTCCTTGCCAACATAGTTTATTCCTCGGGCTGCCTGGCCGGAACAAATTGAGATAGGTCCACGTCTTTTGGATGAGGTCTATCAAGCCCATACTGCAGATTTTCGGGGCTTTGGCTATATTGATGTTTCCTCTTCACCAGAGAAGGGTGCAGAGCAACCACCGGAACCTTCCAACCGGAGGGGCTGATTGTGGGTTCGCGCAATCCACCGTGCGTGCCAAGTGTTACGGCATTAGCCGCACATGCGGTCCTGCAGATGTCTGGACACTGCGAATCAGCAGTCAGGAGTCATGCGGTATGCGGTTGTCGGAGCGGCAGTTCTTCATAGGATATCATGGGACAGGAGTGTGTGCACCGTTCCCGCTGGAGCAGCGGTTGTATATGGAGGGGCATACCTGTCTTTTGATGTAACTTAACCAATCTGTATGATATTCATGGCATCATCTATTGTACTCTGTGTCTGGATTACAGATGAATGAAGCAAGGGTTGTTCTGTGTCTATGTACTTTGTACTTCCTTCTCTTGTCATTTTGTGTGTTGATGTTCATATAATGTAGTTGCGGGTAATCATTCCCGTAATGCCTATTGCTCCTGTGTGGGCAATAGCCATTACAATTCACAAAAACAAGCGAGAAGTCTGGAACGGAGTGCACACTTGTCGCTCTTGGAGTATCCATTGACACAGTGTATTGATCGTGATCCTACAACTCGCTTGCAATTCCACTTCTTCTCCCTTGGCACCTCAGTTGCTTGGACCTCCCAAAAAATCCTATTCACCCCTGTGTGACCACTTTCATCATTAAATTTATGCTTCAAGAAGCCAACAACATCCTTGGCACACTTCATGTGCCATGCATCAGCCTTTAACTGCTCATGTGTTAAAGCCCTCTTTACAACTGCCCCTGCACCATCATGCTCCCCTTTGCCATGGCCCGAGGCAAAGAAACTCCACAGCATTGCAATGCCAGTCAAACAATAGTACCTAAAACAATGACCCACCTTCAATGCTGGGCAGAAACAAATTGCTGGAAACTTTTCATCAGAGGTGGAATAAAACCTGGCGTACCTTGACACGAAGAAGAACGGTCTAGATGACTTGAATTGAGCAGCACATCCATCTGACCACACCCAGTGCCGCTTCAAGAAGTTGAATCCCTGATTTTGAAGCCAAACACTATGTAGTTGCAAGCAATGTTGCACAAAAAGCGTGTCATGATCTTTGTCATCAGAAATGTAAAAATGTGTATATTTTAACACCTGGTCTTTCTCGTCTCGAATGTATGTAATGTGCACCAAGATGGTGACTTGTGAAGAGTACCAATACATTGACTGGATTTCATTTTGCTCCTTAAATGAGTAATTTTCCGCAAAGTCAATAACAGAGACCACTACATCTCTAGGAAACGTACGAATGCAATCTTTGAACTGTTGAGATTGCCACCGGGCAATAAAATTGTGTCGGATGTAAGTGGTCAGATGCTTTTTAAGAAAAGTTGTGAAATCCTTGCATCCCATTTCCTTCACCAGAAGATCCTTGCGCTTCTTGCCTTGAGAATGGGTTGAGGCAACGTCTTCAAACACCTTAACAGAAATTTGGGCTGCACTTTCAAGTGTTTCGTTTGGACAAAGCAATAATCTCTTCGACCCACATTGAGGACATTCTCCCTTCAAGCAAGTCAACTTATGAAATGCGGAGTCCATTGGTTTTTCACATAACACACTTTCAGTCAATGTGCTTACACTGGTGTATGTGTACGTGGCAGCTTCACACTTACTTGGAGCCTCTTTTGGCAAGCATATAGCACACATGCAACCACACCCATCGCCGTGCATGCCTGTCTTAGTGTGTCTCATGTGGTTGAATGCTTCCTTGAGATATATCATCTGAATATGAGCAATACAACAGCACGTGTAACGGTCCTTCAACTTACAAAAAAACCAAGGTTTCAATCCCTCAAAACATCTGAGTGAGATCTTGATGTGTGGATATTGCATTTGGAACCTCATGTAAAGCTCACCCTATGCAAGAAAAAATAAAACCCATCAGAGGCTCAGACTTTTTTCAAAGTAAAACCCATCAAAGTAAAAGCTCTGTGAGGTATTCAATGATTTTTTCTACCTCCAAAGTACCTAGAGCACCTCTTTACTATCATGGTACTTCCATGACTACCTTTGAAATGAACTCTATGGTACTTTCAAGACTACCGTTGTGAGGCATTTTAGACTCTTTCAGAGATCCAGAGTACCTAAAGATCCTCTTCACTGTCATGGTACTTCCATGACTACCTTTGAAAGGAACTCTATGAACTTTTTCTACCTCCAAAGTACCTAGAGAACCCATTTAAACTCACATGGTACTTTCAAGACTACCTTTGCGAGGTATTCTAGACTCTTTCAAAGATCTAGAGTACCTAAAGAGCCTTTATACTATCATGGTACTTCCATGACTACCGTTGAAAGGAACTATGTGACTTTTCTCTGCCTCCAAAGTTCCTAGAGAACCTCTTTACTCTCATGGTAAATAACTACCTTTGAAAGGTCCAAAGTACCTAAAGAGCCTCTTTCAAGACTCTTTCAAAGGTCTAGAGTACCTAAAGAGCCTCTTTACTGTCATGGTACTTCCATGACTACCTTTGAAAGAAACTCTATGAACTTTTTCTACCTCCAAAGTACCTAGAGGACCCATTTAGACTCGCATGGTACTTTCAAGACTACCTTTGCGAGGTATTCTAGACTCTTTCAAAGATCCAGAGTACCTAAAGAGCCTTTTATACTATCATGGTACTTCCCTGACTACCTTTGAAAGGAACTCTATGACTTTTCTCTACATCCAAAGTTCATACCTATGAAACTTTAGGAGCATACCTGTGAATCATCAAGCAAATGTATTGGATGCTTTATGTAAGATTTTCTGCCCAATCGTTATCGACACACATCTTTTTTGTTTGGCGACACTCTTGTCTCTATCTGCCAAAAGGAAAAAACAAGGTCTTTTGTCGCTTGTGTGATGGTGGAACTTTGAGGTACTTGACGACTACATAATTGCAAAGGAAATGCGCCAACCTCAGCCTGTTTTAACCTTGAATTGGCTGCTGCAAAGTTTCGCGGATGCAATCCAATAAATCTGGCCATCTTGGAGTTGCTAATAGACCTTGATGGATCTCCTTCACTATTCACCAACATCATGCAAACAGCTCTTTTAATCTTCAGCTCCTCTTCAGACATGGATGCTTTGACTTTAGTAATTGTGCCTCGAATATTGGATAGTATTGACTTCTGAGATGCATGATGCAAACGTCTAAAAGCTGGCAGTCCTAGAAGACATTGAAAGGCGGTTTTCTTAGCATCTCAAGTCATGCTTTTTGTTGCTTTCTGCCAGCATTTTGAGACTTTCATGCAAACCTAATTCACATCTTCTTTTGACCTTGAACCTGATGCATCACTTTCTCGATGTCTCCTACGGCTCTCTCTTTTCATCGTAGACCAATATTCTCGCATCCGATGGTTACCTTCATGGCGAATTGTGACTGAGTCATCCCTGTGGTAATTGTGAGTCATGTCATCATGAAGTGGATTGTATTGCGCATGCTGCTGAAAGTACTCAGAGCCCTGCAGTGTACTTGGAGGTGGCTCATTTTGCACAATCCTCTCTTCAAAACATCCGACACCACAAGAAATGGCCGGCCATCCAACATGGAAATTGTGTGGAGGTTGTTGCTGGTGTGGAACGTGCTCTCCCAAGCTGCTGAAATCGACATTCCACAAAAGGTGACAATCGATTGGAGGCTGCTTCTCAGACACATCCTGTTGGCCAATCTCCTGCTGCAACATCTCCATCCCAATCTCATAGACCTTTAGTCTCCACACCTTATGACAATTCTCCACAAGTTCCTGGTGCAATTTTCCTTCTTCTTGCAAGAGAGAGAGAGAGAGAGAGAGAGAGAGAGAGAGAGAGAGAGAGAGAGAGAGAGAGAGAGAGAGAGAGAGAGAGAGAGAGAGAGAGAGCACGTAGACTTCAGACACACAGAGAGAGAGAGAGAGAGAGAGAGAGAGAGAGAGAGCACGTAGACTGCAGACAGAGAGACACACAGAGAGAGAGAGAGAGAGAGAGAGAGAGAGAGAGAGAGAGAGCTCGTAGACTACTGAAAGGGTAGGTAGATAGTCTTGCATTCGACTAAATCAATAACCGTTAAAGTTGTTGGCACAACGCCTTTAGAAATATTAAATATTTATCTTTTGGCTTTTGAAAACTGCCAACAAAACACCATCCAATAGTGCCTCACAAGAGGTGTCAAGGACACTACTTTTTGCACCACCAACCCATGCTTTCACCCCAAAACAAATTCCATTGCAAGAGGAAAAAACTAAAAAAATTATATCATAGATAATAAGCGAGTTTATTATCTCCTGACCCCAAACATACCCAATTTCACTTTTTCTCTTCATGCACACTATTCTTATAATGCATCAAAGCTCTAAACCCCATCACAAGCCCTAAATCACTCATTACTCGTTCACAACACCAGAAAAAATGCACTAAGGCTTCCAAATCCCAAGAATTGGTCAAAGGGAACCACTTTCTACTCCAAAATATGCAAGATCACAATCATAGCTTAGAAACACCTTCTATAACCTACACAAGCCCAAAAAGTGAAAAAAGGTGGACAATTGCCACTACAGATAATAAGCGCGCTTATTAATTTGAGTGACCAAATGGCCCCAAAATGCATTTTTTTGGTTACAGACAGTTATATCATGTTTCTACAACCCTACACACCAATATTGTTTCAATTTGGACACCAAAAATTTTTGCACCCATTTTCAAAGACTTCCACCCAAAAAGTGATCCCAACCTGGCATTCATGCATCGAAATCCACCAAACTTCAAATCCTATCTATTTTCATTGCGTATAACCCATATGCACTACCAAAATCAAGGTATGATGCCCAAATGTAGCTATAGATAATAAGCGTGCTTATTATCCTGGATATTTTTTTTTTGCCAAAACCACTTTTTGATGTTCATACTTTATTTTTATGCGTCAATGTAGTAATTATTTGGATTTAAATGTGAATTTGGTTTGCAAAGTCTTGATTCCAGTTTAAAAGACAGTTTTCCACTCTAAAATGCACCTAAGACCTATACATGGTGTAATTATTACCTAGGCTCAATGCAAAACCAACCTTCCACCCCAAAGAAGAAGATTCAAGACAGTTTTCCACTCTAAAATGCACCTAATACCTATACATGGTGTAATTATTACCTAGGCTCAATGCAAAACCAACCTTCCACCCCAAATAAGAAGATTCAAAGATAGAGGCTATTGGATCTTCCAGTGTTCCAGCTAGAAGAGGAGTCATTATGAGAGGCCAAGAAGACATTTGCGGGAGATCTTTTGGGAAATAATCATGTTTCCATATTCCAAGGCAGGTTCTGGACTCTAGGCAGCCAAGTAGTGGAGCTTCAGTTGCTTCTCAAGGAAATCCATATTGTGGCTCAAGCACAAGAGCTGCAAACTACACACAGAAAGCTTGGACTTCAAGACTTTTACTATATGGAGCCATGTGGAGTGGATTTATAGAAATCTCATGAATTAGTTAACTTAATCAAGGATGAAGGCACAACCCAAAACTTAAATGTAGCTGGACAGCCCACCGAGGTAAATATCTCCAAGGAGATAGTAGCAAAATCATTAAAGAAGAACATAGAAAAAGAGCTAAATGCAAAGAGAAAGTAGAAGATAGACCCTCCAAGAGAGCTCGGCACCTATCATTATTGAAGAACCGTCACAGAGAGTAGCCAGGCTAGAGCATGAGAGAGAAGATTTTGAAAGGGAACGAGGTCTGCAAGGGGATTTTGAAGAGTTTTGGTAGCCCTAGCCACAAATGAAAGTGCAAACCAAAAATCCCTACTATTGCCAAGACCCCCATTGCAGAGCTCAATAAGATGTATCAAGAAGAATAGATGGATAGGGATCAAGCGAAAGTGGGCACCTTTGATGTGCCTACCACCCAACCAGAGGATGCACTACCATCACTTGCCAGTGCCCAAGTGTCTACTCCACCTCTCGTGGAGGAGGTTAAAGCAAAAAAGGTTATTCCAATAAAATCATTGAAGAAGCAAAGAAGTGCAAGTGCCATCAACTGCAGGCACCAATGTACCCACTACAAGGAAAATGTATGTATGGATGAGCCCAGATATCAAGATAAGAGAGAATCTTAACAAGAGCCTACCTCTCAAGAGGACACTTTGTTAGAGGAAAGCAAAGAAGTAGCTGTGAGTGACACACCTGCTAGTGAGGAGCAAAGAGAACCTAAAAGTGAGAAGACTCAACAAGGTGAACTAGAGAAAGGGCAATAGGAAGTGGAAAATACCTCAAATCTCCAACATCTCATCCACTAGAGCTACAAGACATCAAAGAATATGCCCAATTTTCTCACCATATTGTGAAAAAATTGAAGGCAGTAGTCTATGTTAAGGAGGATAAGGTCAAGAAAATTGAAGTTGCCAGCAAACACCTCACAACACGAATAGAATTAGCATACACTTTTATAGGAGAATATAGCCCCTTGCATAAGCAATCCAAGGAGGAGATGGCTAGGATGAAAGATGCCAATATCCATCCATTAAAGAATTTGAAGGCCATGATAGAACTTGTGGAACAATTGACAAACTGCAAGTGAAGCTCAAGAGAAAAAGCTACAAGAGGCCAAAGCCACCATCCTAGAGCACATGCTTAGTGCTGCAGACTTGACTCAAAGTGGAAAACCTTCAAGCGGCCCAAGAAGAAGGTAGATTGAAAGATCATAATGAGCTCCTCAAGAAGCTGAAAGCTAATCCACAATTGCTTACCTTGCAAGGCTCCAACCTAGCCTACCAAGCACTAGAAAAGAGGACTAAAGACCTCGAAACATAGCTGAAATTAGAGAAAATGCAATCGGGAGCTCTCTCTCTCTCTCTCTCTCTCTCTCTCTCTCTCTCTCTCTCTCTCTCTCTCTCTCTCTCTCTCTCTCTCTCTCTCTCTCATTCATGACTAAAGAAGAACAATATCAGAAGCAAGCAGCTAATTTACAAGCAGCATTGGCACTGGCTCAAGAGCAATTGAAGTCTAAAAGGGAAGCAGAATTTCCAAGAAGAAGATGTGCCAGACAGATTGCAAAAGGAAACGGGGGCACTAGAATCTTTACAAATAGAAGAGGATGTAGACTCAACAACAGTGGCCCCAAAATCCTTAACATCCAAGCTAGAGGCCGAGCAAGGACCTATAGACTTCACCACCGAGGCCAAAAAAGCTCTCAAGGTCAGTATAGAGTCTGAGACTGGAGACGTGTGGAAAGAGGCTATAGTATAGGAGCACTGGATTCTCCACTCTGCCAATGTTGCCCAGCTCACTTCCAAGCAGATCATATAAACATGGCACCAACCATCTCTTCCTTTCCCACTAATCAAGTATGAAATTCTCAAAATAAAGGATAGATTGGCCAAAGAACAAGCTACGAACAATGTTGATCCACATATGTCTTGGCAGATGTACCAGCTCAAAAGACATGCAAGGTACCTAATACTCTGCATTTAGGCACCACCTGAAATCAGAAAGGATCCTACCTTTTTCCTAGTTCCAAGAGTGAGCAGTTGGGGAAATGACCAATTAATCCTAAAGAAACATCCTACATGGCTGAACTACCCGTGGCTTAGTCCTCCCAAAGCCAGATCTATAGAGGACAACATGGTCCAAACCCTCTCCACAACAATTGAAATTTTCAAAATAATACCAGATTAGGCATGCATAATGATCATGAATATTGCCAAGATGCTTCTGACCTACATCAAAACCTTTCACCAAGAAGGAGCAGACTGATGCACCATGGATGGCCTTTCTTGAAGGCAATCAAGGGCTCTACTACAATTTGTCAGAGCACCCAACAAATGAAGTGCTCTATGGGTTCTATGCTAGAGTGATGTTCTTACCTTCCTACTATATGCAACCATTTGAGGAGGAATTCTACACGGGTTTTTTCACTTTTTGATCCAAGATCTTTGGCCCTGTGGTGGAAAATCTTCAAGCTAGGTTTGTGGGCTACATGGCAATGGAGCTTAATGCACCAATTGACTTGCAATTCCTGGCCAAAGCAGATAAGAAACTCCGAATAAAGTATTATGACGCTCTCAAAGACCTCAAAAAGCAACCACAAGCCCGCAAGCCATACCACTACCCGATTTCTTGAGGCTCAGTCGAGGACGACAGTCGAGGACGACCAAGACTCGGGGGGGGGGGGATGTTAGCATATAGCTAACATTGAGAGCCTACATATAGCCTTTGATGTAATTTTTCACTTTTTGATCATTCTAGACACCCATAGCCCTAAGCCATTCTAATTCAAGACAATTTTTTAAAATTTTCACAAGTTTTTGATTGTGAAAGTGAGCGTGCAGAGTACCATCATCTATCATGCTTGTATCTTCTTCACATGAAGTGCGATTGCAATTGTGCAACTTTTATTGCGATCACATGTGAAATCTCTTCAGATCATTGTTAGTTTTTCACAAGATTTTGTGGTTTTGGTGTGACCAACCCCTTGCTATTTTTCCTCATTTGTGAATATGTTTTGATTTTTAAGCTTAGGATGGAGCTATCTTAGGCAAAGCTATTGAATGTATTAGAAAATGAAAATGACCTTTAAAAAAAGGTAGATCTTAATAATTGTTTTCATGTTTATGCGTCTGTTTGAGGGTTTGAGACCATAAGGAATTTTTGTTAGGTCTTGCTTATCTACTTAGTTTGTTCGTTTATGTTTCATACACTTTATCCTAGTGACGCACGCAATTGGACTTGTGATTGGAAGACTGGCTTTTAATGAGTCAAAACTACTTGAGATTAGCACTTGATAGGAAAGAGTTATGAGTAGGTTTTCCTTGATACTGACAACCTCCAAGAGCCTCCATGCACTAATCATGTAAAAACAACTTCCAATGGATTGAAGATTTTGGTATGTAGTTCTTGTTGTTCTACATTTGTTATAACATGGCTTGGAGACCCCCATACATTTGGCACCATTACCAGGGACAAGGCAACCTAAACTTGAAAAAATATCATAGTTTTGTTATCCATAGCTTCCTCTGGAGTACTCAACTTTTTTTCTCTACTTAGCACTTATGGGGAGATTAGATTCATCCATCTTGTAAGGGTATTTTGGGAGTATTGGATACTTATTGAGAACCTTGTTAGTGTAGTTAGATTGGATGGTGTTGGATATTTGAGTTTTGTGAGTGAGTCTAAGAGACAATTATTGAGTTAAGAATCAAAGTGTTGTTAGTATTTTTATTATTTTCTAGAGCTTGTAATTTTTTGTATAGGCATAGGCTAAGTAGATTCCATCAATGGAGGTGTGAAAAATCCTTGAATCCATCCACATTAGGAAAAATATGAACCCCAAAAGGGCCCTTTAGCTTAAGGGGTGATTAAGCATGGACCAATAGGAAGAGGGTGGTGGCCACAACTATACCCTCTAAAAGGTAGGGTAGTAGCGGGACATGGGGGCCTTTTTGTTCCCCTCATTATAGCTTTGTCCCCTAGAAAGAGAGAGAAGGGGGGCGGGGGGGGAGACGACTTTCCCTTCATTTTCATGGGCATCCATAAACTAATCCTAAAATTTTATTTTATTTTGAAAATATTTAAATCTCACTTTTCACTCCTCAAAAGATCTTCTAACTAGATACATGGTCAAAAAACTATTTTCTTTGACCAAAATCTGCATTTCTCAGTAGTACCCTCTATTCTCTCTCTCTCTCTCTCTCTCTCTCTCTCTCTCTCTCTCTCTCTCTCCATCCATCCAAGCTTCCATAGTTGTAGCACATATAGAAGCTTTCCATAGCTACACCACCTATCTCCCCCTTTCATCCACACCATCCATTTGAACTATTTATTCTCCCCTTGCTCCCCATTGAACCACTTCTCCCCTTCCCTCCAGGCTTTCCATAGTTGTAGCACATATGGAAGCTTTGCATAGCTGCACCACCTATCTCCCCCTTTCGTCCACACCGTCCCTTTGAACTACTTCTTCTCCCCTTGCCCCCCATTGAACCACTTCTCCTCCTCACTTCATTGTTGAAGCAACATGCATATCTCTCTCACCATAACTCTTCTTCTTCTAGTGCTACCATGTCAATCCCCTCCACTTCAAGGAAGCCAAAGGATGTGATAGAAGTGGTTTTCTTGCATAACACTAGGGATTTTGATGGGGAATGTGTGTTGTAAGTGTTTTCTAAAGGATCTTGGGGCTTCATGCAACCTGCAGAGCTATCGGGTCTCATCGAGTTCAAAACCTTGGGAATCTCGACAAACATTGGAAGGGGAAACTTCTTGGTTTCAAGAACCATAGGGTCAATGGCATAGTAGCCATTTTTCAACACGTGTACTATTGGCATTCCATGTACTCGAGGAATGGAACCTCAAGGGATTTCCCATTAAATTGTAAGTTGTAAAACATTGTTGGTTGCAAATTCTAAATGTTTGTTATTTGTTTTTTACTTGATTGTTTTTGGTGTTGTGATAGATATATTCCCATTCGACTTTGTTGAGGAACAACAATCAAGAGTCTCACAGGTATCTTCAACGCTCTTCATGCCGACATTAGTGCTATGATGCTTCCCAACTTTCCACCTTCGATGCTGCTACAACGCAAAATCTAATGCTACAACACAGAATCTACTGCTACAATGCAGAATCTTCTTCTACTCACACACGTACGTAGTGCTGGCCTCAGAGGATGGATATGGTAAGATCACTGCTATTGACAACATTCCTATTGAGCATGGAATGGCCACAACCCGATGTTTGGTCACTCTTCTTTGTGAAGGAGAAGATGCTTTTTGATATTTGTTCTTCATTAAAATTTGGAAAGGATTCCATATCAGTAGGGCTCAGTCGGTGCATATTTTTGTACAATTATTCAAGACATTGCCATTCAGTGTCACGCCTATTATGTTTGTAGCATGTTATGTATGAAGCACTAAAACTTGTATTTGGAGATAATTGGGGAATGGTGGAGGGAGTACACCAAGGAGATAAATACAAGTGTAAGGTGGGAGCTTCATGTATCGAAATACAATAAATAAAAGTGCATACTACTTTGTACCTATGCTTACACTATGAGTGTTGGATATGTAAAAGTGGAAAATGATACCCCTACAATCCAGTGTTGCTAATTTTGTGACAATTGACACGCCCATTACTTTGTCAAATGGTGTTTTTGAGATTTTGCAAGTCAATGACCACTGGACTCTCTCCAACATACAAGAAGACTTGATTATCTTGGGCTACAAAGATATCAAAGATTCCTACTTTTGTCTCAATCGATATAGGGTCAGATATACTTTGTGTCGTCTACATGTGTCCCAATGTTAATCCTGCTAAAAGCGTTTTTGTTGTTTTAGGTTAGTAGGCGAATGGAGGTAGCCATGAAAGGGCAAGAGGAGTGGAGGGTTGGCAGCGCACTGTTTTTAAGTTGATCTAATAGATCAATGTAACCGGCTCTAATGCCATGTTGTAAAGCATTTTGTTTAATGAAAATAAAATAAAATTTTGTCCCTATAATATCACCGTCATTGATGGGTGTTTGTGTGCATAGAGAGTTAGGTCAACTATTTTCAAAAATAGGTAAAAAATCAATGGAAATGGAGATTGATATGACTATTTGGCTATCTTTAATCAATGATTGTGGGCTAAACAAGTCTATGACTTCCGATGTAAAGATTTTGGGATGCTTGTTGAAGGTAAGGCTGTGACTTGGTTTCTAGACTTTGGAAACAAGAAATATCAAAGATTTTGCAATCTTGCCAAGAGATTTGTAATAGTTTTGTTGAATACTATAATTAAAAATAATAATGTAGGAAATAAGTACACTTTTTAATAAAATCTAGGGGAGACAATCAGAGTATGTGGTAGCCATATGAGAAAGTTCATTACAAGATGTCCCAAGTGTGCAATTCTAGAGCAAGAGAGATTAGTCTCTTTGTTTCAAAGGTCTCTTAAACAAGAGACTTCATGAGAGTTTGTCTAGCATGAAACATACCACAATACAATCATGCATTTTTTATGCTATAGATTTGAGTGATAATTGTGAGATCCAAGTGACAACAACATGAAAAGGGAGGAAGAGACTGACAACAACAGAAAAAGTGTTACGATAGAAGTTGTGATACCCACTCAAGTTGTTGTTGTGATAACCTATTGTATAGCTGAATATGAAGATAGGTTGAAAAAAATGAATCAGATGATCTACACAAATAGATTATGTAAGGGCCTCCTAGTAGCCCTGGTCTCTCATGTGTCTCTTGTGACTTCACATTGGAGAAAACTTTTTCTTTGAAATCAATGCATGCTCCTAAAAGAAGTTACATGTTCAAGTTACACTCATCCAAAATACATAAATAAATGAGGGTTTATTGATTTTAGACTTTCGAAGAGCACCCAAGCTTCAATCACGTGAATATTTTGGGACTATAGAATTGAACAGACATACTCAAGGAAAGGAAAACTTGTAAAAAATGGAATAGATAACTTGTATAATAAGCTTGGATAAATGATAAAAGAGTAGGTGCTTTTTCAAGGAAATGAAAACTTGTAGAATAAATTTAAGATAAGTGAAAAGAAAGGATAGTGGAAAAGAACTTATGGAGAACCTCTTATCAAACGTTCATAAAAGAAGGACTTTTCTCCTCATTTTACATCTTTTCTTCTCATTTTTACACCTTTCCTTTCCAAATTTCATGATATAAGTTAGGAAGTAAGCTCCTCTTAAATACACCTCCTCTCCAAGCTTGTGAAAGCCATAGCCAACCTTCTTGCATGCGCGCACACACACACACCTCTCCTCTCTATTAGCACTCAAGCTTGCTATAGCTTGTTCTCCTTCCTCTTATTCGATTCTCCCCTTGATCCCAAGTACTTCATGGAAAACCTAAGTTATGGACATCAATTTGAAGGTGAAGAAGAAGAGGGTCTGCTACCTTATCAAGCTTCTTCAACAATGAGTATAATAAACTTGCAAGCTTTCAATTTAGAGCTTTTGTCACAAACTTAGAGCTTTTTGATGTGCTTTTATAGCTATTTATGTAAAAGTCTCTTGTAAGTGTGCAAATTTATGTTCAACAAATATATTTTTCTGGATAAATTTACTATGTGTACCCATTCCATGCCTCACAAATCAAATTTTACATACGTTTTCTATATAAATATATAATCTCAGGGTATATTTGAAAGTCCATTAGTACTACATGCAATGCAATGTTAATGCAAAGTGTTTCTTATCCATGAAAATTTATCTTTATTTTGAGGCTCTCTCTCTCATAGATCACATTGGAGTGGGTGTTGGTGTGGATGTGAGGTAGCTCATGCTAGCAATGGTCTACGCTAGGGTTGTGTTGGAGTAGCTATTGAAGTGGATGTGAGGTAGTTTAGGGAATGCTAGCAATGAACCATGCTAGGATCACATTGGAATAATTGCTTAAGTGATAGATTATGAAGGAGTGCTAATAATGAACCATTTTAGGAGAATGATAGCCAATGGAGGCGACCATGGTGTAAAGATAGATTGAGGAAAGAATACAATGGGAGAGAGAGAGAGAGAGAGAGAGAGAGAGAGAGAGAGAGAGAATACCTCAATGGAATTTAAGATAAACATTTACCTCCCAACATCCGTGTTAGTCCCTCTAAAGCTTTTACTTCATGTATTAATGTTTGTATATCACAACCATTACTGGGATGAATCATAGCTGCAAAGTAGAAGTGAACATCCAAGAAAATATTTGCAAGAATCCAACAAAACAATAATTCATTGAAAAAATGACTAAAACACACATTCTCACATGCAATAATGAACACCATTGATAAATTTTCAAGTAGGCTAAGAAACCAAACCCCTATTGGAAGTAACAAATTTTGGAGAGCTTTTATGAGTTTTAATGCCATTTAGGAAATATCCATATTGCAATAGGGAAATTAAAGCTCAAGATCTTTCAGCTTAAAATTGTCTTCATCTATGAATGCTACACCATAGCTTGTCTTGAATGAATCCAATTTTTCTAGCAACTACATTTCAACACATGACGTCATGAACTAGTTGTGCTCTAGAGTGCACACTCAAAGGAAAACCTTTTTGCTTCACACTTTTGATTCCACACTGGAAGAGGCATAATCCCAAATAGGGCTCTTTTGACAAATGTATTACAATTTTTAGAATCAATAGCTCATCACACACCATGGGACATTAGAATAAACTGTACAAAGTAAGTATTTTTGTCACTCTCATACCCATTTTGGCATCACCTATGTATTGGCTTACAAAGAGCTTTTCATGGTCTTCTATGAAATTTGTCTTTAGGCACTTGCTCCTTTCAATCTAGCCAAAAGTGAGAGCAGTTCATGCTACATTAAGCTAAATCGTGGCTTTTGACATCATACCTACTACTTGTCCATCTCAAACAAAAAGCATCTCCTCATCCATCTAGTCGACCATCAAAATCTTAAAGGGTACCTCTTTATGCTACAGCTACCAATAATATCTCCTTCTACCATCGACAAATGCCAGCCTATTAGAGGGGCTTGAATCATCTACCACAAGACCCAGGGGGGTTCACCTTGTTGATTTGTAGGTGTATCATGTGCACTCGACAGGAGGGTATAAAAGTTACAGATTTACACTTACAAGAGGGGTTTTTAATTCCATTTTGAAAAGAAATTGTAAATTTCTTGAGAAAGAGACAAACATCCCCAAATGGTCTTCCCCTTGAGACAGCATGCTGCTCTTCTTTTCATTTGGAAACCCCCCTCCACAGATTGCATTGGAAAAAAGAAAAAGACCAAAAAGGAAACGAGATCTTTTTAGTGCTCTAGACCCCACCATGTTTGATACATCTTGCAATCATTGCAATCTAAGAGAGAACTTCATTGCATGTTATTCATGATGCATTTGTATATTATCAGCAAGCACGGAAGCAGCAATCAGCTTCTCACTATGCATCATGTACACTATGAGCGGCAAAAATTGTCATATAAAATGGGTATGAAAACACACAGCCACCAACAATCTCAGCATACCATAAGTCATAGGTGATTGCTCTTCGGAGAGGGGCCATTTTGTTGCATCAAGAGATAAGCCCTTTGCTCGTGATCAAAGCTCTACAACTTCCCATATAGTAGAGAGTTTTTTAGGCCTCCCTTATTAACGATCATAGATGCAACAATCAAGTTGCATATGAGTTGAGCCCAAATTTCTTGACATCGATATCTCACAAATGTATGCCACAAGCCCTCAAAGATCTCACCATACATCACACTCAAAAAGAATTCTTTTTCTACATAAAAAATTGAGAGATCTTTAGGCAACCATGTGAGGCATAGCATGATATGAAGACAGAAGATTGGCTTCATGCATGGGTATCTCAAGATTCTTGAGCGCCTTGCTTGTCCCTGCGCTAAGATTGGCCTTGTGCATGGGCATCTTACTCATGAATGCATTGCTCAAGTGTTCTTCTGAGGTGTTTCAGGAGTTAACCCACTGCTCGTGTGCACTTGTGTGTTCTCAATTTTTTTCAAGTGTTTCACTCATGAACGTCAACACATTTTTCATTTGCACCCATGTGTGCTCAAGTTTTCTTCTCAAGCACATGGGCATCTCACTCATGAACGTTTGCACTCGTGTGTGCTCAAGTTTTCCTCTTAGATGTTTCAAGAGTTAAGAGCTCATTGTTCGTCTGCACATGCGGATGAATAACGAGCTCAAACTGTAAGAAAAATCTTAGAAAAATTACAAGGCAGTTCCCAAAATACCCTATAAGATTCCCAAAATGCCTGTAAATTTCTCAAAAATCCGCAAGACTGAGAAATTTTCTCAAGTTATGAAAACAAAGAGTCTTTCTCCAAAATCCGCGAGGCTAAGCAATTTGCTCAAGTTATGAAAACAAAGGAGTCTTAGCATCCTCAAGGTCCTGAGGCATTTCAAGAGTCATCAGCATGTTGTTTGTCCACACGTGCGGGGATGGACAATGAGCTCAAGCAATAAAAAAATCTCAAGAAAATTGAAAAAAATAGCCTTGATATTTGGAGGAATAAAAAATACCCCTCATACCTCACAAAAAACTCCTAAAATGTCCTTAAATTTCCATTGTTCTTATTGCAAACATCTCCTAACGCTTTCCTTTTTGCAACTTCTCATATAAGGATTAGTTCTCCCTCAACATAGTTCTCCCTCAGCAAAAGATGATAGAACTAAAATTTTAGATGGTATTGCGTGCTCTCAATCTAAAAGGGCTTACTATCGATAGACAAAATGCCTCTAGTTTTGAGCTATATTTGAAGGGTATTTTGGGAATTACAACAAAATTCATGGATATTTTTGTAATCTTCTCAAATATATATATAATATATCTCATGGCACAAGCTAGATAACTTATGTCACTTATGGTACAATTCCCCTTTTTCTCAAGACAATGTGCATGAGCATACCATTCAGTAAAAGCACACCATGCGGTTGATCATGAGCATGTACACAAACGCTCAGAATTCTCTGAGAGGAATTCTTCATATTACTGTCTTTCTCTTAGGCAGTGAAATAAGACCACCATCTATTGTTATCTAGGAGAAAAGCTTCAAAATACCTCTTTCATGTGGTGAGCAAAGGCTACCTTAGCTCGTAGGATAGAGGAGCCATATTAGAGACACTTGAAAACAACCATTATGGGGGTAATTTTGCCAATTTAGTCAATTTTAGGGTGTGAAAATGCTTCAAACTTTTCATAAAAATAAGAATTAGACAATACCAAATTTGATGTTTTATATTTTGTCTCAATGCTCTTTTCGAGGTCTTTCAAGGGAATAGAGAAAGGCAATGCCAAGTAATGGTACACTTTCTAGAAAATCACATGACACATAAGCATGATTATAAGAATATTCAAAACTAATGTCTCTAGATTAGGGGTGGATACATTCTCTTACAAGAGGATGTCTCTTAATTGACTCCCTTACCCTATATGTTTCAATGCTCTGTATGGGGATTATAAATTTGTAATAGAAATGTTTCACTCCCTATTTCTTTGGTGGTTGTGGGAATATTATTAGGAGCATAGTCTTCCTCTTTCTCAATTCATGGCTAAAAAACATGTTGGTTGTCCACATGCACGTAGATAGTCAATGCTTTCTAGAGCAAGTCTCTTCAAGGTGTCCTCCCAACCCATAATGGTCCTTGGTAATGATGAGAGAGTTGTGCCGCAAGACAAGATATCATGCATGTATACAATATCCTCCCCTCTCTTAACTCTGTTGTGGAAGGATTTTGGACATTTGTGCTTTACAAATGGTTTGTGGGCTCTTGTGCCATGGCTTGCAAGAATTGCTCTAATTTTCTTTGTGTGCTTTGCCTATGGCTGGCCTCCCGTCCAGGAACTAGAGACAAGATTTAACCCTCTCAACCTATTTGGTAAATGTGTTAGACCACCTTTGGCAACACATTCCACCCATCAAACCAGCATCGTAGGGTGCCACGCTGCTAGATGAAGACAAACTATATTCACATTAACACCACATTGATAATGAGACACTTTAATGTCCTACGACACTTTTATTTTTTTAAGTGATTATTTTGCTTGAATTATTTGAGGAGTTTTAAAATACATGTTTTAGTGTTGTTTGTTTTTTAGTACTTCATAATCATGACCAAGATCCTTATTAGTGAGAACTTTTTATGTGTTATTGGCATACTCCATGGCTCCTCATGAATGTAAAGGACCAAAGGAACCCAAAAGAACATATATAAA
The DNA here is from genome assembly GCF_014529385.1 of Adiantum capillus-veneris. Classification (NCBI taxonomy): domain Eukaryota; kingdom Viridiplantae; phylum Streptophyta; class Polypodiopsida; order Polypodiales; family Pteridaceae; genus Adiantum; species Adiantum capillus-veneris. The sequence continues at coordinate 13,728,930 of NC_140944.1, forward strand.
CTGACAATATTGAGCACGGAAATATAAAATTTGACAATAAGTTAGAAAAATGGGAAAAATGCAACCTTTTGTACCTAAAGATATCTGCCAAAAAATAGGTGATTCTAAAGAGAGTGATAATTTTTTCATCATCACCAATCCATAGAAGTTTGTGAGAAACTTTATCTCTTGGAAGATAAAAATCCCAAGTTCTCTCAATATCAAATAGACCACAATAAACTATTGTTTTGAGAAAAATGCAATGGTACATCAACTTTGGAGGCATGCCATGGTCAAAATATGAGATCTTTTATATGTTTCTCATTTTTTCTGTATGTGTCAATCCTTGAACTATAAGCTCAGGAAAGGATTTCCCAAAAAGAGTAGATCTTCTATGGTATCACAAAATTTTTTTCCCAAAAGTTGGAAAGACAATTTTATGTCATGTTACGTTACCAATCTAGTGTTAAGAATTTTTGTCCTGCTACATAGACTGCTTACAAAGGTGAATCCTTATTCCAACTTAGAATTGTTGCCTACTTAGTAGCACATATAAACCTAACATTTTTAAATATTGTCCTTAAAAATAAAATGCACTGATAAGAATGTGTGAAGCATGGAGGTCATGAAAGATGATGGAGCCAACATTAAATAGTCTACCTTATCTTGAAGGTGGTGTGGGGAGGCAATACTACCAAGTGTGAGTTCAAATAGATAGCTGAATTAATTTATGATTACATGTTTCTAAAGTCACTTTCCTTCTCTTTCTTAGGATTGAAAAAACTCTTTTCTTTCTCCCATTCCCAAGCCAGATTAAAGTGATAAATTCATTTATGCTCCCATATATTTCGCTCACCAACACAATTCTCAAGATGGCAAAGTGCATTGGAAAGAATTCTTAAAACCTGTAAAAAGATTTTATGGAAGAATAACATGAAATCCTTCGCACCATGGAAAGGGGGAAGATGGGAGTCTATTGCTCGACCAATGGACTAAGGAGGTCTTGGAATTCTTAACCTACTTGCCCATGATGAGGCTCGCTATGCCAAATTTGTGGTCTCATTGACTAAACAGGACCAAAATTGGGCTATCATTGCCAAAGATATGTTAGATACAACTAAATTCGGTTCGAGAGGTGGTAAGTGAAAAGGAGCATAATTTCATGACAAACTCCTAGCCCCGACGTGGTCTAGCCTAAGTTTGGGGGCATCTCAGGAAAATTGGTAAGAAGGTGCAAAAGAGTAGTTGGGGTTTTGCAGTGGGGTGAAGAAACCAAGTACTTTAAGAACTCCATCTTGCATTGGTCCCCCTGGCTCTTTAAATTTGTAGGACCACCACAAAACACTATTGGATAGAAACTGCCAAGAAAGTGAATAATAAGGATTTGAATTGAGTAGCTCACTTTTGGGATGGTAACAGTAAGATCTCAAAAACCATTGACCTTCTGGAAAACTAGTATCAACTAAATGGCTTGGAAATATTGTTCCTCAACAGAGTGATAAAAGATCTATGTTGTAATGCCAATGTGTGAATCTGGGTTTGAGTGGAATGCATGTAGATGGCCCAGAGGTAGTCTTTTATGGAAACCCTATTCTAAGGCATATATCATGCAATTGTACACAAGAATAATTATTCTAGTCCCCCTCAACAAAATATGGAAGACGCAATGGCTTAAAGAATGGTGGGAGGAAGTCATGGAGAATATTTGGAAGCCAAAGTGGCCGTAGTTTATGAAGATATTTTTATGGAAGGTGATGTGGGTGCTCTACCAATGGGTCACTAAAGATCTAAGAGAGAGGAATTGGGTGAGATCAATGCCTAGAGTGCACGATATCTAGTGAGGATTTGGCCCACATATTCATGGAATGCCAAGCAATCAGAGGCTTGTCAAGGAAAAGCTGCAAGTGGATCCAAAGGACATGGCAGATCAGATTCTTCAAGACTGATTTGTTCCTTGGTGAAAGAAGTTGGGAAGTCCTAATCTTCTCATTTTCACTCAATTGTTAGGTACTTCTTCTTCCATCATATATGGTAGGCAAGGAACCACCACATGCTTGAAGGAAATCTAGATGTGGCAAGCTTTAGAGAGATTATACAAGAAAGAAAAGTGGTGATCTATATGCTTGGACGTGAGCAAGACTTAGAAGATTGGGCTAGGGCTACCCATGCTATATTCTCAACCTTTGATAAGTAAGTCCTAGGACTACAGTTCACCTTCTTTGTTAAGCTGATGACAATAAGCCTCGATGAGAGATGTTAGAAATTCAACTTGTAATCTTTAGCACCTTAAGGCTCGACTAGATATTGAGATTGTTTTGTAGTTTCATGCTATGCTTAATACAATACACTCACAAATTGCCACAAAAAAAAAGGATTGAAAAAATTTCAATGAGAGTGTCACTATATGGTAAAGGACCCAATATTTAGATGGCCCCAAAAAGAAAAAAAATCATACCTTTAATAATAAGACTCTTTCTACCTTTAAGGTATCTCTCCACAAAAGGCTAAATGGCTATTTAGCTCAAAATATTGCCCCAACAAAAAATTCCAATCCCTAATAAAAAGGCTTTGGGATTAAGCTTTAGTATTTATCCTCCAAGTCCATTGATGATTTGGATCTTATAACTAACATTTTCATAGTAAGAGCCATGGTTTTAAGAGTCATTTGGACGTCCAAGAATGCACTCCTGTTTCAAGGGAATATGAGCCCCTGGACTCAAATTTTGTTCTAGAAACGTGATGATGGCAAATACATTGTAGTTTAACCTGTTAGGTAATGTTGTACAGCCAGTCAGATTGCCCCTCTGTTGTATTCTTTCTTGGTTAACCTTGTGCAAAGGACATGCCATGGCTCTTTGTTATTTTTTGAGTTTTAGGAAATTCAAGCTCAATTGAGCACTTTTAAATAAACAAGCCTTTAGTATTTATCATCCCAATCTATCTTTCTTCTCCAAAGGGGAGATTAAAGTACATATGGAGAGAGCTCAAACTTTAAAAGGCTTCATATTATTGAAAAAAACTCTAAAATAAAAGCTTCGCTAAAAAATACACGTCTAAGTGTGGATTTGTGTACAAAGGAAAGGGGAGTTTCTTTATGGCCTTCACAAGGCAAAGTAGAGCCACCCTCAAATGTCCTTCAAGAGGAAAAGTACACTCACCCTTCAAATTTGAAGCATGAAGTTTCTTTTCTTTACAGTCCTCCTAAGGAAAACTAGAATCATCATTCAAATGATACATGAAATGCTTCTTATGTCTTGAAACTTTTAAGTTGCTTCATATATAGTGTCCAAAGGAGCTAGCTTGGTTGGTTGAGTCTTTGTCCTCCGTGACCCTGATCATGGGTTTGAAGGTGGCCAAGCGACTCTAGTAATTGCTCTCATACATCATTTTTATCAACATAGACAAAAATGTCTATACTACCCTTGGTATATAATATAAACCAAAAAGGAGGGAAAACATAGACGGCTTATGGAAAGATGGTGCCTTTGGTATTCATTTCTAGTGGCTTGTTTCCAATTTTATTAACTAGAATCTCCTCAAGATTCCTCTCCTCCCTCCTTTGCAACAAATACTACAAAGACACCATGCAACATGACAAAGCATGCAAATTGAGCTTGCAATGGTGTGACATCGCAATCCACCAACTTTCCCTAAAGACGTTGTTGCCAAGGTTACAAATGTTAAGGCTAAAGTCACACAAGGCTTACTTCCCGGGTACATTGGATGACCATCTCTGACAACAAAAAACTTTCCACTGAATTCATAGTGTTACGATGCCTAAAAAGGCATAGTTATGTGATTATGCCTAGCCAACTTTCCCTAGACGCATCACTACCAGCAGAGGGCATCTTGCGCTTTTTTTTTTCCAGTCCATCCCCCCTTGGTTTCCACCTATGAAAGCATCATGTACTCATCCCCAACCATTGTGCTTATGCTTTCCCTTTCTCATTTTCCCTCTTTGATTCTCTAGCTTCTCCAAAAAGTATCTCACATAGATACCCCCTAATCAAATGGGGGATGAGAATGGAGAGAGACTTTGGAGGGAGCTTTTGAGGGCGTGTTTCTAATCCTTTCACTAGAGTAGTGTTTGAAAGGAAAAAACTTATTAGGGGTAGGACAAGATGATACACGCCACCCTATTAAAGCACAAAACTCTCCAAAATGAATTACAATATTAAATCAACATCTAAGATGTAGAAACCAAAAACTATGATTCGCACATAGCAGATGAACATTAAGACATGAATTCCCACAAACATAATTATAATTTAAATTAGCAGTGATTGTCCACGGCGCCATACAATTAAATGTGGCACTAGGGGATTTGATCAAAACAATTTAATTACAATTCTGTTTTAGGATGTATGACGACATATGAACAAACGAAGCAGATCCTCATTTGCCAAATTTCTCTAATGGATAAACATATTCTGGTTTAAATCCAAGACAAAGTAGCGAAGGAAGATGAAGAAAATATGCTTGCAAGCCATATACGGTTTGCTTTGTGCTACTTGTTCTGCAAAGTCTCCACATGTACACATTGGGCTACTTGCAACATGAACTTCATACCTTCCACCTCGAGCTTGTGAAGAAGATGTCTCCAGGTCATGAATTTTTCATGCATGCCTGCCTTCACGATAGTGTGCGCTGCACAATCTGGGCTTCCATGGTTATTGCCAACTCAACTCTCTTGGAGGCTTTTATTGATACTCCTCGCCGATAATGCACATTATTGGTTTCCTTAATTGCAACCTTCTTTAATGTGAAGCCTCATGTATCCAGTTCTAGCAACTCTGAAGCACTTATGTTTGTTCCTTTTTCCACTGGCCATATACTTGGGATTGTTGCATGGCATTGAGTGACTGTGTTATGAATTTTCCACGTGTGGTCCACACTATCATTGTAGAACCACATGAATTTCACCTTTGAATCATTATTGTGAGCACTAACATCACACCTTTCTTATGTCCGAACACCCAAAGGATGGTGCAATAGTACCTGCACCCATGTTCTTTATATTGTTTTTGCATTTACCAATTCTAGATCCTAACCACCCTTGACAGTGAGCCCTACTTCCCTTTGGTATATAGTGGATTGCCCACATTGTCTTATGAATGTCTCTCTTCTCAACCACTAGCCCACCATCGTGTTCTTCGACTACCTGACCGGCCACTCCGGTAGTTTCTTGGAGACCTCTGCGAGTTTGCAGGATGTTTTGAGTGAAGTACTCAAGTCAATGTGAAGCATTCTCCTCCTCACAGCTCACTATCCCAACGTGTTTTTGGTTCCTAGCTACTGTTATATTATCTCCCTCCATTGCCGATTGTTGATAGAGTGGTGTACCTCCAATTTCATCCTCAATCTATCTAGCAATAGCAGTTGGGTCTGGTTCTTGGCCTTGTTGTGCCCGACCAACAAGTTTTTTTGGAATAGAAATGATGGCAAACATCTCGCTGTTACTACAACCCCCATAATTTTTAGGATTGATCATGGAAAATATTGTAGGGTAATCAAGCAACAAAGGTTCACTGCTATTAATATTCAAGAATAGACTCACCTTGCATGACGAGACTGAAACCATTGCAAAGAGAATCTATTAGAGCTTACAAGCTATCCAAATATACTTTAGCTAACACCAAAGCCCTCTCGCTCCTTTCTTCACTCTCTCTCTCTCTCTATCCCTCTCTCTCCCTTTTTCCTTCTCTCTCTCTCTCTTCCCTCTATCTATCTCTCTCCATATCTTTGTCTTCTCCCTCCGTGTTTTCCGCTATTCTCTCTCTCTATCTATCTCTATCTCTATCCCTCCGTCTCTCTCTCTCTCTCTCTCTCTCTCTCTCTCTCTCCAATTCCCTTTATCTACCTCTTTTCTCTCTCTCTATACCTCTCTATCTCTATCTCTATCCCTCTCCCTCCATTCCTCTCTTCTCTCTCTATACCTCTCTATCTCTATCCCTCTCCCTCCATTCCTCTCTCTCTCTCTCTCTCTCTCTCTCTCTCTCTCTCTCCAATTCCCTTTATCTACCTCTTTTCTCTCTCTATATACCTCTCTATCTCTATCTCTATCCCTCTCCCTCCATTCCTCTCTTCTCTCTCTATACCTCTCTTCTCTCTCCCTCTCCCTCCATTCCTCTCTCTCTCTCTCTCTCTCTCTCTCTCTCTCACTCTCAAAAATGGAACACAGATAAATTACAACTCTAGAACAAAAAAGACCACAATCAATCACGTCGCCCCCTGTGTCGAGTGCCACTATTTACAAGGCACTCTTAGTTCAGCCATGGGGGAAATGCATCAGGAGGATGTGTGCAGCATGTGTTTTTATTCCTTAGCACCTAGCACTCTTAGACTTCAACTCTTTAATATCTCTCACCAATGCCTTCCTGCTCTCCTTGAAAAGAAGGTACTTGTAGACAAACCAACCAGTGTAACCCAAACCTACAAGCTCTAAAATCTTTGGAAGCAATGTTACAGAATTTATAGCACCAATGATTGTGGAGGACAACCATAGTGCAACAAGAGTACCCCCTCCATATACAAGAATATTTTTCTTGTCCTTAATGATATCCCACTTAGCCTTTAAATTTGGAATAAGCTCATTGGTTTGCGCAAATGTTGTTGCAAAGGTAGTAGAGGCCTCATCAATGGAGGTTGTTGCTTGCACATGGCATGGTGAAGCATGGTTATTAACCCTGGTCCGCTGATGCTAACCCTCAATGTTCTGCCAAGAGAAAGTCTCCATGAGGAAGATGATGCTGAAAAGGAAGATCAAGAAGTAGAGGCTATGATAGAGTTGTAGGAGGGTGCCACGACACCAGCGGAAACAGCTACTGTGACCATGCACATGAGACAGAGGGAGTATTTCAACTTTAATTTTTTTGAGTTCACTTTCTTGCTACAGGAGCTTGGCACTAGCGCCCAATATGAGAGAGATAGCGGTTAATATATAGTGCCACCTCAAGGCACTATCAGGTGGCCAAAGCGGGAAGCTATTGGTGGCGGGACAGAAGTCTGCTGGTACCATCGGCGAGGGCGTGCACTTCTACTTGCAAGAAGGCTACATATGGTGTCGCTTCATTCAAAAGGTTGATCGTGTCCATGCTACGTCCTTTTGGCACCAATTGTGGCAATTCCCACATCTTCTGGCGGATCTTGCCCCGTTGCTAACGCGCGGCTGGCAAATATGGAGCTATTCTTTTCCCTCGGTGTCGACGTCAAACCCCGCCGACTGATCTTCTGGACACTACATATACTCTCCTCATCGACTTACTACAGTGTTGCTTCCAAAAATTGCAGCTCTTTTTGGTTGTACACGCTCGTCGAGTTGAATTATAACATGGAGCTCTCATTGAGCATGTCTTCATGAGTCTCTTGTATTGAAATAATGGCCTCAATGACAAGCTCTGCAATACGCATATTCAAAAGAGCTTGGATATCTCCAAGGTGATCTACATGGGCTCCATGCTCAAAAATGTGTTGAGCTTCAAGTGGTGTTGAATGAGAAGAGGATGGAGCAACCTCGTTGTCACCTACAAATGACGAACTCAATGTATGCTCGTAAAGTAGTGCACATTTCGAGGAGTCATGTAGTAAGTCAATAATTTGAGGGGGTTCATCCCATCTGGGCCAATCCATGGTGCCGGTCTCCGAGTGGCCCTCTTAAGTCTTCGAGCAACTAAATAATCCTCAAAGAGAAACGGTGTCAGGTTACGATAAAGGAGCCAATGAAGGATTGGGGCCCAAAACAAGGCCACCTTAAAATTAAGTGAAAAATATTGCCAAAATATATCAAAATTATGATTGGAGATGGCATTAAGAATGGCAAGATCTTGATATGATTTATCTTTTAGTATCAACTTCATTGAAAATTGTCGATCATATCATTCAATCCAGTTCATTCAAATTGAATAGTTCTATAATGAAGGGACTTCCCAAATTGACATAAAAAAAAAATTGTTTTCCAAAATCTAATTTTGCAAAAGTATACTTGTATTCTATCCCACAAGATGTTACAACTATTTGCTCTAGCATCTTGATAGGTCTCTCCACATATCCATTTGTGAGTTGTAGTTTCATTTCGATTTTTCTAAGAGCCAACTTTTCGCATTTTCTATGGCTATTCTAGCCCCACTATCAAGTATTGCAATTGATTGTTTCCTTTGTGCTCCACTAATAAGGTGGTGTCCCTTTCTTCTCCTTCACAATAATCTCCCAGCTTGTTTACAAGTACTGGTTTTGCCTTAGGTTTCTCTCGTGTCATTTTACAAATTTGATCATCTAAGGAATGTCTTGAAGAGGAATTTTCATTCCCATATTCTCTAGATTTTTTTTGCCACTTCTCCCCATAGATGTGGTTTGATTTTCAACAGCTCAAAGAGAGTAACCATGCATGGTATAGGAGTATTAGTTCATGTAGGCTCTTATTGTCCATCATCCTTGGAATTGGCCTCCATTGTGAGGGAAATACCCTAACCTCCGATTTTGTTTTGTATTCTCTTATGAATGAACGTAAATCTTTCAACATTTCAAGTTTACTCTCCATAGGTGCTTCTGTCCCTGCATCACAATATAGACAATGCATGTCTCCTAGGTAAAACTCGTGATCCATGTTGATCTATGTGATAGGTGCAGACTTGAAAGTTCCACTCCCATCCTTCTTGCTCCTTATCCTTTCCCATAACTTGCTTGGCCATGGCTTCTCTACCTCTAGGATAGGTTCCATAAAGAGTGATCTTGTATCATCAGTGGTGTTGGCCACTACTCATTCTTCCAAATGAATCTCCAAGTTATCGGTTGTTTGTGGTGCAGTTTTTCTTCCATATCCTTCAATGGTTGTAGTTCTTGTTTTGATTTGATATTTGTTTGAAAGGATATTTTAGAAATATTTGCATTCAAAGCTTTGAATTCAACTCTTTATTGTTTTGTTTTGAGAGGTGTACTAGATAGTGAGGTTCCATTAATGCTCATGCATGGGTTTGTTGATTTCTTCTGTAGTCTTCATTAACTTCCACTCTCATATTTACAAACATACACAATTGAGTTGAGGTGTATAATGGATAATGTGGCTCCCAATAAGGTATATAATCACTTGGCAAAGATCCATGAGCCATGCCTTGAGGTGTGGTGTTGTATGTTTGATATGTCTCCACGTTTTCTCCAATCCCACTATCAGAGGTGTTGCAATCTTTCTTGCGGTTTGCATATCTTTGAGTTGAGTAGAAAACCTTTGTGGTGGACAATCTATCATGGTTAAGGATCACTTAACACCCTCAAGATAGTCTTTGGCAAGCCCACCTTGGCTTAGTGAAACTTATCCCTTTTTGTCCATGACCCCTTATCAAATTTTGACAAAAGCTAGACAAGGTCATTTACAGGCTCTCTACCAATTTTCACCAATTTTTGAGGTTGGGGGACATGGATCACGATCCCATGTTCCACCACATTTGGACTTGATCTCCAGATAGCATGTTACACTCTATGTCTACAACATATATCTCAAATCTTTTTGAGTTTGATAATTATTTTGATAGGTCAAAAGCCAAAACCTAGATCTGGTTCAGGGTTTTGAGTCTAGCCTCTGTTTTTATTCCTTTCGACCCAAATTTGCTTATTTTTTCCAACATTGGACTTAGGGATATGTTTCCTTATATATGCACTACATTGTGAGAAAATTTCAAGTCAAACTGTCACCATGGAAACATGGATCACGATCCATGTTTGGGGAGCTTTTGACTCCAAAATTAAACCACTTATAAATAAAGTTAAGTCTAGGCTATCCCAAAAATATTTTTTGATTTAGACAAGTTTTGGTCACCCAAAAGTGAATTCTTAGGTCTATTTTAGCGATTCTTGGCTATCTTCCGTTTTAGGCTCCTTTGGTCACTGTTTCTAGCTGTTTTTGCAAATTTGACTTTAGAAATATGTTTCTATATGTCTCTGCTACTCATTGTTCAATTTTCAAACAAAATGTTAGATGAGTACATGGATCGTTATCCATGTTCCACCTCCTTTTGACATGAAACTTTGTCAGCTTGTAGTCTCTGGTGCTATATGAAAGCTATTCCCAAATTCTTTTCGAATTTCGATAAGAAATAGTTAAAAAACTCTCAAATTTGGTCTAGTAGAGTAGTTTCTATGTTTTCTCTACCAATTTCTTGATTTTGAGTGTCCTTTTTATTACAATTTGATCCCAAACTTTGGTTTTAGTCAAATGAATTCAATATCTATAAATTGATCTATGTTATGCCTAGTTCTGTCTCACAAGGGTACATGGACCACGATTCACGTTCCACCATATATGAATTTGCAACTTGCATAGTTGCTAAACACTAATTTTCTCTAAATAATCCACTTGGTCTTTTGTGATCTGAATCTCAGAATCTCAAGATATGCCCAATTTTGTGTCTAAAATCCTTGTTTCTAGGGTTTTTGCTTTATCAACCAATTTTGATGTGATTTTGAAATTTTCTTGTAGCCAAAATTTCTTAGAGAAATGCTCTATTGATATTGAGTGTCATTGACAACATTCTTGCAAAAAAATGGCATCTAGGCTACATGGATCCCGATCCATGTTTAACCACAGATCCTGTTGAAACTTTCTAGTTTGCTTTTGATGAGTTTTTTGAGGTTCTTTGGCACCCTCTTTTTGGTTTTGATTCAACATTTGAGTCTCTACCATCAAATTTTCAATATTTTAGAGTTTTGGTCTTTTTTCCCCAGAATATCTAGCAAAATTTATCTTTGGCGTGCTGAAGCTGTAGGTATGTGCATATGATTGCATATTGGTGCCAAAGTAAATGTACAGGATGTGTATATGTTGTGGGTCATATGTATGAAGTTAGATGGATTTTTGGACTTTGTGGTGAGAGTTATAGGCAATTATGTGGCCGCTTTATCCACATCTAGGCTTTTCTTTGCTTTTAGGAGCTAGGCTTTGTCAATCTTGATGAAGCTTGACATGGAGCTTTGATAAAATTTGGCAAGAAAAGGTCCAACACGTCACAGATCTAGCTTTAGTGCACTGAAGATAAATGTGCATTGAATTGGAACTTTTTGGCATGATGCTTCTTAAGTAACTCTATGGGTGCTAGCTAAGCTCTACGAGAAGTTTGAGCTCAAGTTGTGGTTAAGAAGTCCTTTGTGTGCATCCTTTTGCATATCCTTGGTGATAAAGTGCAATGTAGAGAAGAGTGTGCCAGGCTAATACAAGGTTTGTAAAGGCTATGTGGATCAGGCTTTGTGAAAAGATGTGCAAAAAGTGCTTCTTGTGTAAAAATTTATCTTAGACGCACCAAACATAAATCATGCATAATTTAGCTATTTTTTTCCCCAACTTGCCACATATAGCTTCTATCAGCTTAGTTAAGGTTAAATGTGGCTGATTTTGTATCTTACACTTGGTGCTGTTTCCTGTGAATTTGATTGCCCCTGCCTGAGTAGAGTTTGATTTGAGGATACCAACTTGTGGTTGTGGACCTCGAGGAGGTTAGTGTAAGTTAGATATAGTTTGTTAGAGTGCCCCCCTAAGATTTGAAGTCAAATGGGTCAATACTTTGCATGAAAGTGCAAAATGTCACTTTCTAGCAAAGATATGGTCATTTCTATACAACTTGATGATGAGATCTCTAATACACTCCCAAATCTTCACAAGCCTTCTACTTTATGCCAACTTCAAATGAGTCAAAGGTGGTCCCAATTGGAGTCCTTTATCTTTGGCACGCCAAAGATACTAGGTCAAGAAATCTGCTTGGATTTTCACTCTAGAGCCCACCCATGTGTTCACTTACTTGAGATTAGCCCATGGTTCAGTTTTGGTGTGATTGGGATGCCCTATCTAGTCGGTGCACGTGTTGTTCTTCCAAAAACTCCCAGATTTCCCTATGTTGTTGCGCCCCTTACGACCTTGGCGGTTGACAAAGTGGTAATCAAAATGCTTCCTTTTATAGCTAGAAACTTACCCCTAATGGCTAGAGTGAGTAAGAGCCAATATATTATGTGTAGAAGCTCACAAAAGAGTGCCAAAAACCACTAGCTAGAGCTCTCCCAAGAAAGACCACAATGCAGAGGGTACAAATGGCCTAATGGACTATACATACCTAGACTTTTCGGACACCCTCCATCATATACCTAACTATTGAGTCAAGTAGCCCTCACAATATGTCTTTGGATTTAAAAAAATAAAAAATGAACATTTGGAGACCTGATTGCCAAACGTTTTCCAAAGTGGTTAGTGCATCGGAGTGGTCGTCAAGCAATTTGATCAGAATTGCCCCATAATTTTTTTGGTTGTTCCATTGAGTTTCAAGATTTGGTATTTTGAATTGGATTTCCATTCTGGCAATCTTGCTTATTTATTTACTTTTTGGACTTTTAGTAACTTTTATTAACAAAATTGAACGCAATTATCCAGAATTATTTTTTTTAAATCCATTCCAAATCAAAAAATACAAAAACACACCTAGTTTTAGTGCTTGGCCATACCTTTTGTGGATTGTTCCATTTTGATGACTTTTTGGCCATTAAACGCACAAAAAGAGTAAAAATTGCAATATTCTAGCTTTTTTGGACACTATATACACACACCTAGGGATTATCATGTTACATATTTCTTGTTCTGATTACTTAATAGGGCAGTTTGATTTTTTAGTTGCAAAAATCTACATGTTACATTCAAGCACTTCAAAACATTGCCCTTTTCCTAATTTTCCGCCTATATTTAGGTCCACATTAAGAATGCCTCCCTCCCTCCTTGCCTAAGTCTTCCGGGTGGAAAAGTGTAGTCCGATTTGTGCAGTGCATGGGTGATGAAGTCGCATCTATGCATATTTATGCCTCCCTCCCTCCTTGCCTGAGTCTTTCGGGTGGAAAAGTGGAGCCCGATTTGTGCAGTGCATGGGCGATGAAGTCGCGTCTATCCATAGCCACAGTTGGCTCTACCATGTTATTAAAGGAAATTAAATTTGAAACTCTACGTTTTGCAAAAGGTGGGTCTTGAGCGGTATACTGAAGGGTTTTTGATGGCGAAGTATCCTCTTCAATAACTCTCTTAAATAATAGATCTTGCAGTAGTTGTTCTCATTCCTTGATAGTGTATTGTAGACATGCTACAATCGTGCATCTGGAAGCAGTCGGTATCGTAGTGGTTGGTGTTGCTGGTACTGGTGGAGTCTTTGGTACCCATTTATACATAATTGCTCGTGGCTTTGCCTTTAATTTCCTTGTGCAAGTGATCTTTGGTTTGGTCTTTAGGTTTTTTCTTAGGTTTCCATACCCATTAAGCTGGTTGTGATCTTTATTTCTATGGTTTCAATTGGTATGTTGGCGTAACTGAGGCTCTCCTTTGTGTAATCAATAATTGTTTAGGCACCCAAATGTGTTTAGGATTGTAAATGAGTGGGTTTTGAGTACCCAAAACTGCTTGGTTCCTTGCATGATGGTATGATGAGGATGAATTTGGTGTAGAATAGAGGGCATCAATTGAGTTATTCATGTTTTCTAGTAGATTTCCACTCTTCACGGCTATGAGCAAAAGGTACTCTTAACTACCCACCTTCGAGTGTTAATGCTAAAACTTTTTCATCCCAGTCCTAAACAGCTTTATAGGTTTGCATCCATGGGACTCCTAGCACCAAATCCTCATTCATATGCTTATCAAGATGCAAATAAAGGTGTGTGAGCATAGAAATCCATGCACAAATATGTTGAGATTAATCAACCCCAATGTTGATGTGAACTCTTTATGACATCCTTGAGTCTAAGCTCTGCAATATCCAGTGGTTGGATTGTCGCTCTTTTGTAGGTTGAATAGTTGAGAATGTTGAGTCGTTACCTATTGGCTAGTGCTTTGATCTTGAATTCATCTTTCTGTGTCACTGTCATTCTCATATCTAATCCATCAAGCCATTCATCTCACCTGTCTCCACTTCATTGTTAGTGAGTTGTTAGCTAGGGATTGAGTAAAGTGATGATGGTGAACGTGAAGGGTATTGAGTGGAAAAACTTGAGGGATTCATTGCATTTTTTCCTTTTGTTTAAGAATCTGAGTGTATGCTTATTCAATCACTTGTTGTTGTTTGAGCTTGCGTTCTTTTGATTCTTTGCAAGAAGTCATTAGTTAATGGTAGATGGTGTTTCCAAAGACAACATCCACTAATCCAATTTTCCATAACCTCTCCATATAAGGTAGATGGTTTAGTAGTAGCCCCACTTAACGAAACATTCTTAATGACACAAGGGCCATGTCCCTTCTTCTTGAATTTTGGAATGTGTTGTTTCAGGGAGTAAACTAGTACCAAATCCCCCTATGTTAACAAATGTGAGTCAAAGAATTTTTCTTGTTATGTTCTAAAGTGGTTATGCAGGATTGGTTGTGCGTCACCCGAGTTGGGTGGAGTGCTCACCGGTGTGAAGTGGTTGGATTATGGTTTATGGTTTTGGGATTAGATCATGAAGTGGATCTAGATGGTTTATGGTAGACATGTAAGGGTAGAGACCCTGTACATTCTAACTGCTTGGAAAAGATTGTTTGTACATATGGAAAGTGCTATTGTGATTGGACTCACATGTTATGTTTCTCATGGTAGCATCGCTACAAGACTAGGATAACCTACATTGCTTAGCCTTAAACTAAAGGGTCATTGACTTGGGGCTTTGCTAATCAGGGGTGTTGCCTAGGTTTTCTTCTTTTTGTTAGGTTCATCTACACAGTTATTGTGTCGGGGGTTGAATGACCTATACGGCTAACGCGTCGAGGATTTTGTCTTGGCTTTGCCTAAACACCCGGTGTTGGGCATCAAAGAGGCGTGGTGCCTAAACTGGTATGGTTGGTGTTCATACCCTACCACCTGTTGGTACTTGGGATCCTTTCAGAGCTCGGGTTCATGGAGGGAGGTGAAGCGGTCTCAACTTATGTCTAGCTCAGGTAGGTTGGAGGTGTTTTGGCTCGCTCTAGACGAAGTAAAATTCTCTCTTTTCATAGTAGAGTGGATGTGGATGGGTGGACCTGTTGATCCCTACACAGGGTTTGATGCTCTGCTAGTTATTTTGTCATAAACTTTTTGATGCTATGGTATACCCTGATTTTGTCATTGCATCAATACATGGTTGCCTATTTCATTTTGATGTGGCATCAATACATGGTTGCCTGTTTCATTTTGATGTGGCATTTAAAGATTCTCTGTTGTCACTTTCTCATGTCTCTGTGCAATCTATTTCACCCTCCACTATATTCTCTCTCTCTCTCTTCCCGGAACACAGTGTACACATATATTCACCCTCCTCAATGTTATATTATTCTTTGAGTAGCTTTCATTCATAACACCCATTCAGGGGTAGCACTAGTCGCTAGGTGCCTCTGGATGCAGTCCGGCTCATGTCCTAAACTCCATGCTTGGTCGAGCACTGAGAACTCCTCCGCTATGCAAACGCTAGGTGCCTCTAGATGCATTCCAGCTCATGGCCTAAACTCCATGCTTGGTCGAGCACTGAGAACTCCTCCCCTATGCAAACACTTTCACAACTCTGATGTATATTGAAAATTATATGAAGGTACGTGTAAATTGTATATTTTGTTCACAAACCCCCGGGGAGGGTTATCTCTCACCTAGTATTAGAGCCTACGCTTAAGGTTATGGGGATAGCCTAAAGCCTAGTCGGCTTAGTTATGCATCATACACGCATTCATGCATGATGTTTGGGAAAGGATATTGTATTCATGATGGATCTATAAGTGACATTGGTTGGTGGTACTTGTTTGTCTTCTTGAGTGGAAGAGTTTGATTTGAGCTATGGTAAAGTGGTTGAAGTGTTCAAAAATGGTGTTGTAATTTCTTTGAATGTTTGTTTTGTAGTACCAAATGGCTCCTAGAGTAACGTCCGAATGCTTTAGCCAGGGGAATGAGACTTTGGCCATAGTGTTCAACAATATGGCGACATGATTGTCAAGGAATGGAACGGAACTCTTTTAGTTAGAAATTGGTACCAAAGTCTTTAGCATGCCAGCAAGCACAACTTGTTGGAAGAGTGTTGAAGGTAGTTACCTTACCCGTCACCAAGAACCCTTCCGTTAGTTCTTTATCTACATTGACAATAGTCCAAGAGACTGTTTTGCCAACCTCAGGCTACTTCAACTCGAAATATGGTTAGACCTAGAGGATATGTCCTACTACTTGGCGATTTTCTCCTAAATGTTAAGGATTGTTGAAGTTGCTAAGAAGTTTGAAGCTCTTGCAGCTGTCATAGGGAAAGAAAAACTAGAAGATAACTATAGACCACGTTGTCAGGAAGGAGGTCTAAGAGAATACCCTTTCATTAGAGTTAAAATAATATTTAGAGAGTTGGCTATGAGACATCCAAATATTATAATGAAGTCATAAAAATCAAATATTGATGAATAAAAGAAGCATATACTCATTTTTGGTTCATGTGTGTACTAAGTTTTCTCTCTCCTTGTCTTGTTTTTAGATAGATCTTCTTAATTGTCTAGATGAACTCTTGAGTGACTTTACACAAAGTTTCTTTTTCAATTATGCGCTTGGATTCAGTTTCCATTGGGGAATTGAAGTGGTTTCAGCTTCAAAGGAGACTAGAGACTACCTTGTTTCGAACACTTATGTAGCGTGGGAGTTATATGTTGAAGCTCAACCTAAACACTGAACACAAGTATCTGAGAGGTTTATGACCAACCCACAGATTTGGGTTAGGAAAAGATCCAAGAAGGTGGCGTTAAAGTACAGGGATATGTTCTTTACCTTAGCCTATGTTCTCTTTTGGACATACCGAATTGAGAGCTCATACTTAGTAAGAAGACCCTCATGCTAAAGCAAAGATACGGCTTTTGTGAAAAGGTCATAATCAAAGTATGGAAGAAGTCAAATAGTGGCAATCAATTCTATTATGTACCCCAGTATTGGTTCAATAGAGTCTATGGACCTATTCTCAAATACAATCCTCACAATGTCACTATTACCTTTGATGACTACACAAAGCCTAGGTGCATTAGTGACGTTGCCCAAGCATAACCAATGGCAGTGAACTCAAGTAGATATTTCTACAGAGATGACATAAATGAACGGCATGCTCATGTAAACTGCTTTAATGGATTACCACCCACTGATGTATCACGAGGAGAGGAATGGTACAAAAAGGAAGACGTGAATTCTAGTGCACAAGTTGAGGTTTTAAACTTTGAAAGTCATGATGTGAATAAATATAGGGGTAGAACCTCAGTTGTAGGAACCAAGAATTGATTCATAGGGCCCTTTTGTATTTCTATATCTCCCTAGAAACACTATGTATCTTTTGGTTTTCTACGATTATAAAAATTTGATTTTGATGTGACACATGTTTTTTTGAGGATATAATATTTGACTTTGAATCTTGGTTTTATTATTCTAACTAACTTGAGTCATGGGGTGTGTGTGTATGTTGATATCTTACCTCCAGGGATATGGACGGATATACTCTCCCGCCTTATGGTGGAGGTGCATTTTCAAACTAGAGTGGGAGTGCAAAGGCTTGTCATTACCACGCATAATGGGAAATAAAAGAAAAGGTTAATGTCCACGGTTTTTATTGTACCTAATACATTCCAAGCTTGGTACCATTATGCTGCAAGGAACCCCGAGTTTAGACCATCTGGATGTAAACTCTCGCCTGTTGGGAGTATCGAGTGGATACAACCCAAGTTGGGAAAGGAGATTGTTGTCACTAATCAAGTATTGTACATAAATGCTTATGAACTTACCCTGAGACAGACAAAAGAAACATGGATGGCTAGAAACATACTTCCCTTAGAAATGGCAACGGGATGTTTTGACATTGTTATGTTCAATGTATGGGACCGTCAATGTGAAACCAATGACCAACATTCCTTTAGCCCGGTGCCTTGGAAGTTGTTCTTTGACTTATTTGGAAAGTCACCAATCCACAATCCTCGTCATGTAAAAGTTTTACACAATGCTTACAATAGACCCCCGTGCCTTGCATATTGTGCAAATATACACAGCTAAGTTGGATGAGACACACCGGATCCAAAAAATTCTGCTTACTTCAATGACTACTTCAGGTACAAGAAGGAAATTGTTCACGCCAAAATGGAGTTACCTGTAACAAACAAATCCCTTGTTCAACAATGGTATGACTCACATGCCAATGGAGAAATGTTCCAACCAAAGATCAAAAAGGACTATTGGGATCATCCGTCTGTTATACTCAAGGAATGGGATAGCTATGCTCCATTGGTGGAAGGGTGTTACAATGGATATTACCAAGTGCATTATGTCAGATCCATTAGGATTTACTAGAAACTTTCAAGACACTGTAAACTTTTTAGAACCCCAAAGTTTTGTGAAATCGGAATTAGATTAATTTATTCATTATTCTTTCTCTTATTTCTCTCTCATCTTGTCTTCAACTCTCTATTCTATTTGGCTTAGAGGACTTCGAGCGGATTAGAATATTGTACTAATGTGACCTTGGTTGATATGGTGCAGTAAGTTACCATGTCTCCTAGAGAGGAGATGCGAGTGCTGCTAATGCAACTACGCCTATTGTTCCTCAACACACCATCATTGATAGAGACATCGATGCTATGCTTTGCAAGTCTCAGCCTGGAAATTTTAACGGGGAATGCAAAGATCCAGGCAAATTTCCTGAAGATTGGATTGAGCAAATTTCCTGAAGATTGAGCACATGGATGACTACTTTGATTTGGCTCATTCATTTGCATTAAACAAAGCTATTATTGTTAAGTTCAAACTAGATAAAATAGCCAAGCGTTGGTGGAGAGACCATTGCACAGAAAACAGCGTTGATCCTAATGCTACAACTTGGGACCTCCTTAAAACCCAGATCAAGAAGAACTATCGTAAAAAAGTTTATCATTCAGACCGTATGAATGAGTTTCTTGAATGTATTCAAGGAACCAAAAATTTGGAATTATACTATCAACATTTCTTAACCCTTGTCAAGTATGCTCCAGCAGGGATGACTCAAGAGGTCAAGGTAGCTCGGTTCGTGTCAGGGTTACATAATCCAATGAAGACTAGACTCCAGAGTCTTCATCTTACCAATTTTGCATATGTCCTTGATGTAGGAAAACCCATTGAAATAGAGTTATCCACTACTAAAAAGAGGAAACTAGAACTTGCTCCTATTTGTGAAATCAAAAGGCCTCGTCCCGAGAAGGAACAAAGGTCTGGAAATCCACAGCAAGGAAGAGAGAACTTACTACGTATGAAGGCCAAACAGGATCATTTGTGCTACACTTGTCTTGATCCTGGTCATCAGTCCAAGGATTTTTTATTTAACAATTCAAGCTTCACAGGATTGTTGGACAATTATGAAAGTAAAAAATTCAATCCGAATTGGAATTTTGAAAATTTTAGGCCTAGACTATCAATAGTTCAAAGGGATTTCAATCAGAAAAACTTTAATTAAAACCAAAGACAACCTCAAAACCAAGGGAATTTTTAGACCAAGTAATCCACCTCTAGTTCGGAATGGACCGCTTGTCAACAATAACAACAATTGAAATGTTAACCATCAACCTCGCCCAAGAGGAGGAGGAAATCAAAGCCCTCAAGGAAGACCTCAAGCTAATAGAGCTCAAGGGGCTAGCGGCAAAGGGAATCAAGCAAACTTGTATATTCATGCTACAATTGAACATCAGGGAGTGAATGAACAATTTTAGTAATTCAAACCCCAGAGAAGCATCAAGGTAACCATTTTACCTTATTGATTGATTCAGGGAGTACACATTCTTTTATATCTCCTAAGTGCATCAAAAACCTCATTTTGTCTCTACACACCCTGATACAGACCTTACAGTAGAATTAGCTACCGGTAGGAAGGTTAGATCTTCTACTTTGGTGGGTAACTTGAAATTTTTTTTGGATGGTCACAATACGTCTGCAAACTTCAGAGTCTTACCCATAGGAATCTACAATGGAATCTTAGGAATGGATTGGCTTAAATCTAATGATGCTTACACACATTGTAAAGATGCTTCATTGGCTTTCAGAAATGACCAAAACTCTAGGGTTACAATTATCAGGAAACGGGGAATCATAAGCTCACACTAGTGAACTTTACCAAACTTATGAAGAGTCATAGGAAACATGAAAGGATTTACGTAAAGCTTAACCCTAAGGAGAAGAAAATAGATTTACTTAAACCCGAATGGATAACAAAATTTGATGATGTATTTCCCAAACTTATGAAGAGTCATAGGAAACATGAAAGGATTTACGTAAAGCTTAACCCTAAGGAGAAGAAAATAGATTTACTTAAACCCGAATGAATAACAAAATTTGATGATGTATTTCCCAAAGAAATTTCACAATTACCACCCAAGCGTGATGTTGATCATGCAATAGAGCTTACTCCAAGAGCTCAACCAGTTTCTCGTAGACGATACAAAATGTGCGTACTTGAATCCGTGGAACTCAAGGAGCAACTAACTCAACTTCTTGAACAAGGCTTCATTCGACCCAGCGTTTCTCCATGAAGTACTCCTGTTCTCTTCAATCAAAATAAGGATGGTACTCTACGTCTCTGTATTGATTATCCTGGATTGAACCAGGTAACTGTCAAGAATAAATATGCAATACCAAGGATTGGTGAACTACTTGACCAATTACATGGAGCTTTTATTTTCACAAAAATTGATCTTAAGTCAGGGTATTACCAAATCCAAATCAAGGAGGAGGACATACCAAAGACAAGATTTAATACTCGTTTTGGACATTATGAATTTACAATTATGTCTTTTGGACTTACCAATGCTCCTGTAACTTTTAATTGTCTCTTGTCTCATGACCGATGTCTTTCAAGAGCATCTTGATGATTTTGTTCTTGTCTTCTCTAATGATATCCTGGTTTACTCAAGAAACAGGAAAGAACACGAACAACATGTGTGGCAAGTACTTGAACTCCTCCGTTAAAATCAACTTTATGCCAAACGTAGCAAATGCATATTCTTCACTGGTGACAAGGCGGAATATTTGGGATTTATTGTATCCAAGGATGGTGTTTCTACTAACCCCAGTAAGATTTCTATTGACCCCAGTAAAGTTGAAGCTGTTATAGCTTGGCCTACACCGAAATCAATACAAGAAGTATGTGGCTTTCTTGGTTTAATGGGATGGTATCGTACGTTTATTCAAGGCTATGCTAAGATTGTATCTCCATTGACTAATACGCTTAAGAAGGCTAAAGTGTTTACTTGGAATGAACGTGCTCAAGCTAGTTTTCAGAAACTTAAAGAAGCTTTGATGAATTCTCCAATACTATAGCTTCCAAACTTCTCAAAGACATTCACTGTGCTCACTGATGTAAGTGGACAAGCAATCGGTGGTGTTCTGTCTCAAGAAGGAAAACAAGTATCTTATCAATCTCGTAAGTTATGTATACATGAGTTAAATTATCCTACACATGACTTGGAATTATTGGTCGTTGTGCATGCTCTTAAAGTATGGTGACATTATCTTCTTGGAAGGAGATTTGAACTACATACCGATCATAAAAGCCTGCAGTGGATCTACACCCAACCTGACCTTAGTATGCGACAATGAATATGGATGGAGTTGTTATGTGAATATGATTTTGGAATCGAATACAAACCTGGGAAGGAAAATCTTGTGGGCGATGCCTTAAGCAAGAAGAGTATTGTAGCAATTGTCACAACCTCTACTACTTCTTTAATGGACCTTATTCAAGAAGGTATGACTCAGGATCCGTATTACATAAAAATATAGTATTTGATGAACTTAAATAATCCCACAGAAAAGAAAAAAAGAAAAAAAGAAAATCAAAAAATCAAAGGCTTCCACATTGAAGGCAATGACCTTTACTTCAGTAACCGTCTTTGTATCCCAAATCAAGGCAGGATCAAACTTCAAATACTACAAGAAGCTCATGATATACCTATAGCAAGACATCCAAGATACATTAAGACTTACTCTACTGTAAAAATGAGTTTCTTTTGGCAAGGACTAAAGTGTAATCTATTGAATTATGTTACAAGATGCTTAACATGTCAATGTATTAAAGCTAAACGAGTTCCATACCTCGGTAAGCTTCAACCTATTGATGCACCATAGATGAAATGGGAATGCATATCCATGGAATTTATTACAGGACTTTCTACATCTCTGGGATACGACTCTATTTTTGTAGTTGTTGATATGCTTATAAAATGACCCATTTGTTTCTAGTCAAGACAATGTTTACGGCTAAGGATATAGCTAAAGCCTTCATGAAAGGTTTTTTCATTTATCACAGTTTACCTCGCCAGATAATTTCTGATCGTGATGCGAAGTTCACCTCCAAATTTTGGAAAGATTTATTCTCAGCTACATGAACCTAGTTAGCCTTTAGTACTGCTTATCACCCTCAAACTGAGAAAGAACAAATCAAATCATTGAGGACATGTTAAGAGCTTATTGTATGCATGAGTAGAGTAAATGGACTAGATATTTTTATTTGGTTGAATTTGCGTATAATTCCTCATTTCAACGCTCAATTGGAATGTCTCCTTTTCAAGCACTGTACGAACAAGAGTGTCTTACTCCACTCAAATGGACAGACCCTCTCATATGAGTTCAAGTATCCAAAGAAATGTTGGTTGAAATGCAACTACAAACCAATCTTATACGACAGGATATTAAGACTTCTCAAGATAGACAGAAGAATTATACTGGCCCTAAACTATCTGTCAGACTTTTTGAAGAAGGCAATATGGTATTTTG
Source organism: Adiantum capillus-veneris (assembly GCF_014529385.1). Classification (NCBI taxonomy): domain Eukaryota; kingdom Viridiplantae; phylum Streptophyta; class Polypodiopsida; order Polypodiales; family Pteridaceae; genus Adiantum; species Adiantum capillus-veneris. The sequence goes on from NC_140944.1 coordinate 13,751,651, forward strand.
CGAGTAAAACCCAAATGTAGCTCCTTATCAATGGGTAAGTATAAGAAACTCAGTGCCAGATATTATGGACCTTTTGTAATAACAGAGAGGATTAATGATCAAGCTTATAGACTCTTGTTACCACCACACATAAAAGTACATTATGTTTTTCATGTCAGCTTACTCAAGAAGTATGTATCTAATCCGCAAAACATTCTTGATGATTCCCTATTATCTACCTCTACCGATGAAACTTAGAAGTATATCCCAAAGTGATACTTCAAAGTAGAACTAAGCCTCTACATAATTGAATCATTATTGAACACCTTGTTAAATGGTCAACGTATCCTCAGGAAGATGCCACTTGGGAACGTGATGATGTAATGAGACTAAATTATTTAGATTTCATATCGAGGTGAGGACACCTCAAGTTTTTAAAGTGTGGGAGGATATAAGATCCCCAATTTTTGGGTCTCTTTTAAAAGTAAGAAAAATAGCTTTCAATATACATTTTGTCAAATTTTGATTTAAGATGCTTGATTGATAGTATTTAAAGGTTCTAAATTAAAAAACAAGGTCGTTTCCATGTTCTAGTTGGTTAGACGACGTTTGGTAAAAAATCAGGTATTTTTAGTTTCTTCATGCTTTTAGGTGCTTTTTTGCAAAAAGGTCGGATCCTTAATCTACGTGTTCCGGGGAAGCTATGGTTCAATTTTGTAAAAATCTCCTTTTTGAATGCTTTTCACACTATTTTTGGCTTTTCATGATTTTTAGTGCTTTTTAGTGAAAAGTGAGTCCGCTTTCTTATTCCAGTGGACAAGGAGAACCTGTGGTTCAATTTTTAGAAAATTTTACTTTTTTTTGCTTTTTACACTATTTTTAGCTTTTCGGCGTTTTTGAAAAGCAATGTGCTTTTAGGATGACCTAAACTTTAAAATATTAATTTAAGTCTCCGTCGCATTTAAAAATGATCACCCGGAGCAAAAACAAGATCAAACGAAATTTTTACGGGAATTATCTTTATAATAAGCGGTATCGTGAATACACCGGGGCAGTACGGGGAAGTCATAATTGTGTCGGGATATTACGGTGCGACATAGTCTAGCTAAGGTTCCATTAGTTGGCCAGATATTGTTCAATTAGCCAATTTATTGTAAAAATTGGGTGGTAAGTGGGAAAGTTGACCACCAAAAGCAAAGGCATATTTTTAGCAAAGTGCACAAAAAGCTGCAGCTATTCTTGGCCCAATATCTAGCGCTAGTTTTTGGCTTGGGCATCACTCTGGCCTGCTGCAGTGCCTATAAATTGACAGTTAGTGCTCAGTTTTCAATGACGCCTGTTGCGCCTACTACCGCAAGGCTATACGTATCTATTATATGGAGTGGTGAAAGCTCTTCATCACCATCTTTATAAGCTCTTCTCTCTCGTATATGGAAAGAAGAAGAAGAAGAAGGATGTTGCTTACTATCTCCTCTCTCGTTTCACGGTGTACGCGCTCTCCAGAAGCTCTCGTAGTGAAAACCTCTACATAGCTCTCATCACCGCTCTCTTGTGGCAAAGCAAGAAGCCTTTCGACAGCCCCTAGTAGATTCTAAAGCACGGTGAGAAGCTCTAAACTCCATAGCCATCATCTATCTCTCTATGTTGTTTTTTTTAGTAGTCACCCTCTAGGTGATTATTTTTTTGTATACAAGTGCATGTATGGATTAACCGAGTACGTATAAAGTTGTCCCATGATTATTTCATCATGTTTAACACGCTGATTTATGCACGTGATGCGTTTATGATCACGTGCATGCATAAAAAGCGCTTTTCGTTTCACGTCGTAAAGGCGGTAAGAACATTATTTTGGTCATAACTCACAAACCATTATGAATCAGGCCAAACCCTTTATACCAGAGATAAAATACATCATTTAGAACATTTTCTCTCTTGGGTGTCATTTGAAAATCGCGCATAAGATAAGAGATATGGTCAAAAAACAGCTTGCTGCCCACTACACAGCCAAAAAATTTGACTCCAGGCTCCTTGGAGAACCACTATATAGATTCACCGGATAGGAAAACTCACTTAACCAATTGAAAAGCTTGATAAACTTGATGATAAATGTATTTAGGTCTCCGTTATCACCTTGGGAATGCTAGTTATTAATCGTTCCATAACCGGTTTTACATGCGCGTGTAGGGGTGCTACTTAGGGGAGTGCCATATGACGTCATGAGTTAACCGAGTTGTTTATGTATGATTTATGGTTTTTTTGTGAGCGGATTTCAGTTATTAGATGCCCATAAACTTATGGGAGGGTATATGGTTAGACAACCCGAACCGCATAGGCAGATATGATTAAAGTGGCTTTCTTTTTGGGTTACCGTTTGTCGTGTAAGCATCATATGGGTAAAGTGATGTGATAGAGTGCCAGTCTATATTATGGATATGATCTTGATGCATTGTTTTGAGATCAAGTACTTTCATTTGCATGTTATGCATCCTCTTGAAAATGTCAAAAAGTTGTTTTTTGCATATGTGTGAAGTTATGGTTTATGGTTGACCTAAAGATCAAAGCTGTTTTGCATCATGTTTATGGTGATGGAATGTTATCATATAATGTATGGAACCTTATGGATTGATGTGTATGCCTCATGTGTATGGTTATGATTGCTTTCCACCTTTCTAGGTCAAAACTAGCTCTATGTGTTAGAGGGGTGAAGTGCAGATGTGATGCATCAACTTTGCATGGTTGGATGTTGTCAAAATTGGATTTTTATATCATGTTTAGTTGCTAGTCAGATTCCTTTTCTTCATGAAACACTTATGTCTTAAGAGTCATATGTGTGTGGACTCCGATTGACTGTAGGGGATATGTCAAACTCCAAGTGTGAGAGTTGATTCGGTGTGATTATGATTTGTGGCTAAGGGCTGAGATTCCCTCATGGATTATGATTGTGATTTTATGGTGGAAGCCGGTGTGGCTCTTGGGTTTTTTTTCTAGATATGGTTATGCTACCGAAATTTTTATAGCCATGTTATGTTGTAAAGTGGTTAGCAGGATTGGTTGTGCCTCACCCGAGTTGGGCAGAGTGCTCATCCATGTGAAGTGGTTGGATTATGGTTTATGGTTTTGGGATTAGATTATGAAGTGGATCTAGATAGTTTATGGTAGACGTGTAAGGGTAGAGACCTTGTATAGTCTAACTTCTTGGAAAGATTGTTTGTGCATATGGAAAGTGCTATTGTGATTGGACTCACATGTTATGTTTCTCATGGCAACGTCACTATAAGATTAGAATCACCTACATCTCTTAGCCTTAGACTAAAGGGTCATTGACCTAGAGCTTTGCTGGATCGGGGGTGTTACCTAGGTTTTCTTATTTTTCTTAGGCTCATTTACACGGTTAGTGCGTTGGGGGTTGAATGACCTAGTGCCAACTAGTGCTACCCCTAAATGGGTGTTATGAATGAAAGCGTACTCAAAGAATAATATATGTGTACACCGTGTTGCGGGAAGAGAGAGAGAGAGAGAGAGAGAGAGAGAGAGAGAGAGAGAGAGAGAGAGAGAGAGAGAATATAGTGGAGGGTGAAATAGCGTACACAAAGACATGAAAAAATGACAACAGAGAATCCTCAAATGCCCCATCTAAATGAAACAGAAAACCGTGTATTAATGCAATGACAAAATTTGGATATACCATAACATCAAAAAGTTTATGACAAAATAAGTAGCAGAGTTACTTGACCCTATGTAGGGATCGACCGGTCCATCCATCCACATCCGCTCTACTACGGACAAAGAGAATTTCACTTTGTCGGGAGCGAGTCAGAACAACTCCAACCTACCTGAGCCAGACATAAGCTGAGGCCGCTCCCCCTCCGTCCATGAGCCCGAGCTTTGAAAGGATCCCAAGTACCAGTAGGTGGTAGGATATCAACACCAACCATATCAGTTTAGGTGCCACACCTCTTCAATGCCCAACATTGGGTGTTTAGGCAAAGCCAAGACAAAATCCCCGATGCGTTAGCCATGTAGGTGCCTTTGGATGCAATCCGGCTCATGGCCTAAACTCCATGCTTGGTCACACTGAGAACTCCTCCCATATGTAAACACTTCCGCAACTCTGATGTATATTGAAAACTGTATGAAGGTGTAAATTGTATCTTTTGTGCACAGACCCCCGGAGAGGGGTATCTCTCACAAGGATTGTTCATCTAGTTCCATGGGTGGTTGATCTAGCTACACGTCTTCAATAAGAGCTAATTTCAGAGTCTGACTCTCATTTTTCACTTCCCTAACTCGCTCTTGGAGGTGGTTTGGCCAATTTTAGCTAACATATTCTTATGGTCGCTTTTCTTCCTTCATTTGTGCTTTTGCTTCACAAATCATGACATAGTTGTTTGTCACTTTTTCTACTTTCATACTCACAATTTTCATTAGTTTTCTTCAACACTTTTATCATAAAATACGGATCTATGGCATAGCCTTCCTTATCACAAAACTCTCATTTGCAAATACATCTATAGCCACAAGTATCATACAATAGGGAGCTATGTCATAGCCTTCCTCATCACAAAACTTTGTTGAGGTTACCTCATTCGCAACAAATACACTTAGAGCTAGCAGTATTTGATCCCAACCAAATGGTTCAAAAAACTCTTCAAGAAATGGTTTTGGGATATAATCCTTATCCTCTATGGGTCTCTCTAAGATACGATCTTCTCTCACCAGGTTCTCACACTTGGAGTCTCCGCGCATCCAAACATGTGCTTTTGTCTACAACCATGCAAGTATCTCTTGCTCATTGACCATTATTGAGTCAAATTCCACCATAAGATTTTTATTAACATCTCTATAGCTATGGTCTTTTACATTGATCCTCCTCATAATTTCTTTGTGTCATAAGTAGATATGGTCGTAGCCCCAATCTTGTACCATTTTGGGTTGACGCGTGAATGGTCTCCCTAAAATGACATCAAGATTGTTGTTCTTGCCAAAATTCATGATCACAAAGATATGTATGTATTAATTCCAACAAGAGGATACTGCAATCTATTCCAACATACCTACCGGTCTCTCGACATAGCTATCTGTAAGTTACAGTTTCATTCTCCATCTTTTGAGAGCTAGTTTTTCACATTTTTCCCAAATTTATTTGGTGGCTATGGGCACTCTAAGTGCACTATCAAGTATGGCAACTATTTTGACTCCTTTGTGCTCTATTGGTAAGGTGGTGTTTTCTTCTTCCCCTTCACAATAATCACCAACCCACCTTGTCTATAGGTACTAGTTTTGTCTTAGGTTTCTCTTGTGTCATTTTAACCATTTGATCATCAAAGGGAATATCTTGAAGAGTAACTTTCAATCCCATCTTCTCTGGATTTTTGCCCACTTCTTCCCATAGATGCGGTCTTATTTGTAGCAACTCAGAAAGAGTTACCATGCAATGTATAGGAGACAACATCAATTTGCATTGGCACTTTAGTGTCCATTATCTTTGGGATTGGCTTCCATTGAGAAGACACTACTTTGACTTCCAATTTTGTTTCATCTTATCCTATGAAAGAAGGTAATATCTTCAATGTTTTAAGTTCACTCTCTATGGATACTTTTGTTCCTACATCTCCGTATAGAGATAGTATATCTCTTAGGAAAAATTCATGATTCATGTTGATCTCGCTATAGAGACTGTATATCTCCTAAGTAAAATTCATGATCCATGTTGATCTCAATGATAGGTGTAAACATGAAATTTGCACTACCATCCTTCTCATTCCTTATCACTTGCTATAAGGCTTGTTGCCATGGCTCTTCCACTTTAGAAATTGGCATTTTCAATTGACCTATTGTCCAATGGTGTTCTATCTCAAGTTTTATTTGATCGTTTGTTTCACTTTTCTTATGCTCAATTTTCTTGACCTGTTTGTGGATCAACACTCCTTGTTTAGAAATGTTTGGTTTTTCTACCTCCATAGAGCTTGAGCTATCTCTATGAGCCTTTTGCACATTTTAAGTCTTTGTTTCTACACTTCAAGATGCGGATGAGTCAACCATTTGTGCTCCTCAGTCTAGTTGGTTTTTATTCTAGCCTCAAAGGCTTGCAACATAGTATCTAATGGCTCTAGGAATTTGTCTACCATGACTAAACCTCTTGATTATGGTTTGGATGACATTGCTCTCTCTATTTGCTCTTTGCTTTCCCTTTCTTGTTTTAACTGCTCCTTGGTTTTTGTAGCTTGTTTTTCAAGGCGGATTTCTCTTTTAGCCTTTTTGCTTTTATTTTGTCTCATTTAGCTTTCAAAATTTCCTTTGGGTCCTCACTGATATCCTCTCAAATTTTTCTTGAAAGCACAATTTATGTTCCTTTTTTTATAGGTTTGGTTTTAGTAGCTTGCTCTAGTCACCGCATTTAGTGGAGTTGTAGGTTCTACGTCAGATTTGTTTGAAGAAGGTAGCACTCCCACAACATTCATTGTTGAATTACCTTTTTTATCATGATTTTTTGGACATTCTTGCAGAACATGATTGATTGGACATTCATCACAAAATCCAAAAATCTCTTTAAGTTCACCCTTATGTGGACAACTTACTACGCAATGCTCACCTCCACACATGTAGCATGTAGTGGTGTAGTAGTTGATGGTTGTTCTTGCATGGTAAGAATGGTCTTTGAACCATACTCTTGATTGGCTACAAACTCTAAAGTGTTCTTTCTCATGGAATAATTCTTTCTCATGGGTTGTGTCACATACTATGGTTGCATTCTCTCAAAGCCTAGCACAATCCTATTTTGACCCATTGGGAATCTTTGAGGTTGCAATTGATGCCCTGCTTGAGGTTCATATGGTCTCTGATGAGTGTTACTCCATTGGGTGGGATGAACCCCTCCACAAGTATCACATCTTCTCTTTTTTTTTTGGTCATAAATTTGGATTCGGTCTATAGTTCTTGTTCATTCTCCTTGCCACTTCTTCAGCCAGTTGATCAATGTTTGACATGGAAGGAGTATTGGGTTCTACATACTTAATCCTTTTTTTTTATATGCAAGCCCTCATGAGAGTAATCCATTAGAACTCTCATGGCTTTGTTGGTTTTGATGAAGCGCACGTTGGGTTTGTTGATCAGCGGGCAAATACTTATCCTTTAGGTCTTCATCAATTTTTGCTCTCGTATTTCTAGGCACACACATTTGAGTTGAGGTGTATAATGGATAGTGTGGTTACCAATGAGGTGTACAATAATTTGGCAAAGATCCATGAGCCATGCATTGAGGTGTGGTGTTGTATGTTTGATACATCTCCACGTTTTCTCTCAATCCCAATATCCAAGGTGTTGCAATATTTCTTGCGGTTTTCATATCTCTGAGTTGAGTAGAAAACCCTAGGGGTGGATTATTTGTCATGGTTAAGGCTCATTCAACACTCTCAAGATAGTCTTTGACAAACCCATCTTCGCTTATTAGTGCAACATATCCCTTTTTGTTCCTGGTCAAGTCTCTTAAAAGTCAGGTATATGGAAAATTATTTTAGGTACCCAAAAAGTTTAGAATTAGTAAAGCTAAAAAATTTGGAGTCCAAAATAAAAATTGACTCACGAGATTTTATTCTAGCTTTACCTCACTCAATTTGGAGTTGGGTAGAAAAACTTAGACCAATTTTGGTGTATTCTACATGAAACAACTCTCAAAACAGTCTCAAGACCAAGACATGGAAACTTTTTCTTGTATCTTAGTCTCCAGAGAGTCTTTTTAGCTCAAACTTGAGATGTAAGATGTACCCATGTATATCTACAGGCTCATGAGTTCAAATACCCCCACTATGAAGAGGTACCCCCCTTAAAATTTTGAGTAGCTAGATAAAGTCATATATAGGCTCTATACCAATTTTTGAAGTTGGGGGACATGGATCGCGATCCATGTTCCACCATATCTAGACTTGATCTGTGGAGAGCTTGTTACACTCTATGTCTACAAGCTATATCTCAAATCGTTTTGAATTTGGAATTGTTTTGATAGGTCAAATGCCAAACCTTAGGTTTCATCCATGATTTTGAGTCGGTCTTCTATTTTGATGCCTATTGAGCCAAATTTGCTCATTTTTTTCCAAAATTGAAGTTGGGGATATGTTTCCTTACATGTGCACTACATCCTGGAAAAATTTGAGGTAAAGCTGTCACCATGGGGACATGGATCACAATCCATTTTTACATGCAAAATAAAGTTTTCTTGGTACCATTAGGATCAGCATGATTATGAGATGCTATGGTATCAAACTTTTTGGGTTTGGAACTCTAGATTGGAATTGGGTCAATTTTTGCACTTTCTTAAAGTACTTGGATAATTTTGGGATTTTGACTCAAATTTTAATGTCCAAATGAGATGAAACTTTGGGATTAGGCTAGAAATAGCGTGTAGATCAAAGTGGCTAGGTTATGGCTCAAAAATTGAGAAAAATACATGGATAGTTATCCATATTTGGAGAGAACCCAATTTTGAACCACTTATAGATAAAGGTATTTCTAAGCTATTTTCAAAATCTTTTTTGATTTGGACACAGCCAAACGTGAATTCTTGGGTCTATTTTGGTGGTTTTTGGCTATCCTCTATTGTAGCCCATTTAGTCTTCTTTTTTCAACTTTTTGGCTAGATTGACTTTGGAAAATGTGTTTATATGACTCTCAGCTACTTACTATTTAATTTTTAGTCAATATCTCTGACACAGTACATGGATCACGATCCATTTTCCACCTCCATGGAATGGAAAAGCTAATCTCTAGAAAGAAAACTCAAAATACGCAGTAGGTCATAGAGCACCTAAGGATTCTTCCCCGAAAATGAGGCCGATAAATAGAAGATTGTAGCGACAGACGTCCATAGCATAGCTTTCTAGCACTAACATACTCATATCAATACTCAAGAAAGTGACTCAAATGGGGCATGGAGACGCTTTGAAGGTGTCAATCCTCAAGAATTAAACCTAACAAGCAATGCATCAACTCAACAAGCAAATCACCAACTCCTAGATTGAAAAATCTACCTATATTCCATCTCGCCACTCTTCGTCATCACGCCATTTCCCTGACTAAATAGACCCGGATAGCCATGCAACTTTAAGGGAAGATAAATTGGACCTAAAGAGACACGTCTACCAAACCTGAGAGCGTTCTGAAGAGGTACCAAAATTGCGATCCATCATGAACTAGGTTATAAAAACTACAATAGAACCATTTGAAGAGGCTACTCTAAGGTCTAGTAACACTCTTCTTTGGTCCAAATGTCAAAGAATAGTGATTAAGCACTCAAAAATAAAGATTAGGCTTGCAAACATGTGGTCGCAAACTACAATAGAATGTAGAATGCTTACACTTGAATGAAAGAGCAAGGAAAGACGAACGCAATGCAAGTTTTGGAATTGAAATAAGATTACCCAAAAGTTGATTACAAGTTACAGTTGCTTGGCCACTTGAGCGTACATACACAAAGCTTTCTCCAAAATATTATCCTTTCTTTCATACTAAGGTTATTATCTTTTATACCTAGGTCTTTCTAAATGACCTGTGGCGTGGCCAAGCTCACATGGGCCTTTACAAATGTCATGAAAGAATTATAGCTCATAAATTAGATCTACCACTCTCAAATCAGAATTTACGCAAAGTATAGCTAATGTAAAGTATAAGAATCTTCTTGCCATCAAATTTAAAGTCTTAGTAATCTTAAAAGGGAGGGCCAAGATTCCCATCTCAAAGCCATATTAATCCACCATGCTGAAAAATACCATAGGTAAACCATATCATATCCAATGCCAAAGTAAGAGTCCAAAGCACAAACAGAACCATTTTGTTTGCAAATTAGTTAGGAGCAAGTACTTAATTAGAAGTAGGGATCGGATGTCTGAATCCATCCATGAAAAATAGAGTGCTAAAAATTAGTTAGGAGCAAGTACTTAATTAGAATTAGGGATCGGATGTCTGAATTCATCCATGAGAAATAGGGTGCTAAGATTTTTATAGAAGCATCTAAGTGAGGCAACACCAACAAACCAGCCTTTACCTAATCAATCATTCGAGACACATTAGTTTAACCCTGGTGTTGCTAGCCAAGATTTGAAAAAAAATTAATCTAGAAACCAATATTGGAAAAGTCACTACTCTTCAATTTATCAAGAGTTATTTACACTTATCCCCAAATCAGGAGAATAAACCTAGGTATAAAGGTCACATCACATCTATAATTATAGCATGTCTTACTAGGGTATCATCCTTTTCAACATAGGCTAAGATTCTCAAGTATTTCAAGGCATAATCAAAGCAAAAAAGTTAAATTTCAACATTTCACAGCACAATGAGTACCTAATCTCTGCTAGTAAGCACTATGTTACCTTTATTATAAACCAAAATGACCAAGCAACAACTACCCTAGGTCTTTGTTTGTGTTTGTTTTATTTACCAATTTTGAAGGCAAAAAATTCCAGGTTATAGAAACATTCCACGTTTATGAAAGAGCTAGTAACCTGAAAAGAACCTGCCAATCTAATCACCAAGTTCCATAAAAAGAACCTAGAGTAAGACACTCAATACAAGATAAGAGTAGGTAACCATATAGCAATGTTTTTTTCGTTTAGCCTAGTTTTGCATCTGCATGTGTTATGGTCAATTAGTGAAGCCAAAATTCATTTCATAACACTAGTCTCAGCTATCAAGGCTAGAAAAAAATCATAAGTAAGGCTTCTCCACACTTTATTCATCTATGAGTTATCAATCCTTTCTAAGCTAGCAAAAGTATATTATTCATGATGATTACAATATACATTAATCAAATTACTTCATAACAGTTCAATTGTTGAAGTATCAACCTAATTTTAGATGAGCTATTCCTCAGGTATACCATATCAAAACTTATCATAAAACACTTATTACAATCACAAGAAAAGATCAGAGTAGGCATGGTAGGAAGGTCAAATAGCAACGACTAATATACATACACCACATTCTCATCCCAAAAGGTCAAACAGATATGTAACCAAATAGGAAAGAGAGGCCATTGAAAAGCAATAGCTCTCGTTAAAATTGCTAGATTTAGAGTAGTATGATTAGACACAACCTGAGGCCAAAACTTAAAATAGCATTAAAAAAAATCAGTAATAGCTCTAGAGGATATCAAAAAGTCAGGAGAGAAGCTAGCCATCAAACATCCCCCAAGGCTAATCAACAAAAAAAGAGAGATAATCGAGAGACAATCAACTCCATTAATGCTATCTTAGTTAAAAAATAGTTTCATATAGGTTCCAACATCAACCCATCAAAAAATACGGTGGACCAAAACCTGAGGAAGCTTAAAAGACCATAAAAACGAATCAGTAATATCTCTAGAGGATACAAGAGAGAAGCCAACCATCAAACAACCCCCAAGGATAATCAACACAAAAGAGAGATAATCAAGAGATCAGATCCAATATGCTATCTGGGGAAAACAAATAGTCTCATGTTCGTTCCAGCATCAATCCATCAGACACTATGGTTAACCCAATAGTCCAGTAATCTTGCAATGGCTAAGATCAACAAGAAAATTCTTTATGATAGGTTTTTGTGATATGCAGGCCATTTTTGCAACTATAAGTGATAAATGTTGTAAAAAATAGACAATAGTACTTCCACAGCAAGTCTAACAACCAAAATAATCATTTAAGTAAAGCAACACATTATTATAATTATCTGAAAAGAAAAAATCCAGTCAAAAAATAACTTGAGAGGTTGTATTCTCTATGATTTCCATATTCAAAGTTGCACAACATGCCATAAGTACTGTGCGTATACACAACAATAGGTAGACCACGCACCTTGTCTCACATTTATCAAATATAGTATTGCAAGGCTAAGTGAGGCAAAAAAATTTCCCTCACATTTATAAAATAGCAACTCAAACGTGGAATGCAATTGGGTGCCACCCATCCACATCATCAATTTTTGCCCAGTATCACGTAAGTCTGCAAGCGTATCCATGACCAAGGAAATATATACATAGTAAGAATCCCAAAAGGGTACAGATATTGAGGTAATCCTTGAATGTTGAACAACGGTGAACAACGGTCGTAGAGGAGCAGAGCGAGGCCAGCATCAGCCAGCATCAGTTTAGTACAGGGGGAGAAGCACAAAGAAATAATAGAGAACAAGAAGTGGAAATAAATTAGTTTAGTACCCCATTATGAATGTGGTAGGTAGTATAGGAACTTCCCACCAGATGGACAAAGAGAAAGCCAAATATCTAAAACGGTCAATTCCCACAAAAAAGTGGATAGTATCAGCGAACGTTATAAAGACAAACCTAATGCTCAGTATTTATTAAGTAAAGTAAACAATAAAATATATGCTAGATAGCATCATATTGGGAATGCCACTAGCCCATAAGGTTCTAGAGATATAGAGTGCAAACAAGATGCAGTCTTCAAAGACAATAAAGAATGAAAATAGTGAATGGTCACCGATGGAAGACAGCACAAAGTTCTCAAAGCACACTTAAAATGGAGACCAATGACAAATCATAGTTTATTTAAGATGTTTCATCTCTAACCACAAAAATCTCAAAAGAGCTTAAAGAAGATTAGGCAATAGCAAGCGCACTTCAAATAGAGCAAACGGCAACCACGAAAGCTATTGAGCAAAGAATGGCCTCAAAGCCAAAAGTTAAGAAGTCCAAGGTTGCAAACAACCAAGAAGAAATAAGAGTTCCAAAGGTCAATCAATCACTGCCATGAGAGTCAATAGATGTAAGTCCTAGTTGAAAATTCAATTTAAAAATCCTCTACTAGGATGGTGACACTTTTGCTCAAGCATGTAGTCTTGCATCAAAGAGAATTTGCTATAGTATGTGAAAATGCAATTTAAAAATCCTCTACTATCATGGTTACACTTTTGCTCAAGCCTGCAGTCCTGCATTAAAAAGGTGGAAAAGAGAATTGTAGAAACAAAGAGAGTTCACAGAGTGCAGGCTAAAAGAATAGTTAAGCTTCTAGTAGATAAAGCATCCAACTGAGACATAATGAATTCAATCAACTAAAACCAAAGTTGGGGATCAAATTGAGCAAAAGAAGGAAATTGTGGAAAAAATCATTGAAGATATCTTACACCTTTATGGTTGAGGAATTCAACAAGGTAAGTTTTAAGGAGGGACTCGGACATGGAGGCAATACCACCCCAGTAAGCACTCAAATGAAATTGTTGCCCTTAAAGTATCAATCAAAAAATGACCAAAGTGCAAAGATCTACAAGGATGGTATAGATCACTACTATGTGAAATTAGAGGAAAGGCCTAGTGAGTTTAAGGACCTAGTGTATGCTAATAACTAAAGTGGTGATTGATACTTTGACGAGGTGGGAACAATGTATTTAGTTGTGAAAAAAACCCTATATTGTGGATAAATGGGGAATGACAAGCACAAAAGAGAAAGTTGACATAGAGCTGGAAGATGAGCCGCAAAAGTTGAATAAGCCAAATGCTAAACTACTAAGGTAGGTGAACGACGCAAAATGAGTCGACACGAACAATACCCATTATGGTGGCTATATAAATACGATAATAGTAAACCAATATACTATTACAAATGCGATGAACCCTACATAGGAGAGTTGTTGCAGCAAAAAAAGTTGTATGTTTTTACATACATTGAAGGAAAAGACACTCATATTATCATGCTTGATAAGTGGATGTAGGTACTCTACAATAGAACAAAGAGAACTTGAGAGATATACATATTTTGGAAGTCCATTCCATCAGTATTATATCAATTCTAGTACAATCAGACCTACTATATCAGACACCAGACCAGAGATAGGATGATTCACTCTAGAAAGATCAAGAATTGTTGATTCAATGAGCCAATAGTAGTTTTCAGCAATTAGAGCGTTGGGATCCTTGGGTTCTAGGGTTTCCATGACTACCCATAGGGGCAGTGAAGATCCTAGCATGATATACACAATGAGGGATCCGACTACCTTGACAAGGGAGAGAGATGTTCTTCTTGAGGAGAGAGGGATCCGACTACCTTGACAAGGGAGAGAGCTATAGAAAGAACTTCAACTAGAGTTCCTAGTGGGGGTTAGAAGCCAAAGTTGTGAGAATGTTTGTAGAAACATAATGTATGCAAGTAGCTAAATATGTTCTAAAAAGTATAATTGATCAAGAGATTCATATGCTCTTGTCTTACTCTTCAAACATGTTTTGAGCGTTGAATAAATTGTGGATTTTCACACACAGCATGAGGGATTTGGGCTAACATTGGAAGGAACAACCTTGACATGGTTCCAACCTTTTAGCAAAGGTGATTTCCCAAACGTAGAGTAACTTTTGCATGAATTTGCTAAAGTATTTTCTAGGACGGGATCAATAATAATAATGTGTTCCAAATCTATGCTCATAGTAAAAAGAGAATGAGAAAGTGAAGGAAGATTCACTTCACTTCAAAATGCCCCCGTCGTTAGCAAAGGCTTCCACTCGCTGTTGTTTTGCAAACTCCCCATGATGCCCACAATAAGTGCACTACAAGCTATAACCTAAGGCCTACACCTACCCCAATATGCGGCTCATGAGTCACGACGAGCTTGTAACTACCAACGTGGCCTCATATGTGCATTGTGTCTTCCTTTTCATTCACCATTGGATCAAAACATCATCAGCAACAGCAACTTATGGCAAGAATACCGACAACAAAGTACAACACCTTTTGCAGATTTTTGTGGGGGAGAAAATTCTCCAACAAACAAAAAATGAAATGTGGTATAGCATTCTCTCAAACATACCTTACCCTCTATTTGTGCCAGGGGAGGCTTGTGTGTGTGCCTACACCCTGATATTTAGTGAGCAGCCCCCCAAACTTAGGGTAGACCACGTCGGAGCTAATAGTTTGTCACGAGCCTCTACCCCTCTCCACTTTCCACCTTTTGAGCCAAGTTTAGCTGCTTCTATCATGTCTCTGCTCATGATAGCCCAAGCTTGATCCTCTTTAGCCAAGGAGACTACAAATTTGGTGCATCAAGCTTCTGCATGGGCCACAGGGTTGAGAATTCCGAGGCCTCCTTGTTTCACTAGCCGAGTGATTGACTCCCAACAGGCCCATTGCCATGGCCTGGAGGATTTCGTGTTGTTTTTTCAATATTTCCTTCACTCAACAACCCTTCTGATGAACCTTTTCCATAGTCCTTAGAGTCGGGGCCCTTGATTATGCTATCAAACAAAATGCTTGGCCTGCAAGGTGCAAATACACGTGTCACCTTACTTACGTTCATACATGTGGGACCCTGAGGAACCCCGGCTCTGACGGTTTTTACCTAGAATTTAAACCTTGAGCTGAGCCCATTTTTTCTCTTGTTTCCCCAAAGGAAACTTTTTTAGTTGAAATAGTTTTGTCCTTTTTCGTTGTTGGATCCCTTGGTGAATCATTAACTAACTCTGTACTGAAAAATTTCAGAACTTTCATTAAAGACTCTATCTAGTATCTATGTTCCCGCCCAAATATGACTTTGAGTAGCTCTACTTCCCTCTCAAAACTTCTTCCCTTTTTCATATTTGCGCTAACCTTTCTGTGTATTCTAGTGCACACCATGACTACTTCTCGAAGGCCTAGCACTACCATTGACTCGGTTAGAATTTTTAACAGTTATACTACAGATGATCAAGCATGGATACCATCTTGAATAACTATCGAAAGTTGGGTTCTACTGCAAATTAGGAGGAGGAAGAGGAGACAACACAATGATGTCGTGGAGGCTTTCAAGGGACAAGTTAAAGATTTTAAAGGTGTGCACAAAGCAAGCGGGTGAAAGAGGTCCTCATACAACATGCTTTTCAGCATGCAGATTTAAGGTTGCAAACATCTCCTCCAAGTTTTCCATGGCATCGACCCAACTGTAAGTTATTCTGAGCATCTCACTTAGTGCATGATTATATTTGAAGGTTAAGTGGTGGATATCATCTTTGGTATGTTTCAGATATTTATCCATCGAATAGGAAAGATTGGCAACCAGTTGAGAGCATAGTTGGGATTTGTGATGCTTTCCATGCATTTGTTGGTGAGCAAATGTACCGAGGAAGACATCACAAAGAACTTGCAGATAATGGAATATTCTTATATGATATGTCATATTTGGAATCGAGAACTTCCATTGGTTGGGGTCGTGTAGCTCCTTTGTCACTTCCATCCTTTGACAGCAAGGATTGGTCTTTGCCAGCTTTGCAAACTAGTGAAAGCTTTAGGAATAAGTTGTTTCAGGATATACAAAAGTCCCTCAAGTATTCAATTGCCACAAAAATAGTTCGGCTCACACTATTTATGCCTCTTGAAGTGTTTGTAGATTTCTTCTTTGATGAGCAAATAAGAACTACCGCAACAATGTTCATTTACAAGTCTGAGAGCTGTTTGGACTTTTTTTATGATAATTGGGATAGGAAACAATCATAGGGCAAAATCTGTATTTTGCAAAAGAAGTCCATAATTGCAAGTTCATTATAAGCTCTCAAAATTTCATAGTGTCATTTTACTATTTTAAATATCATCTTCTTAGTGGGCAGCTTATTCCACTTGACCAAGATATAGAGTCTAGTCTCGAGAACAAACCTTTATCAATGGAGCTCTACTTTCGAGACAACCTGCTTACTGTGATGGAGACAATGTCAAGCACAACTCTTGCATAGCTTAGGCTAGATCTTACATGTGAAGAACTTCCACTTTTGTCGGAATTGTATGCATTCAGTCTCAACAGCAGAAAGTTGCTTACTAAATGGATGAATTTTGATTGTCTTTAATACATTAAGACATAGAATCTAACTTTTTCTTCTTTTCAAATTCCAAGATGCAAGGAGAAAACAACATTGTGCAAGGAGTCACTCTCAAATACACTTCACTTAATTGCTTCCACCGGAAGATAGGTCACATACCTTGTGCACGCAATGAGCTTTGATGCCATAAAAACCATGATGTACTCTTCAAAATGACTAATACATAGACATTTTGTGCCGCTCAAACAATGTTTAAAAAATGTACACTTTTCATTGTCTCAAAACTTTACAAATTGTGTTGAATCTGTCAAGGTGTATACAATTTATTGCTCCCTTTCCCTACTACTCCCCTGTCCTCTCTCCCAATTTGTGCCAGTGGTCCCCTGTCCTCTCCCCCGGTTACAGCCATTGGTCCCCTGTTCTCTCCCCCGGTTACTGCCGCTGGTCCCCTGCCCTCGGCCCCAGTTGCTGCCATCGCTCCCCTACTCTCTACCCCGATTTTTGCTACTTCTGCCTCTAGGGATGCTGGTCTCGGGCATCCTTTCGCATCATTCAAAATCATGGGCCTCTTTCATGGCTTCCCATGCATCTTGTACCTATGAAGCTTCTCTCTATTCTTGCTCTTGTCGTTGACGTGTAGCCCATTCCTTTACTTCTGTGGCGTGTGCATAATATTGATTTATTGCTTCTTTCATATTTTCAACCTCTTCTTGAGTCTGATTGTAGCGCTATGTCATTTCGTTAACGGGAGCTTGTTCGAACTCCTCAGCTCTCGCCCCTTCCTCTCTTGTACGTCTGTTTACCGAGATTATAATATGTTGGATGGCCATTATAGAAAAATGTCGCACGTTGTTGGGAGTGTAGTTATGTAATTGAAGTTCCTGTAGAAGCGTGATAATAGGAAAGTAAGTAAAGATGTTGCTTCTTTTAATACAAACGTTGTAGTAAACAATGAAACCGCACGATTACTTACATTTGGTACATCCAAAATTTGACTGAGGAGCAACAAGGCATTCAAACAATTTTTCCAACCACAGTTGTAGTCATCAACCTGCATGGGCACGGTTATCCGTTTGTGCCGGATGGTATTCCCTAGATCATGTTCTAACAAAACATGCTCTACACAGCATACAAGTTTTTTCGCGGCACTACATATGTAACCACTTGAGTCAGTAACACATTACAAAGAGACACTACTTCCAAATGTACCCAGATGTGTCTTACGTTTTTACACGACCGTGAAACACCCTGCTTTGCCCGGAGTTTGCGTAGTAGACAATCTTATCTTCAATGTCAAATAACAACAGACTCCAATGATCAATCTTATCTTCAATGTCAAATAACAACAGACTCCAATGATCAATACACCAAAATCATCAAAGACGAGGAGAAAGATCCTAAATCCAACATGGTTTTTACAAGGCAAGAAGAAACTCACGATTGATTGTATGCAGTGACCAAAAAGCACGCTAGATCAAAATTGACTCTGCTAAACCAGCCCATTAGAGCCAAAAAGGAAACTCCGCTGTTTTGCAGCATAGGCGATATAAGTGGATCTAGTATGTATATTTTGTTTTGAACCTCAAGGGGCAGAAGCAAGATAGCGTGCCTAACATGAATCAATGGCAAAGATTAGACTTAAGATATTTTAGCGGGCTGTCAGTGCCACAAACCCATGAGTCAATACCCAGCGGCTGGGGCAGCTATTGAACTCCATAAGCCACTGATTCGCGTGGTATTGACCCATGCCTTAGCAGTAGTGAGCCATCTAATGAACCAAGCGTGACTTATAAAGAAAAACTTGAGACGTAACACAGCAATGTTGATGACTGCCGCGAAGACATGGGTCAATACCGAGCGAGTTGTATCACTATCCAATTCGATACGCCAATGACTCGCTTGGTATTGACCCATGTCTTGGTAGTGAGCCATTTAATGAACCAACTGTGACTTATAAAGAGCTTGGGAAGTACCACAAAGCAATGTTCACAACCCCATCCGTTGCATTGGAGTTGGTGAAATTGCACATTCACAGGAAGTCTTGTTGATAGAGGTTGAAAATGTAGGCCTCCTTTGACCTTCCAGGCAGTAGTATCTGTGCATGCAGAGGTGTTGCACTGATCAGAACTTGCAACTCATCTTCGTTCTCTTTGTTGATTTGCTTTAAAATAATCGACTCATCTGATAAAGGCTCCTTGTTGGATGGCCCTTGTGAAGCAGATCCTTTCCTTTTCCTTTCTTGAGCTTTATCCGTGGCTGCCTCGGGCTCCTCTCTAATAGGCATAGGGTCCTCCCTAACAGGCACAGGATCTTCCCTTACAGGCACAGGCTCTAGATCCTCCATGCCTTGCTCATTTTCCTTCATAATTGGTTCCTCCATAAATGCCTCAAGGTGCAACTCATCTTCGTTCTCTTTGTTGATTTGCTTTAAAATAATCGACTCATCTGATAAAGGCTCCTTGTTGGATGGCCCTTGTGAAGCAGATCCTTTCCCTTTCCTTTCTTGAGCTTTATCCGTGGCTGCCTCAGGCTCCTCTCTAATAGGCACAAGGTCCTCCCTAACAGGCACAGGATCCTCCCCTACAGGCACAGGCTCTGGATCCTCCATGCCTTGCTCATTTTCCTTCATAATTGGTTCCTCCATAAATGCCTCAAGGTCCACCCTGGCCTGCTCATGCCCCTCATTGGCCTGCCCATCTGTGTCATTCCTCTTGACCCGTGATCGTGTCCTTCTACTGTTTAATCCAGCCCTAGAATTTTCTTCAATGACACACTGGCCTGCTCATGCCTCTCATCGTTATCCTCCCTTAATGGCTCCGGATCCTCCATGCCTTGCTCATTTTGGGGTCTAGCTGGCTTCTCCATAACTGTCTTTTTTTCTTCCATGACTGCCTCGAGGTCCACCCTAGCTTGCTCATGCCCCTCTGCCGGCTGGCTCAGCCTGCCCATCTGTGTCGTTTCTCTCGATCCATGATCGTGTCCTTCTGCTATTTAATTCATCCCTAGAAGTCTCTGTGTGTCATGCACGAGGATGCAGAGGGGGGATGTTAAGAATATCCATTGTTCTCATATCCCGGATAGGTACTGGCTGAAGCAGCCCATCGTAGCAGAAGTGCAGCCTCCAAAGAGTGTCAAAATCCCGTGGCATGATAGTAACGTGGTGTGCATGGATAGCCAGTATATATCCATCGTAGAAGAATTCAAAGAGGTAGTCTTCTACAATTTCTTGCAGGCAAAGAAGTGTACTGCTGGCCCATCCCATGCCGACTCTCCACTACTCGCAAATCTCTCGCACTACTCGCTAGAAAGGAAGATGTGGAATAGCCGGTTGCACGTGTCATTCGATCCTTCGCAGTTCTTGCAATACACCTTTGTGTGCCTCATATTGGCGTCTTCTTGCTTGAGCATTCAAAGAGTCAATTGTTGCCCTTCTAGGTGTGGCCTTTGCACGAGGCATCTCTACACATAGCATAAAAGAAAAAGACATGTCATTTGTCAGCACAAGGGACTTAAGATTTCAGAAAAGGTAAGTACCAAGCAAACAGGTGCATCGAACAGAGTTTGCCTTCCCTTATTCGCTTGGTACTGACCTCAGAAAAGTGTAATAGCAAACATCATTTATATTTTTTGAGGTCAATACCAAGAGAACAAGTGCATCGAAAAGAGTTTTCCTTCCCTTATTCTCTTGGTACTGACCTCAAAAAAGTGTAATAACAAACATATTTATATTTTCTGAGGTCAATACCAAGCGAATAGGTGTATCGAACAGAGTTTTCCTTCCCTTATTCACTTGGTACTGACCTCAGAAAAGTGTAATAGCAAACGTCATTTATATTTTTTGAGGTCAGTACCAAGCGAACAGGTGCATCGCGAACAGAGTTTTCCTTCCCTTATTTGCTTGGTACTGACCTCATAAATGTGTAATAGCAAACATCATTTATATTTTTTGAGGTCAGTACCAAGCGAACAGATGCATCGAACAGAGTTTGCCTTCCCTTATTCGCTTGGTACTGACCTCATAAATGTGTAATAGAAAACATCATTTATATTTTCTAAGGTCAGTACCAAGTGAACAGGTGCAACAAAATACCAATGTGAAGTAGACGAACTTGAGCTCCACTAAACTCAAGATGAGTCCATGCTGACCTAATTGTCATGTCGTACCCTCCCATCACCTCGCCTAATCTAGGGGGGGTGGTACCACTACTTCTCCCTCTCATGTCTACCTCTCATGAAAATACATGGTGGTACTCCAACCCACCGCCTCACAGACCACTCATCAGTCAGAACCTAGGCCCTACTTTTCAAGCATGTCCGTCTAGTCTCTTTAACCAACAGTTTTTCAGAACCTCTCTCAAGATTTCAAAGAGCAACTACAAGAAGCTTAGAAAAGTGGTGATGCCTTTTTAAGGGACATTCCTGCAGCGCCAGTAGGACCGCATCCGACGGGCCCTCCTCATGAGGTCCCCCGATGGTACCCTTAGCGTTCTCCACTGACACAGCTCGGGAGTGGATGTTGTCAACACGGGAGTCAATCCTCGAGGTAAGCCACTGGTAATTCTGCCTGCCTCAGGTGCAGGAGAGCAGTGGAAGATATCCCACACCTTTTTCTCAATGGCCAAACCAACACCCCCATCTTTTCCTCCCTTAGTACCAACCCTTGGCCACCAATTAGGGTGGAAACAACTACTCTTAGGGGACTCACCTCGCCTCCTCTCTGACTTTTGTAATAGGTTTAGGGTAGAATTATTATGGATTATTTGGAAGCTCAAAAATTCGTTCCTTTTTGTTCCCAATTTTCAAGCTCCTAGTTTGAAGATCTTATTTGTTGGATGCTCTATGCAGGATGCTAGCCTCAAGCTGGAAAAAATGAGGATCTACAAGCACAGAGTCTCAATCCTCAAAGACTCTTTGGATGAAACAAGGGCTGAAGACTTGCAGGGATTGCTTGACGAGAATGGCTCTCTAGATGTTATCTATAATTGGGTACAGGAGATGAAGGATGAAGTGCTTGAGCTAGCTAGTAAATATGAGGAAGCCCTCAACTTTGCCAACAAGCTTCAGGAAGAGATAGACCAGTTGTGAAGAAAAAGGATTAACTTCTAACTGTTTATTGCCGGTTGTATCCCCCGGAAATTAGTAGACCACTTTTTGTAGATTCTGAAACTTGGCCTTTGGGCCTGTCCCTAGTGTTTTCTAACTCTCATCCCCCTCCATGGGTGTTAAGTTGTAATTTTGCTTCTCCCTTATAAATTCAAAACGTGTATTTGGTATTAAAAAAAAAAAACAAGTGCAACAAACAGGGTTTACCTTCCCTTATTCGTTTAGTACTGACCTCAAAAAAGTGTAATAGCAAACATCATTTATATTTTTTGAGGTCAATACCAAGCGAACAGGTGCATCGAACAAAGTTTACCTTCCCTTATTTGCTTGGTACTGACCTCAGAAAAGTGTAATAGCAAACATCATTAATAAAGATGATGGTCAGTACCAAGCAAACAGGTGCAACAAACAGGATTTACCTTCCTCTTGCTCGCTTGGTACTGACCACACAAAATATAAGTGCACAAAAGTGTAGTAGCATACCCCTTCACTGTGTGTATTCTACGTCACTAAAGCACTACAGAACAGTCGTAAGAGGAGGATGCACAAAAAGGAGGAGCACTAGAGAGTAAGAGGAGATGCGCAAAAAGGGTTGGGAGCACAAAAGAGATGGTTTTCTTATCGTGTAGCATCGACGGGGGTAGAGTTAAAATGATGGGCAGTAAAGGATGTGAAAAGAGGATGAAGAGCGCTCATCTGGGGCGAGGGTATAGTTAAAATGTTTGGCGGAGGTACTGCCTCTAAACTTAAGATGCTTACCTCGACGAGAGTGACAACTTCACTTATGCGCATGATTACACTCGAGATTGTGGTTGGTAGATCGTACTGCATGGGAATTCGAGCCCATTTATTACTAGTTGTCCTTGTGAGCACAACCTACATGCCTTTTTCGAGTGACCGTTTAGAGGTAGACGCCGATCGCCCTTGCAGTTGCCATCTCCATCTCCAAGTAGAACAAACAAATCGTCGTTGCCTTTTCCTTTTTTGCGCTCTTCCCCTTGGCCACCTCTCGTGATCCTGCGTCTAGAGTCAGATGCCGATCACCCTTGCAATCGCCATCTCCATCTCCAAGTAGAACAAACAGATCACCGTTGCCTTTTCCTTTTCTGCGCTCTTCCCCTTGGCCACCTCTCGTGATCTTGCATTGAGCAACCTCCATTGGTTTGAGTCCTTTGCTGCCGCGTCGCCATCGCCCTTGCCTTCACCTTTTGTTCCTCTTCCTCCTGGTCACCTTCTGGTTCTTTCTCTCAGTGGATATTTCAGAGACAGGTTCTTTCTGCCTCTCTCTCTCTCTCTCCCCTTCATGTGTGATGTTAACTCTGTGTGCACCAAAGCCACTGCGTTATGGGGTTAGAGCACAATGGGAACAACACTCCAAGGGCCAAAAGAGTGGTTGTTAGGGTAAGATTCAAAGTCTCGCACCGCATGGTTGGAATAATTACTCCTTATGTGACCATGCTTGAGTTGTTATTCAATTCTATGTTTGGGCATAGTGAGTGAGTAGGCCTATATATCTATTACTGATAACATTAAATGCTCTATTCTAATCCACCTGTTTTGAATGGACGTGGGTACAGCAGAAATTCAACTTGGGTCAGAACCAAGCAAATAGGGCCCTTCGGAGATTCTTGGGACCCCTATTTGCCTGGTTCTGACTCAAATGACGTCACCTATTATGACATTAGCGCACGGGACAGAACCAAGCGAATAGAGACCTTGAGAGATACTTGAGGCTCAATATTTTCTTGGTTATGACACCAAATACAGACCAATTTTTCATATGAGTTTTGGCTTGCTTTTTCTTTCAGTCATGGGGATCACAGTCCTGGAGACAGATGTTGTGGGTACATTGGAAATTCAACTTGGGTCAGAACCAAGCGAAAAGGGCCCTTCAGAGATTCTTGGGGCCCCTATTCGCCTGGTTCTGACTCAAGTGATGTCACCTATTATGACATTAATGCACGAGACAGAACCAAGCGAATAGACCTTGAGGGATACTTGAGGCTCAATACTCGCTTGGTTATGACACCAAATACAGACCACTTTTGAATAGTAGTTTGCTTGCTTTTTCTTTCAGTCATGGGGATCATAGCCTTGGAGACAAACATTGTGGGTGCAGCGGAAATTCAACTTGGGTCAGAACCAAGCAAATAGGGCCCTTCGAAGATTCTTGGGGCCCCTATTCACCTGGTTCTGACTCAAGTGATGTCACCTATTATGACATTAGCACACAGGACTTCCTTTACTAACCACTTTGGTCAGTACCGAGCTAAGAATTTTATTCATATGCTCAGCTTGTCCGTTTGCTTGTGGGTGATAGGGAGGTGATTTGTTATGGATAACCATAAACTCATTAAGTAAATAATCTATTACCTCATTGAGGAAATGAGTTCCCCGATCACTTACAATCTCTATTGGCAGTTCATACCTTACGAATACATACTCATATAAGAATGCAATAGTGGTTTTGGCATCATTCTTTTGGGTTGCTTTAGACTCGGCCCACTTGGTCAGATAGTCCGTAGCTACAATGATATATTGAGCTTGGTTCTTATAAGCAGGTGGCTGTATCGGTCCAACAGAATCTATACCCCATTTTGCGAAGGCTATGGTCCCCATCATCGGTCTTAAGGACATGCTGTCTATTCCTGTTGGCATTTTTGCTCCTTGATAAGCATCACACCTTCGAACATATTCTTTGGCATCTGCAAAAAGTGTTGGCCACTATATGCCTGCCATCAATATTGCTCTTGCGGTGGTCTCACTAGAAAAGTGACCTCCAGCTAATCCAGCATATGCTTGTTCTATAATCGGAATATACTCATTTTCATTTGCACAAAGACGCAGGTGTTGATCTTTACCTCTCCGATACAATTGGTTCCCAATGAGAGCATAGTCTTTTGCTTCCGTTTCAATTGCTCTTTGACGGCGTTTACTCATATCCTCGGGAAATGATCAGCTCGATAAGTAAGTAACCAGATAGTTACTCCACTTAGGAACAGGTGACATTTGAAACAATGTTACATGAGGAATGGGTGGTTGGTTTTGGCACTGAGGGAAATCTTTTACAAAAGATCTAACATCTTTTCTCATAGTCGGCCAAAATACTCCAAGTCTCAAGATTCGTTACATAGTTTGGTCTACCGCAAAGTGAAGTCCTACTATGGTAACATGTGCTTGACCTAGGTATTGATCCTTTTCTTCAGGATTAATGCATAAAAGCAATATCTCATCTCGATTTCTGTTATATAGCCTCCCAGCTAGTAATTGATACATAGTCGATTGCTTGATTAAATCAATTGTGATAGGAAGTGGTGAATCCACTTGAGCTATTATCATCAGTGACACAATTTTTTCCGACCATCTAGGTATCATTTCCACGGAGAACAAATAGGCATTTGGTAGATCATCATCTACCCCTTTAGGTGATTCCCCTGAAACAATCCTTGACAAATGATTTGCTCGTTGATGTATAGTGCCTTCTTTTACAACCACAATGAAATCAAATTCAAGAAGAATGATGAACAATCTCACTATTCTCCATGTATTGCATGGTTTGTTAACCAAATATAACAAGGCTTGGTGGTCCACAAAGAACACAAACTTGTTGGCTAATAGGTAATGCCTATACTTTTTAACGGCATAGATCATTCCTGGTCCTTCTCTTTCAGTGGTGGTGTAATTCTTATCTGCCATATTCAATTGTCGACTAGCATAAGGAATAGGAAAGTCGATTTTCCCATCTCCTGGTTGAGCTAGTATACAACCAATAGCAAAGTTTGAAGCATCTACGTGTACGTGGAATACATTATCCCAATTGGGTGCTTTCAATATTGGAGCTGAGGTGAGAGCTTGCTTAAGCGTCATGAAGGATTCTTCACATGCCTCAGTCCATTCAAAGTGCGTAAGCAAACTATACATGGGTTTTGCAATTATAGTATACATGTAGATGAACCGTCGGTAATATCCACAATGTCCCATGAAGGCTTGTACCCCTTTGACTGTTGTTGATCTAGGCAAATCAGCAATGACATGAATCTTTTCAATATCGATAGCTATGCCATTTTTAGACAATATATGTCCAAGAATTTTCCCTTGTCTTCCCATGAATGTGCACTTTTCAGGGTTTAAGAAAATCCTGTAAAGTCTACATTTCTCGAATACCTTTTTGAGGTGTTCAAAATGATCAGCTCGGATTGACGAATGTACGCATAAATCATCCATGTATACTTCTAAGAATTTCCAAAGATACTCTTTGAAGGCGTGGCTCATCAATCTCTGAAATGTGGCTAGAGCATTAGTTAACCCAAACACCCTAACCCAATAGGCAAATATACCCCATTCTGTTTCAAATGCACTTTTATGTTGATCTTTTGGGTCCACCAAAAGTTGATTGTATCCCGAAAAACCATCTAAGAAGCTGTATGTACTACCACAATTGGAGACACCCAATCAGTGTGTTCAATTTTGTAAATGAATTCGGCTTCCTTTAGTTTTTCAATTTCTTCTTTGATCTTTCTGGCAAATGTTTCGTTATAAGTGTATGGTCTCTGTCTACTTGGTTTCGCATCATCTCTCATGGGTATAGTATGTTGACAAATTTCTAGATCAACACCCTTGAGATCCTTGTAAGACCAAGCGAAGATATTCCGATATTCCTTTAACAAGTTCAGCAAAGTTAGGAAATTTCAGAGGTCATTTGGAGGGCCATATGAAGAGAGAGAAAAATAGAGCGCGTCCAATGAGCACGAAGGCTATGTTACGTAGGAAAGTACGTGGAAAGACTTAAAAAATAGGAAAATAGCACAAAACTTTCACGAATCTAGGATTGTAGCATCGTAATTTCCTTCCTTTTACCGAGCTTTTAGGTGCTTGCATGTGGTCCCACTTCTGATATTCTCTTATGGTCATTAACGTACTGGAGAGTGACCATTAAGCCGCACAAGATATTGGAATTCTAAAACACTTTCCCTCCATTAGAATGCTTTCAAAGTGAATCTCCCTCCACTAAATCTTTTCTCTGAGAGCTATGGCTTCCACGTCTTCTTGCACAAGAAGCTCCAGGTGTTTATTGTCTCTCACACCAACAACCAACAGCTGCACTTTGCCTAGAAGGCCAAGTAGTAGCATATCCTCAATTACAATATCAACTTCAATAAGTGCAGAGAACCAATGGGTTGGACAAAGGATAAACAAAGGTTCATGGGTCCTCATGCAACCAAGAAGACCCAAGAGGTCTAGTGGTATCAACGTTTACCGCTCAGCATGGAAGGCCAGAGTGTTGGATTTCAAAGTTGAAATCGGCAAAAGATCTGTAAAGGAAGTTCTTGTTCAACATGTGTTTACCCATCCAGAGGTGATAGCAAACGGTGGAAATGTATCAGATATACATCAACCACGTTGCAATTGTAAGTACTCTTGACATGTGAACTTACTGATACTCTCATTATAACTTTTCTTATATAATTTTCAATGTTTCTCCCGCTTGTTATGAGCAATGTCTCCATTCTTCACAGCTCAATTACATTAGATTTGTCATTTTTACTTATTGATACTCTTAGTTTAACTCTTCTTATATATATTGCAGATGTTTATCCCTCTTCTTATGAGCAATGGGAGCCTGTGGAGTGCATAATAGGCCTCTTCCATGTTGTTCATGCCCACATTGGTTCTCTACAGTATTCAGGGAGGAGCAGCAAAAGACTGGCTGATGAGGGACTATTTTTTTATGACCACTTCTACCAACTCAGCTCAGGGAATAAGAATGGCATGTTGGTGAAAGTGCCTCTACCAACCGATTGGAACACTGTGGACTGGCTAGTTCCCGAGGAAACAATGGTGGAGGCAATGCAAAGTAAGCTCTACAAGGATATACAGAGGTCTCTACGTAGCTCTATTCCCACCAAACTGGTTAGAATTGCAAACTTTTGTCCTGTTGCACTCTTCATAGAGTTGTTTCATAGCTACAACATCCGTGTTACGAAAACTATGTTCATGTGTAATTCATTTCAGCAGTCATCATGTGACAATCTTCTTGACAGAGGATGGTATGTAAAGGAAGAGATTGGTTTACGGTGCAAGGTCGCGCTTGATACTCTAGTTGTCAAGTACATGATTGCAAGCCAATCACTGTTACTCTCGTTTTGGTATATGCGATCACAAATGCTCAATGGTAAGTACATTCCTAAGGACCAGGTTTCTGCAGGTTTGGAAGATAATCCTGCTGTGGATGTGGAAGTGATTGATAAAGAGCATGGCCTACTGTTGGTGGTTACAGTAAGGGAGCTATGCAGTCTTCAGCATTTGCGGCATGACATAATTGAAGAGTCAATGGACAAGGACCTATCAGATTTTTCTTTTTTCCTACCTGGCCGTAAGGTGATGCGGCGAAGGGAAAAGATATTTTGTGCAAAGAGTTGGATGGTCGGGTTGAAGTAGTGTCAATGTAACAGATATTCTTGTGAACCCAAGTGTATACAAATGACTTTCAATACATGAAGTTTATTGAGCTCATTTGTCAATTGTGCCCTGTGAAAAAGTGTGCTTGAAATACATTTCTTTACCATGTCAAATCTCTCTCTCTCTCTCTCTCTCTCTCTCTCTCTCTATGTTAGACAAGACAAAGACATGATAGAAGAGTCATCTTAATTCATTAGAAAGTACAAACTCGTCCGTGAACAATGGACTGAGATACAATTTCTATAAGTATGGAATCAGAATGTCTTCAAGGTAAAAATCGAAGGAATGCCCCTCGAAAGAAGGTGGTGAGATAGTTGTTCCCGGCGGATTTAGTCCTCCCTTTTCAGGAGTATCATCAATCAGTAGTGTATTAGTTGCATCAAAGGGTACACCGATTTGGCTAAACGGTTTGTACAAAAGAGGTAAGTGTGGTTTTTTAGGGTGGTAGTGGCCCTCAACGGTAACGCATTTTCTTTGATCATACAAAAAGGCAAAATCTGATGTGTGAGCGTCGCATACACTGCAAACTATTGTAACTAGTGGCAACAAGTTTTGCCTTTTCATTGAAGACCATATGGCAACTCTGAAGCGCGGAAGAAGAAACTGAATAAATTCCTTGGTTCCTGGACAAGGAACCACGACTCGACAAGTTCCCATCCGAAACGTTTGCAAATCCTCAAAGGGTTCTGTGTCACCGAGAGGCACGCGCATCAGCAGCAATCCATTGACGTCCAAGATAATCAACCTCTGTAAAAGTTGACAAGTACATATAAGTAGTTAGAAGCTGAACATATTTTGCCATACTTGAATAGACATTACCGGAAAAACCGTATCTACAGGTAGCAAGGGTCCATACTGGGTCTCTGTAGTGTTGATGTCATTGTTGCTCTCCTCTGCTTTAGCTTCATCATTCACATCTTCATAGTCATCATTCACATCTTCATCAGGGGTCTCCCCCATGGCTCTTTCTGCCTCATTCAAGGTTTCCTCCAAGGTCTTTTCCTCTCCCTCGGTTGACCGGCTTGCCTCATACATCCTCGCCTGATCCATATCAGTTTGCTCATCCCTAGGCCTGCTTTCCTCATCCATATCCTTTTGCTCATCTATAGGCCTGCTTTCCTCATCTTGGGTTTCAGCCATAGGCTCCTTTTGCTCCTCCACTGGCTGACTTGGCTCTTTCATTGTCTCCTCTGGTTGTACACTAGCACCTTCCATATGCTCATTTGACCTTTCCTCATCCTCGGCTCTTTCATCTTCTGCTTATATGACCCCCTCGGCCCGTTGCGATTCCACTGTATCGGATGCAGGGGTTTGTCGTGGTGGCACATTATGTATTGTTAGATCAATAGTGCGTTCATTCAAGCCGCTATCTTCAAGCTCTCTGGGGCTAGACATAGTAAGCAGGTGTTGTATTAAACTTACCAGGTATCTTTGCAAATAATCATGCGTGTAGTTTTTTAAAGCACTCTGCAAAATTGAAAGACCACATGGTGAGAATTCTTTTATAAACTAAACCAAAACTAACTGAATGCATTGCCAAATGGTTACCTTAGTCATGAAAGGTTTTAATGCAAAGTAGCTTTGCAGGACATATTCTGCATGGAGAAGACATCTCCAGCCGCAAGAATTTCCATCGGTTTGATTTGGGACAGGTACATCTTTGATTGGGGCCTTGTATAGTTCATACCTTCCACATAGCTTGCCATAGGCAAGCAACAACCTCTTTATAAAACTGCACAAAGCAATGTCAAGATGTTAGCATGAGGATTCAAATTTACATGGATATCTATAAGAAACACTTTCTGATACAAAACACTTACAGCCTAATTTCAGGGTGGGTTCCTTTTATTGAATTGAACACCCACACTGCTGGTTGGTCAACATCAAGGCATATGAGACTCCAGTGATGGTTGTTCTCATATGGAAAGATGATGACAGTAACTTCCAGCATAGCACAATGGAGAAACCAACTCTCAAAGGTCCCAGATGGACTGTTCTTTTGTCTAATAATCACTGACATTTGTGGATCAAGAAGAAACACCTCTGGGTGGGTGTGTAGTGGGAGTTGACTTTTGATCAGGCTGCAGAGACTTTACCTGAGTTAGCAAACCTATTATCTGAGTTTTCAAAGCTAGCAAGATAGTAACACTTACTTAAGACAAGCATAGATAATTGTGTCTAAAATCTGAGCATCTGGATTCTGCAATAAATTAATGTCCACTTTTTCCAGAGCTAGCTTTCTGGCTCCATCTACAAATGGTATCTCTGCAAGCAAACCATCCTTCATTGAAAGTAGAGTTTCTTGATTGCTTGCCTCTATGGACAGGGTCACATTGCATTCTGTTTGCCTCTGGGACTCCACTGCTACTTTTGCTTTCTCCTTAAGCTCTGCTTCCCTCATGTCCTCTGTTTGGCGAGCAATAGTCTCTGCCCTTGCCCTTGTATTCACATCATGTGTGACATCTACAACTGTGACTTGTGGCACTAGCTCAGGGGGGTATAACAAAATTTCCCTCATTTTCTTATCCCTGCAGACATTGGGGACCAGTAGTTTGTCATACCTCCACCTTATTCTTTTCAGTGTCTCACTATCTTTGTCCATTATAGTAACCCTGTGGGCATGGGCTGCAACAATGGTCATGTCACTGAAGTACTCCAGTAGGAAGTCCTCTGCTGCTTCTTGTAGAGCCATTAATGCCACCACCTTCCACCTTTTGGTGCCCAAGGTAGCTTCTTCACATATGGACCTCACCATCCTCTGAAAGGGCAGCTTTGGTATGCATAAATCTACACATTTCTGTGCCTTTCTGATTTCTCTGAAAAGTCCCATGCAGGTTTGTAACTTCTTCACCCTTGGACCTTTCAGAATTTTATTGGGTTTTCCAGGTCTTTTCTTTGGGGTTGCAGATCTGCTACTTGCTTTAGCCGCTAACTGGTCCCTTGCCTGCCTTCCTTGCAGTGGCTTTTGTTCTAGCCATTTCACTGTATACAAAAAGAGGAGTCTCTCTCTCTCTCTCTCTCTCTCTCTCTCTCTCTCTCTCTCTCTCTCTCCTGAGAGAGAGAGTGAGAGACTCCCATTACTAAAGGCGCGCGTGGAGCATGTTTTGACCTCAAAAAATACCTCCGCACGCCGTTAGTATAAGGTAAAAGAAAGACTCACTCTCTCTCTCTCTCTCTCTCTCTCTCTCTCTCTCTCTCTCATTCCCCCGCCTTACATCCTCTCTCTATAACACTCACACATACATTGGTCAATGCACAGTACTAATGGCGCGCATAGAGACATGCACACCGGTTATGCCTCACTACGCGCGCCTTTAGTATAGAGAGAGAGAGAGAGAGAGAGAGAGAGAGGCTCTGTGTGTGTGTGTGTGTGTGTGTGTGTGTGTGTGTGTTTCTGTGTGTGTGTGTGTGTGTGTGTGTGTGTATGTTTGTGAGTGTGTGTGTGTCTCTGTATGTGTGTGTGTGTGTCTCTGTGTGTGTATGTTATATTTGTGTCTTTGTGTGTGTGTGTGTGTGTGTGTGTGTGTGTGTGTGTGTGTGTGTTTTTTTTGTGTGTGTGTGTGTTTGTGAGTGTGTGTGTGTGTGTGTGTGTGTGTGTGTGTGTGTGTGTGTGTGTGTGTGTGTGTGTGTGTGTGTGTTGTGTTTGTGACTGTATGTGTGTTGTTTGTTAAGACGGAGCTAGATAAGCAATATACTGTGACAGAAATAGAGAGAGAGAGAGAGAGATAGAGGCAAAGGCAGAGGGAAATTTCATAAGCAGAGGGAGAGAGAGAGAGGGCCAAACCTTCTGAGGACGCAGACCTTCGTTATGTCGATGGGTCGGCTTGCTGTCGGAGACGCAGACGACGGCTCTTTCTCTCTCTCTCTCTCTCTCTCTCTCTCTCTCTCTCTCTCTCTCTCTCTCTCTCTCTCTCACTCTCTTTCACGAGGTGTGGTTTTTCTCTCTCATGACCTCTATATATGACGTACAAAAGTATACGGTCTCAATAATGACCCTACGTGCGACAACATGCAATTATACTCTATTTTATAGTAACACGTGGGGCGTTGCCGTGTGTATCCGTTATAAGTGTGATTTTGAGAGAGAGAAAGAGAGAGAACAATAGAGAGAGAGAGAGAGAGCCTCATTACTGCCAGAGAGTGATAGAGAGAGAGTGATAGAGAGAGAGAGAGAGAACCATAGAAAGAGAGAAGGAGAGAGAGAGAGAGAGAGAGATAGAGAGAGGGACTCCTTACTCTCAGAGAGAGAGAGGGAGAGAGACAGAGTCAGTTTGACAGACAAAAAGCAATGGAGGAGACACTTCCCTTGGCGTTTCTGCAAACCCCACCAACAAAAGGTGATCTCTCACTCTTTCTGTGTGTGTGTGTGTGTGTGTGTGTGTGTGTGTGTGTGTGTGTAAACAAAGAAAAACCCAGACTGTTGTTCAACACACACACACCTCAACACATACTTCCATAGACAGAGACACACACACACAGAGACATACACACTCTCTCTCTCCCTCCCCTCTCTGTCCCCGTTACTAACGGCGCGCAGAGCCAACCAAACACTGGCTGCAGCTCTCTCCGCGCGCCTATAGTATAGTTATGACTCTCTCTCTCTCTCTTTCTCTCAATTGTACTTAAGGCGCACGTAGAGAGTTGCAAAAAGTTTGTTGTCGTCCTTGCGCGCCTTTAGTACAAAGAGACACATACAGAGAGAGAGAGAGAGAGAGAGAGTATGTGTATTTTTTTAATGTTCTTTAGAGAGAGAGAGAGAGAGACTATGTGTGTTTTTGTTTGTGCTTTGGAGAGAGACATAGATATATATATATATGGAGAGAGAGAGAGAGAGAGAGAGAGAGAGAGTGAGACTTGTCATGTTTCCTGATGAATAGGATTAAGGTCCAGTAGGCAGAAGAGGCTGAAACCAGACCCAGAGCTTATGCCAGGATTTCAACCTTTGCAGGCTCAGTTGCTTAATGTTTCTGCCAAAAGAACTGTTGACTTTTGTCAGGACATATCTGAAGAAAAGTCAATTGGTGAAGATCAATCAGAGAGGTCACCAGGGCAAGAGGATCCCTCACCCTACAAGGCTCCCTCACCCTGTACAGTACTTGTCAAGAAAAATACAAGAAAGAGGAATATAGACTTCTCAGATGATGCAGATGTGCTAGAAAGTAGTCCCTGTGCAACTAAATGTAAAGCCAAAGAGGATGTGTCTTCTCTGGAAGACCCAGCTGCAACTGATGAGAGGCTGTTTGATTTTGCAGCATCTTGTGGTGCTGGGGACAAGTTTGATCTAGTTCATTCTATGTTTAATCCAAAGTTTGACATTGAAGACCTGTTAGCTCAGCACGGTAATTTCTTGCAGTCCTACAGAGATAAGTTTGAAGTGATGGTGCAGGTAGGGAGGGTTGTTCTGCCCACTATGACTCTTGTGCATTTAAATGACTGTGGTGGAAAGAGACAAGGACTGAAGAAGTATAGGGAATTACCACCTTCTTGCCGACATTCAGCCTACCCTTTGCACCAAAAAGAATGCAAACTCATTCAGGAAGCCTTTGGCTTTATGATTTACCTGAACAGCCTGTTTGGATTCCTCATGCAGAATCCTGATGAGGTGTTAGAGGAGCAGGATGCAGCACCAGATGAAGAATGCGAGGAGACAACTCATATACAAGAAGTCGAGGAGGTTGAAGATACAGTCGACCTTGAGGTTGAGGAAATTGAAGTACAAAGAAGTAAGATGCTCTCTGTGAAAACCACAGAAATCAAACTTCCATTGGATGTTAGTAACTTCACTGAGAAGCATGCTCAGATGATGTTGCCTGTTGTGCCTGACTTCAGGATTGGAGGCAGGACCTATATCTTCTTACATGATGTGCAAAGCGTCTTTTATTTAAGGGAGGATTTCTCCCTGGCTATTATTTCCAGAGTCCAAGAGGAGAGGAGTGGATTTGTTTCAGAGGATAGTAGGGATGATGAGGCAATGAAAACATCCAGCAATCCAATGGAATGCCTCCGAAGATGCTTTGAGAAAGCTGAAAAATACAAGGAGACACTACCTGATGAAGCCACCTTCCAAGCAATAAGACAAAGCCTAAGACCATCAACAAGTAACAAAGAAGTGGAGGATTGGTTTAACCATTCAGGTCAGGGGTCAACTACATCTATAGACCTGTGGCAGGAAAACCTCTTTCTGCAGGATGAGAGCTTCATGGTAACTCTCTCTCTCTCTCTCTCTCTCTCTCTCTCTCTCTCTCTCTCTCTCTCTCTCTCTCTCTCTCTCTCTCTCTCTCTCTCTCTCTCTCTCTTTGTGTCACTTCTGACATGATGTGTGCAGTCTTGGATTGATGACAAGGATGACTTTCTTCGGCGGCGGACTCGAGAGTATCGTGGAAGGGATGCGGCCCTGGATGCGGCCCTAGCACAGTACCTTTCAAAGCTTTGCGAGTCGCCGATAGTAGTTTTTCACAATTCCATGTCACAAGAGGGTTCAATAGCAACTTACACATTCAAGACACTATCACGCTTCTTGGGTGGACCCGTGCTGCCCAAAAGTGCAGATAAAGTCATTCTTGTGGACAAAGTGTTTGCTAGAGATTGTTTTGGTTACTGCCCGAGATATACAGGTGGTCGGGCAGCCTATTACTACACCTACACAGCAATGGCACTAGCTCTTGGTAGACAAAACACAGATGAACTTTTAGAGTATGGCAAACATCTCATGATTCGTTACAAGGGTGACGTGCCAAAAAACAAAATTGAACCTTCAAAATCTTGATACACTTCAAGTAGCAATTGTATAAGATCATGTATTACATAAATTTTGTACAATGTCATCCACTCAGAGTATCTTTCTCCACTTGTGATTCACATACACCATTGTCTCTATCCACCTTCGTTGACTTTCACGAGCTCCGGAGTTGG
Organism: Adiantum capillus-veneris; assembly: GCF_014529385.1. NCBI lineage: Eukaryota > Viridiplantae > Streptophyta > Polypodiopsida > Polypodiales > Pteridaceae > Adiantum > Adiantum capillus-veneris. The sequence continues at coordinate 13,786,857 of NC_140944.1, forward strand.
TGTATGCCATTGATCTTTTAACTTTTTGTTGTTGTAAATGTCTGATGGCTTTTGCTATTGCTGAATTTTCCAAGACTTCTTTTGCATGCATTCGATGAATGATTCTACGATAGAACCATTCAAATAGTTCTCTCAAACTGTTAGCCTTGATTCGAGAGCCACCATGTCGTGTGTGCCTGAAATAAGCATTTCTCGCCATGTAATAAGACTTTTCCATCCCTTGGGTATTCCATATTGCCGGGTTCCCATACTTTTGTATAAAATATGATAAATGATTGAAGATGATGTGCTGGATATGAAAACAGATTAGTTAGAATGTTTTACACTCACATATTTGCACATAAGAGAGAATGAAATACACGATATTACCATGTAGTGAGTAATCTGGGTGTCTGTCCATGCTGTCTTGAATGATTTTTTCAGAAGGTTGAGATTCTCCTTGAACTTGTTCATATCACTTTGTGACCAGTCATCTTTGTCGCACATCAAAAATAGGATGTCTATTAATCGCCAAACCTCAGCCTTCGCGTTACGAGTAGTTGGTTCTTGGTCTTTGACTACAATATGTAGCTTTTTCCAGCTCTGATACTCTACCTTGCTAACATAAGATGTGTTATATATTTTTCCATGTTTTGTTAGCTTCGGATCTCTTGTACCTTGGGGTTTAGATAAAAACCTCCGTGCCTTCACCCCACCAATGGATGGTTTGCATGGGACATCCTTCTCAGCAGTTGATCTCTTTTCATCCCGCTGGATTTTCACATTGCCACCATGAAGCCCCATATCCGACAGTACCATTTCTAAGCACTGTAGGGCTACTTGTCGTTCTGCCGAGTTCTTAATCTTCCAAGCAAACCCGATATATAAGTAGACCAATTTCTCCACAATTCTACAAAGGGCATGCATTGTACAAATGTGGACATTCACAAGTGGTATTTTCAAAACCGGTCGAAAAGCAGGATCCTCAATGTGACGTGTTGGAGCTTTTCTCCACCACTTTGGGTCCATGACCTTTGCAGGCTCCATGCAGAACAAACACGGCGACTTTGCCATTGCACCCATTCCACAATTATACATGCACTTTAATGTTTTGAGGTCACCTGCAAGATGCCACTGAACTTGAAAGTCTCCCCTTCCATCTAAACGTAGTACCTCTCCCTGGTTAGTCTGTCGATCAATCACCTCCGGAATATTAGTTCGATGGAACACCCAATATAGAATCTCATTATCTTCTTTCTTTACCTGAAACACAAAATAAATGAGACTTAAGTAGATGTGAACATTTGAGCTTACCTGAGAATCTCGATTACCTCAAACGCACCAAGCCACCATATGTTAGATTCTGATTGAACACTAAAATATAAAGGATCATCACTGGACACTTTGAGAGGGCTCTATTCATTAAAGTAATAGTAACACGCTCTAGCTTTTTCTCTTTAACAAGCTCACACTCATCCAATTTTAACACAAAATGTAATACCCCTCGTGACTCTTCAAATGTGATGTGTAAAACTCCACCATTCTCTTCTGTAATATCCGCAGGTCCATAAAAATATTATTGAACTCAGCATATGCCATGTTTGTTCCATGGCCACTGTAAGTTGCTTTAGTATGAAAGGGTTGTCCAAGATAGTCTCCCTGTGTCTCGTTAAGCTGAAGCCTCTCTTTCCAAACACTTGAGGCTGATGGTAGAAGTTTGGATTTCATACCCTTCTTAACAAAGATGGATGAGACAGACTTTTGGATAGCCGAATATCCTCTTTTGCTTACACCAAGTGAATCAAGTGTGCCTTGTATCTCTTTTGCAGGCACTGAGTTCTCTGAAATAAAGCGGTCCACTACATTTAGTTGTAGGACCTTAAACTTCTTGTCATGTACTATATCTGCTGCCAGGCTTCTACTTATAAGTTGCTTCAATCTCTTTCCTATATTGGCTTTGGGGTCAATGTTTTCCTTGTCAGGATAGATTGAATCTCTACATGAAGACAATGCATAAGTAAATAACTGAAAATTTGCTTCACTAACACTATTTAGGCACATGAAAACAATGCATAACAAGAAAAAACAAAAAGATTACTTAACTAAGACAATGTAGCCAACCAAGAAGCATCACCTTAATGCTCGGATTCTTTTCTTGAGACCTCCTGATGCAACCTGCAATGTTTCAAGATTGCGCAATTTATTCTTTCGGATACGACCACCCAAGATGGTATCCTTCATTTGACAACTTCGCACCTTTCCTTTCTGTTCTTGTACCTCTGTTTTATGTTGCAAAATGGTAACCTGATCTGTAGAATGTAAATGTGAAAGGCGAACAATCTCACATTGTTGAGCTTGGAGAATGCCCTTGTAAGTTTCAGCTTCTCTTGTAAGAGATTTACAATAACCCAGAAGGCCCTTTTCTCCATCACCAGCAAAGGTCAATAAGCTTGTAGGATTGACAAACGGTGGAGACGCATTAGTCATTGGATTCTTAGGGTAGAGAGAACCTCTCGTCCAGATATCTATGTGTTTAGCTCCCTGAGCTCTGAGCGTGTCTATGGAAGCGGGAGGTATATGTGTGTTTGTTTTACTGCGCTTAATCAATGGTTGGTACTCATTGTCCAAATCAATGTGAAGGTGATATTTGGCTCGTTTCTGGGTAACATCTGTGCCATTTTAGGAGTGCGCCATTAGCCAAATATGCAGGTTTAATGGAAAGTGAATAGCGGCTGCGCCTTCGTCCCTCCATGTTAGCCTCATTCCCTCCATATTGACGAGGTTCATTCAATGCAACTGAAAAGAGGATTATCCCTCAATCACTACGAACGAATGTTCAGAAGAGTAAGGAATCTACTTAAAGTACACTTTTTGAACTTTTACTATGAAAGACCCAGCTCTATTATTTGCCATTTTTTCTAGAGAGAGTGCAAAAAATACATTTTCTTAGAAGGCCCTCCAAATGACCTCCGAAATTCCCTAATGAGCGTTTCTTCTTCTTCTGTTAGGTCATTTGCAATGTAAGCCGGTCTAGGCTCTTCTCCTGGTTCAGCCAAGTCTACCCTTTTAGCGTTTTCAGGTCCTTCGTAAGACTCGCCTTGTTTCCGTAGTTCCCTAACAGGTTGTTCGATTATGATTTTCCGATCTTGGAGAGTATACTTTTTGTAATGGGATGGAACATGCATTACATCCTTAACATCCTCTTCTGTGGTTTCCATTTCAGTGGTGTATATCTCGTTTAGAGCTTTTTTCAACTCTTGATATTTCCTTTTTCGCTCAACTCTGATCATGAGTGGTTTTTTATCCTGATGTTCCTCGTGAGTACCCTTCCTTGTTTTTCTCGATGTCTGAGACAGTTTTGAGTTTTTGTTTGAAGGATATCTGCCAGTTATTTTATCCTTGACACAATCATTGGCATTGATCTGCATCAGGGATTGTGTTTTACTGGAGACTGATGGCATAGGTCGTGCTCTCATAATTTTAGTGTCTCTCTTTCTTCTATACCATTTTTGTCTTCTTGATTTTTGGTTTGGAAAGTCAAAAAACTTATCCTCCCCTCCCTTTAAGAGTAATTGAGTACTATGTTCTTTTTCGGATCCCGAATCTTCTGAGGTAGCTGAGTGTTCATCTAGCTCATCAGTTGCATCGTAATAGAGGTCAAAAAAGACTTGTTGAGCTTTCAGCAAGACCTTTGTTTCCTCATCTTTGTTTTCAATGTTAAGGACTGTCATCATTTGGATTGGAATTATGTCGTAGTTGCAAAATTGAGTAGGCATAGATGTATTCACGCATACATCCATTGTCGCTAAGATTTGAGTCCACTCGAATAGTTTGAATAAATGTTCTGGAAAGGGTTCTGGTATGTAGGCTTCATCTGTACAATCCCTTTCTAGGATACATTCCTCTCGTCTCAAGATTCCATTTTCTGAAGCTCCGTACATCCAAATAGGAGTGTCTTTGTTTAGCCAAGATGGAAGTTTAGTTTCAGCCGAAGAGACTGAATCAAACTCTTGAATGGGTGTTTTCAAGATATCTCTATAGGTGTGGTCTTTTAGATTGACTCTTGTTATAGATCCCACTTGCTTCATGTACAGATAGTCGTTTCTCCAATCTTGGATAAGTTGTATCTGTCGCATGAAAGGTCTTCCCAGTATGATTTCATAGTTGAGTTTTTTTCCAAAGTCTACTATGGCAAAAGTGTGTTGATATTCAATTCCACAAGAGTTGACTATCACTTTTTCTAGTATCCCTAGTGGTCTTTTAATGTGTCCGTCAACCAACTGTAATTTCATTCGGTTTTTCTAATGGCTAGATGTTCCTAGGATTCCCATACTGCTTTAGTGGCTATGGCTATGCCAGCTCCACTATCCAGTATTGCCATGGTTTCAATGTCATTACATTTCACTGGGAAGGTAGTGTTTTCTTCTTCCCCTTCATAATATTCTCCGAATTTGTTCATAGGAACTGATCGAATCTCTTTGTTTTTCGTTTCATTTTTCAAGTTTCCCAGATCCTTAGAGATTAACCCCGTTATACCCACCTTCTCTAGGGTTTTCTATAAATCATTCCATAAGTATGGCCTGAGTTTCAGCAATTCTCTCAAAGTAAGAGTGCATTGGATAGGTGTAGATATGATTGAATGAATGTTGTCTACTTCTAGGGTCTGTTTGGCTCTTTTTACTTGAGTGGTCTTGCAAATGATAGATTCATCTTCGTTATCTCCCAACTAAGAAGGTCATTGGTTTAGATATCCCTGAAGCCTCCGATCCGCAATCCCCATATAAGGATTGTAAATCCATGTTCATATCAGATGATAGGTTATCCAACCAAACTTCCTCTATAGGAGCTAACTTTAAAGTTAGGCTCCCATCATTGATCTCTCTTACCTTTTCCCATAAGTGTCCTGGCCAGTCTTTCTCTACGAATGGAATTCCGTCTAAGGCATCTTCGTTGTCCGACACTATAAGCTCTGGTTCATTTGTTTCAAGGTGGGGTTCTGCCACCACCTCGGATTTTGCTTTTGTTTCTTCTACCGCAAGCTCTTCCGGTTTTGCAATACTTTCAAGCTTGGGCTTCTGTTTATCCAGCATTTCCTGCGTGATTCTTACCAAATTTTGATAAGATTTCAGCTTAGCTTCTTCTATGTTTGGAGATGGATAGTTTTTCCATTTGTTTTCCATGTTTTGGCTTGCTTTAAGTCCTGCTTGGTAGGCTTCCAAGGCGGCATTGATAGGCTCAAAAATTTTATCAATCGGAATGGATCCTCCAGATTTCACGGTTGTTTCCTTGAATTCACTGCCAGTTTCTTTCAACATGTCATGGGCTAACATTTTTGCTTTCTCTTCATTTTGAACCCGTTGTTTTTGTTTTCTCATCTCATATCTTTTGCTTCTGCTCCTTTTGATTCTTTGAGAAGAAACTTTCGTGTTCTCCAAATTATCAGAGGAATTGTGTTTCTTTTTCTTTGCCTGGGCTCGAGTGATTACTTTGATTGGAACAATCTGTTCGCTCTCTGATGAGCTACTAGGCATCACTTGGACTACATTGACTCCAGTTTTTCCCTTGTTCAAAGGATTCTTAGGACAATCTTCCAGAAAGTGTCCTCCCTTTTTGCAACATTGTATGCAATAGGCTTCAATTGGTTTAAGTTTTTTGTCAGGCTCTGGACATTCGTTCTTCCAATGGTCATCAGCACCACAGTTATGACAGTTTCCTGTTCTGGGCTTCATCATGGGTCTTCCCATGGGAGGTCTGACACCTTGATTAGCTACATAATACATTGGTGCAAGCTCTGGTGGAGCATAAGTCATGGTTTCCTCCATTGGTGGTGGGCATGGACTATACCAATCTCCCTCTACCATTACTGTAGATGGACTAGGCTCTGCATAGGGTGTAACAGGCACTAATGCTTGTTCATCTATGACTCCTTCTGAGTGCATGTACTTTACAAGCACCGCATTATGTCCTGGATAAGGAGGTTGTTGTCCCAACACAGGCTGAGATCTCTCCATACCCATTGGTGGTCTTTGAACGTGGGCCATATTAGGCTGATATCTGTACATGGGTTGTCCATGGGGCCTCCTGGACACGTACTGAACATTCCCATCATACTTTGGTCTAAAGTAGCACTCGTGGGTCTCATGGTTGGTCCATTTACCCTCGATTGCACACCATTTTTGTGGCCTAATTGGTTGTCCTTGTGGAGATATCCTCTGTCCTGGTCCTCTCATAGGTTCTTTTTGCATATTGTTCATCATGTCATTCATCCTTTTTAGCATATCTTCTATTGCTGAGAGTGCTTAGCAAAATCAAAGGTCTAATCTGCAACCTGTAAACTGAGTGTACCTGTACCAATTTTGATCTGATTGAACCCAAAATTGCCCTATGGTCTTATTTATGCTGGTCTAACATTGTATAAGCCCAAAAGTCAAAATTGAAGTCTCTGGATAGCACAAGTAAATAATCGCAATTATTTACTTTTGTCACTTTTTTGCACGTTTTGGATTGGTTTGGAAAGTATACAACTTGTTAAAGCCCTTGGGCAAGTTTCAACAAGTTTGGACAAAATTTGATCAAGTTTACCCACTGTACCGTGTCCGCAGACTCTGATTTCGAGAATCTGGCTTAAGTCTCACTTTTGTGGTCCAAATTTCACCAAAATTTATTTGTGGGGTCTACTTGATGTGCCCGACCTTGTGGTATACTCAAATTTGCAAAATCGCCAAGTTTTGAAGCAGAAGTAAATAACCATGATTATTTACTTCTGACAATTTTTTACAAATTTTTATCCCAACTTTGACACAGATCTGCTAAGCACCTTATGTTAAGATCACTAGCCAATTTTCATCAAGTTTGGACAATTGTTGGTCAAATGGTCATCAATTATCTGTCCGCAGATTAACTTTGCAATTTTTGTCACAGTTTTGACTCCAGTGCTTCAAATCTTACCAAAATTGGTTTGTGGGCTTATTACAACATGGTAAAGCTAGTGGTATGCCAACTTGGTCAAAAAAGTTCAAAAACAAGACAAATGTAAATAATCACGATTATTTACATTTGACAAAATTTTGCAAGTTTTTGGTGAACTGAGCATATACAGATGTTTATCACATCAATATAAGCCTATGAATCAAGTTTCAACAAGTTTGGATAAAATTTTTCTCAATTCACACTCAAGATTCAAAAAGTCAGTACAAACTTTAGTTTTTACCCAGATTCTTACGAGTTTAGTGATCCAAATCTCTTGGGCCTTTACAAAAGTTGTTTGTACACATGAAATGAGTCAATGGTATGAGTCTTGGCTAATTTAGAGCAAAAATTTAATAATCGTGATTATTAACTTGAGGCTTAAAATGAGCACTTTTTTGCAATTTTCTCAAAGTTTTATGATGTTTTTTAAGTCTATAGATCAAGTCAAAACTTAATTTGGACTAAAATGTTAAGAAAAAGTAAATAATCAGATTTTTGGTCAACTTCTTGAAATTTTTACCTCGAAGTGTCCTTGAGCTTACCCACTGGTTCGGACAACTCTTAGGCTTACTCCCCAGTTGGATTGAGTGAATTCGAATCTTTCCGTGCTATTTCTAGCAGTAGACCTGAAATTTTGAAACTTTACATAACAACTCATACTTGATTCTTTCAGAGAGAGCAATGCTATGAAATCCACTTCGGATCCTACTTATCCTACTCCTAGTTTCTCATACAATGGGGTTGTGGAAAGTGTCCACAAACACTCGTTTTCTTGTGTTTTTTATGTTTTTGAGAGTCTTGATCATAAGACTTGTTTTGTCTACCAATCATTCTCCAAATCCTAACCTAAATCTGCAATTCTACAGTCCTAAAGGTACTCAGTAAGTATAATTACTTCCAAGCTATCTCTACAAGTAAAAGACGATAATCTTAAGCTATGTTGTTTTTAAAAAGAAAGTTTTGAACTTTAGGAACCTGGAGGAAGTTAAAGGACAATTACACAAGACGCTCGTGTTTTTCCCTACTTTAGGTCTCTTCGATCCCCAGCAACGGCGTCAAATGTGAGATGCATGTCTAACCTCACCATCATATCTTATTGCAGTATTAGCGAGAACCACAATTAATTTGTCAAACCATGGGACGAAGCTGACTCAACTAGTGCATAGAGGCTACAAGACAACTCGCATCTAACTTAAGCTACACTCAAGTGACTGAAATCACCAAAAGTCAATCACTCATCGACAAGCAAATTACATCCGTTACAATATCAAATGACATCCAAACGTAACGAAACTTCTAAGACAAGTTTATAAGACCTAAGCACGTATGTCTATGGACTCAAACCCCACTTTATGTCAAGTTTCAAAATCGCGATTATTAACAGCAGTGAATTTTTGACCTAGTTATTTTCGACTCAGAATGCATCTAAATGCTTAGCAATGATGCCCCAATACCCCGCCTATGCTTAGTTTTTTATTTGAACATATAAATTCCTAGTTATGATAAAATTAGGCCAGGGATCGACGACGCCAAAAGCTACGAAATACTGTGAATGGCTTACGTCAATGCGTAGAGCTCTAACCTACGGTTGCAATGCAAAAAACGCATTCGCAATGTGACAATCGGAGAGGGAGTAGGAAGCGCGAGAAGGAGAGAAGTGTGTGCCGTTAGCTCACGCTGTGTATTTCTTATCCAAAAACTTATAAAAAAACTTACAAAAATTGGCTTTTATACCTTAGCCAAGGTTTTTGGGTGGTCAAAAGTAATAATCTGAAGTTCTACCAAAGCTGGGAATTGACTGGTTGATACAATCTAGAAGCTTATAGCCCCAGCTCATTAATTACAAAGTTTACCAAGAAAATAGGAGTTACAATATTCCCGATTTATCAAAAAAAAATTGTTTTACAAGGAGAACTCCGAAAAATGGTGTTCGTGTTAGCTTGCTGCTAACATTATATTAATTCAAAAAGAATACAGTTGTCCTCAAGCACTACATGTGCCTTGGGGGGGCTAAGATTCCAACAGAGGTTGGTACACAAACACAGAGGAAACAAAACCAGCGATCAAGAACCTACCTTCTCCAGTGCTCCAAGCAACTCAATGCATGAGTTCATTCCTCATCCTTGTCCGTTAACCCTCTTCTTGCTTCAACACTAAGGATGAGCCTCAGTGCTCATGTGCACGATATCATCAAGCAAGGTTGTCCCGCTGCTTTTTGCAATCGACTCTCACCCTTTGGTGACTGCTATGGAGGATAGTACGAGGAAAGGAGAAATTCAAGGTCTATCACTTCCTGAAGGAAAACAACTGCTTCCTAAACTATTTGCAGATGACTCTTTTCTCTTTCTTAAAGCCAACTACTAAGAAGAGCCCTTGAGATTGTTCACCTGTTTGCTTTTGCTTCCGGCTTAATGTGCAATATTGAGTCCTCTCTCAAAAAGCAACTCGTTCGACCCGATGTATAGTTGCATCGTTAGAAACAACTTGCAGTTATTGATATCACGTCGAACGAGTCGCTTTTTAAGCCCCTTGAAAAGATAAAGCCAAAATATCTTCAAAAATCAAATTTTCATTACATAGCAAAATCTCTTTAATTTAGTTTTTTTGTTTTTGTTATTTGCATTTAGATTGTGCATATTTATTCTGCATAAAGCACGAAGTCTTTTGACTTCACGTTGTCAAAAGCCTTTTTATTTCTTGCTATCTTACCACCTTTTTAAACCTCACCCTTCACTCTGCATTTTAAGTTACATGTTTTATTTCTGTGAAGTCAAACCAATGAGTGATACGTGACAGCCTTCTCCTTCCTCGAAAATTTTAAGCTCCATTAAAGATACTATAGAGTATAGATAGATAAGTTTCGATTATTTCCTACTTAAAGCATATCGCAAACTTCTATATTACTTCCTACTTCTATTGTCTCTAGTGTAAATGATACCCAACTTCAATCCATACAAACTCAACATGCCATATATTTTTATCTAATGAAAGTATATTTCTTATGCTGCCAATGTTTTGGAGGTTTCATGTTCATCACAGTCTGTCTATATGTCAAGATGGATGTTATAAATCTATTTCATGGAAAAAAATGTATGCACTCCCAATAAATATCCCCCCCCCCCCCCCAAACCCCTTCCCCCTCTTTTTCCTTCTTTCCTTTGTTTACACCTCACCCCCTCCCTAGTTTCAAGTTTAGGGAGACAAAATCATTAAGAGCCCAACCCTAAATAATGTAGCTTTATAAAAAAGCCCTACTCCCTTTTACTTACATAGTAAGTTTCCAAATGTCAAACCTCTTAGACAAAACAAAGTCACTAATTACAAATGGTTATCAAAGGTTGGAGTATGCACCAACCCTCATATGTATTGTCAATAAGCTACAACTTGCAAGTGGCAGCAAAGAACCATCGCTAAAAAAACCTAAAATACTATATTGTGACGAAGATACAACACGCACACGCACACACACACACACACACACACATAGATATGCACACAAACACTTTAGGCAAGCAGGAGGTCTGTATTATGTTGCTAACATGCTATACAAGAGTGTGCAAGGGATTGGTGTGTGTGTGTGTGTGTGTGTGTGTGTGTGTGTGTGTGTGTGTGTGTGTGTGTGTGTGTGTGTCCCCTCGCTTGTATTACACATTAACAACATAATACACACATATACATGAAGAGGGGAAATAAAGAAACCATAATAGATGTTTGCAAAATGTGGAAAACTTAGGTGATCAATTTTGCGTGTCAAAGATTTGTTGTGAAAAAATAATGATTGAAATAAAAAATGAATGCATGTTATACCTTCCACACATTTTTCATCCCACCAAATAGATGAGATCATGAATTGTGCATCGATCATCCCTACATCTTACCACAACACTTAAGTCTTACCCTCTCTTATTACAACAAAAATTGTCTCATAGCTACTTGTTCAACAAGAAATACATCCATTGCAACATCCTCCTACATAACCATGGACTCTAATTGTCTCACTGTAGCTAGAATACCTCGAGCTTGTTTTGGTGGCTTTGTAGGGTGAGTATGTGGAGCCTTGAAATATGTTTAACAGAGAATGTAAAGGCATGAGCTTACACATCTCTATAGCCCAACAAGATTTCTAAATAGTAAGCAAAATAATTCTAGCGGCAGATTGTTGAGCAAGCACGACTCTCTTGAAAGCTCGTAGCCCCAATTTCTGACAAAACACTGTAGCATAAATGGCATGGAAACTTAGCCCTAACCTAGACCATTCTATAAATATAACAAGGCGGAAAAAGGAACTTAGTGAGCCTAAGATACAGAGTATTGGATGGTATAAGTTGATAGGGTAAATAAAAATAATTACCATTGAGACAATAAGACACAACACAAGTTTCAAATGCTAGTATGGAAAACTTTTCAAGATGCCAATAACCACAAAAAAGAAAAGCTGGGCATGCGAGCTACAACTATATCTTGCATTTCAGCTTGGGAGGTTAAAAATCGATCATCCATCTTTGTAACGACTTGGTGCACAGGTGCTCTCGAAAGTGCATCCATGTCTTTGCAAATCTCTTGCAAATATAAACCAAGACACCTCTGATCCAAGTAGTCCATGACTCTAAAAAGTGTTCCCAATCCCTCCCTGAATAAGCAATGGAAACATCCTCACCTCATAATAAGCAGAGCAATGACAACAAAATGCTCCTCATCCTATACGAGATGTGTATCGAAGAAAATGCTTCCCATAGAAATACATCTTCGCACCAAACTATCATTTAGGTGTAAGCCATGTCCTAGCTCTCATGTAGGTGTAGGCCATGTCCTTGTAATAGTAGACATGTCTCATGTAGAAATAAGCCATGTTGTCCTGCTATAATAAGCTCAGGCTCTCATGTACGTGTAATCCATGTCCTACTAATATCAAGTTGTGTAATATCCTATGTCTCGTATAGGAGTAAGCTATGTCCTCCTAACATCAAGCTGTGCAATATCTTGCATGATGAGTTGGCTAATCTCGGATCTCGACTCAAGAAGAGAGTAGGCACATCAAGAGTATTGAAATGGTGGTAGCCTGCCCATACTAAATCCAAGTAGATCAAACCATGCTGACATATATGCAGACCAACAAGTAGTGTCCTCTCTCTCTACAGCTCTAGGGCTATCTGAGTAAATTGGTGTCTTGGAAGCTCTTGCATAAATGATGTTATGGTAGTAAGTGCCTCCACTATGATAAATGTACCACAAAACTCGGTTTGCATGACGATCTCATATAGAGCAGAGCAAAGCGTGTGTGTGTGTGTGTGTGTGTGTGTGTGTGTGTGTTTTGGAGTATTGATCTATATACTTTATTCACAACCTGAACATACAATTCAAAAAGAGAATCAACAAAGATAAATAAAAATGCGTACATACAATTTTTCCAATAAATATATATACATTTAAAATAGAATTTTGATGTTTTAATTACATCTAAGAAGAAAAAAATGTAGCAACAACGGTAGATGTTTCTTGCTTAGTCTAATCGAACAACATTTGAATCCCAAGATAAAAGAAGTCAGAATCCTTACTTGCAACCATCATGCAAACAAAATAATTGGTAAGAGCGGGAATAACTTTTCATAACATAATAATGAGCTAGATAAGAGCATGATTAGATTCTATCCCTAAAGACTATGAGAAACATCTTCTGGACATGGTTTTTAGCGTAGTGTTTCGCTGAGTTTAAGAACAAAAATTGGTATTAGCTCTTATGGTTTACAAGAAATTAAACTAGAATTGAGTGACTAGCATTGAAAAGGTTTATTTGAGTGCTTATTATGTATCCAAGGTTATTGTCTCCTTTGCATGGCAGTAATTTATTTGATAAAGAGACTCCTTTAAACTCCATGGGCAGCGCATAATGCATTAGTAAGCGCTATGACCAACCTATGGTTATTCCCACAGCATTCAGCATATAGACATATTTCTAAAGTGCCATCATTATGACGTATATAACAGTTAATAACTACAATCTTTCCTTGTCATGTATAATTTATTTACTTAGATTTTATATCTAAATTAGAAATATAAGCTTGGGCTATTTATCTCTAGTTCCCTAGGAAGGAAAAAAACACAAAATTATGCAATGTAGAGCAAGTTGTCCACCTCAGAGGAGTCGTCGTCCACGGGTCCAATATCCGTTTGTTTTTTCGCCATACTGAGAGTGGCCGTTTTGAAAAACTTGTCGATAAACGACTCCGAGATCATGTGATCTTTCGATGATTTGCAAGGCGTCTAGACCTTTTGAGGTTTACACCTTTGTATAGGCAGTGATCTCAGCCACAGGAGTAAAGCCCGGTGCTTATAACTATAGTATTTAACTTATTGCTAATGTGATCACGCCGAAACTACTGAGCTTACGAAAGAAGGAGATAATCCAATAACTCGGAATGTAACCTGCATTCGATGGGAATGGGTATGCATAAGCATAGTGAGTGCGAGTGTAATGCAGCGCAGGCTGCGGTTAAATAGTGTGAGGTGTGTGTAAATGTGTGTGTGTGTGTGTGTGTGTGTGTGTGAGAGAGAGAGAGAGAGAGAGAGAGAGAGAGAGACACAATTTCTGTTTTGCTATGCTACGGGCAATTCTGTTTCGCCATGCCAACGATTCTGCAGAGCCATCGTAGGTGTGTGAACATTTCCAAAGACTTTCCACACACAATTGATAAACCAGTGATCTGAGGTGTACATAAAGTGGTGACGAGAGAGAGAGAGAGAGAGTTACTCAAAACTATAAATTCCCAAAAAGAAAAGGTTCTCAACCTGCTTAAGCATCACATTGATATATTTGGAAGAGGCTCCTCAGTTTTCAGTCAATCATCATCTCCGTCTATACAAACTTGATTGTTTTCCAAGTTACATTTACTGTGTGTGAGGGACCTTACGCATAAAGAGAAGTGTTAGCACCTTGAAAGGAATGCTGAGAGAGAAGGGGAGAGCACTCGTCTCTTACGATGCTTTTTTTTGCTTTCACACGGAGTTGGCCTGTAAAAGCAAAACCCCCTTCTACAAACTTCCAGGAAAAACTGTTGTCGAGGCGGCAACAGATGCAGTCAGCCTCTTTATAATTAGAAGAAGTCGAACTCTCCATTTGCCTGTCACACACAGTAAAGTTGTTAATTAGCACCTTGTGGTTCTCATGTTTTACGTCATAATTTCGGTGCTCCGTACATTTGTGTCGCTGTTGGATAGAACGAGCAAGCTTTGAAGAACAAAAACAAGGTGACGGTTCACAAATGAGAAAGAAATAAAGCCATCTAAGGCTGTGAAATTAAAAAAACCCATTGACAAACTAAACAAAGGCAGAATTCAATTGTTCCCATGACAAGGCATGTCCAATCAGTATTGGAAAACAAATAAAACTTCAAATGTCCAGCCACCTCTCTTCTCCTCTAAGGCTCCTTTTAGAAAGCCAAAAAAATCTTGTAATATCAAGTATTCAAGGGCTACCCTACCCCCCTGGCAATACAAACAAAAAGCAAATGCAGAAGCAACCAAAAGAAATGGGGAGACACAGTCAAAGCCAGGACTAAGCAGTAATTTTGCAAAAGCATGACGACAATTATTATGAGATTTAACGGACCTTAATAAGGTTCTTCCTGATTTACGGGTGCCACATCAGCATAGCTGTATGGCTGGCCACCTCATCTTCCACGATCTCTCTTTCACGGTCTCGGACGGTGGGTCATGTGCCACGTCATCACTTTTGTGACAAGCTCCTTTTCTCGCACACCTATTCAACATGGCACTAGCAAAGGGTTTACAAGCCAAGTGGATGATGCACACCATTGTGCAGATCCACATAGCAAGAGCTTCCTCTCTGAGACATGTTGGTCTGTAAGATAGGCACGTCTAGCGGTATTTCTTCTTATATTGCTTCTACAAAATAGTACAACTGCTCTCCGCTCAGGAGAGTGAACACTCTATCTGTGTTTGTGTATACAACTGGGATGTCGGCCACACTTAAATAGCTCTAGTAGACAACAAAAAAAAGCAAACCACTAAAAGCCATACAGCTCAATTTAGCACATTGCTTAAAAACCAAATATGTCGAGGGCTGCTATAATCTGTCTGCCTTTGGTCTGCCACATCATCACCATCTGTACAGTCTGCCACATCAGCTCTCGTCCACATAGCACAGCTCTCGTCCACATAGCACAGCTCCATACAGTCAGACCCGTGCTACGTCATCACCCGGTGACAGTTTATGAGTTGCTCAACAATTTAGCAGTTGCGCACATTAGGAGTCGATAAGCAGCCCTGCTGTTTTGGCATACTGGAGTCCTTTTTGTACAGAGGCTCTATGCTGGGTGGGCCACGGCTCTCCCATCCCTACGGAGACTTGAAGTGTGGGTGTGCTAATGCGATGCTCTATCTAGGGCAGAGCTGTGACCCATAGGTGTGTTTCGTCAATTCAAAACAAGGAGAACCTACTTTGCTCTTACCCATCGTGAAAACAGTTTCATGCACAGTCAGAGTATGCAATACGCCCTTTCTTTTCTGCTGCTTACTTTTTCTTTCAGCAGAGAAATTCGCCCCCCACTTTTACAATTGAAAATTTCACCGCTGTGAGTACTGAATCAGCCTCGGCTTAACATTTCTCCAAACACTGCTTACTTTACCTAAATTATCAATCAGATTCCTTAGATAAAAGAGTGACTGATGTTAAGACCTATGTCAGAATCTAGCTCTGCAAATCAAATACTATTGTCAAAATGGACTACTCTAGTTAGTCTATGCTTGATTAATTTTGTAGTGCCCCAAGTTGACATACTAGCTCACAAGCCATCCTTGAGTATAGCCTCTTCCACAGCCAAAGAAAGAAAAGCCATCTAAACATGTCACCAGTTTCTCACGTAAGCACATGCATGCACGCACACACATTATCAAAGTCAAACCGAAGTTTCAAAAATACCTTTGAAAACAAATAGTCCTTTTTATTGAGCTGCATAATACCATCTTTCAAGATGCACTTCCATTTTCCTTTCACCTTGGTCACCTACAGCCAACAAAACAGGTATCATTTGTAAGCACAATCATATACGCTTGCATGCATTTGTGTGTGCACTTTTCTTTGAGGTGATGGCGGTGGGGGTTAGGGGCGGCACATGGTTTCTCTCATGACACGTGCCAACTAAATGCAAAACTGAAAAAAAAGCCATTTATCTCTTCCATCATGGAAAAAAGCAAATATACCTGATGATTTTAGGACTTGTGGATCCGTGAGTATGTCACGTCATCGAGAACTTTGGACTAGATAACTATATATAAATATCCAAACCAAAAGGGTAGCCTAAGGAGACATCATGGTGGTGCTGCTAAAGGCCATATTTAACTGCTACCAATGCATTGGACGACTACTTCCCACCAGGTGTGGTACTTCTCATCTGCTTGCCAGGGTATGCTTATGTGCCCTACTGCCCGTACAAGGCCTAGCCAGACCAGATTATACAGCTATACATATTTGGAGAATTCTGCATGTTTTTCATGCATGGCTGACAACAGGTAGAAACTCTATTTGAGCAAGGAGATCATCTGACAAAACTTCACAACACCTGAAAAATTGTTACTTTTCTGGAATATGCTGATTGTTTTCACATGAGTACACACACGTCTTGTAAATCAAGCTGGTCAGTACTCACACAGCTGAATGAGCATTCTAGTCTAATTGTGCTTTATCTCAACCAAATGAAAAGGAATTCTTCTTGCTGCCTTTTCCAAGTAGACAATTTGAATAAACAAGAAACCAGAACAGCCAGTTTCTTTTAGACCCCTCCAGAAATAACAGCTCCTTTTTTCGAGTAGACAATTCGAATAAAGTGAGACAAGAAATATGCACACTACAGATGACAGATTAATAGTCACCCTCCCCCCGCGCTCTCCTTTTTTGCCTTTGTAGTGTTTTTGTACAACTTGAATTTATTGAAATTGTGAGTGTTTCCTAACTGTGGCTCCTGTTTTTGTGCGTCCTCTCTGACCTCAGCAGAGGTTTTTCTCAACAACCTCCACCCATCCATCCTTCTTGGCCTAAATCTTTTGCTCAATTCGTCTTTGATGGCATGGAAGTCTAGCTTGGTAATATCTTCATCCTCCCTCAGTTGTCAGTCTCGGAGGGATGCTCCAGAGAAAGTCGTGCGGAGCTCCAATGTAACGGCTTCCTCCTGATGAACAGGAGGGGAGCAATCTGCTGCTCAAGAGACAAGTCCAAACCAACCTGACAGCCCAAGTGCCGAACTACAGTCCCTGGGGGAATCCATTTGAAACCCTCAACTGGCAGCCAATCAAGCGTAGGAGCACTACCAACAAGAAAGCCACTGCAGTCCCTTGGGGAATCCATTTGAAACCCTCAACTGGCAGCCAATCAAGCGTAGGAGCACTACCAACGAGAAAGCCACTGTCTTTCTTCAATTGATCCGTGCGCCTGATGCACAACAAAAGGTCTCAAGAGCCTGTTCACACCTATGAAGGTTGGCCTCCCAGCCCTCCAAGTACAAAGCTGAGTCGTCTGCAAACTCAGCATCCAGTAGCTCGTCATCCCGAATAGGAAGCACTAAGCCACGTAGACCAACCTACTGTGAAGCCAAAAATCTGCTCATCGCCTCAGCATAGAACAGAAAGAGGAAAGGGGCAAGAGCGTGGCCCTGTCTAACCTAATGTGTGAGCATGAAGCGATCACCTCTACCACCTGCCAAAAGTACATTACTCTGTGCCCGACTGTAGAGAGCAGACACACCTCTGATCCAGGCATCTGAGAAGCCCATCCTGCGTAGAGTGCCCTCCAAAAAGTCCCAGTCAACTCTATCGTAGGCCTTCTCAAAATCGAGAAGAAGTATGACCAGATCCTCACCACAGAGGCGAGCGAGCATAGAAGCCTCCCAAAACGTAAAGACGTTGTCAAGGATACTATATATACCTTCATAAGTTCAGAATAGTCTGAACTCACGAAGTATAAGAGGGAATAAAGCACTCATAAAACTATAAACGCAAGGGACACAAGAAAAGAAAAGAAAAACAAAAACAAACAAACAAACAAACTAAATCACTTTGATTGCTACAAAACAAAATTAGATAAAACAAAACATTATTAACTTAAAAATGTTTTTAGAAAAGGCATGTGTAAAATAAGTTGACGCAACTTACTTCGCTTAAAACAAGTACTCAACTTTAAGCAAAAAAAAGGATAAGACATCTTAAAAACTTAATCCTAGAAATTAAACTTCACACAACAACTTCTAACGGAACACATTCTTAAGTCCTCAGGTAAGCTAAATACGAAATCGAAAAATGAATACTACTACAAACCTATGAAGAGCAAAGAACCAAACTTGACAATATGTGATCTCAACTTCGTTGCTTGTCCAAACAGGAAGAATAAGATTATCACCTTTATCATGCATAGCTTGGACAACAGCTATGACATCCCTACTCACGTCGTCAGTGCCCAAGAGTAGGTGCAGGTTTATATAGAGGTCATTCATGCTTTGAACGTACTCTACGCTCCTTGACAAAACCTGTCTCTGTCCCATGTATAATGCTCTTCTAGAAGTGGCTGAATCCTCAAACTCAGAGCCTTGGCAAGAATTTTGTAGGCTGAGTTGAGGATGGTAATGGGCCGCCACTGTCGAATCTCATCCAAGGAGCCTCCCTCCTTGGGAATGAGGTACATCAGACCCTCACTCATGCTGTCAGGCATCTCTCCTGTGTGCAGGATGTACTGAAAAGCACTGCAGAGATCTGAGCCAAGCAAGTCCTAGTACTCTAAGAAAAAGTTGGGAGTCAAACCATCCTCACTTGGACAGCTACCAAGGGGAAGTGCTATGAGGGCCGCGTGGAGCTCCTCTAGCTGAAGAGGTAGCTCAAGCCTCTGGCGCATCTCCTCATTCACAAGACAAGGCATCTGTGCCCAAACCTGCTCTCTACATGCATCCCGACGCTTTGACTGAGGCTCTGCTGACAGCAGGTCACGATAAAGGTCAGTAGCAACCGCTCGCATCTCCTCTAGCTCTGAAGCAACTGACCCATTAGGCCTCCTCAACTGGTTGACCCAGGCCTGCATATGTCGGGGTCCCACTGTCTCAAAGAAAGCCCCTGTCACTATGTCACATACCTGGGTCCATTGAGATGCCTATTGATGGAAAGCAAACTCATGGCACCTCTCCTCTGTGATGGAAAGCTCCTGGCAAGCCTGCTGCAACTGCTCCTCCAACCAAGGACTGTCTGGATGCTGCTCCCGCATCCTCTGCAAGGAAGCAACGCCCCGTCGGAGATGTTGCTGCTCCTCTCTCGCTGCAGCCAGGCACCATGGACTCGTGAAGAAAAAGTCGACTAAGCTGAGCAAGTCCGGAGGCCACTCTGTGAGGAGGAGAGTCCTGCATGTCTAAGCCCTTTGTCCAAAGAGCCACCACTTGCTCTCTGAGCGCAGAGTCCAGCAAAACCCTCTCAGGGATACGTAGCATCGTGCACCCCCTCCTTTGTCTATCTGTCACTGTGAGGATCACTAGTGCAAGGTCCGAAAAAAGTCCCAGCCAAAATGCAAACTGTCCCACCCAAGTCACAGAAGTGGTCACTAGTGTAGAAGCGATCTATTCGAGATAGATTCACTTCTCCTACTCTGCGGTCCGAACGAGAGAAGGCTAGGTTTTCTGGGGGCCTCACAAAGCTAGAATGATGCCACACATCTGAAACCCGCAAAGTCATACATAACCTCTCCCAAGCTGCCAACTCAACTCCATGCACAGTAGTATGGCTACCTCTAATCCTGTCAGAGCGGTCCTCCAACATGTTGAAGTCACCCCCAATGCACCATTGCTCTGCCTACGGCAGAGACTCAACAATATGAGACCAAAACTTTGCACCTGCACTCGCCACATTGGGTGCACAGATGTTCAGGAAGCCCATGAGGCAACCCTGAACCTGCGTAGTGATCCACTGAACCTTGCCTAGCACAATAACCCCTCTGCCCACAATGGCCTGCTGCAAAGAATCTGCAACAGTCATACATATCCCTCCCTGGATGCCTCCAAGTCCAAATGCAGCTGACCGAAACGTCTCATAGCAACCATGCAAAATCTGGCCACACCGTCTAATGGCCTCTAACAAAGATGATGCTCCTGAAGCATAAGAATGTCAATCTCACCACCCACAAGGCACCTCTGAAGCTCCTGACGCAAAAACTCGGGCCCTCCTAATCCCTGCACATTCCATGAGCTGATCCTCATGGAGTCAGTGAGAGAAAACAAATGCTGCCACAGCAGTCAGCCTCGCTATCTTTGAGGCCGATTTGGATGGGGAGTAATCCGCATCCGAACGACCTCTAGACAAGCGCAAAAGGAGTGACTGTCCCGCCCATGCCCAAGCCGAGCTTGCAACCCGAAGGGCTACATTCTCTGTCCAAGAATCCTCATGTACAAATACATAACAAGGAGGGCTCTGAGTGTCGGCAAACAAATGCACCACAATGAGCCTACAACCCGTTGCATCGGGAGGCGTTACGCTGAACTTGGCAAGAGGCCAAAGTGTCTGCACCAAATCTGTCACCCCTAAGTCCGATGTGTGGTGTGAGTACTCAGTAGCCTGAATCTGAAGCCAGTCAAGAACTGTGTGCTGGGTCCACTCTATGGAATCCCTACTGCACAGCGGAAGCAAAAAACCACCGATGTGTCCAAAGCCTCAATGCCTCTAGCTGCAAGAAAGAGGACGTGGACTCGAAAGCAAGCCTCCTCCAGGTCAGGAGAAGAGTCACCCAAGAACCATGTGAAGCTGTAACAAACTTGGACACCCCAAGTCGAGATTTTACTACAACATAGCAGAGATTCACTTCAAAACAATCACAATTTCACAATTGAGTTGACACAGCCCGACGTCGTTCCGTGCCTAGAGATATTGGCCCCAAAGACTGGCGCCCCTTTCAGTATTTCTTTTTGTATTAATTTGTGTTCAAAGTACAAGAGAGTGGGTAGGTGCTCACTCTCAGACTCTGCGCCCAGATGCTCTGAGAAGTGAGACCCTGCCCACTTATTTATTGATACAAGGGATGCCCAAAAGCAGAACCCCAAAAGCAATAGTTTAAAAGCTTCTCAAAATAAAGCAATAATCCCCAAAAGCATTGCTAAAATCAGCCAGTGAAAAAGCAGGGAATTCCATACGCAAATGCCACGTCAACAGTTCCGCTTTTTGCGCAGCAAAATCTAGAAAATCCGTACAACTTGCCACGTCAGCCTGTCGACGCTTTTTACGGAAATCATTGCCACATCAACAGTGTGCTTGTCCCGAGGTCTGCTGCCATGTCACCAATTTGTGACAGAAGTTGTAGTCGAAGAAGTCCCAGTGTCTGCGAATGTCAAAACTAGTCAAACTTCTAAGGACTGCTGCAAAAGGAGAAGTCTGCACAAAAAAAAGCAGCCTCACGTGGGGTTGCCCTTCTCGAGCCATACGGCTCGTAGTAGCGAAAGCACTACCAAGAGATCGCCTCGCGGCAGACACGTGTCCAATCCCCTGCGTCTGAGGAGGAGTGGAGGAGGGGTCGGGAGATGAGGCTGTGGGCCCCACCGGAGAGAGAGAAGGGACGGAAGTGGGAGGTGGGGGGGAGAAGGAGGCGGGGGAGGCGGAGCGGTAGTGTCTGAGGGAGGAGGAGGTGGAGGTGGAGCAACTGAAGTGGACAGTGCCTCCTCAGGCGGGTCCTGCTAAAGGGGGTCAAAAAGGTTCCCAGTCGGAACCCAGTGTTGCTGAGCTGCAAAAGGTCGGCCACCAGGGGGAGTAGTGGGGCGAGCCCGTCCCTGTCGATAGTGGCCAGGCACCTACTCTCAACCGTCAGTTGTCTGATCGCTGGTCTCAGTCGAGGTACCATCATGTGTGTCTTGTGTAACTAACTGTTGGGCATGCTCAGCCTTGGGAGGCTGTGCATGCACTGCGGGAGTCGAGGCCTCTTGCGAGGACAGGCCTTTGCCAAATGGCCCATCTGTCTGCAAATGAAACATTGAGTCGGGAGGCCCAAATACTCCACGCTCTGACGGAACCAACCACCACTCACCCGAGATAGTAGGATGACCTTCGGGAGAGTGTGGGTGTCCCGAACCAGAACACGTACTGAGGGGATGCCGGCCGCCTTGGCAGCTACATAGGATGCCGTGCGAGGTGTCTCCAGGACAATCCCAATCTCTGAGCCTATCCTGCACAAGAGTGGCAGGTACTCCCTCCTCAAACCAAGAAAGCAAACGGAGATGGGAAGGTCTGCCTCCTCTACCAGAACATTTGTAGCTGGATCAAAACCATGCCTCCATTGTCGAAAGTGGGCTCGAACTGCTCAGATCTCATCACGATGACCTTGGACGCCGTCTCGGAGGTCTCGATAGTAACCGCGTTCGAGGAACTGAACATCCAAGATCTTACCCACCTCTGCTGGGTCTGTGCCGAGAATCTTGCAGATGACGAAAGTTGCCTGAAGGCGTTCCACCTCAGCTGCGAGGCTGGCTTGCTCTGTCAGCGAATGAGTAAGTCGGGTGGTGGGCTCTGCAAGGTTGGGCGAGGGGGCTTCTTGAGAGTCCCTCTGAGGCAGAGCATGAGCATCGGGACAAGGCTAAAAAGATGCATAAAAGGCTAATGACGTGGTAGCTGTACGAACTCCCGCAATTTGCGTTGCTAACGTGGTTGCCGTACCGACCTCCGCAAATGGTGCTGCTGACATGGCACCTATACGGATTTTCCGCAAATTGCGTTGGCAGCTCTTCGCTAGCTTTTTGGGACCCAAATGCTTTTAGACCTCAAGCTTTTCATGTACACTATTTTTGAAAGACCCAGAGCCTATAAATAAAGTGCCAGCACCTCACTCTCACGCAGATAAGCTTGGGAACATTGCTAAGAGTCAAGATGAGGACCCTCGGACATTGTACTTTGTGAAGCATTAATAATAAATACCGAAAGGGGCGCCAATTTTTGGGGCCAATCTCTCTGGGCGCAGAACTTTGCCATGCAGTGTTCTCTCTCTCTCTCTCTCTCTCTCTCTCTCTCTCTCTCTCTCTCTCTCTCTCTCTCTCTCTCTCTCTCTCTCTCTCTCTCTCTCTCTCTCTCTCTCTCTCTCGGCCAGGACATGCCCCCTGTGTGACATCGAGCCTAAGACAGAGTTGCACTACACATGCCACTGCCCCATCTACTACGAGATACAATGGAGGTTGCATCAGAGGATTCGGATCACTTTGGCTCGACATGCATGACGCCCGGTCAGACTACTACCATGGAGGAGATTGATGAGATCCACCAGCGACCGATGCTAGATCTCTTGTGATCTAGCTATCCCAGCTAGCTGCTTAGTTCACACCTAGCAGTTTAGGATTCCATAGTATTTTATTTTGTCATTTGTCATTTCATTTTTATCATCTTGTTACTCTGACTTTGTATCAGATCCACCACATTGTAACTTTCTGGTCTCATAGGTCACTTTGGCCTTTTGAAGACGTTAATATAACATTTCATCTCTCTCTCTCTCTCTCTCTCTCTCTCTCTCTCTCTCTCTCTCTCTCTCTCTCTCTCTCTCTCTCTCTCTCTCTCTCTCTCTCTCTCTCTCTCTCTCTCAGTTTTGTTCAGTTATTTCAATTTTCTCACGTGTGTTGTGGTAGATTCTCGACTTCAGTGTCCAAGTCTATTACACACTCGCAGATGTCAACGTGCTTTTATAGGAAGACAAGGAGTTAAACCGGGCCTTGCACGTCTAACCTCCTTAAACAGGGCACGAAGATGTGCAAGAAGCTTCCCCAAAATTGGTTTGTGGAGGTTTTACACACGAGCAGCCAAATAAGTGAACAATTTAATAAAGTGGTCACTTCACACTTGAGTGACTCATTGGGCAGTCACTAATTCACTTACAAGAAGCTGTTGCGCTAGTGAAAATGCTGACACGTAAGCCTCTACCGCCCGGGTACAGCACGTGCGGTGCTGTTCTATGTGCCTGCGTGAAAGTCACCAACCTTAAGCAACCACAGTGCTACATGCGTTGGGATTGTTGCCCCCTGTCCGCCCATAGAAAGCCGCCTCAGGAGGAACAAGCCCCCTCGTGCTCCTCCTCTCACTCGGGTCTGCAGCCTTATCTGCCACAAAACAGCAGTACATAGTTTTCCCTTTGAGTCGCGCCTTTTCCATCATAATCCGGATTGTAATCAAGTGGTCTATGGTACTATGTTTTGCTCTAAAACCTGCTTGACCGATAGCCCTCTTTCCACTGTTTTCAGCCCATGTGCTAATATCTTTTTATATCAGACTCCCAAAAAGTTTTGCCATGCAAGAACCCACCATGATGGTGCGGTAGTTCGTGAGTAGGTTACGGTCTCCTCCTTTAAACAAAGCTTTGACCCAATTCTCTTGCCAATCTTCAGGCATACCTTGGTGAATAGCTTGATTCATCATGCAGTGTATCCATTTCTTAGCTTCATTACCCGACCATTTCAGCATTCGGAGTTAAAGTGCAAAATGTCAGAGGCTTTCCCAGTGACTAGTTTTTTCAAACCTCTCATAGCCGCTGCAAAAGTTATAGGTTCCTTAGTGTCAACCTGAATTTCAGCATTCATCATTATTTGAGCGTAGGTGCGAGCATAGAGTGTTTGTGCATATACATACATTTCGTCCATGCTGAAATTTCCCAGTATATCCTCCTTTTTACCTTTCATGTTGTGCCATGCTTTCTTGGTTCTTTCTTAAATCGAATCACCTCTTGCTCCTCCTTCAAAAGTTCATGCATCCTTCTCTTTTTTCTTTTCAACATTCTGTATTCCTTGGCTGCATTTTCCCACTCCTTCGTGGACTTATTGAAGCACTTTAGCTTGCGTTTGGCTGTTTTACACTCTTCATCAAACCATGGGTTATGAGGGAGACCCTTCACTTGTTGTTGGTCTCTTTTAGATCGCCTCATAGTGACCTTTGCTGCCTACTCTATTGCTTGACGAAAGGTAGCCCAATTTTCTGAAATGTTATGGGATATGCATTGTCTACTCAATAGACTGTCCAAAAAAGTGGCATAATCAAATTTCTTTGTAACTTGCATTCGATATACCCAACTTGTTGCCTTTTGAAGGCGTTGTGTAGGCATGTGTGGGAGGTCTAGACATACATGAATTGGAGTATGATCTGAGCTCGGTGACCGAGCACCAATTTTAAAGTGTCCAATTAAATCCAATGCATTGTGGCTGACTAACGCATAATCATTAGTGCTTCTTCCATGGTTTGATGTATAGCATGTGTATGCTCCGGAGCTTGCATATTTCTTGGTGCCATTCATGACTATAAGTTGCATAGAATCCATCATAAATATCAAAGCCGAATCTTGTTCATTCATGAGGTGATCCCATGAGCATCTATCCCATATTGCATCTAATACAAGATCGCCATCTTTGTCTGCGGGATGGATTGAGTAGTCAACTAATTGAACCTGTATGTTGGCTATGTGAGTATTAAGATCCCCGAGTATCATCACTGCCCCCTTTGGTGTGTAGGTTGCAATATCTGCATATAAGTCGGCAAAAGGGTCATTCTTGGAGAGATTATGCAAATCATAGCACGGGGATTCCCGATGTGGGATATAGCATCCCGCAATGAACATCGACCTCCCTGATGTACATATCTCAGCCCATATGTATCGTTTGTGTTCATCTATCTTGCATATCTTAACCCGATTTTGCATTTCCTCCTTGTACATTATAGCAACACCCCCTTGCCCGCGCATCTTGGTACCAGGCCATCAAACCGAGTGTGTAATATATCCTTGAATACTTGGCAGTCTACATGTGTCCTGTTCCCACGTTTCAAGTAGAAAAAGTATGTCTGCTTGTGGTAGAACCTTTGTCAATCCTTCCCCTTTGTGCCAAGGGAAACCTTGGCAATTCCAACTTGTGACATGTATGTTCGTGGTCCCATGGGTTTCCCCCTGTCATGCTTCTGGTGATGTTGCCCGTGTGGGGGTGGTGTTCTTTTTCATTCGTTCTTCATATGCTTGTCTTCTTTCTTTTTGTTTTGCGAGTGTCCTATCTTCACTGATGTAAATTGGGCTATCAGAGAGAGAGAGAGAGAGAGAGAGAGAGAGAGAGAGAGAGAGAGACCCCACCTGTCTATGGCTGCTAGGTGCATGCATTCAGAGTGCTAGAAATGTGAAATTGATGTTATCATTACCTTGTAAAAGGGTTTATGGGTTTAAGTTGTCATCGAAGTTAGAAGAGCAATTGAAGTAATCCTATAAAAATCGTTTCCACCTTTGAAAAAGTTATCAATGAATGAGAAGAGGAACGGGAAGAAAGTCGAGTTTCAAGGAGATTCACGCTTCTGTGTACACTTCTTCATTGCATATGGCAAAGAACAAATAGAGGGGAAAATACCTTCTCGAACTGAGCAACAACCAGATTGTCTGTTGTTGATTGTTGATCATTGTCGTTAAAATCATCAACATCATCATCATCGTCTTCATTCAGAGGCGGTTCTGAGCCTTCTGAGTCACCTCCCTCTTCTTTCACAGGTTTTATGTCACCATCAAGAACATCTGCTGGATCTGAAAAGGGAAAAATACTCATTTCATGGTCCGAACAAAAATAAGCATTCAGTTTGCCCGGATGTGAAGTACCTTCTTCACCAGGTAAATTGTAATCTTCTTCCGTGACGTGCTTCATCAATCACAATAACCAAAACATTAAGAGGAAAGTCAAGATTACTTTATTCAAAAGAAGAAGAACAGCACTCACATCATTGTAATTGTCATCAATACCATCGAGCTGTGATATCATCAAACAAGATTTATCGTTCTTGTATTCCAGGTTCTTGGCAATAATTTCATCAGCAATTCTTCTTTCTTCACACTGACCCGTGCTTACCTTCAATAAGAACAAAATTTATCAACATTATGTTGGGTTGAAAACTAAAATCATTCTAGCTACAGCCCAGAAAGTCTGTATCAAACATATTGGCGAAACAACAAGGGGGACCAAAAACACTACAAGAATTTTCATATCAATACAAAAGAAAGAAGCCTGACAATGTCCGCAGCGCCATCCAACTGTTGAAAAGAATAATAATCTCTTTTCCGCTTGTTGGAAGCAGAAAGATCCATGTAGTCCTATGCCAAAACATTTAAACAGATTTAAACTGCACGTCAACAAACATTGCAAACTCCAAAGAGTGATATACAATTGATCCAAACTCACCTTAGTCTCAGGTGGTTCATTTTGCGGATAACCATACATGTCATCTCCATTTTCAACATAAACTGAAATTCAAGAACACCAAATAATTAATTTATATCAACTTTTCCAGTTTTTTATGTCAGCACAATAAGCTGAGCACAGCTTACCGACATTCATATCGAAAAGATTGGTTTCCCGAGGCATTGATGGTGGTGGAGCCTGCAAATAATACAAAGCATAAGTAAAAAAATGTTTATATGACAGCCTCATAAAGCATTCATAGCATTCTGGCTGCTAGCATACATCAACAAAAATCGTTGCTCACAATGCATTGTACACAACAGACTCCTAGGAGGAGCTGTTGACCAGACCATTTTTTGGTTTAAACAAACTTATTACACATACGAGACTTCCAGGTAAAACTGCAGGCCAGACCCTTTTTATTCTAGTAAAACTTACATAAAAGCCTCCACAGGTGCATAATGCATAATGCCGCAAAACTTGAGGTCCTCCCCAACACTCACACCTCAAAGCCAGGTATTCACAATAAAAGATGCCCTCCTCTAGTATAAATCTTGTTCTAATTAGGTAAATGCAACGACCATGAAACATTAAATATAGTATGTTTTTCAATATATGACTATGGAATGTGTTTTAAATAGCATCGACAAGTTTTTTGCCACTCAAAAGACACATCTTTATAGCAAAGATGGAGTGCCATGTCGAGAGGTAGCTCGATTGATATTTGCAGATTTTCCTACGGGCTTATTGGTGGATGCCCTTGGTCCTATCCCTTGGGGTAAGTAAAATTTTGTAATTTTAAAGGGTAACAAGAAAGTAACTTGTCCTATTGACATTTTATTTTGACTATTCCCAAGTGGAATACCTTCTCGTCGGGTTTGGTAAGGGGTTGCATGGATCTCGCTTGTGAGTATTTGGCGGACAAGGGCTTCTTGGTCACCATGTGCTTAACTGAGCACATAGGGAAATCCTTGCAAACAAAATCAAGGATTACAAATTGTGCACGTCAGAGAACCCATTATAGTGAAAACAACCAAAAACAGAAAATAAGTCGTGTCTTGGTAGAGTTCGCCCTACATCAATGAGTGATATGGGAAAGAAGAACCAGCGATACACAACCCGGCCAAAGTTGAGACCATTTGTGATTGTACCGATTTGAAGAATGTCATGAAGTTCGAAGCTTTTGGGTTTCTGCTCCTATTATCGGCAATTCATTTGAAAATTTGCAAAAATAGCTTCTCCTTCGCATGTGTTGATTCACAGAGGGGTTCCTTTTTTACTTGGGGATCGTCAAAGATTGCAACCTTTCAGAGTCTCAAGGAAGAGTTGACAACCGGACCAGTATTGGCTTTACTAGATTTGCAAAAGCCCTTTCACGTTTACTGTGATGCATGTGGTCGCAGTCTTGATGCAAGAAGGCCATATCATTGCTTACGAGAGCAGGATGTTTTCACGTCCTGAATTGGTTGCACAGATTTACAAGAAAGAGTTGTTGGCAGTTATCCATGCTCTTATGCAGTGGCGACACTATCTATTCGGAGCTGATTTTACCGTCTTCACAAACCATCGGAGTTTACGCTCCTTGTCGCAGAAGCAGCTTTCGAAAAAGCAGATGAGGCAAGCTAACATCCTGTCATGGTTTCATTTCCAGATAGTCCATATTCAAGGACAGAAGAATTTAGTGGCAATTGCGTTGTTTAGAAAGCCCTTGGTTCTGGCTATTTGCACGATACATCATCGAAGCTTTGAGGATATGGTAGATCAGTACGCCACAGATCCTCATTTTGTAGATATCTTTCACTGTATACAGAGTGGAGAGACACTTGCAGGCTATTCCATACAGGACGGCTATTTGATGCGGAAAACAATGTTGTGTGTTACACAATCTTTGAGGCCCACTTCATTTCGACAAAGAAGACAGTTTTTTTTTTTTCCGAGAAAAAGATCCTTCTACTAGTTAATGAAAACTGCCCATAGGGCTACAACCACCTCTGCAAGAGAGGGCTAAAACAAGCATGATGGGGAGACTCTCCCAATGAAAAAACAGCATATATACAATGAGGCTAAATCAAGCAATGGGAGGAGGGAAGAGCCACACAGGTGGACAGTAGTGCCATCTGAGCACCCCCTGGACTATGGTGTAGAAAGGCCCAGGGTGCCAGAGTCGAAGGAAAGCCTCGCGGCGCTCCCGCATGCAGTCGAAGCTGCCCTGTAGTCCCTCAAGCTGTCCTCTGAGAGTATGGATCAGCTCTAGACAAAAGTCACGAACAGTCTCTGCTGGTGGCACAGGGCGATCCTCAAAGATGCGGAAACAGCGGGCCCGCCAGATGAACCAAAGTGTCATGCCACTGATGAGCTCCCAACACTCCTCTCTCTCACTGCACCACTCCTGTGGAGTAAGCTCTGTAGCAGGCTGGAGTGTAGGACGCCCCCCCTGTATCACTATCATCCTGTTGGTGGAAGATAGCTCAAACTGAAGTGCCGGGCCCGTGAGGGTGGACCAAGCCGCTGCCCCCCAAGTGTACTGTCGAGCCGTGGAGAGAGCGGGCATCAGCCGAAGAACTCGTAGCCACACCTGCTGGGCCGAGGGACAGTCCCAAAGACAGTGACGCTCACTCTCCACCAAATGGTCACAAGCTGCACATGTGGCAGAGAGACCACTATGCACTAGCCAGCTCCCTACTGCTGTGGCTCTATGTGCGACCAGCCACTAAAACAAGGTGACTCGCCTCGGTTGTCTAGAGTCCCACAACCTCTCCCAAAAGTCTGCCAAGAACTCGACTGTGAGACCCTCCTCCTGCCAATGACGTGCTGCAGCGGGGAGGGCCTCTCTCTGTGCTGCTAGTATATGACGTCCCAGTCAGTGTACTGAAAGAAAGGGACTCCTCGATGGTCTGCAGAAAAGAAGGGGTCCCTCCATAGCCACTCACCAGGATCCCATTGTACCGTGGCAGCGGACAACACTCCCAAGCCCATAACCTCCAGTGTCCTGTCTCAAGAACTGCTGGGTCAAGGTCTATGACGCAGGTCCTCCCACAGATGCCCACTACTCTGATCCTCTGAAAAGAGCACTCTGCTACCTGCGGGGCCTCTACTGCAACTCGCTGTAGTCGTCTCCCACCCTGAAGCTCGCAGAACAAGGCTGAGACAGACTCTGAGCAGGCCCTGACTGAAATGAGAACCTCCAGTCGTGTGAAGGCTCCCATCCACCGGGGTGCTACTGGCTTGAGAGGCGTGAGCCACTCAGCTGGAATTGACTCTGTGATGTCCTGACACATGTTGTGCACCCCTCTCATGCCCTGTAGCTGGAAACCCTGCACCTCCTCTGGCAAACCTGTGAACTCTAGCCAGTCACCTAGAGAGCGCGTTGGACCTGCTGCCATGGGACCCCAAGAAACATGAGGCCGACTACCAACCAAGTGGCCTCTCTGAGTGCTAACCATGGGTTCCAGATGAGGGGCTGCCGTAGGCGCTCCTCCGTGCACGTCGGCTCTCTCTGCTCCAGGCCACGCCGTAAGAGCTCCCAAGATCGAAGCAAACTCACAGCGAAGCGGTCCTCCAGTCTCCTGCTCAAACCAACTCTGCGCATCTCTGTAAAGATCCATCTGGTCGAAGGTTGCCAGGGGCCTCCTGCCTGAGGCACCCTAGCACGAAGCCGTTGCAGCAAGAACTCCTTCCAGGGCTCCTCACCTGGAAGAAGTTCTCTGACTACGAACTTCCCAAGAAGACCTCTGCTCTGCTGTGCTGGGTCAATGATCCCAAGCCCTCCCTGAGAACAAGGAAGTGTGATGACCGACCAAGCCACCTTGGCTCGGGCAATCTGAGTGTCACGACCTGACCAAAGGAAGTTCCTGATCAGCCTCTCTACCTGGCTGATACAAGAACTCGAGAAGATCCACCAAGAAGTGATGTACCACATAGTCGCCAACAACACCTGGTTGGCAACTACTACTCTACCAGCCAGCGAAAGTCGTGCTGAGCTCCAATGTAACAGCTTTCTCCTGATGGACAGGAGAAGAGGAGCAATCTGCTGCTCGGGGGACAAGTCCAAACCAACCTCACAACCCAAGTACCGAACTGCAGTCCCTTGGGGAATCCACCTGAAACCCTCGCCTGGCATCCAATCTGGCATAGGAGCACTGCCAACCGAGAAAGCCACTGTCTTTCTCCAGTTGATCAGTGCGCCCGATGCACAACAAAAGGTCTCCAAAGCCTGCTCACATCTGTGCAGATTGGCCTCCTGGCCCTGTAAGTACAAGGCTGAGTCATCGGCAAACTCACCCTCCAGTAGCTCATCTGGCCGAATAGGGAGTGCTAAGCTCCGCAGACCAACCTGCTGTGACACCAAAAATCTGCTCATCGCCTCCGCATAGAACAGAAAGAGAAAGGGGGCAAGAGGACAACCCTGTTTGACCGAGCGTGTGAGCATGAAGCGCTCACCTCTACCTCCTGCCAAAAGCACCTGACTGTGAGCCTGTCTGTACAAAGCTGACACCCCTCTGATCCAAGCATCTGAGAAGCCCATCCTGCGTAGAGTGCCCTCTAGAAAGTCCCAATCAACTCTGTCGTATGCCTTCTCAAAATCGAGAAGAAGAATCACAAGGTCCTCCCCACGGAGCCGTGCCAGGGCCGAAGCCTCCCAGAAAGTGAAGATGTTGTCAAGGATACTGCGTTCCTTGACAAAACCTGTCTGAGTCCCATGTATAAGGCTCTCCAAAAGTGGCTGAATCCTCAAACTCAGAGCCTTGGCAAGAATTTTGTAGGTTGAGTTGAGGATGGTGATGGGGCACCACTGTCAAATCTCATCCAAGGAGCCACCCTCCTTTGGAATGAGGTAGATCACGCCCTCACTCATGCTATCAGGCATCACTCCTGTGTGCAAAATGTACTGAAAGGCACTACAAAGATCTGGGCCAAGCAGGTCCCAGTACTCCAAGAAAAAGTTGGGAGCCAACCGCTCCTCACCTGGACAGCTACCACGAGGAAGGGCCCTAAGAGACGTGTGCAGCTCCTCAAGCTGAAGTTGCATCTCTAACCTCTGGCGCATCTCCTCTGTCACAAGACAAGGCATCTGTGCCCAAACCTGCTCCCTGTATTGCATGCATCCTGCCGCTCTGACTGGGGCTCAGCAGATAGTAACTCACGATAAAAGTCAGTAGCAACTACACGCATATCCTCGGGCTCACAAGCAACTGACCCATCGAGTCTCCTCATCTGATTGACCTTGGCATGCGAGTGCCGAGGTCCCACTGTCTCAAAAAAGGCCCCAGTCACTCTGTCACCCACCTCAGTTCTGTTGCTCCTGCATCCTCTGTAGTGAAGCAATGCCTCGTCTGAGACGCCGCTGCTCCTCTCTCGCTGCAGCCCAGCGAGCTAGAGACTCCTGAAGAAAAAAGTGGCTCAGCTGAGCTAGGCCTAGGGCCACTCTGTCTGCAGGTGGAACCTGCCTGTCCATGCCCTCTGTCCAGAGAGCCTCTACCCTCTCTCTGAGTGTTGAGTCCAACAAGACCCGCTCTGGGATGCGAAGCATCGTGCTCCCACTCCTCTGTCTGTCTGCCACTGTGAGGATCACTGGTGCGTGGTACGAGAAGGATGTCCCTGCCAGGATGCCCACTGATCCCTTCAAGTCACTGAAGTGGTCACTAGTAAAGAAGCGATCTATCCGCGATAGATTCACTCCTCCCACTCTGCGGTCCGATCTAGAGAAGGCAAGACTGTCTAGAGGCCTCACAAAGCCAGAGTGCTGCCATGTATCCGAGACCCTCAAAGTCATACACAACCTCTCCCAAGCTACTAACTCGACTCCATGCACAGTAGCATGGCTAGCTCCAATCCTGTCAGAAGGGTCCTCCAACATGTTGAAGTCCCCTCCTACACACCAATGGTCGGCCTGCGGCAAAGACTCAACAATCTGTGACCAAAACTCTGCACGAGCACTCGCCACATTGGGCGCATAGATGTTCAAGAAGCCCACAAGGCCACCCTGAACCTGCATAGTAATCCACTGAGCCCTACCTGGCACAATAATCCCTCTGCCCACAATGGCCTGCTGCAATGAATCCGCAATAGTCATACGTACCCCACCCTGGATGCCTCCAGGTCCAAAAGCATCTGACCAAAAGGTATCATCTCGTCCACGCAAAATCTGACCACATCGCCGAATGCGGCTCTCACACAGATGGTGCTCCTGAAGCATAAGGAGATCAATCTCTCCTCCCACAAGGCAACGCTGAAGCTCCTGACGCAATCGGCCCCGCTGTCGTTGAAACCGGGGCCCACCTAGTCCCTGCACGTTCCATGAGACGATCCTCATGGTGAGCGAGAGAGAACAAATGCTTCCGCAGCAGCAAGACGTGCTATCTTCGAGGCTGGCTTGGATGGGGAGTAATCCGCATCCGGGCGTCCTCTAGATAGGCGAGACTGCAGTGAGTACCTAGCCCAAGCCCAAGCAGAGCGAGCCGTGCGTAAAGCAACCTCCTCTGTCCAGGAGTCCTCATGAATGTATACATAGCAAGGCAAACACTGCGTATCCGCAAAGTACACCACAATGTGCCTACATCCTGCTGTGTCTAGGGGTGTCACCGCAAACTTGGCCAATTGCCACAAAGTCTGCAACAAATCTATAACTCCAAGTTCTCCCATGTGATGAGAGAACTCGAGAACCTATGTATGCAACCATCCCAACACTGAGTCGAGGGACCACTTTGTCTCGGCCCTACCACAGAGGGGGAAGGAGAAACCAACTGCCGAGTCCAAGGCCTCTGTCCCCCTAGCGGCGAGGAACAAAGCATGGACCCTGAAGCAGGCTGCCTCGTGGTCTGTTGCGGAATCGCCGAGAAAGCGAGTGAACCCCTAGTCGAAGAAGTCCGAGCGGCGTCGGAGGTCAATGCTCGTCAGACCACGAGGGATAGCTGCAAGGGAAGATGTCTGAATCTGCAAAGGGGGCCGCAAGAAGGGCTGACCCTCTCTCGCTAGGCGACTCGTGGCAAAAGCGCTGCCAAGAGATCTCCTAGCCGCCGGAGAGGGACCAGTCTCCTGAGTCGACTGTGGAACTGGAGTAGGAGAGGGGGGAGAAGGAGCTGGGGGGAGCGGAGGAGAAGAGGGGCGGGATGGGGCGACAGAGGAAGAGGGGCCAGGTGGAGAGGCGACGGGATCGGGGGGGGGGGGGATGAGGAGGAGGAGGGGAACTCTAAGGGGGAAGCGGCTGTCGAGGGTGAAGCGGAGGGACTCCTCCTTCTCAAGAGGACCAAAGCGGTTCCCCGTGGGAACCCACTGCTGCTGAGTAGGCACCTGGGGACCACTCTTAGTGCCAGGCTGTCGCTGTGGCCCCTGGCGTCGACAGCCACGGGCCTGCTGCCACCCCTCCTCTGCTGGAGCCCCAGGCTCGGAGGGTGGCTCTGAATATGTGCGCTGTGCCGCTCGCTGTGGCTGCGGCCCAGCCCTGGCAGGCTGGGGCTGAGGCTGTGGTGCAGGTCGCGGCCTCCTCCGTGGGCAGGCCTTCGCTAGGTGGCCCATCTGTCGGCAAATGAAGCACTGGGTTCGGGAGGCCCGAGTACTCCACACTCTGTCTAAACCAACCCCCACTCACCCGAGGCAGAAGGATGACCTTCGGGAGCGTGTGGGTATCTCTGACCAAAACTCGAACTGAGGGGATGCCAGCCGCCTTGGCAACTACTGATGCTGCCGTACGAGGTGTCTCCAGGACAGTCCCGATGGCGGAGCCAATCTTGGAAAGAAGTGGTAGGTACTCCCTCCGTAAACCCGGAAAGCAGACTGAGATGGGGATGTCTGCCTCCTCTACTAGAACATCCAAAGTCGGGTCAAAACCATATCGCCACTGTCGAAAGTGGGCGCGTGATGCTCAGAGGGCCAGTGGACCCATAGCTATGACCTTGGACGCCATCTCGAAGGTCTCGAACTCGATCTGATAGTACCCTCGTCCGAGAATCTGGACATCCAAGATCTAGCCCACCTCTGCGAGAAGGCGGGCCTGGAGAAGGTCTCGCAGCTCTCCTCTGCTAGGTCCCGTGCCGAGAATCTTGCAGATGACCGAAGTCGCCTACAATCGCTCTACCTCTGCGGCAAGGCTCGCTTGCTCTGTCGGCGAGAGAGCAAGTCGAATGGTGGGCTCAGCGGGGTCGGGCGAAGGGGCTTCTGGCGAGTCCCTCTGTGGCGAAGCTGGAGCCTCCATCTGTGTCTACTGCTGTGTCGGAAAGGAGCTTGACGAGCACTGTCCCAGGAGGAGTACTGCCGATGCCAGCTGAAGGAAACCTTCGGGAAGAAAGGCGAAAAAATAAAACAAAGGAGTCCCGGGGGGGGGGGGCAATGCGGATATGGCAGCGGCAGAGGGGTAGCGGGCTGAGCGGCACAGGCAACGGGCGGGCTGGGCGAATGGCGAGCGGGGAAGCGGGCTGAGCGGCAGGGGCAGCGGACAGGCTGGGTGGCACAGCGGGCAGCGGGTGGGGTGGGGGGGGAGGGCAGCGATGGCAAGAGGGGGGGGACGCGGCAACAGCACGAGCGAGCCAGTTAGATGTTAACTAGCGATATTGAGAACGTTGAGAGTGTAAAGAAGACAGTTAAGACTGATCATTTGGCAAAATTGTTTTTCTCGCACATTTTCCGATTACATGGCATACCTGAATCCATTGTTTCGGATAGAGATCCCCAGCTTACTAGTTTGTTTTGGAGGGCAATTTGGGAGAACATCGGCTTTGGATTCCAGTGTTTAGAGAGGGCTCATAAAGCCTACCCCAAAGGTATTATGTTGCTTTCAACTCGAGCACTAGCGCCCCATCTCTATGATGTCTGTGGCTGAGAGGGCTCATAAAGCCTACCCCAAAGGTACTATGTTGCTTTCAACTCAAGCACTAGCGCCCCATCTCTATAATGTCAGTGGCTTATAAAATTGTTGCCAAAGTTGTTGCCCTTAGGATCTCCCCGTTGCGTGATAAAGCCATCTCCCCCCATCAGCATGGATTTATGATAATATCTTGGCAACAATGGTTGGAATTGAGTATGCTTCCTTCACTAAGCAAGAGTGCATTCTACTGCAGCTGGACCGAGATAAGGCCTACGACAGAATTATCTCGCCATTCATAGACGATGTCCTTTCTCTGGGAGAGGGTAGCCGCTATGAGCTACTATTCAATGATAAAATTGTGGGCTCTTTTGAAGTCAAAAGATTTGTTCGCCATTGGCATGCAGCCGCTTATTACTATGCTCAAAGATTGTGCTGTAAAAGGGGAGATACGAGGGTTGCAGTTCTCGTGCCTGCAGACAAACGGGCAATTTGAGATAGCCAATTCAATGGTTTTGGATTTGTTGAAGTCTTATCTCTTGGATCAGAAGACTTAATGGGAAAAGTATTTGCCCTTGGGGTGGAGTTTGCCTACAACAACACTTTGATGGGGACGGCGCCATTTGAGGTAGTCGAGGGTGCTAAGAAGGTCCCATCATTTTCTGAGCATCAAAGACAAGATTTTTGAATCGCAGAAAAAGCAAGAAAAGCAGGTTTTTGAGAAAGCCTAGAAGGCATAGGATGCCATGTCCTTTTCTGACAGTGACCAGATGAGCAAGAAGACCAAGGAGTTCAAGAAAGGGGGTCATGCCGTCAGGTTCGAGACGTTTTCAGGCTACCAGGACACCCATCGAGCCCTTGAAATTGTACAACAGTTTGATGTCGCCTACTCTGGAGATCGGTTTACAGAACACTCCAAGGTGCGAAGGGCGGCATCTTAATTGAAAGGAACTACACACACATGGTGGTCTACTCTGTTGTTACGCAGATAAGCACCTGCGACGTGGCTAAAATTCAAGAAAATTTTAACGTCAACTTGGAAATCATATGAATATCAAAGAAACGTAATCATGACTTGGCGTCACTTAAGAATGACTAAGAAAGATACATTGAATGATTACTGTCAAAGGTTTTGGGATACTTATTTGCCATTGCCTTTATTTCAAAAGATGACTTTGAGAGACCATATTGAGCGGTTTTGGGTGGTTTGCTAAAAGAGATTCGAGACTATTGTCTAAACCAAGAGTCTGACTCCATTCAGAGGCTTATGGAACATGCTAAGCAACGACTTGGAATGC
This sequence comes from Adiantum capillus-veneris, assembly GCF_014529385.1. NCBI lineage: Eukaryota > Viridiplantae > Streptophyta > Polypodiopsida > Polypodiales > Pteridaceae > Adiantum > Adiantum capillus-veneris. The sequence goes on from NC_140944.1 coordinate 13,824,095, forward strand.
AGACTTATCCTACGGACAAGATAGTAGCCACCTCAACAAGGTAAGAGTCTGACAGTGAAGAGAATGAATTAAGGGAACCGGATGACAGCTCATCACAGGATTCTAGAGAATCAGAAGGTAGCACATCCGACGGTTCTGATGAACTAAGGGAACCAGATACAAGTTCATTAAAGGATCCGGAGAAGAAAGGGGATCAGATGATAGTGCGTCTCAGAGTTCAGATGATTGAGACTGATGTGCCAATGGACACGTGAAGCTAGCGAAGCGAACCAAAGGTCCCAAGACACAAGGAAAGAAACAAAAAGGGAATCAAATAGTAGATCACAGAATTCCCCAAACTCAGGATAAGATTTTTGAGCAGATTAGTATGATCTAAATCAGGATACTACTTTTGCCAAGGTGCATGAGGCTCTTGAGAAGTCTCAAGCACGGGATAAGAAGACAGCCGACAAGAATCGATGGGACTTGCAGCTCAAGGAAGATGATTGGGTGCTCTTACGGTTTGAGAAGGCACGCCTAAGGAAACGCAAGGGAAAGGAGCGGCTGTTTTTTCCAAAGCTAAGAATGAGGTACTATGGCCCTTTCCAAATTCAAGCAAAGATAAATGATATATCCTTCATAGTGAAGTTGCCAGATACTTCGAAAATTCACAATGCTTTTCATGTGAGTCAATCGACAAGGAGCCTGAGGAGCAACCTGAAGTGCAAGAGCGAGGATATTCTCGTTCTAGAACAGATACTGGCTCTCAAGGAAAGGAGAGAGAAAGGTAAAGTGAACGCCGATTCTTAGTCAAGAACTATCCGGCATTAGATGCATAGTGGCTGGAGGAGGAGGACCTAGCAGATACTCCTTAGATATTGGGACTTCACCTTGAAGCTTTCGGTCTAGCTTCGTCTATTCCGAGAGATCCCATGGATCAGCAGGGTTGAATCTGGTGCAGACGGGATGTAAGTTGTAACAAACTTGGACCGAGTACAACTTGTAATAAACTCATTACAAGTTGTAACAAACTCTGGTCCATAGTATCTCATGCTAAGCTTTCGAGAAAGCTGCTCGTTTTCTTTTTTTCTTTCTCATGCGTGCCTTCTCAAAATGAAAGAGCGCCCAATCATTCTCCTTCAATCTCAAATCGCGCCGATGTCGATCTGTTGCCTTTTTCTGAGATTTCTGCAAAGCCTTCCGGACCAAGTCCAAGTCCCTCGTGAACTGATCGACTTTAAAGAAATATCTTATCTTCGTTGCTAAAGAAGGGTGGAACCTTCGTAGCAAATTTAATAATCTCAAATGCACCTTCCCCATCAAAGAGTTAATCGTGTTTCTGTAGGCATATTCCACCAAAGGTAATAACCCTTTTTCCATGAAGTCGTCAGATTCAAGAAGAAGACTTCAACAAATCCAGTACCACTGAATTAGCAATCTCTAATTGCCCGTCAGTCTGCGGGTGGAACGATGACAAGAATTGCAACCGTCTGCCAATGTTCTCCCACATAGCCTTCCAAAACAAACTCGTGAATCTGGGGTCTTTGTCGGAGACAATCGTCTCAAGCATGCCATGTAATCTAAATATCTGGGCAATAAACAATCTGCCCACGCTATGTGTTCTGGAGATCAAAAATGAAATTCATTGCAATACTTTTCCGAGTATCGGTAAAGGCTGTACCAATCCCTGTGCTTTATGCCTATCAAAACTTGACCTTCTGGCATACCAAGCAACTGCATACAAAATCGTCCATGTCCTCCTTGAGTCTCAGCCAAACAAAAGTATCTCTCCACACCGTTCAAGGTGGTAGCTATGCCGCGGTGACCCGTAAAGAGTGGACAACTGCATTCAATTAAAACCTTTTCCCTCAACGGCTGTGTAACGCACATCGTTTTCCTCATCAAGTAGCCATCCCGAATGGAATATCTCGTTACCATCTCCCTATTCCGTATCCGAGTGAAAATATATGCAAAATCTGTATGTGTGGCGTATTGACCGACCATATCCTCAAAGCTTCTATGCTGTATCGCGGAAATAGCCAGAACCAACGGCTTTCGAGACAAAGTATCTGCCACCAATTTCTTTTGTCCCTGCACATGGACAATCCGGAAGTAAAAGTGTGATCAGATGTTTGCCCGCCGCATCTGCTTTTCCAATAGCTGCTTCTGTGACAAGAAGTAGCGTAAAGTCCAACCATCTATGAAAACCGTAAAATCGGCTCCAAGTAGGTAATGTCGCCACTGTGGATAACCACCAAAAGCTCTTTCTCTCAGATCTGTACTGCCAATTCCGGCCTTGGAAACAATCGGCTCTCATAGGCAATGACATGGCCTTCATGCATGAAGACTGCATCCAGACTACGACCACAAGTATCACAATATACTTCAAACGACCTCTGCAAATCCGGCAAAGTCAAATGAAACCGGCCCGTGGGGCGGTAGGCTTTGGCTTTTACCCGAAATTCTTTACTTTAGACACACATAGAGTACTTTGCAAGGGTAACCTAAGTACACACAGGGCTCGGAAGCTAGAATGCTCCGAGCAGACGCCGACAACCTGTAGGCCCCAAAATTGGCGCCCTTCAGTATTTCTTTATTCTTTAACAAAGGGAATAAAACCTGTGATCTCCTACAAGCTGCCCCGCACAATCTAGGCTAAGAAACACCTGTTCTGGCCCGATTTCGGCAACATAACTGTACTAGGACGCTTCACAGTCAGTATCCCCACGCAATAGGTGACTTTCCTCACGCATACGAACACTTGCAAAACCTGGCGAGAATCTGCAGCACGCTGAATTCTCTGTTTTCTGCCCCGAAAATGCGCCAGTTCACCTGTACAGCGGTCCCCTTGCGTCCCCTAACCTCCTGGGGGTATTAGGGTCCGTTTAGGGCCGAAACCCTAAACCTGCAAAAATACACAGCAGGCTGTAATTCCCTGTTTTGGGCTCCGTTTTGCGTGCCGGTCGTAGCAAGACCTCGGGCTCCCGCACTTGTAGGGCTACTTGCCCTTTGAATCGGACGAGATTTCTGGCGTGAAACCTCTCTGAATTCAATTGTACCTGCGGGGGATTAGCCGCTAGCTAATCCAATACCTGTGCAAGAGGTTCTTGCCTCGGCAATCGCGCATGAACCGACATAACTGTACATTGGTCAAATGAAAAGCCCACTAATGGGGCATAACATACTGCACGTAGGGGAGAGAGAGAGAGAGCAGTGCGTAGCGAGCAGGGCATCACTCTTGGCACCGCACTGTACATAAGGGGGAAAGGAAGCACTCCATAGCTCTTAACCTCTGTCAGATGCAAAATGAGGCTCCTCTCAGCTTAAAATTCAGCGCCAACTCTTCCTCTATGAGGCAAGTGCACAGAAATGTGCCACTTGGCGCATTTACAAGCATTTTCCCATTTCGGGTTCACCGCTTAAAAATCTCCCAACTGGTCGCCTAGTTGACTTCATGGCAGAGTTTTAAAATGTTCCCCTAGTCATATCGGAGGTAATGACGCGAACAAATTTCACGGCCCAAAAAAGCATATTCCCTAAATTTTAGGCAATGATTCTGTTGGGCTCCCTGTGGTCATCTGACCATCTATCCTCATTGGGACTGCATCCAAAAGTGCAATGTAGCCCAACTGTCGGATACTTTCTGTTGGTAGTCGCACCTTGACTTTAGGCCTTTATTGAGTTCACTTCCTAGTATCCACCAACTTGCTAAGTGCGACGGGGGGACCTATATGATCTTGCTCTGAGCCTAGACATCCTCTTACCAGACAGATTCCAGTGCCGACCACTACCCATCTGCGGGTGAAACTACCGGTCACATTGGCCATGCAATGTCCGACCGTTTGCTACTTCAAGAAGAGTGTCTCAAAAATAAAACAAAACCCATTGGAAAGAAACCAACAACTAAAGTTAGCAGTTGCCACATCCTCGTGACATAGTTAACAATTGCCACGTCCCTGTGACATCAAAACAGGTCCTGTAGTCAGATTCTGTTTCAATTTCTGAAAGACAGTCACCTCTGTGGGTCCCCACAAGAAAAGGACTCCTTTCTAAAAATTGCAAAGGGATAAGCAACCTCTACAAGCTTTCTGATGAACCGCCGGTAGTAAGAAAATAAGCCCAAGAAGCTTCGAACTTCATGGACATTCTTCAAATCGGGCCAATCACGGATGGTCTCTATCTTGGCCGGGTCCATCTGCACTCTTGCTGCAGAAACGTGTCCCAAAAAGTGTCTCTGGGCTCGGCTCACACGGTAAGGTGGCCGGTTCGGTGGTGTGGTTCCAAGTATCAGATCAATGGTATGATCCTCACGACGAGATGGTGACAATTCACCTGGCAAGCCCGCCGAAAAGCAATCGGCACGAGTGTGGAGAAAATCTTGGCATTCGTTTTCGAGGTCAAAACATATTCGACCTTCAATCATCATTTAGTCCTTTCTAGAAAGTAAAGAAACTAAATTTCATGAAGTACAATGTCTGTGCCCTTCATTTACCAAACTTGCTTTCTCAGCCCAGTAGTCAACCACGGCGTTGTTCTTGTAGTACCAATGGATGTCGAGTAGGACGTCACAACCTCCCAAGGGAATTACGTAGAAATCCTCGTGCCCTAAACACCCCTTACATTGAAAACGAAGTTTGCCAATGATCGGTGTAATTGGAAACATCCCGTCTGGGTGCCCCTAGAACTACCTCCGCCTGTGGCCTCAGCCTGTCGGGCGTAATTCCAAATCGAGCCGCCAATTCAAGAGAAAAGAAGTTGGCCTTGGCTCCTTCATCCAAGAAAAAGAGGGCTTCCTGATCTTTCACTATGCCCTAAAAGCGGCAAAGTTTTGTACTTTCATTCATTTGATTCGGTTCGGGCCCCACGCAATGTGGTACCAGTTCTGCTTTCATCTGTCTTTTCTGCCACGTTCCTCAGTTGCTTTCTAACTCTCTGACCTTTGTTCATTCGGTGCCTTTTTAGGGCACTTCGCGGAGATGTGCCCAGTTTCCCCGCATCCAAAGCACTTCCCCTCTTTGATATAGTTGACCCTCTCTCAAAGAGTGAGTTGGGGTCGTGCATCCTTTTCTTTCTTTTTTGGGTTGCTCTTCTTCTTTCTACTTTCATTGTTCGAAGTCTGTTCGATCCTTTGCGTCATGATTTCATCTGTGGGGTAGGTCAAATTGCCTGAATGAATGGCAAAACCCCGTTTCCCATGACTCATCATTTCCTGAATGGAATCTAACTTTTGCTCTAAGCAGTGATCTCGGATCTTTGTAGGAAGTCCCAGGGTAAACCGTGCAATATGTTCTTTGAACGAGATCTTCTTAAATGATGAGGCTGGTAGAAAAGAGCTCCAGAATCTCTCGCAATATGCGTCCAATGAATCTTTCTTGGTCATCCGAAGATGGTTCCAAGCATTTCGTATGCCGCGTTTGTACTCTCGAGTCAACCAAGAAGAAATAAAAAGCCTTTTAAATTTCAGCCATTTAATTGGCGCTTTCTTGTTCAATAGAAGTGTGGACCACCAAGTTCGAGCATTTCCCTTGAAGTAATAGGTAGCCCTCCGAATCTTGGAGTGCTCTGAGTAATGTCCTCCAGAGAAAGCTATGTCAAACTGCTGTATGAAGGCCAAAGCCTTCGAAGCATCTCGAAATCCAAAAAACGTGTCAAATTTAATTGACTGTCCACCTTCTTTAAACTCTGGGACTTTCTTGCTTTTATCTTCCAGAACGTCATACTGGTTGGCTTTATAAAAATTCTTCTTCCTTGCATAAAATCTGCTGTCGTCAAAGTTCGAACTATCCGAAGACGAGTCCTCTGCAGAACTGTCCGAAGCTGGGCGAGATTTAGACTTCTTTGCCTTTTTCTTGCCCTTTTCGAAGCTTTGCTTTTTGCTTCGCTTTTTCCCTTTTCTGTCTTCTTTGCTCGAGTCAGAAGAGCTAGAAGAGCTGTCAAAAGAAAAAGAAGAAGAAGAAGAAGAACCGGATACTCCTTCAAATCGCACACACTTCTTTTGCTTTCTTGCCGAGGCAAAAGTAGATGGACGACCCAAATAACCCGGGAAGTCAGTGCCTTTCTTCTACTTTTTGTCGTGCTTTTCGACTTTGTTCTGCGCGTCAAAAAGCTGAGAAGTTCGTGTATCAACCACCTCTTCTAATTCTCGCTCTGTAAACATCCTTGGAGTAGGAGGTTTCTTAAGTGCCCGTTTGAGGGGTGGCTCCGTGGTTTGCCGCCACTGTGAGTGCACCTCGTCGAAGGAGGTCTGGGTCAAAAATTTTGCAAATTTCGGGTCCTTCGCAAAATTTATCATCATCTTTGTTGGATCGTCAACCAATCGTCGACGCTCCATCTCTTCAATCTCCGCATGAGTAGGTCTAGGCGGGCCATATTCTTCGTGAGAATCTTCTTCGTGATCTCTTCCCACGTCTCCAGATGCAGAGGAAGTCGACTGATCTCTATCTGAATCCATAAGTGTCGCTAGAAAAAGGATCGGATTTCCTGGTAGAAGAGAAATCGGCCGCGCTCTAATACCACTGTAACAAACTTGGACACTCCAAGTCAAGATTCTACCGTGAACAACAGGAATTCACTTCAAAACAGTTCACAATTCACAATTTATTCGACACGGCCCGGCGGAGTTCTGTGCCTAGAGACGTTGGCCCCAAAGACTTGCGCCCCTTTCGGTATTTCTTTTTGTATTAATCTGCAACTCAAAGTACAAGGGAGTGGGAGGGTCTCACTCTCAGACTCTGCGTCCAGATGCAATGAGAAGTGAGAACCTAAACCTCACTTATAAAGGTTTACAAGGGATGCTAAAAGCAGAGCCCCAAAAGCTTCAAAATCAAAAGCCTCTTTCAAATAAAGCAAAGCCCAAAAGCTTCCCGTATTTTTACGTAGACTTTCAGCTGCTTTTTACCAGCACAAAAAGCGGAATTCCGTACAGCTCAGCCATGTCAGCAGTCTACCGCAAATCACGGATCCGTACAGGCCATGCCACGTCAGCAGATCTCCGCGTTTTCCGGGTTTCTGTACACTGCTGCCACATCATCATTTCAGCCAGCCTGTTATTTTACGGGGCTGCCCATGCCAAAGGGGAGGGTGTATTGCTAAGTTCGCTTTATCTGACAGGAAAATAATTCTAAATGAATTATTGGATTTATAAGTGAGAAGGATTTTCTCGCTTGGAACACCAAGAAAAATAGAATTATTGGAATTTTAAGTGTGAGGGGTTTTCTCACTGGAGACATCCAAGTACAGAGAATTCCTAGTGCGTCATTCAGAGTAATGACTGGAGCAGAGCACTGTGAAAGGGAATATTTGTAAGGCCACCAGGAACAGGTACTTATGATGCGTCACATCGGATGGGTGATAAGGAGCATCGGGAAAAAGTATCCGACCATCCGAGAATGGACATCTCTGATGCATCATAGGATGGGTAACATAGAGCATCGCGAAGGAGATTGTACCGTAAGTTCGGTAGGAAAAGACTAGGTGATGGGTATTCCTGATGCGTCACAAGGTGATAGGTGCATTGGAAAGGAATAGCCATAGTCAGGAGGAAATTCCGAACTGTGTTAGAATTGTGCACAAGGAAAAGCAAGCACTTGAATGAAGATGGATTCAAAGGAAACTTTGAGGAAAAACAGATGCTTTATAAGAAAGCAGGATTGCATTTCGGGAAAGCAAATGCTTTCCCGCGAGGAAGTCTATGTCTACATTGCAAATGTGCATGTAATTGCATCCAGGGACGCCTAGGAAGTGCTGCGAAAGCATTGTTTTTAACTTATAAGGTTTTATTGAGTTTTTCGACAGATTCATACTATTTTTAAAATACGTCGGCCGCCCACTTAATAAGTGGGTAGCCATCGGATAAATAAGGCAACAGATCAACCAGCGTTATCTCTCTCTTTTTCGAGCACAACAACGCCCAAAAAAAAAAAAAAACCAAAAAAAAAGGGACGCGATCTCCACAAGATCAGCTATTCAGGCCCCTGGCCAGGAGCTATAAAAGCATCACATGTCCTCACTCAGAGAAGAGGATCAGTTTTTGCAAAAAGGAGATGCTGAAGCAGAGTTCACCCGCAAAGAAGACGTTTGTCGGTGATGCCCATGACTGTCCCAAGTGTACACGATGTCGCCAAGACCGAATGCGCGAGTTCGCTCGCGAAGAAGTGCCTACGGAGCGTATTTCCATCGCAACAAGCTGCTGTTTTTCTCTGTTTTCAGCCCATAAACGTCGTAGACGGGTGAAACCGGCCCGTGGGGCGGTAGGCGTTGGCTTTCACCCGAAATTCTTTACTTTAGACACACACACACAGAGCACTTTGCAAAGAGAACCTGCGACGGGAATTAACACTTGAATACACACGGCTCGGAAGCTAGAATGCCCCGAGCAGACGCCGACAACCTGTAGGCCCCAAAATTGGCACCCCTTTCGGTATTTCTTTATTCCTTAGGAGGGTAAAGTACAAAGAAGAGTCCTGGGAATCCTTTGATTGTATCCCACTAGATACCGCCTGTTTTGGCCAAATTTCGGCAACATAACAGCCCCAAAACTTGCGCGAAACCAATTCCCCTGCTGGAACTCGCTTCTACTGGCGTATACCCTTTGATTCCTGCCCAAAAACAGTAAATTCAGCACGCTGTATTTACTGGTTTTTGCCCTGTTTTCAGCCCCAAACAGTCCCCTAACTGTCCTCTGCTAGTGGGGCATGATTCCCAATGGTCCTAGCGTCCGTATGGCTGAAAAACAGTAAAATTACAGCGCATACACAGCGCTGATTTTGCACCTGTATGGTGAGGTTATGACCTCACTAGTGCCTGCTTTGGAGCAGCAGCTAGCTACCCCTGTTCCTGCTCAAGGAGGCTCTTGCCTCAGCACAAAAGCATGAACCCACACAACTGTACATCAGTCAAATGAGTAGCCCTCTTGTAGGGCATCAATAACTGCACGTAGGGGACAGAGAGAGCAGTGTGTAGTGTGCAGGGCATCACTCCTAGCACCACACTGTACATGAGAGGGAAAGGAAGCACTCCATAGCTCTTAACCTGTGACAAATTGCAAATGAAGCCTCTCCCTTCTCTAAATTCAGCGTCAGCCCCAATTCTTCTGCAAGAGGAAAGTCCATGAAAATGTGACACTTGGCGCATTTACAAGCATTTTCCCGTTTCGGGTTCGCCGCTTAAAAATATCCTGACCGGTTGCCCAGTTGACTTCGCGGCAGAGTTGTAAAATGTTCCCCTAGTCATACAGGAGGTAATGACGCGAACACATTTCACGGCCCAAAATAGCAGTTCCCTAAATTTTAGGAGATGCTTCCGTTGGGCTCCCATTGGTCTTCTGACCATGTATCCTCATTGGGACCGCATCCAAAAGTGCAATGTGGCCCAACTGTCGGATACTTTCTGTTGGTAGTCCCACCTTCACTTTACGCGTTAATTGAGTTCACTTCCTAGTATCCACCAACTTGCTAAGTGCGACGGGGGGACCTATATGATCTTGCTCTGAGCCTAGACATCCTCTTACCATACGAATTCCAATGCCGACCACTTCCCGTCTGCGGGTGAAACTACCGTTCACATTGGCCATACAATGTCCGACCGTTTGCTAGTTCAAAAAGAGGGTCTCAAAACAAATAAAATAAACCCCATTGGAAAGAAACCAACAACCAAGGTTAGCAGTTGCCACATCTTTGTGACATGGTTAATAACTGCCACGTCCTCGTGACATACCCCCCTCTTGAAATCGCAAACGTCCTCGACTGCATACCATAAATGCACGCCACTGATGATCTTGTGCTATTAACACTCTTTTATCATCGCATGTATCCGCAAGAAAGGTCGTAGCATACATAGATACAAATGACTTAATGAGACCTTCATACTTTTGCCGTTTTCATCTATGGCACTGAATTCATATGTACATCTGATGTACTAGCTCTATCATTACCCCTCCTTTGCACACGTTGGGTTGGGGCATAAGTAGGCTGTAACCCAAAGGCTTCAAGGTAAAGCTGTAAAATATTTGGTGACAGTGACAGTTCATGCTCTTCCATCCACTTTCCATCCATAGGCGGATAGTTCTTGAACTTCACCAAATAGCGTCTTGCAACTTGTCCTTTAACTTTTCTGTCCTTATGTGCCAAAACTTGCTCAGGTACCAGGATCTCATCAAGTTCCTCAACTTCTGGCTGATCCTCATCTGGCATATCTTCTGGCACATCACCCACGAAGGGTCTTAGAAGACTCACGTGAAACGCATTATGAATCTTCCACGCATCAGGCAATTTCAGCCTGTAAGCCACATTGCTGATCTTGTCAAGCACTTGAAAAGGCCCATAGTAATGCATGCTGAGCTTAGGAAACAGCCGTTCCTTGCCCTTCATCTTCTTTAACCTTGCCTTTTCGAACCTTAACAGAACCCAATCACCAGGTGATAGTAGCAATTCACGACGGTGACGATCAGCAACCTTTTTCTGCTTTGCGTGAGTCTTCTCCAAGGCAACTTTAATCTTCTTATACATCTCATCCATGTTCTCAACATATCGATCCACCTCAAAGATCTTGTCCTTTTTATGCAAAATGGGAGGAACCTTTTTGCCACCTTCAACAACCTCAAAAGGTGCTTTGCCAGTAGACGAATGCACCGTATTATTGTACGCATACTCAAGCATAGGCAAATACTGTTCCCACTTGCCCTTATTATCTAACACGTAGCATTTCAATAGATCTAAGACAGTAGAATTAGCCTCTTCTGACTGTCCATCAGTTTGTGGATGAAACGAAGACGAGAACTTGAGCGTAGTGCCCATGTTCTCAAACAATCCTCTCCATAACAAACTGGTCGTGCGAGGATCACGATCACTGATAATCAATTGTGGCATACCATGGTACTTAAACACATTGTACATGAACAAGCGTGCCATCTGATCAGATTTTATCTTCTTCCTGACAGGGATAAAATGGGCCTGCTTGCTGAACCTGCAGATAATGGTCCATATACCATCATTCCCTGTTGGCGTCCTTGGAAGATCAAAGATAAAGTCCATAGCAATGCTTTCCCATGGCTTATCCGGAATCGGCAGTGGTTGTAACAATCCTGGTGCCTTTTGCCTATCAAACTTGACCTTTTGGCAAACTATGCATGTTCGCACAAAGGCATCCACATCTCTCCTCAAGGTAGGCCAATAGAAGAATGTCTCTACCGCTTTAACTGTTGCATCAATGCCACGATGCCCTGCATACGGTGGGACATGACTCTCTTCCATGACCTTATGTCGCAGTGGCCTAGTGACACGAAGTCTGCCATGCATCATCATAAAACCATCTTTGAGGAGGTAGTGCTCGTGATGTTGCCCCTCTTGTAACTGTTCAAAGATCCTTGCAAAATCTTCATCAGCAGTATATTGTTCCTTCATGTCATCTAACTCATGATGATAAAGAATTGACACAGCTGAAATTTGTGGCTTTCTTGATAACGCATCAGCCACAACATTCTTCTTGCCTTCCACATGCATAATCTGGAAGTGGAACATGGAAAGAATGTTTACCCATCGCATATGCTTTTCGGATAACTTCGACTGTGTCAAGAAGTATCGCAAGGTCTGATGATCTGTTTGGACAACAAAATCAGCACCTAAGAGGTAGTGCTTCCAGCTAGAAAGCGCACGAATCACGGCCAAGAGCTCTTTCTCATAGACTTGCATAGTCCTCTCTGGCCCTTGAAAAATTCGGCTTTCATAAGCTACTACCCGTCCATCTTGCATTAGCACTACTCCGATGCTACTGCCACACGCGTCACACTGGACCACAAATGACTTCCTGAGATCTGGCAAAACAATAACTGGATCTGAAGTCAACTTTTCCTTTAAGAGACTAAAAGCTGAAATCTCTTTATGGGTCCATCTGAAAGTGACCTCTTTCTTTTGCAATGCGTGAAGAGGCGATGCTATCTCTGCAAAATTTCTGATAAACCTTCTATAGCAGGAACACAATCCCAAGAAGCTTCTGACATCGTGCAGAGTCTTCAAGTCTGGCCATGTCTTGATAGCTTCGACCTTTGCGGGATCCATTCTAACACCATCCTTTGAGACTATGTGGCCCAGAAAGTGGATCTCTTCGAGAAAGAATTCACTTTTCTTAGGATTGACAAGTAACCTGTGACTACGCAGCTCTTCGAACACAATGGTCAAGTGACGCCTTTGCTCCTCTTCATTCTTCGAATACACTATCATGTCATCGAAGAACGTTCCAACAAACTGTTGATGCGAGCGGAAAATCCGGTCCATCATTCTGTTGAACGTGGCAGGAGCATTTGTTAGCCCAAACGGCATCACTAGAAACTCATAGAGACCAAATGTCGTTCTAAACGCAGTCTTGTGCACATCCTCTGGCCTTATACGAATCTGATGGTACCCACTCTTAAGGTCTATCCTGCTGAAAATTGTAGCACCCTCTAAACGATCGAGAATATCATCAATTCTAGGAATAGGGAACCTATTCTTGATGGTATTCTTATTCAACGCACAGTAATCAATACACATGCGCCATGAGCCATCCTTCTTCTGCACTAGGAGCACTGGGGAGCAAAAGGGTGAAGAACTAAGCTGAATCAGCCCCTTCTCTAATAACTCCTCAACCTGGCCCATAATCTCTTTCTGCTGCGCCGCACTAACCCTGTAGGGAGGTCTATTTGGTGGGCTACACCCTAGCACCAAATCTATCCGATGGTCCTCAGGTCTCTCTGGCGGCAATTGCGACGGTAATGAATCAGAAAAACAGTCACTAAACTTTTGCAAAAATGCTGACCTTTCTTTATCTAACACAGATAAATTTGACTGATCACTATCTGAGACATCACGTGCAAAAATCAAGTACACAGAAAGATGATTCTTTATTACAGAAGTGATAGTAGAAGAAGATACAATAGGGACTGACTCTCCTTTAAGCTTTACATCCAAGATGTGAGTTTTGCCCCTATGCTGTACAGTGATCTTTTTGTTGTAGGCATCCAAGACTCCATGCACTCGGAACATCCACGGGATCCCCAACAAGGCGTCACAACCTTCCAGCGGCATGATGTAAAACTCTTCAAAGTCCACATACGACTGAATATGCAGTTTTCCAATGATGGGAGTAACACACTCTGAGTGGCCAGGACATGCCAACCTTGCCTCTGCTGTGTACCCCATCTCTTCATCTCTGATGCCCAGCTTCATAGCTAACTCTGGTGAGATAAAGTTGGCTTCGGCACCTGGATCAAAGAAGATGAGTGCCGTTTGATCCCTAACTTTACCCCATGCTTTGCATAACTCACTGGCATCTGTGTTGAGCCTGTCACCCACCATGTCTGGCACTAAACCTGCCGTGGGTTTTGGCTTCTTGCCTTTCTAGTCTTCTTTATCCTCTCAGTCAGCAGGCCTTTTCCTTTGTGGACAATTGATAGAAAAGTGACCAGGCTGCTCGCATATAAAGCATTTGTTCTCAGCCATTAGGACCTTCTTTTCCTCGAGCGACTTGCGCACAAAAGGCTTCCTTTTCTATTTCTTTGCCTGCGCTCCAGAAGTCCCAGCTGAATCCTTGTCTTTGGTGGCCTTTTCTGACCCCTGTGACGCATCAGGAGCCGTTTTCACAAAGGGCTTCTTCGCTGAATTTTTCTTTTGCTGCCCTCCTTTGTCACTGCTCGGAAATCCACTGTCCTCTCCTTTCAACAAGGCAAGACCAGTGTTGACAACTTCCATAAGCTGAGTAAGGGTAGCCACTCTGTTCTTTGTACAGTAATCGCGAAGCCCTTTAGGCAGCCCACAACAGTACTTCTCTATCTGCTCTGTCAATGGCACAAATCTGTAGGAGGTCACTGAGAGTAACGCTTTACAAAACCTCCTATTGTACTCCAGCAAGCTCTTGCACGAAGCTCAAGTAAGCTGGTGCCAATCTGTCATGACGTCGGCTTCAAATTCATTTGACAGCCAAGCAGATGCAAACATTTGCCTGAAGTAAACCCAAGTGGCGGGTGCCTGTCCTTACATTAACAATGTCATCCACCATGTAAGCGCATTGTCCTTTAAAAAAGTGGCAGCTTTCCTGACCTTCGAGGCCTCTGTAAAATTCCCTCCCGCATAAGCTGTATCAAACTGCTGGAGGAAAGTGAGGGCCTTTGTCTTATCCTCGAAACCACTGAAGGTACTGAACTTTACTGCTGCACCACCTTCTTTGTAAGCCTTCGGCTTCTCTAGTGCCCCCAAGTTGTCATACAGAATGGTCTGCAACATGGGCACTGTAGTAGGCATGATCGGCACGTGTTGGCCATTCACATTTTGCGTCAGAGGTGCGATATTTGGCTGCTGTCCAAAAAAACCAGCCATGCCAAAATGACCTTGTGGCACCCCAAACAGGCCCTACTTGCAATGGAAACCTTGTTGCATGCCGATACTACCATACATGGGGTTTGGCATGATGCCTTGCATACCCCCGAACACTGTTCCTGGCATGTACAGTTGACTTCCAGGCGTATAACTAGCCATACTTTGGAACACTGATCCACCCCCAAAATACCCAGGATGTACCGTGGAAAAACTGAGTGCATAGCCTGGTATCCATCTCCCTGTCCATTCAAGACAGCATGCTGGCTCTGAAAGGTGGCGGGCTGAACTGGCATAACCTGTGGAATAGGCGTTCTAGCCACCTGTTCAAGCACAGGAGGAACCTGCTTTGGAGCCCCCGACTCCGCAACATGCGAGTGTTCCCTTTCCTCCTGCGCCACATGAAGTACCTGGGCTTGAGCATCAACAAGCTCCGTACGCGGCGTAGGTTGCCTATTTTGCTGTTGCACTGCTGGCGCTTGCAAGAACTCCATAAACCTCGGATTCTGCACCAACTGCGAAAAGACATTCACCGCGGCAACTAACTCACTCTTGAACGCATCATCCTCAAGTTGCCCAGTCATAAAGCCCTGTACTACTGGAGGGACATTTACGTTGACAGGAGGTACAGACTGACGTGGCCGTGAGCTCTCGCCAATCTCAAAAACCATAGGGATCTCCTGCTTGTCCTTTGAAGAGGAACCCTCTTCCATAATTTCCTTCCCCTTGTCCGCCATAGTGTAATCCCCGCGTTCCTGCACTCTGTGTCTTTATCCCAAAACAATCTAGGCTCACTCTTTAAGGAAAAAGTGATTGATGTCCCGGCAACGGAACCATGAAACCGGCCCGTGGGGCGGTAGGCGTTGGCTTTCACCCAAAATTCTTTACTTTAGACACACACACACACACACACAAAGCACTTTCCAAAGAGAACCTGCGACAGGAATTAACACTTGAATACACACGGCTCGGAAGCAAGAATGCCCCGAGCAGACGCCGACAACCTGTAGGCCCCAAAATTGGCGCCCCTTTCGGTATTTCTTTATTCCTTAGGAGGGTAAAGTACAAAGAAGAGTCTTGGGAATCCTTTGATTGTATCCCACTAGATACCGCCTGTTTTGGCCAAATTTCGGCAACATAACAGCCCCAAAACTTGCGCGAAACCAATTCCCCTACTGGAACTCGCTTCTACTGGCGTATACCCTCCGATTCCTGCCCAAAAACAGTAAATTCAGCACGCTGTATTTACTGGTTTTTGCCCTGTTTTCAGCCCCAAACAGTCCCCTAACTGTCCTCTGCCAGTGGGGCATGATTCCCAATGGTCTTGGCGTCCGTATGGCTGAAAAACAGTAAAATTACAGCGCATACACAGCGCTGATTTTGCACCTGTACGGTGAGGTTATGACCCTCACCAGTGCCTGCTTTGGAGCAACAGTTAGCTACCCCTGTTCCTGCTCAAGGAGGCTCTTGCCTCAGCACAAAAGCATGAACCCACACAACTGTACATCAATCAAATGAGTAGCCCTCTTGTGGGGCATCAATAACTGCACGTAGGGGACAGAGAGAGCAGTGTGTAGTGTGCAGGGCATCACTCCTAGCACCACACTGTACATGAGAGGGAAAGGAAGCACTCCATAGCTTTTAACCTGTGACAAATTGCAAATGAAGCCTCTCCCTTCTCTAAATTCAGCGCCAATTCTTCTGCAAGAGGAAAGTCCATGAAAATGTGACACTTGGCGCATTTACAAGCATTTTCCCGTTTCGGGTTTGCCGCTTAAAAATATCCTGACCGGTTGCCCAGTTGACTTCGCGGCAGAGTTGTAAAATGTTCCCCTAGTCATACCGGAGGTAATGACGCGAACACATTTCACGACCCAAAATAGCAGTTCCCTAAATTTTAGGAGATGCTTCCGTTGGGCTCCCATTGGTCTTCTGACCATCTATCCTCATCGGGACCGCATCCAAAAGTGCAATGTGGCCCAACTGTCGGATACTTTCTGTTGGTAGTCCCACCTTCACTTTACGCCTTAATTGAGTTCACTTCCTAGTATCCACCAACTTGCTAAGTGCGACGGGGGGACCTATATGATCTTTCTCTGAGCCTAGACATCCTCTTACCATACGAATTCCAGTGCCGACCACTTCCCGTCTGCGGGTGAAACTACCGTTCACATTGGCCATACAATGTCCGACCGTTTGCTACTTCAAAACAAGGGTCTCAAAACAAATAAAATAAACCCCATTGGAAAGAAACCAACAACCAAGGTTAGCAGTTGCCACATCTTTGTGACATGGTTAATAACTGCCACGTCCTCGTGACAATGGGGCTGATTTACGAGAAGGAACCCGAGAACACACCTCTTTTGTGTCTAAGATTGGAAGAGAGGATTTTCTATGTAGAGATCTCTTCTAGGGAATTGCTTGTTTTTTTCGAGAACCGAGTTGCATTTCGAGCATCGAGACCCCAAGGGTTTCGTACTCGAGTTTTGGGAAGTAGATCCATGGATCCGAGAGAGGTAGACTCTCGAGATGTGATATGGAAGTTGAGATTCCCAAGCGAAGGACTTCGTGTCCAGGAAAGTAGAATAATTCTGCAGGAAGAGGACTCTGGAAACAGAGTTCGAAAAGAGTTGCAGGGATGCCATGCCCTGAGTCTGGAAGGTGAGGTCCAGAGGCGAGAACCTTGATTCTCGAGTATTTGGAATAAGGAACGGAAGTTCCTTGGAATAGGGTTTTGCCCTAGGAATAGGAAGCCGAGGCTTCCAGGAACCATCAAGTATAATTCTAGAACGAACGTGGAAATACGTTCCGTTCAAGTGCTTGTATAGACTTCTCCTCAGTAGTAAAGATACTATTACGGGAGGGGACCAGCCCATCTTCTGGTCCCTGGTATTGTGTCGATCTTCTCACTCTCTATCTCTCTGTCTCTATCTATTTCTCTCTATATCCTCTGGCTTCAGTAATAAGTGATAAATCCTATTTATCCGAATGTATTTGTTAGGTGCAGCGGAATGAATGTTTACGCTTTGCTCAAGATGAGTGCTCCAAACTGTGCTCAAGGTTCCTTTTGTTCTTATGGAAGGTAGAGCCTTCCGTCCTTAATGAGAGAGTGCTATTATCACAAACAAAGTGAATGGACACAGTGCGTGCAAGTGTATGAGACTGAGAGATTGAGAGAGAAGAGAGATACGACACCAGAGACGTAAAACCCTCCTCCGAAGGCCCCACTCTCGTCAGCGAGAGTGGTCTACTTATGATTGCACAAACTGAATGCATGTGACTGATGCAAGTCTAGGCTATGTCGGCGATGACGACGGTGATGACGAGACCGACACTAGGGCTGAAATCTGCAATAGGTTATCTGCTGTCCAAAAACACTATGGATTGAAAGCTGCTGTTGCCGAAAAACGTTGAATTTGGGGCTGTTTTATGATGGTCTTTGTCACTGGAAATCTGCAGGTTTAGGGCGAGGTTCTTACTGGGCTGAATCTGCGACTCGTTAGGACTGAATCTGCTGGTCTTTCTGCTGCTGAATATCGCCAGGCTGAAGACTGCAACGGCTGCAATCTGCAAACGTTGGAGTCTTCAGAAAACGCTAGGGTTGAGGGCTTTCCAAAAACGCTAGCTGAGCTTCTGCTGCAAAACGCTAGGCTTGGGCTTGGTTCTGGCGATGAGTACCTTGATGGGAAAACGCTAGGCTCGGCTTGTGGAAGGAAAACGCTAGGGGCTGAAGTTCTTCTTACTTGGTGGGGGAAACCGCCAAGGTCTTGTTGAGAAGTTGCCTGTTGAGCTTGGCTCCTGTTGCCTCTTTTGCCATTTAGTGCTAGCTTTGGTTTGCTTATATACAAACTTACTCAATTTGTCCTACCTACTTTCCAACAAAAGTCACTTAAAAATAATAAGTGAAAAATGTCAAAAATAGGTAAAATAGGCTAAATGCACTAGAAAATTCCCTTGAAGGATTTTGATGGGAATGCTTGTGATCATGTTGTGTACAACCAGAGGATATGCATCCACACTAAGTGTCCGAACATGCACGGTCTGCGAACAGACTCACAAAAGTGCCAGAACACTTCTAATCTAGACTGACTGGACTGACTGAACCCTTGTCATGCTGTAGCTTGTCCACGGACACACAGGGTTGGATGTGTCACGTGACATCCCCTCCTTTTCAAAGTGAGGTACTGGTACGAACTGTATGGCATCGAGGGAGATCGCCACTAGTATCCAGAATCCTGGAAGGGACTCTTCGTCAGCCCACTCTAATGTGTGGGTCGTGCGGTACTTGAACTTCATAAAGGTCTGCAACGCTTGCTTCTTTGGGCCGAACCAAAAGCGACACAAAGTCTTCTGTGGCTCCTTCAATGCTTCAACTTTGTCGAGAGTCATGCTTCTTTCTTCTTCAAGAATCTCCATGGCTGAAAATTCCTGAAACCATTTCCAACACAAAACCATGAACATACCTATTCCATGTAAAGTGAGTGGAAAAAATCTTGTCTTCCTCAAAGACTGTGCATGCAATGTAGATGAAAAAAGAGACGGAGTGCGAACCCGTTCACCACACACACGCAAACAATGAGATCGAATCTTTCTCTTTTGATCTAAATCAATCAACTGTGGCAATTCATAACGGAAATGCCCATGCTTAGTGCTCATACTTTCATGTGCTCTTTCTACAAATGTGTCATGCCAAGGAAGAGACATGGAATGTGACTTCCTTGAATGCATACTTTTCAGCTTTTCATGAACAATCCACATACATTCGTGCTCATTCATGAGTGAAACGTGCTCAACGTACAATATGTCATGCCTAGTAAAAGGGATCACATAGACGCTGACTAAAATACAGGAAACGATCACAAATGAAACACTCGAACAATGTGTGCGTATCAATCATGCGAACACATAATACTTCCTATGAGGGTTCTTTGGACCTAGGCTCGAGAGCCAAGATCGATTCTTCCTGAATGATCGAATCGTCCTGTGGGGTTCTTTGGACCTCGACTCGAAAGCCAAGATCGGTTCTTCGTGATTGATCGAATCTACAACGAGATTAGCTTTACTAGTGAAAGTATCTCTAACACATCATCCGTGTAAACAATCGCGTCATCTTTATGCAAATCATCATGCTTGTGAGAAATCACATCTTGATCATGCAAATCATCATGCTTGTGAGAAATCACATCTTGAACATGCAAATCATCATGCTGATCATTGTCATCCAAATCATCATGCTTCTCATAATCATCCAAAACATCATGCTCATCATTATCATTCAAATCATCATGCTTATCATCATGCAAATCCCGTGTATCATGCTTTGGAGAAGAAGAGACTCTCTTTTCCTGAATCTCTTGCATTTGTGTCTGCACTTGAGAAAAGAGTCACAAGAACTCTTTCATGTGTTGGTCGCTCTTTTCTTTGACGGCGGTTGCCATTCTTTCTTGGTGTTTGCGCTCCATTTCTGCTCTTCTTTCTGCGTGTCTACGTTCCATTTCTGCCATTCTTTCTGCATTTCTTGCTTCGCGTTCTAACTTCCTTTTCATAAACATCTGCTCCAACTCCTCCATAGGAGTTAGTGCAATCCTTGACGTAGATGGGGAAGGGGGAGGGTCAGAAAAACCTCCTGGTGGGGAAAATTCTTCTTCGTCTCTCTCATACTCATCACCTCCAAGCGAAGTATCCATTCCGCTTCGCCTCCTCCGAAGGCCCCACTCTTGTCGGCGAGAGTGGTCTACTTATGATTGCACAAACTGAATGCATATGACTGATGCAAGTCTAGGCTATGTCGTCGATGACGACGGTGATGACGAGACCAACACTAGGGCTGAAATCTGCAATCTTTTATCTGCTGTCCAAAAACGCTATGGGCTGAAATCTGCTGTTGCCGAAAAACGTTGAATTTGGGGCTGTTTTATGATGGTCTTTGTCACTGGAAATCTGCAGGTTTAGGGCTGAAAACAGAGATTCTTAAGGGCTGAAAACTGAGGTTCTTACCGGGCTGAATCTGCTACTCGTTAGGGCTGAATCTGCTGGTCTTTCTGCTGCTGAATATCGCCAGGCTGAAGACTGCAACGGCTGCAATCTGCAAACGTTGGAGTCTTCAGAAAACGCTAGGGTTGAGGGCTTTCCAAAAACGCTAGCTGAGCTTCTGCTGTGGATGGATGCCGATGCAAAACGCTAGGCTTGGGCTTGGTTCTGGCGATGAGTACCTTGATGGGAAAACGCTAGGCTCGGCTTGTGGAAGGAAAACGCTAGGGGCTGAAGTTCTTCTTACTTGGTGGGGGAAACCGCCAAGGTCTTGTTGAGAAGTTGCCTGTTGAGCTTGGCTCCTGTTGCCTCTTTTGCCATTTAGTGCTAGCTTTGGTTTGCTTATATACAAACTTACTCAATTTGTCCTACCTACTTTCCAACAAAAGTCACTTAAAAATAATAAGTGAAAAATGTCAAAAATAGGTAAAATAGGCTAAATGCACTAGAAAATTCCCTTGAAGGATTCTGATGGGAATGCTTGTGATCATGTTGTGTACAACCAGAGGATATGCATCCACACTAAGTGTCCGAACATGCACGGTCTGCGAACAGACTCACAAAAGTGCCAGAACACTTCTAATCTAGACTGACTGGACTGACTGAACCCTTGTCGTGCTGTAGCTTGTCCACGGACACACAGGGTTGGATGTGTCACGTGACAGTATTTTATATTGTTATGCACTCCCGTTTGTGACAGTGGTATCAGAGCATGGTCTCCTCTCTTTCTCTCTAAAGGAGGACGATTCTGGAAAGATACGGGAAGAAGCCATGACAAGCCAAGAGAGAAGTAAGCAGGCGGAACCCTAAGTCTTGCAAGGAAAAGCTCGCAGAGTTGAAAATTTATTTTTTTTTTCCTTTGAAATGTGCCGAAAAATGATTCAAACAGCCAAGCTTTACTAGAATCACCAGTTGCAAAACTTGAGGATGTGATTCGTGTCCTGCCTACACAAGGGAATTCAATCTAACTCCTGAGTTCTTGAATAGAAGACCCTCAAACTTTAAGTGAGAGGGCTGGTTTTTTATCAAAGTTACATCTTTGAGGAAATCATAAAGTGCATGGTGCTTGTTTGCTCTTTTGCACGAGGTATGGTTATGTCTGACCAGGACTACTCACTCTCGAGCGTTTATGAGAGTAGGATCAATTTGAAACATTGTTTTCTGAGATGAATTGGTTTGCTCAACTAGCCGGAAGGTCAACTATTGATCTGGTGTCCGGTGGTTCTCCAACAAATTATTTGCTATTGCGAGTAGGACAACAGAAAGGAAGGAACCTTTCCAAGATTTCAAGCAGAGTAAAAGCTTTCGCTAAGCTTGAAGCCTAAACCAGTTAATGGAAGCTACGGTAGTGCTTTTCGCACAAGTGAATGAACACTCTCTTTACAAGAAGAGGAACAAGCGACGACGACGGCCTGTGCTCGAGGAATCCAAGGATTAAAATCCTAGAATATTTGATGAGCGGGTTTTGCTCTAAGAACGAGCCAAGGAATCGTCAAGTTGAGCGTCTTCACTCTAAGGATCTTACGAAGGGAAGGAAATTTCCCGGGTTCACCGAAACTCTAACGCAGCTTAAGAATTATATACACCTTTGAGTACATGGATAACACACGAAGATGCAGACCTATGCCAACGAACTGGACGAGAGTTTGTTATACTCTCTTGAGCGCCTTTTTACGCGCAAGGATATTGCGACACAAAAATATTTATTTGAGATGTGTACGGTAGAAGAAATTTGAGTTTTTCTACGGAGAAGAGGTTTTCTGATGGTCGGTGATCATTGAGTGCGCTATGTGCTTTTACCATTACAGTAGCAACTTTTGGTTGCGGTATATGTTTCTCCATGAGCAGGTCAAGTAGCATTTACACGTTGCTGGAATAAATTCGAACTATTATGTTCGTAAGAATATAGTTCGCCAACCGTTTCAAAATGGTAAGAATTACATATGGGAGAACATCCCTGAGAATCAAAGAGGGTTCGCTCTATTGTGAACCCGGTTTGAACGTACGTTCAGAAAATGCTATGGCTAGAATCCTATCTGCCTGAGATTTTGCAAGGCGTCATTGATGCTCGCAAGGTGAATCATTTTTTATGATTCTGTAGGGAAGAGACTCTAATGGGTGTCGGGAAAACACTACTGGTGGTAATAAATCGCAGGAGGAAAGATTGGAAGGAAGTGCCGCCGTGCACAAGGAATCTTCGGATGGAACCGTCCGCCTACGTTGAGCGACAGCCTAGAACAAGAACCTTCTTTCAGGTGATCGCAAATTGTGAAAGAAAGACATTGAGCTTAATGCTCTATGACTTGGGCATTCCATATGTGGGAGGACACAAGAGGTTTGATACCCTCTGAACTAACAGCGCAGGATTATGCACAATGACAAATACCTAGATTGATTTCTAGGAAGATTATTCTTCTCGAATTTGAGAAGACAGAATCAAGTTAACAGAGTCTCGGATAAGGAAACTTTGGATCAAAACAATTGGCCTACCCAAAGCAAAGGCCCGAAATAAGAACTTACTTTGGTAAGATGACACACTTTGTCTGCTACAAGCAGATTCACATGAGCTTAATGCTCTCGACATGCCCTATGCGGGAGGACACAAGAGGTTTAATATCTTTAGGACTAATAGCGCAAGGTTATGCGCAAGGACATAGACCTAGATTGATTTTGAGGAGATTATTCTTCTCGGGAATGAGGTGGAATTGACTTAACAGATTCTCAAAAAGACGCAAATGACGAGTTCTTACATGGCTCATAAGTTTGATGAATGGTGAAGGATATCCAATACTAGAGGAAGGACATGAACTGGTAAGGTAAGTATTGAATTATGAATTTTTTGTTTAATTTACTTTTTCAGTTCTCTACTGAGAAAGGACCAGCTCAACTCACCATTGAGCAAGATTTGGAATTTTTCCGGTTTCTCCCCGGCAGTTCAGTTGGACCTCTACAGTTGAGGACAATTGTTTATAAGTGTGAGGGATGTTGCTAAATTGGCTTTATCTGACAGGGAAATAATTCTAAATGAATTATTGGATTTACAAGTGAGAAGGGTTTTCTCGCGTGGAACACCAAGAAAAATAATTAAATGAATTATTGGAATTTTAAGTGAGAGGGATTTTCTCACTGAAGACATTTGAGTACAAAGAATTCCTAGTGCGTCATTCAGAGTAATGACGAGAGTGGAGCACTGTGAAAGGGAATATCTGTAAGGCCACCAAGAACGGGTACTTCTGATACGTCACATCGGATGGGTGACAGGGAACATCGGGAAGAAGTATCCGACCATCCGGACATCTCTAATGCGTCATAGGATGGGTGACATAGAGCATCGCGAAGGAGATTGTACCGTAAGTTCGGTAGGAAAAGACTAGGTGATGGGTATTCCTGATGTGTCACAAGGTGGGTGACAGGTGCATCGGAAAGGGAATATCCATAGTCAATCGGAAATTCCGAACTGTGTTAGAATTGTGCACAAGGAAAAGCAAGCATGAAACGAACGAGGAGAGAGGATCTCCCGGCTACACGGACCGCCTACAGACACACGTCGGACAAACCACCCGACCATAGCCACCATCCGGCAGCTCCCCCGTACTGAGGCCAGCGTCCGAGGACGTAGGCGTGCACCTGTAAGACCGAGCGTCCCATACCACCCGGCCTCACCTCCTCGAGGTGACCTCGCACACTCCTAGCCTCGCGGGCTAACCACTGGCACTCTGCCAATGGGGGTCGATAACTGCAAATGAGGCCTTGGCCTCCCTTTTATAATAATGGCCGGCTACACTGGCCGGGTTCACACTACGTCCGCCCGGACACTGGACGCCCATCCCGACGACATCTAGGTTAGATTCCCTCTCTTGTGAGCGGGACATAACATACTTCCCCCATTAAGAACCATTGATGTCCTCATCAATGAAGTGGGGATATTGAGCCTTCAAAGCTCTAACAGGTTCCCAAGTAGCAAACCTTCAAGATTGACCCTTCCATTTAATTAAGTACTTGTCATAAGCCTTATGACGTGAATGACGGGTACAATGATCTAAACTGCTTCTGGTTCTCGAGGAATATAATCAGTTTGCATATCTTGCCATACATTTTCCTCGCTAGGCACAACAAAGTCGGCTTCGCCCAATTTCACTTTAAGGCGGCTGACATGAAACACTGGATGTACACTAACATCCGAAGGAAGAGCCACTTTGTAGGCAACTTGGCCACAATATCTAGCTGAAAGCTTATAATGCTTTCCCGTTCACATAGTCTTGGAATCCTTGGGTATCTTCAGATAGACCCATTGTCCCACATCTAGAGTCCTTGGAGATCTCTTTTGATTAGCATAAGTAGTGACTCGATCACGAGCCTTAGCCAATTCGAGCATTTCCTGCATGTCATACAAGAAATCACGAGCTTGGCGTTCCTTGACTTTCTCTAAGCCAACAGCAATTGGGGATTTAGGCTCAAATCCATACATCAGCATGAACGGGCTAAATCCAATAGCAGAATGCTTGCTACTATTATAGGCAAACTCTAACTGTGAAAGATACCTTTCCCAATCAGACTGCCTATGAGAGACATAGGCTCTCAACATGTCCTCTAACGTCTGATTCACCCTCTCAGTTTGTCCGTCGGACTCAAGATGGTCAGAAGACGACATACTCAACTTCGTCTGAAGGTGAGCAAAGACATCTAGCCAAAATCAACCAGTGAACTTAGTATCTCGGTCACTAACGATATCTTCTAGGAGACCATATAGCTTATAAAGCTGATCGACAAATAAAACCGCTAACTCATGGCTTTTTACTGTCGACTTCGTTGATATAAACTTCACCATTTTTTTGAGTCTATCGACCAAAACCCAAATAGCGTCATTGCCCCGACTAGTATTTGGAAAACCAACAATGAAGTCCATGGAAATACTCTACCACTTGGCATCTGGGATTTCCAATGGATGTAGCAGGCCAGCTTTCCTAAGGCGCTCAGCCTTATTGACCTAACACTGAGCGCATCTCTTCACATAGCTCTCTATGTAAAAGCGCATCCTTGGCCAATAGAAATATCGCTTGACCAAAGCCAAAGTTCTCTGGATGCCTGGGTGCCCAGCGCTAGGAACATCGTGGCATTCGCACAAAATCCTTTGTCGAATTTCATCGATTTCCGGCACGCAGACTTTACCATTTCTGAACAATAGTCCACCTCTAATGGAATATTGTCGTTGTCTCGTCTCTCCAGCACGACTCACTTGGGTCTCCGGACCACCCAAGCCTGTATGCGAGTCATGCCCCGCTTCAACCTCGTTCCATATCTTGCCAAAATGGCCATCGGAACAACATAGCCCTCGAAGAGAGACAGAGAAATCCGTCGAGATTTCAGCCATAGACAAGGCATTGACCTCAGGAATCCTGCTGAGCGCATCGGCAACTCGATTGCTGGATCCTTTTCTATAACGGATCTCAAAGTCAAACTCTTGCATAAGCTCAACCCATGTAGCCTTCCGACCTTTGAGATCACCCTGATCACAGATATAGCGCAAGGAGAGATGATCTGTCCATGCAACAAACGTAGAGCCATACAAGTAGTGCCGCCATTTCCTCAGGGCGTGGACTACAGCATAAAGCTCCTTCTCGTACCTTGGATAACGCATTTCAGCATCAGAAAGCTTCTTACTTTCAAACGCAACAGGACGTCCATCCTGGTATAATGTCGCACCAATAGCATAATCACTAGTATCCATTTCAACCACAAACGATTTGCTAGGATCCACAATGTGCAATATTGGCGCAGTAGTCACCAAGTGCTTTAGTGTCCGAAAGCTCTCGTCGAGACGTTCATTCCAGACAATAGGGGGATTACCTTTACGATGAGGACCCGAAGTCTTCGGCCCTTTCACCCCTCCTTTTAAAAGTTGCGTAAGCGGAGCAGCAACTTTAGAGTAATCCTTGATAAACTTGCAAAAGATATACCTTCATAAGTTCAGAATAGTCTGAACTCACGAATTATAAGAGGGAATAAAGCACTCATAAAACTATAAAAGCAAGGGACACACGAAAAGAAAAGAAAAACAAAAACAAACAAACTAACTTACTAAATCACTTTGATTGCTTCGAAACAAAACTAGATAAAACAAAACATTATTAACTTAAAAATGTTTTCAAAAAAGGTATGTGTAAAATAAGTTGACGCAACTTACTTGGCTTATAACAAGTACTCAACTTTAAGCAAAAAAAAAAAAGGATAAGACATCTTAAAAACTTAATCCTCGAAATCAAACTTCACACAACAACCTATAACGGAACACATTCTTAAGTCCTCAGGTAAGCTAAATATGAAATCGAAAAATGAATACTACTACAAACCTACGAAGAATCCAGTAAAGCCTAAAAACGACTTTACTTGGCGTACATGCTTCAGAATGGGCCAATTTCGCACTTTATCCAACTTTTCAGGGTCGACGCGAATTCCATCGCGAGTAATGATATGACTCAAGTACAAATGCTCTTTCTTAAAGAATTCATACTTAGAAGCTTTAGCATAAAGCTTCTCAGTTCTCAGTACTTCGAGAACAACGCGTATATGCGCTAGGTGCTCAGGCAACAAACTTCGGCTGTAGATCAAGATATCATCGAGAAATACAACAACGAAGCTGCCTAAAAATGGTCTCAGCACATCATTCATCATCTGCTGAAAACGTAGCTGGAGCATTGGTTAAACCAAAAGGCAAGACCAAAAACTCATAGTGACCATAACGAGTATGGAAGCCTGTCTTAGGAATATCTTCCAGTTTGATCTGTATCTGATGATAGCTTGATCGTAGGTCTATCTTCGTAAAATACAACGCTCCATGGAGCCGATCTATCATATCGTCCATGCACGGGAGCGGATACTTGTTCTTGACAATGAGCTTATTCAACCCCTTGTAATCGAAGCAGAAGCGCATTGTGTTATCCTTCTTTCGAGAAAATAACACTGGCACTCCCCACGGGGATTTACTAGACCGAACAAAACCCCTGTTAAGATAATCCTGTAGCTGCCGCCGAATCTCGTCCTCCTCGGTTTTACTAAACCGATAGGGTTGCTTTGAGAAGGGCTGACTACCAGCCACCAACTCAATGCCATGATCTACTCCTCTCGTAGATAATCAGGAAAAACATTCTTGAAATCAGTCATGATTTCTTGGACAAGGTTGGATTCGTCGGAATCCCCAAGTTCAACAGAAGAACATGAAACATTTTTACGAAATTCACTGACAGAAGTACCAAGCACTAATGAATCAAACCAAGCAGATGGTACACATTGATAAAAGTCAACATTAGAAGACTTTATTTCTTTATACATTTCCAAACAGTAACAACTGGTATTGCAAAACCATTATTTACAGACTTTTGATTACAAAGTGACGCAGATACATGAGGCATGTTCTGCTTAACAAAAACAAGAGAGTGATGTACATAGTCTATATACAATGAGTCTTGTTTATCATAAAACCATGGAATCCCTAAAATAACATCTGCTCTGTCCAGGCGCATGATGTGGAAATCCAGGTTCTCTTTGTAATCAGCCAGCTCGAGCGACAAGTCTGGAACCATCCGATTCCATACATCCGTATCCACGCCACGAGCCATCTTCACGCGATACTCATGGTCACTGTCCCGCGTCCACAGGCTCAGTTTCTACACCAATTTTGCATCCACAAAATTGTGTGAGCTTCCATTATCAAGGAGTACGGTCACGTCGTGACCATTGATCTTCTCGGGAAAACGGAGAAGATCGTACTTACCAAACACTTTGGTGCTAAAAATACAATTAGTGCATGAACTGTGCGCTAAATGATGGATTTCAACTTGAATGACATCAGAGTTACCTAAGATCTCGTGAATCTGAACCCAAGGACGACCTTGCGGTTTTTGTGTCTTCTTCTTCTTCTTGGGGCAATCCTTGATTTGGTGACCCGTCTGGCCACATCCGAAGCAAGCCCCCTTCTTCACTGCATCAGCAACTGAAGCATTTCTGGCTTTCTTCTTCTCTTGAGAAGATCTTGGCGGTGATTTGGACTTATGCTGGAATCGGGGTCGCTTCCTCGAAGCGCCCTCACCGGATTGATGGTCTGCAGTTCTTTTCTTCTCATAATTCGCTCCATTTATTAAATGGAACGTCTTGGCCTTTGCCACTGCATCCTTGACTTCAGTCGGGGCTTTGTCTTTGATTAAAGCCCAACGGTAATCCTCATGTAGTCCCAGCAGATACATGTGCACAACGTGCGTAGAATCCACCTTGTAGAAGGTAAGCGCCTCTTTGAAAGATGTCGTATACTTATCAAAAGACAGAGTGTGGCAAAAGCTTTCAAAGGATCCATTTTGGCGAAATCCCTCTTGAATTTCACACAAAAATCAGCCCACGTCGTAGGCTTCTCTATCATGTCGCGCCACCAGGTAAAGTGCCTTACTGCGCAGATAAAGAGGAATCGTCTGAATCCTCTGTTCATCATGCTCCCCATGGAGATCAAAGTATGTGGTCCACTGGTGCAGCCAATTATTTACGGCCAATTCCGTACACTCCTCTTCACCTAAGAAATTTGTAGTTTTGTACGAAATCGTTGCAGTCGGACCACCATGTGAACGCCCAAAAGCAGCAATCTGCATCCGCAATTGCTGGAGATGGGTTTCGCCCTCGAAAATATGCGCAGTCGTCGACTGAGCCATATTTTCGATAGTAGAGAGTCGGGAACTGAGCCTCTACACGACCCCTTCGAGGGAGACCAAGCGAATGTTCGTCTGAACGTTCGCGTTTTCCAAAGCGGCAACACGCTAGTCGAAACTCTGGAAAGTACTCGTGTGTAGAGAGCATGCGTGAATGGAATTTGGATATTACCTTGCGCGTCGTTACGTTGCACATCTGAGCTGGAGAAATCCATGGCAGAGCGCGTAAAAAACTGAAAATTTCACGCAAAACTGGGCCTTTTCTGCACTTTTCGGTCGCGAAAAGTTGAACTTTGAGGAGCTCATCGCGTCGGCGTGAGCGTCTGAATGCGAGCAGGTGATGGAGGGAGCACAAGAGCACGAGCAGATGAGAGAAAGCAAGCCCGAGAGGGGAGCAGGAGAGCCAAAATTGAGTTCTATGTAAAACTTCTGCAAGTTTCTGTAAGTGAGTTTTAATAAACTCAGCTTTCATACCTTCTTTAAAAGAATTCAAAGTGTCCAGAGGCCACCCCCTAATAACTAAGTGACCTTGGCCATTTAAATAAAAGGCCAGCGAAATAAACAAGGCAGCGTGGAAATTCAGCGCAAGGCTCAAAAACTGCCAGCGTAAAAATTCAGCGAGGACTGCAAATATCGCCACCGCGTGGATCCAGTAATTGGACGTGTGGAGAGAGGCAGCGCACGTAGTGAGAGAAGATATTGGGGCTCGTGGAGGCTTGTGTCCAGCATGCAAAACAGGCTCCAAGTAGGAGCCAGCTCTGCAAAAAAAAACTCCACGCTGGTTCCATGGTGGAATCCCACGCTGCCCCCTCTCTCCAGCAGCACTGTACTCACAGAAGAGAGGTACTCTCTCTCTCTCTCTCTCACTCTCTCTCTCTCTCTCTCTACTACTCACTGCAGCAGTACACAGAGAGGGATGCTGAATTTTATGCCCAATGAGTAAATTAAACAGCAATGGAGTGATTTTCATCGAAAACCACATGAAAAAATCAGCAAATCTTGTATTCTACTGCAATAAAACACAAGAAATCAGTAAAATCGCTGATTTTAAACACTCCCGCCAATTAAAAACATTGATTCTCATCCCAAAATCAGTAAAGTAAGTATTAAATTTCACCTCTACACATGCTCATGAGAAGAAAATAATCAATTAAGCAATTATTTCATCAAAACTTGCATAAAACAGATTTTATCCGATTGAACCAGTCCATAGGTGTGCACACGGTCTTTCGTGCAGCCAAGCCGGCTCTGATACCATGAAACGAACGAGGAGAGAGGATCTCCCGGCTACATGGACCGCCTACAGACACACGTCGGACAAACCACCCGACCATAGCCACCATCCGGCAGCTCCCCCGTGTTAGGGCCAGCATCCGAGGACGTAGGCGTGCACCTGTAAGACCGAGCGTCCCATACCACCCTACCTCACCTCCTCGAGGTGACCTCGCGCACTCCTAGCCTCACGGGCTAACCACTGGCACTCTGCCAGTGGGGGTCGATAATTGCAAATGAGGCCTTGGCCTCCCTTTTCTAATAATGGCCGGCCACACTGGCCGGGTTCACAATACGTCCACCCAGACACTGGACGCCCATCCCCACGGCATCTGGGTTAGATCCCCTCTCCTGTGAGCGGGACATAACAAAGCACTTGAATGAAGATGGGTTCGGAGGAAACTTCGAGGAAAAACAGATGCTTTCTGAGAAAGCGGGATTGCCTTTCGGGAAAGCAGATGCTTTCCCGCGAGGAAGTCTATGTCTGCATTGCAACTATGCATGTGATTGCATTCAGGGATGCCTGGGAAGTGCTGTGAAGGCATTGTTTTTAACTTATAAGGTTTTATTGAGTTTTTGGGCAGATTCAGACTATTTTTTAAAAATGTCGACCGCCCACTTAATAAATGGCCAGCCATCGGATAAATAAGGCAGCAGATCAGCCAGCGTTTTCTCTCTCTTTTTCGAGCATAACAGCGCCAAAAAAAACAAAAAAAAAGGGCCACGATCTCCACGCGATCAGCTATTTGTGCCCCTGGCCAGGAGCTATAAAAGCATCACATGTCCTCACTCAGAGGAGAGGATCAGTTTTTGCAAGAAGGAGATGCTGCTGCTGTAGAGTTCACCCGCAAAGAAGACGTTTGCCGGTGATGCCCATGACTGTCCCAAAAGGACCCAATGCGTGAGTTCCCTCACCAAGAAGTGCCTACGGAGCGCGTTTCCATCGCAACAAGCTGCTGTTTTTCTCTGTTTTCAGCCCATAAACGTCGTAGACAGGGCTGATTTATGAGAAGGGACCCGAGAACACACCTCTTTTCTGTGTAGGATTGGAAGAGAGAATTTTCTATGTAGAGATCTCTTTTGGGGAATTGCTTCTTTTTCCAGAACCGAGCTGCTTTTCGAGCATCAAGATTTTGAAGGTAACGATTTTCATGTTATGATCTCTGAGTTTTTGATTGCAGGTGTACTTCCTCTTCGTGAGGAAGTAGGAGCAGAGGAAGGCATGAGCCTCTACAAGAGAAAAGCGCTCAGAGGAACTAGAGCCAGATCAGCCCAAGGGTTTCGTACCCGAGTTTTGGGAAGTAGATCCATGGATCCGAGAGAGGTAGACTCTCGAGGTCTGATATGGAAGTTGAGATTCCCAAGCGGAGGACTTCGTGTCCAAGAAAGCAGAGTTATTCTGCAAGAAGAGGACTCTGGAAACAGAGTTAGAAAAGAGTTGCAGGGATGCCATGCCCCGAGTCCGGAAGGTGAGGTCCAGAGGCGAGAACCTTGATTCTTGAGGATTTGGAATAAGGAACGGAAGTTCCTTGGAATAGGGTTTTGCCCTAGGAATAGGAAGCCGAGGCTTCCAGGAACCATCAAGTCTTATTCTAAAACGAACATGGTAATACGTTCCATTCAAGTGCTTGTATAGACTTCTCCTCAGTAATAAAGATACTGTTACGGGGGGGGACTAGCCCATCTTCTGGTCCCCAATACTGTGTCGATCTTCTCACTCTCTATCTCTCTCTCTATCTATTTCTCTCTATATCCTCTGGCTTCAGTAATAAGTGATAAATCCTATTTATCCGAATGTATTTTATATTGTTATGCGCTCTCGTTTGTGACAGGGTGTGTGTGTGTACACGGGCTGCCACGTCACTGGGTTGTGATACGAGACTGCACAAGAGGGGAGTCACTCCGCTCCTTTGTCACGGGTTACCAAAATCAAATAGTCACTAATTTTCCTTTGGATTTCAGGGATACTGATGGGCTGACAGTATTCTTCTATATGACTTTATGAAAGAAGTACTTCCATTGGGAATTCCCAAAATGAATCTAATTTATGTGTGCTCTCTCATGTGACTAGGTTTGAGTGCAGGTTTGAAAGAAGAAATGACTACAGCATTTCGGTCTTGAGATCTATGGACATGATAGCAATAAGAATTAGTCAATCCGACATCAGTGAGGTCCGGTGTGGACCTAGATGCAATTGCTAAACACATTGCCGAGAGATCATGGACCTACATCTCGACGGATTTTATGGGATTTGATTTGAATGTGATGTGAATGTTCAATGGCTGTCGTCTTTGTGCAAGTGTTGGATTTGTGTCGTATAGTGCATCGGTACTTAAGAGTCAGTGTCTACTAAACTAGTTTATGGCTTATGTTTGATCTTGCAGGCGTAATCGAGGATGATTACAATTCTTTCAAGAGGAGGGTATGTAATGGCATGTCCACCAAGAAAATGGACAGATTTTAAAGATTATAAGTTGTTCCAACTTATTGGGTACCGTCCGATGGAGCCATGGGGACACTAAAATTAGATTTTTTTTAAAAGCCAAATCGCGTGGACGTGCTGATGTGGCAAGCTGTACGGATGCTCCCCTGTTTTCTATTGGCTACTGACGTGGCACTGTATGGAATTCCGCAATTTGTGTTGACAGCTTTTGGCGCCAGTTTTTGGACCAGATGCTTTTGGAACTTGTAGCTTTTCATGTGATTGCTTTTGGGGCTTTGCTTTTCAGGCAACCCTTGTAAGAATAAAAGGGCCCTTGGGGCCTCACTCCGCAGAGCATATGGGCGCAAAGTTTGAGAGCAGAGATCCCTTGGAGAAATACCGAAAGGAACGCGAGACTTCGGGACCAATACCTCTAGGCACGGAACTCCGCCGGGCCCTGTCGTCTCTCTCTCTCTCTCTCTCTCTCTCTCTCTCTCTCTCTCTCTCTCTCTCTCTCTCTCTCTCTCTCTCTCTCTCTTCAATGATTTTTGAAGTTTCTGTTTGTGTGTTGCTATTCATTCTGGCTCGGAGTGTCCAAGACTGTTACACATATCCAGCATTGGCACAAAGACGACAACTCAACAACTCACCTAGTTGGCGATCTAGCTCCTCTTCATTAGCCTTGTTCAAACGATATGGAAACTTACTGATAGGTTGTGCTCCATTCACTAGGTCGATGACATGATCCTCAAGTCGCTCGAAAGGGAGTGTAGAGGGAAGATCATTCTGGAGAAAAGTGCGCAAACTTTTCAAACAACTCACCATACTTGTCACAAATACCCAATTTCCTTGATGTGGGGTTGACATGGATGACCGCCTCCTGGGCTCCACGACGTAGCTCTCTTTTAGCCTGCACGTGAAAGACGAGGGAGAACACAATGAACAAGTCATGCATATGCTCCTCTTCATTCTTTGAGTAGACTATCATGTCATCAAAGAATGTACCAACAAACTACTGGTGTGGACGGAAAATTCTGTCCATCATCCTATTGAACGTAGCAGGAGCATTTGTGAGACCAAAGGGCATCACTAAAAATTCGTAAAGGCCAAACGTCGTTCTAAAAGCAGTCTTGTGCACATCCTCTGATCTAATGCAAATCTGATGGTACCCACTCTTTAGATCTATCCTGCTAAACATAGCTGGTCCTTCTAATTTGTCCATAATATCATCAATTCTAGGTATAGGGAACCTATTCTTGATGGTATTCTTGTTCAGTGCACGGTAGTCGATGCACATACACCATGAGCCATCCTTTTTCTGCACCAACAACACTGGAGAACAGAATGGAGATGAACTGGGCTGAATCAGCCCCTTTTCTAACAGCTCCTGTACTTGGCCCATTATCTCTTTCTGCTGAGCCGCACTAACCCTGTACGGAGGCTTATTTGGTGGGCTACTGCCTGGCACCAAATCTATCGCATGGTCCTCGGGTCTCTCTGGCGGTAATTGAGATGGTAATGAATCGGAGAAACAGTCACTATACTGTTGTAAAAACATTGACCTTTCTTTATCTAGCACAGATAAATTTGATTCATCACAATCTGACACTTCACGTGCAAAAACCAAGTACGCAGAAAGATGCTTTTTCATTACAGAAGTAATAGCAGAAGCTGATACAGTAGGAATAGACTCCCCTTTAAGCTTTACATCCAGAATGTGAGTCTTTCCCCTGCTCTGTACAGTGATCTTTTTGTTGTAGGCATCCATGATTCCCTGTACACGAAACAACCAAGGAATACCTAGCAACACATCACATCCATCCAGTGGCATGATGTAAAATTCTTCAGCATCTACATAGGACTGGATATGTAGACGCAACATTCCAATGATGGGTGTCACAGCCTCTGTATGGCCAGGACATGCCAAACCTGCCTCTGCTGTATACCCCATCTCTTCAGGTCTGATTCCCAACTTTGAAGCCAATTCTGGGGAAATAAAGTTGGCTTTTGCACCTGGATCAAAGAAGATAAGCACTGTTTGATCCCTGACCTTTCCCCATGCTCTGCAAAGCTCACTTGCATCCGAATTTGGCTTATCGCCCACCATATCTGGCACTAGACCAACCATGGGCTTCTTTCCTTTCTTGTCTTCCTTGTCATCAGAATCAGCTGGCCTTTTCTTTGTAGGACAGTTGTAAGCAATGTGGCCAGGCTGCTCACATATAAAGCATTTGTTTTCTGTCCTCAGGACTTTCTTTTGCTCTTCTGACTTGCGAGGAAAACGTTTTTTCCATTTCTTCGCTGGTCCCTTTTCTGATTCAGCCGTAGCTTTATCTTTCCCTGCGTTGGCTGACTCCTGAGTCCCTTTAGGAGCCTCATTGGGAACGTGCTTCTTGGCTGAATTTTTCTTGCTTGATCCTGCCTTGACGCCAGTGTTAAATTCACAATCTTCTCCCTTGACCAAACCATTGCCAGTGTTTTCTACCTCGATGAGCTGCGTCAAAGTAGTGACTTTTGTCTTCGTGCAGTATTTTCTCAATCCTTTGGGTAGGCCACAACAGTATTTTTCAATCTGTTCTATCAATGGCACAAACCTATAGGAAGTTACTGGAAGTAGAGCTTTCCAAAACTTCCGATTGTAATCATCCAGATTTCTGCAAGTGGCAGCATTTAGCTGGTGCCATTCTGTCATGACATCTGCTTCAAAATCATCAGATAAACATGCTGCTGCAAAAATCTGCTTGAAGTAAATCCATGTGGACGGAGCTTGCCCTTGAAGCAATAAAGTTGTCCACCATTGTCCCGCATTCCCTGTCAAGAAAGTGGCTGCCTTGCGGACCTTTGAAGCCTCTGTAAAGTTTCCCCCTGCATAGGCCTTGTCAAACTGCTGGAGGAATGAGAGAGCCTTCTTCCTGTCATCAAACCCTGTAAAGGTCGTGAATCTCACACCTTTGCCACCTTCTTTGTACGGAGTTGGCCTCTCCAGCGGCGTTAAATTGTCATATGGAAGTGACTGAAACATGGGAACACTATTAGGGTTCATCTGTGTTCCTTGGCCGCTATTAACTTGACCTGGAAATGCCATATTTGGCTGCTGATTTGTAATTCCAGCCATACCAAAATTTGCCTGTGGCATCCCAAATTGGCCCTCAGTGCTCTGAAACCCTGGTTGCATACCCATGACACTGTACATGGGGTTAGGCATCATCGTTTGAGCACCCCCAAACACTGTTCCTGGCGTGTAAAACTGATTTCCAGGTGCATGACCAGCCATGCTCTGGAATACCGATCCACCTCCAAAATAGCCAGGGTGTACTGAAGGTGGTGGGAAGACCTGTTGCATAGCCTGTAGGTTGCTTCCCTGCCCATTAGAACCAGCTATAGGCTGTTGAAAGGTGGCGGGCTGAACTGGTACAGCTTGAAAGACTGGCATCTCAGCCACCTGTTCTTGCACCTTAGGCATAGGTTGTGGAGACTGCATGTTCTCCGTCAAGTGTACAGGTGTTTCCATTGACTGTGCAATATGAATCACCTGTGCTTGAGCCTTAACAGGCTTTTGAATATGATCCAGTGACCCAACTTGCTGAGACGGAACAGGAGGTTGCAGAAAGGCTAAAAACCTCGGATTCTGCATTACTTGTGTGAACATAGCCACAGCAGTAACCAACGGGGTCCTGAATATATCATCATCCGTCTGTGGTGGTCTTGAGGACTCACCCACTTCATGTGTCTGTTGACCCTGTGAAGAGGAAACCTCTTCAGTCACATCATCTGGTCTGTCAGCCATAATTGCAATTCCCTGTGTCTGGTCTATGATCCCCTGTGTCTTCAAGCCCAAAACTGCCCAAGGCTCACTTCTATGGGAAAAAGTGATTTAATCCCGTCGATGGAACCATGAAACCGGCCTGTTCAATCCAAAAAGGGCGGTAGACTTTACTTCAAACCTTGATTTAGCTTTCACCCATTATTAGTCGTCTATTTTACCTGTACTTTCAAGACACAACAAAGGGGAGAGGGATACAGGCTGCTAGATTGCACCTGTATGAGTAGACAGACACCAGATTGGCCCCTAACTTAGGCGCCCCTTTCGGTATTTCTTTATTGTTCAAAAGAGGGAATAAACGTTGTGGTTCCCTACAAGCTGCCCCGCACAAACTCGGCTGAATTTCCACTGTTCCAGCCCGATTTCGGCAACATAACTGTACTAAAACCCTTCACGGTCAGTATTCCCACGCATTGACCGACTTTCCCGACGCATACGGGCACTTTGCAAAACCAGGCGAGAATCTGCAGCACGGTGAATTCTCTGTTTTCAGCCCTGAAAATGCGCCAGATCACCTGTACAGCGGTCCCCTTGCGTCCCCGAGCCTCCTGGGGGTATTAGGGTCCGTTTAGGGCCAAAACCCTAAACCTGCAAAAATACACAGCAGGCTGTAATTCACTGTTTCGGGCTCCGTTTCGCGTGCCGGTCGCATCCGTAGCAAGTCCTCGAGCTCCCGCACCTGTAGGGCTACTTGCCCTTTGAATCGGACGAGATTTCTGGCGTGAAACCTCTCCGAATTCACCTGTACCTGCGGGGGGATTAGCCGCTAGCTAATCCAGTACCTGTGCAAGAGGCTCTTGCCTCGGCAATCGCGCATGAACCCACACAACTGTACATTGGTCAAATGAAGAGCCCACTAGAGGGGCATAACATACTGCCAAAGGGGAGAGAGAGGACAGTGCGTAGCGTGCAGGGCATCACTCCTGGCACCGCACTGTGCATAAGAGGGAAAGCAAGCACTCCATAGCTCTTAACCTGTGACAAAATCTGAAAATGAGGCTCTCCCCCTCCTAAATTCAGCGCCACTTCTTGATGCATGAGGCAAGTGCACCAGAATGTGCCACTTGGCACATTTACAAGCATTTTCCCGTTTCGGGGTTGTCGCCTAAAAATATCCCAACCGGTTGCCCAGTTGACTTCACGGCAGAGAAAGAAAATGTTCCCTTTGTCATTCCGGAGGTAATGACGCCAACACATTTTCAGGTCCCAAAATAGCAGTTCCCTAAATTTTAGGAGATGCTGCCATTGTATCTTTCTAGGTCATCCGACCCTCTTTGTACACTGCGGCCACATCCAGGCGGCCACATCCAGAACTGAAATGTAGCCTCTGTAGCGAAGGATTCCACTTTGGCTAGTCAATGACCCCACTTGGCTAACCATAGTCCTTGTCCAACCTTAGTGCTCTCTTGCCCTCAGGCCTGGACTCCCTCTGGACAGTTCCACACTAGCTATGCAATGCAGGGCAGTTAGATTTCCCGAGGGGCGTTTCCAAAAAGTGAAAGTAAATAGATAATAAGAAAGAAATCAACAAAAAGGATAGATAGTAGTCACACGCTGGTGACACAATGCCTATTCTTCTTTACTTAGTTGACCACCTAAAACTCCTTGAGCAACCTTTTCATGGTGTGAGTTGAGGTTTATCAGATTTTCTTTTACCCTTATCCTTGAATTAATCGCTATTTGCTTGAGATTGAGATGGAGAATTAGATTGAGAAGAAGAACTGGAAGAGTCTTTTTATTGTTACCATTCCCATTAGAATTTTTGTCCTTGTCCTAGAGGAGTCATGTGAGGAAGTGTTACCATTACCTGAGGTCGTCTTGAGCTTACCCTTGTTTTGTGCTTCATCTCTTTGAGTTGAGCCAAGCATATCGCTTCTTGCAATATCTTCAGATCACCGGCTTCCACATCAAGCTTGATTGAGTGGTCTGATCCAAAGGGAGAGGCCTCCAACCTTTCTCCATCCAATTTCCTCAATTGTACACCTAACTGAGACAAACGGTTAGCATACGACATCACACGTTTACCTTGTTGAGACAAAGCCCAAAAATCCTCTTTCAATCGCTTCAAAGACTGTGGAGACAAGAAGCGAGTCTTTAGATCCTCCTCGAACTCCTCCCAACTAAGCTCGAGAGGGGAAACGAGGAAAGACTCGGAGTGGGCCGCGTTATGGACTTCCTCCTCCTCCTCCATCCACTCATCCTTCTAGGTGATGGCATCACCCGTAAGATGCATGGAAGCCATTAGAACTTTGTTATTATTAGACTTTTGAACAACCGTAAAATAGTGAATTGATGCAACCAAAAATAAATGACAATAGCATCCATCTTACCGTCATACTTACTCAATGTGATCTTCTCGGGAATGGGTTGATCGTGTAGCCTTGGTCGCCTCAACGATGGTCTGGGCAAGCTTTTCATAATCGGGCTCCAAAGAAGAGGTATCGGATCGCACCGCCAAGTTTAGGCCCCTTGGCCAGGTTCCCTAAGTTGGGATAGGTTAGGTTTTTAAACCTAACCCCTTATGGGCCACACGGGGAACCTCAAAGTTGGTACAACTTCTACTTCTCTCAGTAGGGTTTAGAGCCCTTTTGTCCGGGTTCTGTCTTATAGACCAAGCCACGTCATCACTTTGTGGCAGGATTTACACTACTGACGTGTTAAGCCGTACGGAGCTGTCCACGTGTAAGTATAATCATGAATAGACATGAACTCCTTTTTCTAGCTTCAATAATTGAAAGCGTTGACTTTTTAGCCACTAGCTTTTAGAGCGTCACTTTTTGATAGATTTTGCTTTTGGACATGTGCGCCTTTATAATTGAGCCTTTGGAGTCAAATCTCGCAGACCATTGCATGGTTGCAAGATTCCAAATTTGAGCCCCTAGCAACTGTGCTCATAGAATCTCATTCTTCTCTACCTACACTGCGCATACACAAAGTTTGGTGCGATTCCACCATGAAAAAGGTCACTATTTCGGCATTGGAACATGCTCAGGTAACATTTTCAGATTATGTGCAGAAATTACAGCAAGCATGTGTGCATGCATTTTGCGTGTTTCTCCCTTGTGTTTATTGCAGGAATGATTATGCATGAAGGGACACAATTAGCCAAAGGTAGACTCTCATTTTTGAGAGCTTCCGAGGAGTTTTGTGGAAGATAGACTCTCGCTTACGAGAGCTTCCCAAAATCTCACAGCAAAGGGAAAATCCTCTCAGTAGTCAGAGTAGTTTTCTCACTCTCTCAGTTAGAAGCAAAAAAGGAGCAAAGAAAGAATAGAGGACGAGCTTTAGCCTCGTTCCTGTGCTTGAAAAGATTCTCCCTTAGTAATAAAGATATTCTCTATATGGGGGGGGGACCAACCCATCTTCTGGTCCCCAATGATGTGTCAAGCTTTTCTCTCTCTCTACCAAATTCTCGGGAGTTTACACTTCCATATTTTTGTGACAAGGCTACCACATATGTCGCAAGGGGCTGCTCTCAAGCTTCAATGGAGGGCTCCATTGCGTAAAGCACGCTCACATTAAAGGAGGTAATGCACTGCCAACCTCTGAAGAGGGGGAGAGGCTGCACTTTTATATACTCCAGCAAGAAGGGGGGGCGCTAGGAGATGAGTGAGGGTGAGAGAGCAAGAGAGAGTGAGATTGCATGGGAAAGTGGGCCACTTGGCTCACTTTCTCATTAATAACTCTAACCCTTCAACTTTCACATTTAAAAACTTTAAAAGGTCCTAAGCTATTAATGAAATGTGCAATTTAACTCACAGCTGCACACATGAATGCTATATATGAAAACATTAGCTGCTCCCCAGCACAATGCCGTATGGGCACCGCTCTGGCATTACCTATTCGCACTTGTCCGGCCATTTGGCCCGGCACAAATAATTTAACTGACTTATCCTAAGGCCTTTAAAAATAATTCTGGGCCTTAGGGTCACTGTTCTAAGGACCCCGTCTCATTCCTGTGCTCGCACTGACTCGCGTAATTTTCTGAGCCTGAAATCTGAGGCTATTGTCTACCCCTTATTAAAGGCCCGATTTCCCAACCACTAGGGCTTCAGGGTATATTTATGCTAGGGTCCACCCTAAAGTGTTCTATGCCACATTCGGACACACCTGAGGCCCTGAACTACTAGTTCTATTCTAATGTGCACACAACTAAATAAATGATTATTTTGTCATAATAATCAATATGTAATTTTCCTAAATGATTTTCTCATATTAAACTGATCATTTAATGTGGGGAAGTGCCAGGGGAGAAAAAGCTAGAATATTGGTTAAGCTAGCAAACCGGCCACAGTAGGGATCCAAAGGAGGGAAAATAGAGATCCAAAGGGGGGGCCATCTGCAAAAGAGCCATGTGCAACAATGGGCTAAAAAGACCCTAAGGTTCAGCCCACTAAGACTTCCAAAATGCTAAGGTTCCAAAATTCAAAGGTTGTGTCCAAAGGTCAACCCTAGGGGAAATTGGATGCTTTGTGTGTACCAAAAAAAGTCTTTGCAATCCCTACATGGGAGGGGGCGAGCCCTTCTTCTAGAGGATGAGAGAGAAAGTCACACACACACACAGGCTCCCTTTACACAAAGGGAATTAGGGACACATGTCAGCTCCCTAGCCCAGATGCCCACAAGGTGTGCCCAATTCCTATTGGATGGCCTTGGAGGTGGACCAATGAAATTTAAGCTAGAGTAAATCTAGTTTAATTAATTTAAAAAACACTTAATAAAAGAACCAATGAGAATTAAGTCTCCTAGATGACTATTGGGCAGTCTCCCAAGGGGTCCAATGAGCCTTCAAGAGCCCAATGGCTTGCCTGATTCCTATTGGCCAGGAGGCAAAGGGGTCCAATGAGAGTTTAATTGAATTATTAATTAACATAAAGCTCTCACAAAAGGGGAAAGGGGGACACATGTCAAAAGGCTATCACTTATGCTGCTTAATGGTGATAGGCTAGCCCTGGGGAGGTCCAATGGGATGAGAGCAAGAGCATTTAGCAAGAGGGCTCACCCAAGAGAGAGAGGGGGCTGATTTTTTGCAAGGCATTATCACACACACACACACA
Source organism: Adiantum capillus-veneris (assembly GCF_014529385.1). NCBI lineage: Eukaryota > Viridiplantae > Streptophyta > Polypodiopsida > Polypodiales > Pteridaceae > Adiantum > Adiantum capillus-veneris. The sequence continues at coordinate 13,865,710 of NC_140944.1, forward strand.
ATCTCATGTGTGAAGAAAGAGAAGACTATCTCTTCCCAAGCTTTAATGGAGAGCTCATCACCTACTCCAAGCTTGTGAGATAGAAGCCTACAACGACACACTCTTGGCTTGTGGATGCAAATCCAACCAAGAGCCAAGCTTCAATGCATGCTCATCTCCTCTACCAAGCTAATTACTAAGCTAAAGCTATGCTAATATGAGTGATTATGTGAGGAGATGTACATCTTTCTCGTAAGATACTCCTCCTTCCTCTCAATCTACTCTCATACCTTGCTAGCTCTCACCATCTTCGAAGGTGTGTGAGGTCTTGGGTCTGAGAACAGGGATAATTCAAGTTGTGTTTGCTAAGTGTTTTGCTTAGTGCATGAAGCTTTCATCTTCATTGCACTAGCTAGTCTTGAAGGAACACAAAGAATTGGATTGTACAATGTCTCTCTTGATGGGAGAAACCATAATACAAAGCCTTTTGGAGGGGGGACCGGCTCCATGCAAATCCGGTCCTCAACTGATGTTATTAGCTTAATTTCTCTCTCTTTTGAAAGTATTGTTGATGCTATCTAACTAGGTGTTATGCTTTTTGTTGCTCTCTCCACCCAAGCACTCTTGTAATTCTCATTAGGAATCTATTCTAATGAAATGCCCACTATGTTCATGCTAATTTCCGCTACACATAAGTTTTTAGACCATTAAATGTTACAATTTTCTAATAAAGAAATCAATTATTTACAAAAACTGACATTGTTACATCCCTCTTGGTTCTAAACAATTGACCTCGACTGTAGACCGTCAACATAACTCTGTAGGATGTCTGGGTAATCCTTGAGATCTGACTTAGTCATCCACTTTGCATCTGAAGGAGTGTAATTCTTGAACTTGACTAAATACTTTCGATGTCTCTCGGACTTTAGTTGTCTCTCTGAGTAGTGTTGTTAGGTGCAGCGGAATAAATGTTTGCGCTTTGCTCAAGATGAATGCTCCGAATTGTGCTCAAGGTTCCTTTTGTTCTTATGGAAGGTAGAGCCTTCCGTTCTTAGTGAGAGAATGCTATGATCACAAACAAAGTGAATGGACACTGTGCGTGCAAGTGTATGAGACTGAGAGATAGAGAGAGAAGAGAGATACGACACCAAAGAAGTTGTAAAAACCTCCTCCAAAGGCCCCACTCTCGTCGGCGAGAGTGGTCTACTTATGATTGCACAATCTGGTACAAATGGTATGCATGAGACTGATGCAAGTCCAGGCTATGTCGACGATGACGACGGTGATGACGAAGTCGACCTAAGGGCTGAAATCTGCAATCTTTCTACTGCTGTCCAAAAACGCTATGGGTTGAAATCTGCTAATCTTCTATCTGCTGAATTCTAACTCTATGTCGGTGACGATGTCAATGGTGACGATGCGACGACGACGCGTTGAAAACGCAGATGCTGAAATCTGCGTTTTCCGGGCTGAAACTGTAAACCTTGCGGAAACTGACCGTGCGGCGAGGAACTGCTGCGAGAAGGTGAGATCTGCGAGGTTCGGGACTTGATCTGCGATGTCTAAAGGCTGAAAACTGAAAACGCTGGTCTTGTGGCTGATCTTGTCGCGATAGATCTGCAAAACGCTGAGGTTGCTGACAGATGCAAAAACGATGGGGGCTGAAATTGGTGTTTCTGTCGCCGGGATTCTGTAGATGCAAAAACGCTAGGCTGATCTGCTGTGGTCTTGTCGCCAGGGATCTGGAAGGGTAAAACGCTGGCTGATCTGTGGTGTCTTGTCCAAAAACGCTAGCCAAGCTGCTGTAGAGCAAAAACGCTAGAAGTCCTTGGGGTCCTGCTGAGAAGGTGCTTGTTGAGCATGTGCTCCTGCTGCCTCTTCTGCCATTGAGTGCTAACTTGGGTTTGCTTATATACAAACTTAGCAAAATTGCCCTACCTACTTTTGTTGGAAAGTCACTTAAATTAATAAGTGAAAAATGTCAAAAATAGTGAAAATAGGCTAAAATCACTAAAAAATTCCCCTAACTGATTCTAATGGATTCTGATGGGAATACTGAGATCATGCTGTGTGTAACCAGGGGATATGTTGCTAATTGGACTATTTTCTTATTTTTAATGATTAATTTCTTTTTCGAGGATATTTTATTGTGTACACTAAGAACTGTTAAAAGATTGTAGCTACAGGAAATGCCATCAAGAACGGACAACTCTGATGTGTCATTTGATGGGTGACGGTAAACATCGCGAAGGAGTTTCCGTAAGTTCGGTGGAAAGGGCCGGGGTACGAATGCCCCTGATGCGTCACATGATGGGTGACGGGTGCACAGAAAGGGGGCATTCCGTAGGCTGAGTAAGAAAATACGCGTAAGAACGCAAGCACAAGAATAAAGATGGGTTCAAAGAAGCTTTTTACGAAAAGCAGGAACATTCGCGGGAGGGCAGATGCTTTCCCGCGAGGAATCTATGTCTGCATTGCATCTGTGCCGTGTTCTGCACCCGGGGACACCTGGAATGTGTTCGTGTAGCATTGTTTTCACTAACTGAGTGAGTTTTTAAAGTTTAAACAAGTTCACACTTTATTTTATAAAGTGGCCGGTCACTCCTCTTATAATAAAATAAAGCAATGCTCTTCAAAAATCCTACGTTAAAAAAACTCTACAGAAAAAGCCTACGAGTTAGCAATGAGAATTTGGAGCAGTCATTGCGGAGGAAATTCAGCAAGTGTTCACTGTCGACGGAGTACGGAGGTCGCTTTTCCGAGCAAGGAGCGACAGGCATAATTTGTCGATACGCATTGCGAGTTGTTGCTTTGTGTGGCTTGTTTTGCAGGAATCTCCCTTTTTTTCGGGAAGTCCCTCACGGGAAGTACGGCTTCGCGCCTAAGTCCCTCACGGGAAGTACGGCTTCGCGCCTAAGTCCCTTACGGGAAAGTATGGCCTCGTGCTTGTATACGACTCTCCCTGAATAAAGAATACTCTTGACGGGGGGAGGGGGGACCAGCCCATCTTCTGGTCCCCAATACTGTGTCGATCTTCTTCTTTCTCTCACATTTGCAAAGTTATTTAATTTTCAGATTTTTAAGTGCTCGTGTACGCTCCCGTATTGTGACAGGATATGCATCTACACTAAGTGACTGGGCATGCACGGTCTACGAATAGACTCACAAAAGTGCCAGATCACTTCTAATCTAGACTGACTGGACTGACTGAAACCTGATCATGTTGTAGCTTGTCCACTGACACATAGGGTTGGATGTGTCACGTGACAAGTGTATTATCTGTTCTGGTTGAAGGATTTCCTCTCTCTTCGACTTCTGGAGGATCTTCTTGTGTTGGAGCCACTAGAGGAGGACCAACATATGGTCGGAGGAGACCTGCATAAAAAGCATTATGGATGTGTCAATGAGAAGGCAAACCAAATCTAAAAGTCAATTCATTGACTTTATCTATAATCTTGAAAGGGCCAAAATCCTATGGGAAAGTTTAACAACCTTCCCTTTACCGAATTGCTTTTTTAATCTAGCTTTCTCAAACTTAAGTAGGACATATTGTCCTTTCTCAAGATTGAGAATCCTTCTATGCTTATCTGCTTTTCTCTTCTGCTATCGCTTGTTTTACTTGTTGATAGGTAGTATCAATATCACGCACAAATTCGTCTCTTTGGTAATCCAAAAGGGTTTAAGAGTGGCTTCCTATATATGATTTCGAATGGAGCTTTACCAGTTGAGAAATGTATGATATTATTATACGCAAACTCAACTAACAGTAAGTACTGTTCCCATTCGGATTGTCTTTCTGAAACATAGCACTTGAGAAGGTCTAAAACAGTGGCATTAGCGATTTCGCTTTGACCATCTGTTTGAGAGTGATAAGCTAATGAAAAATCGAGCTTAGTTCCCAAATTTTCGAATAGTGCTTGCCAAAATAAACTAGTCATGCGAGGATCCTATCGCTGACATCAGTTTTTGGTAGTACATGATGTTTAAAAATCTAAGCTAGAAATATTCTAGCCATGTGATCAGCTTTGATCGTCTTCTTAACTCGAAGGAAATGTGATTGCTTACTGAATTTGTCCACTATAGTCCATATTGCATCATTTCCATTCTTGGATCTAGGAAGATCCGTAATAAAATCCATGGCAATACTTTCCCATGGCATGTTAGGCATAGGAAGTGGCTTGAAGCTTGCCATAAACTTTATGTCGGTCATATTTCGCTTTTTGGCATACTAAACACTCGCGTACATATTTTTCAATGTTTGCCCTGAGTGTTGGCCAAAAGAAATATGTTTCGAGAGCACTAGTGGTAGCAGCGATTCCCCAATGTCCGGCATAGGGAGAATTATGTGCTTCATCCATCACCTTCTGTCTTAAGGGTTGAGCTATGCATATTGCTTGTTGCTGATATAGTGTATCATCCCTAATGGAATAAGGTGACCTTGAATGACCAGCTTGAAGATCTGCCCAGATTGTAGCGAAGTCTGGATCTTCATGATACATCTCACTGAGAGATTCTAGTTCCTCATGATAAATAGTTATCATTGCATTGATATTTGGACGTCTAGAGAGGGCATCTGCAACCGCATTCTTTGTTCTAGAAGTGTGTAAAATCTGAAAATGAAACATTGAAAGAAAGTTCACCCATCTTGTAGCGAAGACTCTGATGTATGTTTTGATTATGAAATCGGCTCCTAAAAGATAATGTTTCCAAATGGAAAGAGCATGAATTACTGCCATTAGCTCTTTCTCATAAATGGAAGCATGCAACTCTGCATCTTTAAGGCGTCGACTTTCATAGGCTATGGCGTGACCCTCTTGGTTCAAAACTGCTTCTACACAATCTCCAGATGCATCGTCGTACACCTCGAAAGGTTTGTGAAGATCAAGGACGATGAGAACAAGTCCGTGGCAGAGTAGATATTTAAGCTTTTCAAAAGCTTGTTTTTGTCCAGATCCCCAATGGAATGGAATCCGCTTCTTTGTCAAATCATGGAGAGGACCGGCTATGGAGGCAAAGGCTCAAATGAAACGCCGATAATAGGAACAGAGGCCGAGAAAACTTCATACGTCATGTACTGTAGTTGGTGTAGGCCATTCTACAACTGCTTGAATCTTATCAAGGTCCATTCTCACCTAGTTGTGAGATACTAGTGAATTTGTTTTAGAAAGAACTCACTGTTCTTAGCATTCACAAATGATTTGTGTTTGCGTAATTCTTCAAACACTTGTAACTTATCAAGAATGTCATCAATCAGAGGGATTGGAAATCGATTCTTGATTGTGATCTTGTTTAGAGATCTATAATGTATGCACATGCGGAATGTGCCATCCTTTTTCTGTACTAGCAAGCCAGGTGAACAACATGGAGACGTACTAGGCCTTATTAGATCCTTCTCCAAAAGTTCATTAACCTGTTTGAGGATCTCCTCTTGCTGCATTAGACTAACTCGATAAGGGGGCTGATTTGGAGGAGAGCTTCCTAGGATCAAATCGATTGTATGATCCTCACGTCGAGAGGGTGGAAGTTCATTTGGAAGTTCATCTGTAAGACAGTCTTCAAAACTTTCTAACTACTTAATTCTTTTTTGCTCTGAAGAGGAAGAAAGTTGTGAAGAAGACAAATCTCTCTCTTTCTTGCAAAAATCAAGTACGTTGAAACACACTTTTTTATTATTTTCTTAAGTGCAATGTGGTTGGCAATAGGAATTCGCCAATCACCTGCATCCGCAATTACAACATATTGCTTTCCTTTGTGGTCAAAGGACAGAGATTTCTGAACATAATCAAGAATGGGATGCACCTTGTAGTGCCATGGCATCCCCAAGATGACATCACATCCTTCAAGTGAAGCTAGTAAAAAGATTCTTGATCTTTGTAGTTATCTACTTTTTAATTCAGCTTCCTTATGATTGGAGTAGAATTGGAGTTTTGCCCTTTGAAAGCAGATGTTGCTTGAATAGAAACTCCAAAACGGTTGTGCTGTAAATTGAGATCTTCGGCTAACTTCGTAGAGGTGAAGTTATCCGTGCTACCTAGATCAAACGGGATAATGGCATGCCAGCGTAACCGCGAAACGTGTTTCAGCCAAAACGGGTGAAATGGCCGAAATGTTTCACATGCAAGGTGAAACGCCTCGAGTGAAACGCCTGAAATAAAGAATTTCCTTTAGAGAATTTGGCCATTAAAAAGTTATTTATTTATTGTGTATATGCTATTTCAAGGTTAACATAGTATGTGTTTCTACTCACTGCACTATGAACACCTATTTTGTCGATACATAACTCTATATATACACAAAATTGGCGTTTTGGTCAAACGTTTCAGTGAGGCCTTAGCCTAGAGTGAAACGTTTCGGGGTGAAACGTTTCGCGGTTACGCTGGGGCCTGTTGATTGTTGATGATATCCCATGCTTTGAGAAGAGATCTTTCTTTCCCATCCTTAGTTGTATTCCTTGTACATCTGTGATTGCATTGGAAGAAGGTGGTTGCGGAGTTTTAGTAGGGCAATCACCCTTCATATGTCCAATTTGTCCACACTTGAAGCATCTTCATTCATTGATGTAGGTTCTCAATACACCAAGAGAGAGGTATTTCCCTTTCTTGGGCTGATTTGGCTTTGCTTCTGCATCGGAGGCGGCGGTTCTTTTCTTCTTTTGAGAAGAAGCAATGGAAGTAGGTTGTTTTGGAGAGCCTTCTGCTTGGCATGAAAGGTGCTTTGCTCCATCTTCCTAAGAGTTCCCTTCTCGTGTATAGCATCAGCTATACGAGCTGATTCCATAAGTATTTGTAGGTTGCCTTGAGGATAAAGCTTCATAGCCTTTTGCAAAGCTTCATGCAACCCGGCTTCAAATTTCCTCATCTTCTCTAAACCTTCAATCTTCTTGAATGGGGTAACTTTCAAGAGAACGTCCCAAAACTTTTCCACATATTGTGGAACAGTTTCGTTCCCTAACCAAGAAAGTCGATCCCATTCTTTCTTTACTTCTTTCTCATAATCTAGAGGGAGAAATTGAGCATAGAACTCCTTGAAGGCAATCCAATCTTGAGGCTTGCGTTTTTCAAGGATCAGAGTTAGCCACCAACTAACTGGTGGCTGTGCCTTTCAGGTACATGCTGACACGGCGAAGCTTGGACCTTTCCTTAAAGTTCCCTTCAGCAAATGAAACTTCAAACTAGCGGATGAAAGCTAAAGCTTTGTGGTTATCCCGCCGTCCGTTGTAGTTCTCGAATTTCACATCTTTGTCACCTGACTTGAATGATTTCTGCTTGTGGTGCTTCTTCTTATGATGCTCCTCCTCCTTTCAATTCCTTGTAATTAGGAGCTCTATCCTTTGACTGCACTTCCTGCTGCGGTGAATCGTCAAGGAACGTGTCCTCTGGAGAGACTGTCATCCAGATCCTTTGAAACCAGCCTATTCAATCCAAAAAGGGCGGTAGACTTTACTTTAAACCTTGATTTAGCTTTCACCCATTATTAGTCGTCTATTTTACCTGTACTTTCAAGACACAACAAAGGGGAGAGGGATACAGGCTGCTAGATTGCACCTGTATGAGTAGACAGACACCAGATTGGCCCCTAACTTAGGCGCCCCTTTCGGTATTTCTTTATTGTTCAAAAGAGGGAATAAACGCTGTGGTTCCTACAAGCTGCCCCGCACAAACTCGGCTGAATTTCCACTGTTCCAGCCCGATTTCGGCAGCATAACTGTACTAGAACCCTTCACGGTCAGTATTCCCACGCATTGACTGACTTTCCCGACGCATACGGGCACTTTGCAAAACCTGGCGAGAATCTGCAGCACGCTGAATTCTCTGTTTTCAGCCCTGAAAATGCGCCAGATCGCCTGTACAGCGGTCCCCTTACGTCCCCGAACCTCCTGGGGGTATTAGGGTCCGTTTAGGGCCAAAACCCTAAACCTGCAAAAATACACAGCAGGCTGTAATTCGCTGTTTCGGGCTCCGTTTCGCGTGCCGGTCGCATCCCTAGCAAGTCCTCGAGCTCCCGCACCTGTAGGGCTACTTGCCCTTTGAATCGGACGAGATTTCTGGCGTGAAACCTCTCCGAATTCACCTGTACCTGCGGGGGGATTAGCCGCTAGCTAATCCAGTACCTGTGCAAGAGGCTCTTGCCTCGGCAATCGCGCATGAACCCACACAACTGTACATTGGTCAAATGAAGAGCCCACTAGAGGGGCATAACATACTGCCAAAGGGGAGAGAGAGGGCAGTGCGTAGCGTGCAGGGCATCACTCCTGGCACCGCACTGTGCATAAGAGGGAAAGCAAGCACTCCATAGCTCTTAACCTGTGACAAAATCAGCAAATGAGCCCTTCTTCCCTTCAAATTCAGCGCCAACTCTCTCTTGCATTAGAAACTGCACCAGAATGTGCCACTTGGCACATTTACAAGCATTTTCCCGTTTCGGGGTTGCCGCCTAAAAATATCCCAACCGGTTGCCCAGTTGACTTCACGGCAGAGTAAGAAAATGTTCCCTTTGTCATTCCGGAGGTAATGACGCCAACACATTTTCAGGTCCCAAAATAGCAGTTCCCTAATTTTTAGGAGATGCTGCCATTGTATCTTTCTAGGTCATCCGACCCTCTTTGTACACTGCGGCCACATCCAGAATTGAAATGTAGCCTCTGTAGCAAAGGATTCCACTTTGGCTAGTCAATGACCCCACTTGGCTAACCATAGTCCTTGTCCAACCTTAGTGCTCTCTTGCCCTCAAGCCTAGACTCCCTCTGGACAGTTCCACACTAGCTATGCAATGCAGGGCAGTTAGATTTCCCGAGGGGTGTTTCCAAAAAGTGAAAGTAAATAGATAATAAGAAAGAAATCAACAAAAAGGATAGATAGTAGTCACACGCTGGTGACATACCCCCCTCTTGAAATCTCAAACGTCCTCGTTTGCATCTATGTCGTACATGCTCACTGTCAACACTGATGTATTCAACACCTGTCGACACATATACGACACATACATGCTCATTGTCAACCCTGGTGTATTCAACACCTCGTCGACTCATGTATTGCCTGCGTGTGAACCCTGTCCCAATGACATAGTGGTAGCTTCGCACTCTGCCATTGCTTTGAGTCACTAACTTTCCAATGACAAAATGGTAGCTGCACATTTTGCCACTGTCTTATAGTACACGTTGGATCCCGTAACACTTTCGAGCATACCCAAACCGACAGTTTAAGAATGCAGTTACACATGTACTCTTCAATAGAAGCAATCACTGTATCCTTGACAAACTGACAAGAAATACTCACTTCTATAGCACTAATCAAACTTTTGGACATTCCATAAGAGCAATTGCCAAACTGACAATCTGTACAGCTCTAACATTCATGTAACAGGTATTTGATTTGAGCTCACTTTAAATACCATGTACATTATTTGTTTCAGAAGCCATTGTCACACTGACAATCCATGTAGCTTTGAAAGTCAAGGGGTCAAGGTAGGTTGCAAATCGAAGGCTTCCAGGTAAAGTGTTAACACAGTTGGTGACTCTGCAAGTTCACCTTCTTCCATCCACTTAGCATCCATTGGTGGATAGTTTCTGAACTTTACCAAGTAACGCCTAGCAACCTTGCCTTTCACTTTCCTTTCTTTGTGTGCCAAAATCTGTTCAGGGACCAAGATCTCGTCAAGTTCCTCGACTTCCGGCTGATCTTCAGCTGGCATATCTTCTGGCACATCACCCACATAGGGTCTGAGAAGACTCACATGAAACGCATTGTGAATCTTCCAATTGTCAGGCAATTTCAGCCTATATGCAACATCACTGATTATGTCGCATACTTGAAAAGGCCCATAGTAACGCATGCTGAGCTTTGGAAATAGTCTTTCCTTGCCCTTCATCTTCTTTAACCTTGCCTTTTCAAAGCGTAAAAGCACCCAATCACCAAGTGAATATACCACTTCACGGCGGTGACGATCAGCTGCTTTCTTTTGCTTTGCCTGAGTCCTTTCTAAGGCCACTTTGACCTTCTTGTACATTTCATCCATGTCCTGAACATACTTATCTGCTTCAAATATCTTGTCCTTTGTATGCAGTATGGGAGGAACTTTCTTGCCACCTTCAACTATCTCAAAGGGTGCCTTGCCAGTTGATGAATGCACTGTATTATTGTATGCATACTCCACCAATGGCAAATACTGCTCCCACTTTCCTTTATGCTCTGACACATAGCACTTCAGCAGATCTAGGACAGTAGAATTTGCCTCTTTTGACTGCCCATCTGTTTGAGGATGAAATGACGAAGAGAATTTGAGCGTGGTACCCATATTCTCAAACAAGCCTCTCCAGAACAAACTAGTCATGCGTGGATCACGGTCGCTAATAATCGACTGTGGCATGCCATGATACTTGAAAATATTGCTCATAAACAAGCGTGCCATCTGATCTGGCTTTATCTTCTTCCTGACAGGAATAAAATGAGCCTGTTTGCTGAATCTGCAAATAATGGTCCAAATACCATCATTTCCTGTCTGCGTTCTTGGAAGATCAAAGATAAAATCCATAGCAATACTTTCCCATGGTTTATCTGGAATAGGTAGTGGTTGCAATAACCCTAGTGCCTTTTGCCTGTCAAACTTGACCTTTTGGCATATTAGGCATTCTCGCACAAAGGCATCCACATCTCTTCTCAATGTAGGCCAGTAGAAGAATGTCTCAACCGCTTTAACTGTAGCATCGATACCACGATGCCCTGCATACGGTGGGACATGACTCTCTTCCATAACTTTGCGTCGCAATGGCTTTGTGACACACAATCTGCCATGCATCATCATGAACCCATCTTTAAGAAGATAGTGTTCATGACGTTGTCCATCCATTAGTTGCTCGAAGACCCTTGCAAAAGCTTCATCATTTGCATACTGTTCTCTCATATCATCAAGTTCATGATGATGAGGAATCGACACAGCTGAAATTTGTGGCTTCCTTGACAAGGCATCAGCCACAACGTTCTTCTTGCCTTCCACATGCACAATCTGAAAATGGAACATGGACAAAATATTTGCCCATCGCATATGCTTTTCAGATAACTTTGTTTGTGTCAAGAAGTATCGCAAGGTCTGATGATCCGTTTGGACAACGAAATCTGCACCTAGCAGGTAGTGTTTCCAACTTAAGAGCGCATGAATCACAGCCAGTAACTCTTTCTCATAGACCTGCATGGTCATCTCTGGCCCTTGCAAAATTCTGCTCTCATAGGCTACTACCCTGCCATCTTGCATTAGCACTGCACCAATGCTACTACCGCAGGCGTCACATTGGACCACAAATGACTTCCTAAGATCTGGCAACACAATGACTGGATCTGAAGTCATCTTTTCCTTTAAGAGATTAAAAGCTGAAATCTCTTTCTGTGTCCATCTAAAGGTGACTGCCTTCTTTTGAAGAGCATGTAAAGGTGAAGCAATCTCAGCGAAATTTCGGATAAACCTTCTGTAATAGGAGCATAGTCCCAAAAAGCTTCGGACATCATGCACCGTCTTCAAATTTGGCCATGACTTGATCGCTTCAACTTTTGCAGGATCCATTCTGACACCGTCCTTTGAGACAATGTGTCCCAGAAAGTGAATCTCTTCCAGAAAAAACTCACTTTTCTTTGCATTGATGAGCAACCTATGACTGCGTAGCTCTTTGAACACAATGGCCAAGTGATGCCTATGCTCCTCTTCATTCTTTGAATAGACTATCATGTCATCAAAGAACGTACCAACAAACTGTTGGTGTGGACGGAAAATTCTGTCCATCATCCTATTAAACGTAGCAGGAGCATTTGTGAGACCAAAGGGCATCACTAAAAATTCGTAAAGACCAAACGTCGTTCTAAAAGCAGTCTTGTGCACATCCTCTGATCTAATGCGGATCTGATGGTACCCACTCTTTAGATCTATCCTGCTAAACATAGCTGCTCCTTCTAATTTGTCCATAATATCATCAATTCTAGGTATAGGAAACCTATTCTTGATGGTATTCTTGTTCAGTGCACGGTAGTCGATGCACATACGCCATGAGCCATCCTTTTTCTGCACCAACAACACTGGAGAACAGAATGGAGATGAACTGGGCTGAATCAGCCCCTTTTCTAACAACTCCTGTACTTGGCCCATTATCTCTTTCTGCTGAGCCGCACTAACCCTATACGGAGGCTTATTTGGTGGGCTACAGCCTGGCACCAAATCTATCGCATGGTCCTCGGGTCTCTCTGGCGGTAATTGAGACGGTAATGAATCGGAAAAACAGTCACTATACTGTTGTAAAAACATTGACCTTTCTTTATCTAGCACAGATAAATTTGATTCATCACAATCTGACACTTCACGTGCAAAAACCAAGTACGCAGAAAGATGCTTTTTCATTACAGAAGTAATAGCAGAAGCTGATACAGTAGGAATAGACTCCCCTTTAAGCTTTACATCCAGAATGTGAGTCTTTCCCCTGCTCTGTACAGTGATCTTTTTGTTGTAGGCATCCATGATTCCCTGTACACGAAATAACCAAGGAATACCTAACAACACATCACATCCGTCCAGTGGCATGATGTAAAATTCTTCAGCATCTACATAGGACTGGATATGTAGACGCAACATTCCAATGATGGGTGTCACAGCCTCTGTATGGCCAGGACATGCCAAACCTGCCTCTGCTGTATACCCCATCTCTTCAGGTCTGATTCCCAACTTTGAAGCCAATTCTGGGGAAATAAAGTTGGCTTTGGCACCTGGATCAAAGAAGATAAGCACTGTTTGATCCCTAACCTTTCCCCATGCTCTGCAAAGCTCACTTGCATCTGAATTTGGCTTGTCGCCCACCATATCTGGCACTAGACCAGCCATGGGCTTCTTTCCTTTCTTGTCCTCCTTGTCTTCAGAATCAGCTGGCCTTTTCTTTGTAGGACAGTTGTAAGCAATGTGGCCAGGCTGCTCACATATAAAGCATTTGTTCTCTGTCCTCAGGACCTTCTTTTGCTCTTCTGACTTGCGAGGAAAACGTCTTTTCCATTTCTTTGCTGGTCCTTTTTCTGATTCAGCCGTAGCTTTATCTTTCCCTGCGTTGGCTGACTCCTGAGTCCCTTTAGGAGCCTCATTGGGAACATGCTTCTTGGCTGAATTTTTCTTGCCTGATCCTGCCTTGACGCCAGTGTTAAATTCACAATCTTCTCCCTTGAGCAAACCATTGCCAGTGTTTGCTACCTCGATGAGCTGCGTCAAGGTAGTGACTTTTGTCTTCGTGCAGTATTTTCTCAATCCTTTAGGTAGGCCACAACAGTATTTTTCAATCTGTTCTGTCAATGGCACAAACCTATAGGAAGTTACTGGAAGTAGAGCTTTCCAAAACTTCCGATTGTAATCATCCAGATTTCTGCAAGTGGCAGCATTTAGCTGGTGCCATTCTGTCATGACATCTGCTTCAAAATCATCAGATAACCATGCTGCTGCAAAAATCTGCTTGAAGTAAATCCATGTGGACGGAGCTTGCCCTTGAAGCAATAAAGTTGTCCACCATTGTCCCGCATTGCCTGTCAAGAAAGTGGCTGCCTTGCGGACCTTTGAAGCCTCTGTAAAGTTTCCCCCTGCATAGGCCTTGTCAAACTGCTGGAGGAATGAAAGAGCCTTCTTCCTGTCATCAAACCCTGTAAAGGTCGTGAATGACACTCCTTTGCCACCTTCTTTGTACGGAGTTGGCCTCTCCAGCGGCGTTAAATTGTCATATGGAAGTGACTGAAACATGGGAACACTATTAGGGTTCATCTGTGTTCCTTGGCCGTTATTAACTTGACTTGGAAACGCCATATTTGGCTGCTGATTTGTAATTCCAGCCATACCAAAATTTGCTTGTGGCATCCCAAATTGTCCCTGAGTGCTTTGAAACCCTGGTTGCATACCCATGACACTGTACATGGGATTAGGCATCATCGTTTGAGCACCCGCAAACACTGTTCCTGGCGTATAAAACTGATTTCCAGGTGCATGACCAGCCATGCTCTGGAATACCGATCCACCTCCAAAATAGCCAGGGTGTACTGAAGGTGGTGGGAAGACTTGTTGCATAGCCTGTAGGTTGCTTCCCTGCCCATTAGAACCAGCTATAGGCTGTTGAAAGGTGGCGGGCTGAACTGGTACAGCTTGAAAGACTGGCATCTCAGCCACCTGTTCTTGCACCTTAGGCATAGGTTGTCGAGACTGCATGTTCTCCGTCAAGTGTACAGGTGTTTCCATTGACTGTGCGGTATGAATCACCTGTGCTCGAGCCTTAACAAGCTTTTGAATATGATCCAGTGACCCAACTTGCTGAGACGGAACAGGAGGTTGCAGAAAGGCTAAAAACCTCGGATTCTGCATTACTTGTGTAAACATAGCCAAAGCAGTAGCCAACTGGGTCCTGAATATATCGTCATCTGTCTGTGGTGGTCTTGACGACTCACCCACTTCATGTGTCTGTTGACCCTGTGAAGAGGAAACCTCTTCAGTCACATCATCTGGTCTGTCAGCCATAATTACAATTCCCTGTGTCTGGTCTATGATCCCTTGTGTCTTCAAGCCCAAAACTGACCAAGGCTCACTTCTATGGGAAAAAGTGATATAATCCCGTCGATGGAACCATGAAACCGGCCTATTCAATCCAAAAAGGGCGGTAGACTTTACTTTAAACCTTGATTTAGCTTTCACCCATTATTAGTCGTCTATTTTACCTGTACTTTCAAGACACAACAAAGGGGAGAGGGATACAGGCTGCTAGATTGCACCTGTATGAGTAGACAGACACCAGATTGGCCCCTAACTTAGGCGCCCCTTTCGGTATTTCTTTATTGTTCAAAAGAGGGAATAAACGTTGTGGTTCCTACAAGCTGCCCCGCACAAACTCGGCTGAATTTCCACTGTTCCAGCCCGATTTCGGCAGCATAACTGTACTAGAACCCTTCACGGTCAGTATTCCCACGCATTGACTGACTTTCCCGACGCATACGGGCACTTTGCAAAACCTGGCGAGAATCTGCAGCACGCTGAATTCTCTGTTTTCAGCCCTGAAAATGCGCCAGATCGCCTGTACAGCGGTCCCCTTACGTCCCCGAACCTCCTGGGGGTATTAGGGTCCGTTTAGGGCCAAAACCCTAAACCTGCAAAAATACACAGCAGGCTGTAATTCGCTGTTTCGGGCTCCGTTTCGCGTGCCGGTCGCATCCCTAGCAAGTCCTCGAGCTCCCGCACCTGTAGGGCTACTTGCCCTTTGAATCGGACGAGATTTCTGGCGTGAAACCTCTCCGAATTCACCTGTACCTGCGGGGGGATTAGCCGCTAGCTAATCCAGTACCTGTGCAAGAGGCTCTTGCCTCGGCAATCGCGCATGAACCCACACAACTGTACATTGGTCAAATGAAGAGCCCACTAGAGGGGCATAACATACTGCCAAAGGGGAGAGAGAGGGCAGTGCGTAGCGTGCAGGGCATCACTCCTGGCACCGCACTGTGCATAAGAGGGAAAGCAAGCACTCCATAGCTCTTAACCTGTGACAAAATCAGCAAATGAGCCCTTCTTCCCTTCAAATTCAGCGCCAACTCTCGCTTGCATTAGAAACTGCACCAGAATGTGCCACTTGGCACATTTACAAGCATTTTCCCGTTTCGGGGTTGCCGCCTAAAAATATCCCAACCGGTTGCCCAGTTGACTTCACGGCAGAGTAAGAAAATGTTCCCTTTGTCATTCCGGAGGTAATGACGCCAACACATTTTCAGGTCCCAAAATAGCAGTTCCCTAATTTTTAGGAGATGCTGCCATTGTATCTTTCTAGGTCATCCGACCCTCTTTGTACACTGCGGCCACATCCAGAATTGAAATGTAGCCTCTGTAGCAAAGGATTCCACTTTGGCTAGTCAATGACCCCACTTGGCTAACCATAGTCCTTGTCCAACCTTAGTGCTCTCTTGCCCTCAGGCCTGGACTCCCTCTGGACAGTTCCACACTAGCTATGCAATGCAGGGCAGTTAGATTTCCCGAGGGGTGTTTCCAAAAAGTGAAAGTAAATAGATAATAAGAAAGAAATCAACAAAAAGGATAGATAGTAGTCACACGCTGGTGACATCCTTCATGAAAGAAAACTAAGGACAATCAGGAGGATCTTGCTATTGAACCTTTGGATTAAACCGCACATGACGTTCTGCACGCTTCTTCTGTCTCTCGTGCATGCGGGAGGTTCCAATTAAAGAATCTTTCTTTGGTTCTTGCATCTTTGGGTTCTACGGAATTTCTCTCGACCACATCGGCACTCTCTCCTTCCCTTTCTCAAGGGTGCGGAGAATCTTCTTTTGGATGGGAGAGAGCTTTTTGCAACTCTCCGACCTACTGCTGAAGAGAGTGAACTCTATCTCACGTCCTTCCATTTCTGCAGTCTCCCAAGAGTCGTCAATCCCTTAAGAAAGAGAGAGATGACCTTGCTCCGATACCACTGTCACAAAAATACGGAAGCGTAAACTAACTTTTAAATTGCAATTCATATGGTCAAGAGGATTTGGTGCAAGAGAAAGCTTGACACATCATTGGGGACCAGAAGATGGGTTGGTCCCCCCCCCCCCCCCCCCCAATAAAGAGAATATCTTTATTACGAGGGGAGATTCTTGGGGCATCGCCCCTCCTCTTTTCTTCTTTGTTGTGTTCTGACTACTGACTGAGAGAGTGTTTCCACTCTCCTACTGCTAAGAGGACTTCCCCTCTTCTGCAAGCCTTGTTGGAAGCTCTCTTCAGGAGAGTAGCTTGTCGGAAGCTCTCACAACGGAGAGTCTATCTTCCACTATGTGTTGCCCTTCATGTGCAATCATTCATGCATCGAACTCGAGAGAAACAAGCAAAATGCACGCACATATGCTTGCTGTAATTTTCTACACATAACCTGAAATTCTTACCTGTGCACGCTCCTATGCCAAAACGAAGACCTTCTTCGCGATGGAATCGCACCAAACCTTGCGTAGGCGTAGGATAAGTAGAGAGGAGTGAAATTCTATGAGTTATCCGCTAAAAACAGCCCTAGTCGAGGTGATTAGGGGCTGAAAACAGAGAATTTACAACCACCGCACTCTATGGAGAGAGTGTCTACTACAACTTCTCGCGATGAATCTTCACCAAACGGTGGCTATGGCTATGAGAGCCCTTGTTCTAGACAATGGGAGGGCTCCATCACGTAGAGCACACTCACATTAGGGGGGGTAATGCACTACCAACCTCTGAAGAGGGGGAGAGGTTGCACTTCTATATACTCCAGCAGGAAGGGGGGACGCTAGGAGATGAGTGAGGGTGAGAGAGCAAGAGAGAGTGAGATTGCATGGGAAAGTGGCACATTTTCTCATTAATGACTCAACCCTTCAACTTTCGCATTTAAAAACTTTAAAAGTTCCTAGGCTATTATTGAGATGTGCAATTTAACTCACAACTGCACACATGAATGCTATTTATGAAAACGTTAGCGGCTCCCGTGCACAATGCCGTACCAGCATTGCTCCAGCATTACCTGTTCGCAATTGTCTGGCCATTTGGCCTGGCACAAATAATTTATGGCTTATCCTAAGGCCTTTAAATATAATTATGGGCCTTAGGGTCAATGTTCTAAGGACCCCATCACATTCCTGTGCTTGCACTGACGCGCGTAATTTTCTAAGCCTGAAATCTGAGGCTATTGTCTACCCCTTATTGAAGGCCCGATTTCCCAATCACTAGGCTTCAAGGTATATTTCTACTAGGGTCCCCCCTAAGGTGTTCTATGCCGCATTCGAGCACACATGAACCCTAGAACTACTAGTTCTATTCTGATGTGCACACAACTAAATAAATAACTATTTTCTAATAAAGAAATTAATTATTTACAAAAACTGACATTGTTACAATTCTTATCTCCAATCGTGATCGAGTTCATTCTGGAGCTGTCATGCTCCCAATTCGTTATCATCTCATTCTCGATTTCACCTATTATTTGTACATAAATCAGAGTCACCTTCGGGAATTCCTGTTTCAGAATTATTCATACAATCTACACATCAATATCTTTTTTGATTTTCTATCCAGTATCTGTTCTGGAGCAAGTATCTCCTCGCCCAGTTCTATTTCAGTATGTCAGTCGTTCTCATTCTTGTGCCTTTCTAGGTCACCGTGCAGATATATGTCCTTGTTCCCCAGAGTCAAAACACTTTCTCGTCTTGAGATATTCTTCTTTCTATTTCTCCGTCGACGGGGACATGCATCTTTCTTTCCTCTTCTTCTCTCATCACTTGTCGAACGTTGATCTGTTGGATAAGTCAAGTTACCTGAATGCATAGCAAACCCTTGCTTAGCATGCCCCATCAACTGCTGTATGGACTCAGATTTTTGTAACAAACGGTAATCTCATATCTCTTTGAGTAGTCCACAGCAAAATCGCTCGATTTTTTTGCTTAAAACTGATCTTTTTAAAGGATGAAATAGGTAGGAAAACATCCCAAAATCTCTCACAATAAGTATCCATAGTATCTGCCTTGGCCATCCGAAGATGATTCCAGGCAATAATCACATCACGTTCGTACTCTTGAGTGAGCCACGAGGAAATAAAAAGTATTTTGAACTTTAGCCACTTTGTCGGTGCTTCTTTTCGTAACAGAAGAGTGGACCACCATGTCTGTGCATTTTCTTTCAAGTAGGATGCTACCCTTCTAATCTTGAATTGCTTTGAATAGCTCCAAAAACAGCTATGTCAAACTGTTGAATAAAAGCGAGGGCCTTGTGTGCATCTCGAAAACCTGAAACGGTATTTCATTGCTTGTCCGCCCTCCTTGAATTCTTTGATCTTCTTGCTCTTATCTTCGAGAAAGTCATATTGATTGGCTCTATAAAAGTGCTTCCTCTTAGAATAAAACATCTGGTCATCAAAGTCCGAACTCTCAAAAGAGCATGAACCCTCCTCAAAACTGTCAAAAAATTTCCGAGATCTACGGTGGGACCTGCTTTTCTTGGCCTTCTTCTTGTTCTTTCCATGTCTTTGGTTCTTCTGTCATTTCTTGCCCTTTCTGTCCTCATCACTGGAATCAGAAGAGAAAGAGCTATCATAACCCTTATTGCGTCTCTTTGGAGGCTTCGTGGTCTTCAATATTTGGTTAACTCCTCATTCGATCACATCATCGAGTTCAGCTTCAATGCACATTCGCAGGTGGTTTCTTCAGTGCGGACTTTAATGGTGAATCGATGGCTATATGAGGGGCATTGGGTTCTTCTTTAAAAACTCAAAAGAAATTTTACATGAAAAGCTTGTAACTCAAAAGTTGTTGGCCCAAAAGCAACCAGCGTGATTCACGGAAATCCATACAGCCTACCACGTGGCAAAACCCAAATCGTGGAAGTCCGTATTGCTGCCGCGTCAGCATTGTCATCACTGTCAACGCAAAATGCGGGCGTGCCGTACAATTCTGCCATGTCATCAACTCGTACAATCTACCACGTCATCAGTTTGCAATAGCACCTAGTACAAGTGCATCTAACTCTTGGTCGCCATATCTAAGAACATAGGATTCCTTCCCCAAAAGCCCAGAAAAGGGATGCTGCATCCAACATATGTTGCCTCTACATCAACTTTCTCTTGCACTTGCTACTATTCCTGTTGCTAAATCTGATGATGCTCGTTAGTAACTGAGTTGGGTCCCTTCTTGTTACTAGAATCTTGGCCACTTTCACCTTGGCTTGGACTTTCAACTGAGAGCTTTGGCTCACTTCCTAACCACGTATATATAGGCACTTGGCCCTTTGCTTTTACAAGGAGCTCAAAAGCCCATAGAGTCAACTCCCTTTTGAAAATGGTCGCCCCAAAAAGCTCTCGAAGTCAACGCTTTCAATAATTGGATTAAAAAGCTCTCCCAGCCTAAAATTTTCCACGTCAACAGCATCCGTACTGCCACGTTACCCTCTGCCAAAGTGCCACATCAACAACCTACGGTTGTCCTTGTTTTGCGGCAAAAAAAAGGGCTACATTTTGTAGGTGGCTGCACGCTCCCTTGGCTCCCATGGGTCACCGCTCTTCTCTTCCTCCTTCGGCAGGCATTGTCATGCCACCTCACCAAGTAGAGAGAGAGAGAGAGAGAGAGAGAGAGAGAGAGAGAGAGAGAGAGAGAGAGAGAGAGAGAGAGAGAGAGAGAGAGAGAGAGAGATGAAATGAATTGAAATGTTATATTAACGTCTTCAAAAGGCCAAAATGACCTATGAGACCAGAGCGTTACAATGTGGTGGATCTGATACAAAGTCAGAGTACCAGAATGAAATGACAAAATGATAAAATAAAAATACTATGGAATCCTAAACTGGTAGGTGTGAACTAAGCAGCTAGCCAGGATAGCTAAATCACAAGTCACAAGAGATCCAGCATTAGTCACTAGCAGATCTCATCAATCTCCTCCATGGTCAGCAGTCTGACCGGGCATCATGCATGTCGGGCCAAAGTGATCCGAATCCTCTGATGTAGCCTCCGTCAATGCTGTGTAATCCTCCACAATCGTGGGCGTCTGGATCTCCCCAACTCAGTCGCTCGGTCGATCAGTGTGCCTCTGGTGTGGCGACAAGATCTGCTGTGGTAATAGCTTCTCCGAGTGTCCAGTGTCTGCTCTAAAGAAGTCTGTGATGTGTCTCTGAGACTGGCTGGCCTCTCCTCTCATCACGCTCTCTCTGTGTCTGCGCAGCTCGAGCAGAAACAAACCAAGGCATCTCTGATCCTCGTACCTCATGACTTTGGAGAGTGGTCCAAAGCCCTCTTTGAACAAGCAATGGAAGCGGCCTCATATCTCGTAGTGGAGGGGGCTTGGCATGGGTAGTGTAACTTGTGTCTCAGGCTCCATGTCACACAGGGGGTATGTCCTGGCCTCTGCTAGTACTCCGCTCTATCTCCCAGTCTCGATCCGTAGCTGGTGTGAAGATGTGCGTATCTGGCCAATAGCACACCGTATCCCATGAGACGAGTGGGTGTCCATGTATCTGGGCCTCGTCACAAAACCGTCTGCCGTAAGCTGGAGAAGATGCTCTCTGTAGAAAGCCATCTTTGTGCCCCGCTCCTGTGCTGGCTGTATCCTTGTCCTCCTGGTGTCTAGCTGAGTCAGGGCCTGGCGGATGAGCCTGGAGATCTCGGACTGTGTAAGAGTCAGGGAGGCTGCATCCAGTGAGTGTTGGAAGGGGGGCAATTCTGTCTATACTGAACCCATGCGCCTGGAACCATGATGTCATCTCCCCACACCAACGTGTTGTATCTCCCTACATGGCTAACTGTCGAGAGGACTCAAGTGCAAGACGGGCGTATCTGTCTCTGGGTAGTTCCCACATGCGGTATATGAAGGAGACAGATCTGGTGAGCGCCTCAACCACTAGTGGGGAGGCAGCTAGCTCTGCTCGGATAATGGCGCGTGGTACTGAAGCCTTGGCTCTAATGAGCCACGAGATCATAGAGACCAATGGCTTCTCCATGTCCCCGCATCCATCAGTGCGACTTGTCCTCCCGTGATTATCCAATGAAGGCCCCCATATCTCAGCACCAACAAAGTGTTAAAAGCGCCAAAGCTTCGTCCAAGGCTCCTGAACCTGTGAACACATCCTCTCCAATCTACCCAATGCCGAATGGGCTCTGGTCAATCTAGTCTCTGTTGCTCTCCTCAATGAAAATGTTGGTCCACTAAAAACCACTCCAAGGTAAGTGTAAGCATCTGTATATTCCACTGTCTCCTGGCCGTATGTAAATGCGGGCGTTGACCTCCTGATCCACTATGGGGTGGTATTAAATACCATGACCTTGGTTTTACCAAGGTTGACAGACAAACCACTTTCATCAGCAAACCTATGCAAAGCATCCAAGTGACGTTGCATCCCCTCCGGAGAGTCAGAGATCAACACAATATCATCAGCATATAACAATAGCGCACTTCTATCACCATCTCTTTCAATGTAGTCAGAAACCTCATCCACATACACACCAAATAGAGTAGGAGAGAGCGGGCAACACTGCTTCACCCCAATAGTGGAGTGAACCGGTGTAGATAGACCCTCTGAGGTGCATACATGCCCTACTACTGATCCGTACAATGCAATGATCCCCCAAATGAGCTATGTGGGTACTTCCATCTTCGGTAATCTGCGCATCAATCTAGCTCTGGGTACTATGTCAAATGCTTTGCGGAAGTCCACAAAGCTACAATGGATCCGTCTCCCACGAGATCTGTTCTCCTGGATGATGGCCCTGAGTGTCAAGATATGGTCAAGAGTAGAAAAACCTCTCCTGAACCCTGCCTGCCCAGCTGCTCGCATTCCCTCTCTCTCTGCCCAGCTACTCAACTGCTGCTCAAGAATGGATGCGTACAACCGTGCCAATGTGTGTCCAATCATGATAGTGCGATAATTCCAAGGCTCTATAGGGTCTCCTGATTTGAAGATATGTACAATCGTAGATAGGCTCCAAGTATCAGGCAAGCCCTCACACATGGCACGGTTAAACATGACAGCTAGAAGCTGTGCTAGTAGATCTATGGCATGCATGAAATGCTCAGCCACTAAGCCATCATGATCATATGCTCTCCCAATCCCCATCCTGTCAATTGCCTTCTTCACTATCTCAGCGGTGAAAAAAGCACATGTGTGGGCATGGATCGAGGGGGCCGGGAAGGGGCGGCTATCCAGAAACTGTGTACAAAGATGATGCGTACTGACCCCAAGCCTATGTAGAGGTAATGGCGGGGGGGGGAGACAGCTCATGAAAGAGCCGCCATGCCTCAGAGGAGTCCTGACTCAAGAATAGCGTGTATAGATCCTGCTCTAGTAGAGCCAAAAATGCCCTCTTCTTCCACCGCACTAGGCGGTCTGTGAGTGATGTTCTCCAAAAGCACTTCCCTTTCAAGTCTAGCTCTAGTCCTGGCGGCATTCCTCATCATACCAGCTGTTCTGAGGCATGCTCCCAGAACAGCGTCTCTGCTCAGGCTGGGTGTGTGGGTATACCTCTGTTGCTGCATCATGTAATGTTTGTGTTAATATAGTAGTAAGCTCCTCCAGAGGTCGCCCTGATTCCTCGGTGCATAGGCGTCTGTAGATCCCGTCTTATGTATACAGAATCTGTCTCCCGCATGAAGGTGTAGCGAGTAGGGGCTGCTACCCGTGGACTGTGTGCTACACTGAACTGGAAAGAGATGGTCAACGACACAATAGCATGATCCACTGCCACCCCAACAAGTATGGGCCCAACTATGAGATCCTGGATACCAGAGATGAGGCTCGGTTGTGCCATAACATAATCCACTGTGCTGGCTCCATGTCTGTGTGGAAAGCATGTGAAACCTCCTGTAGCGGGAAATCTCTGTAGGCCATTCAAGATGGCCAATCCATGTGCAATCCCCATGTCTATCAAGTGCCGTCCATACTCAGTATGTTCCCCATCCTGTGATAGTCTGGATAGGCCCGTCTCTGCAACATCCAACTCTCTCAGTATCTCCTTTGAAGTATCATAAAATACTGTCTGATGATGGGCAGTCCTAGCATTGAAGTCCCCTAGAATGATAATGTCACCATCTCTAGAGAATTCCCATATGTCATCCAAAATAGAGAAGGGGGACTGTCCTCTGAGAGAGACTCTATTAACATCCTTTGGAGGCCAAAACTGACCTATAGGACCAGTCAGATACATATTTCATTACATTTCAATCTGGATATCCATGCCATGAGGCATAAAAGAAGAATGTGCAAAAAAGATACAAGCTCCAACCCTCATGACTCATGAGGGTCTATTGCGATGGTATTACATTCACCATGTGCTTAAAGTGTCTACAGTAAAAGACTATGAAATCTAAGTTTTGAGAATTGGAGGTGGATTTTTGAAATCTCTAACAGATGGACTTTCCTTCTCTGTAGACTGCCCATTGCCAATAAGTTGACTTGAAGCTGAGTTGTCTTTGGCAGTTGCTTTTAGAGCTGTTTTTAGCAGTTCAGAGGCTATAAGGAGGCCTACTTTCCAATTGTATCCAGATTGTTTGAGTGGGCTCATAGAGTAGTTGTAACCTTTGCTCAGACCGACAAAGATAAACAAACACCGCCAAGGGCTCCTGTTTGGGGGTCGGTACTTCTGACTCTATTG
The DNA here is from genome assembly GCF_014529385.1 of Adiantum capillus-veneris. Lineage (NCBI taxonomy): Eukaryota > Viridiplantae > Streptophyta > Polypodiopsida > Polypodiales > Pteridaceae > Adiantum > Adiantum capillus-veneris. The sequence continues at coordinate 13,889,810 of NC_140944.1, forward strand.
ACTTTTAGTTGTTTCCAGTTTCAAGCAGGGGGAACAAGCCTTCCTAGGTGTTTACAGGAAGATTTGACGCACATCATTCCTTAACCTGATTTTCACATCAGTCATAATATCATTGTCAGTTATGCAAAAAAAAAAAAAAGACTGCTTCGTGAGAGTCCAATAATCAATTGCTAGTTGAGTCTACTATTCTACTTCTGAGGTAAAAATGTTTAAAACATCACAATGCCTTTCACCAATAATCCATACAGAAACATCGTATTTCCTCACTATCACCGAAGAGTAGCATGAACGCTAAAAAACTACAAATGATGAGCGTCACACCAGCTTAGGCATGGAAACTATATAGAAAAAGACAGATCGAGCTTGCTGTTAGACACAGAGAAGGAAGAAGTTTTAAGGAAAGGTTCTTAGCAGCAGAGTCACAGGGTCATTTTAATAGTGTTTGTTTAAAAAAATTGTTTCTTCTGTCAATTGCAGAAGCTTTGTAAACTTAGCTGCCATCCCAAATAGGCTACTATCAAATCCTCAAAAGTTACAAATTGGTTTTTACTGATAGCCAAGATGATACCTACAAACTTTCTATTACCAAACCAGGAACAACTGACAATCATCTGTACAGATTTCATTTGATAGATTACCATAAAGTCGAGTGAATGTCCGACAGTATTTCCAGGTAGTTGTCTGGATCCATCGTAACTGAAGTTTCCATGCTTTTCAGACGTGCTCAAAAGAGGTGTGGGCAAACTCGACATAAGTCCTTGTCCTGGAGTATTCACAATGCTGGGTGTATTCACAATGCCAGGAGTATGTACAATGCCAGGAGTATTCACTATGCCAGGCGTCTGCATTTTTTAATATTAGTCCCAATACTATTCACCATAGAGTTACACGAGTACTAACAGACATGAATTCCTACTTCTGCGAAAACATTATCAACAGTCGGGGTCCATCCTTCTCCCTCGTATGCAGGATTAGCATTCAAATTCAGCTTGGGAGAGCAGATTGGCCTTCTATAATCTGCCGGTAGTACATTTGCACTCTTTAGCTTTGACTCCCAGAGCTGGTAAAAACGTCATAGAACAAAGAGAAGGATTAATATTTATAAAACAAGAAATTTAAGAAAATTCTCTAGAGCCTGCCGACCATAATATAACCTAGAAAGAGAACCCTAGAAATGTAAAACTAAATGACTGTTTACAGAATTCTCTTCGAAAAAAAGGTATGTATTGCCTTGACAAATAAGACAATCGTTCAGACTTTACTTGTCCTTGCACGTGTCAGACTCTTCTTACTGGTGTTGAGCAAAAAATTGAACTGAATTTTTTTATTCAACTCTGGTATCCTCAACATCTTTTGTAGAGGCTATAATGCAACTTCAAGCTCCCAAAATGAGGATGGTATGACTGCATTTTCCCGAAAGTGTTCGGTTACGGAACCCATTGCTTGTGGGTTGGCACCTATATATCCAAGGGTGTTGCATGCAGCTTTTCCCCTATTCTCCTATTACCGTATTTCTTGGGCTACTTTTGCTGTATGCATGAGATCTCTCAGTGGCTTAAAACCAGACACTCACTTGTATAGGCGCTTGTCATGCACAGTGGATGATACAACAAACATCAGTTATCATCACACCTTTACTTGGAGAGAGAGAGAGAGAGAGAGATTACTGAGGAAAAAAGCAAAAAGAAAAAGGGAAGATGACACCGCCACAACGGAGTCCTGACAAACCTTCTACAAGTGCCCCCCTTAATTACAAAAGTGATACCTCTTATTGTGTAAACACATCCTGCAAGACAATATTTGATGCTCATGCAATGGCATACACTCAACGTTTACCAAATGATGAACTTGGAGATCCACTTCTTGGGGTCCTGGCCAACCCTCTCCAAGTGCCCCCACTTCATTGCCAAAGAGGTACCTCTTATTGCGCACACATCATACAAGAGATGGTATTCGATGCTCATGCAATGGCGTACCCTCAATGGAGGGTTTTTCAAATGATGCACTTGGAGATCCAGCTCTTCACTCTTGTATGCTCCTCAACTTTGAGCAACTCCTAGCACTTGGGCACCTTTTGGGTTGGGTGCTATGGCAATATCAAGGCTTCTACTTGTTGAAAAGCACCTACTCTAGAGTTCATATGATGGATTTACTGGACAAACCGATTTGGCCTTGATATGCTACCTCCACCAACTACTTGATGAAATCTAAGGTCCGGATTGCTTCAAATCAAGAACTGGTCCGCCTAGGCACTCCTTTTGTACCCTCGATGAGTCTTGTCCCTACATGGCCCTTCCATCTTAAGAAGTCATTTAAAGTCCCTCCAAATGCACGGTTTCAAGTCCGCGTCTTTATGTGATCCCTTTTCCTAGGCATGACATCTTGTATGCTGACCACGTTTCACTCATGAATGAGCACGGACGTATGCGGATTATTCATGAAAAGCTGAAAGGTATCCATTCAAGGAAGTCACATTCCATGTCTCTTCCTTGGCACGACACAGTCGTAGAAAGAGCACAAGCAAGTATGAGCACCAAGCATGGGCATTCCCGTTGTGAATTGCCACAGTTGATTGATTTAGATCACCAAGACAAGATTCGATCTCATTGATTACGTGTGTGTGGTGAACGGTTTGGCACTCCGTCTATTTGTTCATCTACATTGCATGCACAATCTTTGAGGAAGACGAGATTTTCTCCACTCACTTAACATGGAATGGGTGTGTTCATGTTTTTGTGTTGGAAGTGGTCTCAAAAATTTTCAGCCATGGAGATTCTTGAAGACGGTAGACGCATGAGTCTCGACGAAGTTAAAGCATGGAAGGATACACAGAAGACTGTCGCTTTCGGCGCGGCTCAAAGAAGCAAGTGTTGCAGACCTTTATGAAGTTCAAGTATCGCATGACCCACGCATCAAAGTGGGCCGGCGAAGAGTCCTTTCCAAGATTCCAGACCCTGTTGGCGATCTCCCTCGACGCCATACAGTTCGGTACCAGTACCTCACTTTGAAAAGGAGAGGATGTCACGTGACACATCCAACCTTATGTTCCGTGGACAAGCTACAGCATGACAAGGGTTCAGTTCAGTCAAGTCAGTCTAGAATAGGAAGTGATGTGGCACTTTTGTGAGTCTGTTCGCAGACCGTGCATGTCTAGACACTTAGATTAGATGCATATCCTCCTGTTGCACACAGCATGACCATCAGATTCCAATCAGATTCCATCAGTAGCATTTTTACAGTGCATAGACCTATTTTCCCTATTTTTGACATTTTTCACTTATTATTTTAAGTGACTTTTGTTGGGAACTAGGTAGGGCAATTTTGCTAAGATAATATAGAAGCAAACCAGAGCTAGCACTTTCTGGCAGAAGAAGAAGGAGAGCATCAGGCACTTAGTGCAGCAGGCCTCTGGAGACCCTTCTCAGCAAGACGACCCCCCCCCTTCAACCTCGCGTTTTTGGAGCCTAACAGCCAGCGTTTTCGGCCCTGCATCTAGCGTTTTCGGCCAACCTGCTCAGCGTTTCTGCACCAGCAAGATCAGCGATTTTCCCTGCAGTTTGACAGCGTTTTCAGCAGCGTTTTTACAGCAGCTTGACAGCGTTTTCAGCAGCATCATATCAGCGTTTTGCATCAGCCATTGACGCTCCGAAGCTTGCAGATTCAGCCCTAAGAAGAAGGCGATTTGGTCCTTTTGCTGAAGATCTCTGCCGCATCGTTCCAATCGCAAAGAAGAACCTCAGAAAGCTCTAGCGTTTTGCATCATCTGCAATCAGCCAACGTTTTCAGTATTCAATCCATTAGCCTCGACGCACCGTCCATTCTCGTAGCAGATCCAGGGATTCCAAGCAAGAAAGTACAATCCGACAAGAACCAGTTCCAGCATTCAATTTCTAGCATTAGATTCGTCATCATCGTCCATACCGTCAGCCTCGACATAGCCCCATTAAATTTGCATCAGCATCTTGTACCAGATTGTGCAATCAATAGTAGACCACTCTCACCATCGAGAGTGGGGCCCTTGGAGGAGGGTTTACAACTTCCGGTGTCATATTCTCTTCTCTCTCTCTCTCTCAGTCTCATGCACCTTCACGCACAATGTCCATTCACTTTGTTTGTGTCCATTGCACTCTCTCAATAAAGAACCGAAGACTCTCCTTTCCCTAAGAACAAGGAACCTTGAGCATAGTTCGGAGCACTCATCTTGAGCAAAGTTCATCATTCATTCCGCTGCACCTTACAGGGCTACGCTTCGAAGCAATTCTTTAAGCAATCAAGCGGGTCATGCTTCCCTTGGGGGTTTGGACTCCTTCCAAGCAGGAACTTGCAAATGCCATGCTTTTGCATTAACAGCAAGTGTTTGCTGCTCCTTCTCAGGCATCTTCACTTGCTTGCCATGCGCATCAATTGATGCTTTCTTTTGTTCATCTGATCATATCCCCGCATGATGCACGTTGCCTTGAGGAACCGTTCACTAATTCAGAATTGCATAGTGCGTTGCTTTCATTGGGCCATTGGCGGTCTTCCGGTTGGGATGGGCTTACTGTGGAAATCTTTCCTCTCCTTCTGGGAAGCTCTTGAACAGCCGTTGCTTTTCATGATAAATGCAGCATGGGAGAAACAAGATTTGCCTCTTTCTTGGAAAGAAGGTATACTTAAATTGTTGCCTAAGCAAGCGCTTTGCGAGTGATTCTTTCACTGGCGCCCTATTACTTTGATGCCGGTGGTTTACAAGATATTGGCTAAGATGTTGGTGCATCGCATTAAGGACCATCTTTTTGCTAGACTCCATCAGGCTCAGTATGGTTTCATGCCACGTCGCCAAATTATGGACAATTTGGCTAATGTTATGATTGGCATGGAGTATGCTAAGGACACTCAATAGGATGTGTTGGTGATGCAAGTTGACATTGAAAAGGCCATTGACACTGTACAGTGGGACTTCATTGCTGCCACGATGAGGTGCCTAGGGTTTGGTCCTAAATTGGCCAATGTGTGGTTTATTTCCTGTATGCTTGTAGTACGTTTACGAGGATCCTGGACAGAGTTACCGGGGAACGCCCCCAGCCCCGGTTCCGGCGTTCCGGGGGGCAGCTCCCTTCTCGAATGTTCTGGAACATCCCGGAACGTCTGGACGTTCCGGGTGGCCAGTGCAAACCGGAACGGCCGTTCCAGAACGTTCCGGAATGCCCCCGGAACGGCCAACGGCTACAAACAAATTTGGCAAAAATTAAAAAAATTGAAGTAAATGTTTGGGCTTCTTTTTAAAGTGTGCAAGGCCTCAAGGACTCTTAAAATGCACCCCCCTCCCCCTTTCTCTCCACAAGCTAATCCTCAAGGCTCAAGCTCTCTCCCTCTCACTCTCTCAAGATCTCTCCCTCTCAAGACTCACTCTCTCAAGGCTCAAGGCTTCAAGCCTTCAAGCTCCCTTCCTCTCCCTCCCACTCTCTCAAATCTCTCTCTCTCTCTCTCTCTCTCTCTCTCTCTCTCTCTCTCTCTCTCTCTTCAAGCCTTCAAGCTCCCTTCCTCTCCCTCCCACTCTCTCAAATCTCTCCCTCTCCCTCTCACTCTCTCTCTCTCTCTCTCTCTCTCTCTCTCTCTCTCTCTCTCTCTCTCTCTCTCTCTCACACACATCATCTAGTCATAGTAAGGTTGAATGGTCTTCAAAACGATTTTTTAATGAGTATTAGAGTCAAAGGACTCTAATACTCCTTGTATTTAAATACAAGGAGCTAAAAAATGCACTATTTGGGTGTTTTTTATACCTCCCGTTCCACACCCCTAGCCGTTCCCCCGTTCCGCGGGGATCCCGTCGCTGTTCCCGTTCCGCGTTCCGGGTAACTATGATCCTGGAAGGTGAATTAACAGAACCTTGGCCTCTTGGATGTTCGGTCATGTCACGTGACACATCCCAACCCTATGTGTCCGTGGACAAGCTACACCACAGCAGGGTTCAATCAAGTTAGATTAGCAGTGATCTGGCACTTTTGTGAGTCTATTCGTAGACCGTGCATGTCCAGTCACTTAGCATAGATGCATATCCTCCGGTTGCACACAGCATGATCATCGGAATTCCCATCAGAATCCATTAGCATCAATTAGGGGAATTTTCCAGTGCATTTAGCCTATTTTCCTATTTATTGGGATTTTCAATTATTATTTTTAAGTGACTTTCCTACAAAAGTAGGTAGGGCAATTTTGCTAAGTTTCTATATAAGCAAACCCAAGTTAGCACTAACTGGCAGAAGAGGCAGCAGGAGCTTCCCGCTCAACAGGCAACTTCTCAGCAAGAACCTCTCCATCTTCGGTGAGGCCATTCCCCCCCGCATCTTCAGCCTTGGTGTCACCCTCTCCCCTTGCAGAGCCTAGCGCTTCCCTCTGGGAGTCATCGCCAGGAACCTCAGCACAGCCAGCGTTTTCTTCCCCTATCACTAACGCCAGCAACCACAGCAAACTCAGCGTTTCCAGACTCAGCCTATCCAGCGTTTTGCACTCCCCTCGGCAGCAGTAAACCTGAAATTACTAACGCTAGCAAGCAAGGCAAGACGGCAGAAAATCAGCACCATAAACGCAAGAGGAATTGACGACAGCAGCAGCGTTTTTCATCCCTGATCACAGCAGAAGATCCACATGCCATAAGGGTGAATCGGGCATTGCAAAACAGACAATATTCAGCAATTAAAGCCCTCCTGTAAAAGAGTTTTTCAGCCAGCCTTATCCCCCCAAAAACGCAGCCAAAAAGGACCCGGAACCTCGTGTATGTCCAGCCCTCAGATTCAGCCATAAGCCCCACTTTCAGCAACGAAAACAGTCCCCCTTGTCAACCACGAAGCCGTCGACATCATCACCATCGTTGTCATCGGTATAGTCCCACAGCATCAGTCCTTTGCATTCGCATTGAACTCTTTCGTGCAATCAAGTAGACCACTCTCGCAGATGAGAGTGGGGCCTTCGGAGGAGGGTTTTACAACCCCTCAGTGTCGTATCTCTTCTCTCTCCTTCTCTCAGTCTCATTCATTTGCACGCACTAGATCCTCTCACTTTGTTCGTGATCACCACTCTCTCTATAAGACGGAAAGCTCTCTCGTTCCCTGAGAACTAAAAGGAACCTTGAGCAATAAAGATCACTAATCTTGAGAAAATACAACATCCATTCCGCTGCACCTAACAGGTCAGGTATGGTTGCCCCCTTAGTGCTATGTTGTATGCTATTGCCACTCACCATCTTGATCATCTGACCTCTATTGAGCGTCTTCATGGTTTACGGTTACCCTCGAGTCGCACCTTCATTGGCCAGGCTTATGCCGATGACTCATTGTTTATACCTCGTAATCAGCAGGCTGATGTCGAAGTGATTATGGAAGCCTTGAAATTGTTTGGCATTGCGGCTGGACTTAAGAGTCAACTTTTGTAAATCAAAGCTTCTGCCTCTTCATTCTTGTGATTGGCATAGTCTATTGTGGCTAGGTGAGATTGTGTCTCCAAATGTGATTACTAGGCATTTGGGTTATCCAATTGGATGGAATGTTACTCACTCTCAGGAAGTGGATTGGGTTATGCAAGGTTTGAATGTCAAATTGCATTACTGGAAGTTATCCACCTGGCCATTACATGTTCGTCTGCAAATTGTTCAGAGTATCCTGATGGCATATGTTCAGTTCTTTTTGCCACTGATACACTGGCCTCGTCGTTGTCTTGATTCTCTCTCTCTCTTATGTCGGACATTATGTCCCATTTGTGGCGGACCCATGCTCAAAAAAAAGGCTTGCGCTTGATGTCGATGGAGAAGCTTTGCACTCCTAAATGTCTTGGTGGTCTTAATAACTTGGACTTGCGCAGGAATGTTCTTGCTAGGAAAGCTATGTTTTTGCCTACACTTGCGCTACAAATTCAATCTTGGACTCTGATGTTTGCATACCTCGATCAGCATATTGTTACTTCCTCATTTGGCCATTGGCAATCATCTATCTGGGAGGTGGTGTTTGGCAAGATGGAAGGGCACATTCCTGGTTGTCCTCTTGCTTCCACTCTGGTATCTACCTAGAAAGAGGTTACGATTCATCTTTCATGGATTCCTTGGCAGGAAGGTGATTCGATTCGTTTGGAGAGTCTCCATTGGAGCCAGGCATTCTCATTTACTTTGGTCGACTGCTCGCCTCGCCACACTTACTTTCTCGCTGGTCATGGCATTCGTGTGGTTGAGGATGTAGTCGATGAGGCTGGATATACTTTTGAGTTTCCCTTCGCCACTCGCCGTTTTGGATAGGGCATGCAAAACCTTTGCCTGATGGTGATCACATGTCTAATTGGGATCTTCGGGAAACGGCTTTTCGGGATATTTCTGCCAGTCGAATTTATGCTCTTCTTGTACCACAACCTTGGCTTGCTAATCATTGTAATGCCCTTTGGCATATGCACAAATCTGATCTCTGGTGGAGGAAGCTTCTCTTTGCCTTGTGCCATTTGCCTTTGAAGGAGCGACTGTTTCTTTGGCGTTGTTTGCTTGGAGTGCTCTCAGTCGACCTCTTATTTACATACTCTCATAATGGCTCATAAATGCACTCACATGATGCTCATACTCTCTAGGCTTGAGAAGGTTCATGCACATATTAGATGGGGTAATCATCTCATGAGGGTAATCATCTCATAAGAGGGGGTTCATAGGCTAAGTCCCGACTCCCAACATGAAGTTGTCGTACCATCGGTAGCACCTCGAAGATGATAGATTAAGTATTCCTGACTCCTTTGTACCTAAAGTTGCAAGTAGTATTGCTTTGAAATAAGTTGTGCATAGTAACATATGACTTAATGTACTGAGCAAAAAAAACTTAATTATGCTTCATATGAATGCACAGATATTATTTCAATCAAAAAGTAAAAGCGATCCATGTCCTTTTCAAGATTCTGCAAGGCTTTTGTCGCATATACCCAGCATCCATTAGAATGACATAATTACTTCAGTAGATCAGCTCTGCTCTGTCTAAGCTTTAAAGCCTTTCCAAAAATATTTTCCATAAGACTACAATGAAACCTGCTGCTTTAACTCAAGAATTCACTTTTCAAGTCCTTCTACAGTATAAATAAGAGACCAGAAAAGAGATAACAGTGAAGTGATGAAGTACAGCCCCACTCAAATTAGCAAATGCACTCAAAAATTACAAATAAACTCAACACTCTTCATCATTGTTGGACACAAGACCTTCTTAATGCATCAACTTCCAGTTAATTTTTAAGCCAAATTTTGAAATCCCAGAAATTTCATTTGTGTGCAAGTCTCACTCATTGAAATTATATTTGAATCATTAAAACGGGGTTTGGTGAAAAAAAGGGCATTTAGATTAATCCTGGGATGAGCCCCGACACTTTCAGTGCAGCCCTTTAAAACACAAGGCAAGATGTCACCAAGAACCAGCAGAAGAAGAAGCCCTTACTCATAACAGACATTGTGTGCATGCAACAACAACAAACCACGCTAGTAGCTACAATGAGACAAAATATTTTGTGCATTAACATGTGTTGAAAATCAGTCATATCTTCGCTAATCTGAGGCTGCATGCAAGCAGTCCATTACAATCACAACCTAAATCAAGCATGCCCAAGTGCAGAGAACGCAAGCATCAAAAAAATTGAATGCCATGCAAATTGGGTGAAGAGCATACCGTTTGTAGCTCATCGAGAACACTCTCATCCACACCTTCCGCCTCAAACTCTGAACGGAGGTTGTGGATAACGTCTTGCACTACACTACCATAGAAATTCGCAAGGCTGGAGGGCATCGCCTGCGCAGATCTCTCCATCTATACAGCTAAATGGGGTAAAAATGGGATCTCTAATCCTGCAAGTTATCCCCAATTTTTCTATCGCATGTCTTGCTTCTGTCGCATTCCCTGATTCCCAATTTTGTTGTATGGGTATGGGTGTTGTGGGTGCGTTGTCTGTGAGTGAGTGAGTGTGTCTATGTGTTTGTGTGTAGTGTGTGCGTGGGTGGGTGATTCGAGTTTGGCTGCGCAGAGAGGAGGTACTGAGAATGAGGGGAGTGAAATATATACTTTACCCTTTTTATATCGTTGGCTATTCAGTTCTTATTTCTGTCGGCCCCAGGTACATGTCACTCAAGGTGCCCGGACAATCATGCTCCCTCGTCTTACAGACGAGTGTGGGCAAACAAGCGTGGGTTCCTCCACATCTCACACTCAAGCTTGTACATCCAACAAAGGACTCTACAATTGAGTTTGTGCATTGCCTTATATTTTAAATTTGTGTGGGTGCACATACCCTTGATCAATTCCTAGCAACACCTAAGGTCTTCCCAGCATACAAACAAAATTTTAGACAGAGCTTACACGCCACCTTGTAGGTATAACGCTTCCCTCCACCAATAAGGTGAATCACTCTATATTACCCAATCCTACTCCCCTATATAATGACCTAAAGTGGGTAATTGCAAACATGGTTTTGAGTTGTAAAGTTTGCTCACTCTCTTTAGCGTTCTCTCTCACACTTATATACTTGTGTGGTATCAATCGCCCTGTTTTTCCTCGATGGACGGCCCCCTACTGGCCACAGCTTCTGGAAGCTTCTCACGCAGGCATTCTCTTTTCTGCTAGCATTTCCAGTTCACTCTGGAGTCTTCTAGTATTTTTCCCTTTCTTATTTATGTTGTGTGGATTGCGTGTTTTAATGTCCTCTGCCACGTGGCATGTTTTAAATTAGTAGGGCCTTTAGCGTTTATTTACCATGCTTTTTTGTTAGAGCATTTTCACCAAAATCTTTGGTAGTCTCTTCGGCTTGAGTGGTAGCACTCCCCCCTCCCCCCTTTTCTTCCATGCCTTCTGTCCCCAGCTTCTCTGGGCCTTGTGCTTTTGATGCCTCCATTCGATAGGATGTGCAAATCATTCCTCTAGCAAGGTTCCACTACATCTTCGCGTGTTTTCCAGCCCTTCATGGGTCGGCATCTCGGTGCCATCTTCTTCTCAACACATGTGTCTTGCCCCTACCACGATCAAGTGAGTGCTAGCACGCTAAAATCATTGTCCAGTGGCGTTTTCAGCCGTGGATTGCAATATGTTTTTTGGTTACTCGGTTTGATCATTCCAAAGTCTCAGAGTGTCTGGCACCCATGTCTGGCACCCATCTAGTAGTATGCCTTGCGTTTTTTTGTGGTATCGATCTTTGGGGAGTTTGGCCAAGGTTCAAAGACTTTTATTGTTTCTTTATTTTTTGGGTGATACTTGTGCCATCACGAGAGGACAATAGAGTCCTCATCTACAAAGGCCAACTTGCCTACTTTTTTGGTTCAGAGAAGTTGGTTGAGACCAACTATAGAGTGTGGAAAACAAAATTCAATACCATGTTCTCCTACCGCAAGCTTCGGCTTTAGCTTCCGCTTTGGCTTTATGATTTTGACCATGAAGCACAAAAATCCAAAATTGTGGACGATGTCGTAGTTTCTCAATGTGTTGGGGGATCCATCGTTGGAATTAGGGTTGTAGGAAAACACACAAAGCTTGGAGAAGATGAAGGAGGCTTAAGGCACACAATAGAGAGTGTATTACTTAGCATGCAGTGGAAAGATAAGATAGCCCTAGAGTGATGGGCGTATATACAATGCACGGGGGGAAAAATCTCCTAGTGAGGGAAAAAATGCCCCGGTGGTCCTAATTGTGTTCACACACTACCACATGTATATGGTAACAAATCCCCCTTGGGAGTGATGCGGTGAACGAGAGCTGGCACATAGAACATAGGGAAGTGCCATGCCTTGAGGACATGATCAGTCCACGAAGGGGAGTAATCCCAAAGCTTTGCAAAAGCTTCAAACTTCTCACGAGACAATGCCTTTGTGAAAAGATCTGCAAGGTTATCCTGTATTGGCACATAAGCCAAGCTGATCTCTTATGTTGAGAGCCTCTCCTTGACATAGTGGTAATGAACCATGAAAAATTGGGTTCCTCGCAGCTGTCAATGTGCTCTGACTATCAGTGTAGATAGTGTTGGCAGAGTCCTATCCAACACCCAAATCAGCCATAAGGCGTCTAAGCCATACACACTCAACCATAGCTGTGGAGACTACCCTATACTCAGCCTCACAACTGGAAGTGGCTACAGTAGGTTGCTTCTTGCTCAACCATGATATGCATGAACTGTTGAGCATGAAACAAAAACCACTTGTGGACACTCGTGTATCAAAACAACCAGCCCAATTTGAGTTCGAAAAAGCATCCTTGGGATAAAACAAGCCAAGATGTAAAGTGCCACTCAAGTAGCAAAAAAATCCTCTTGACAGCCTGCCAATGCTTAGACCCTAGGCTATGCATGAATCTGCTAACCTATGAGACTACAAACTGAATATCCGGCCTCATGTTGCATACATAAATAAGGCAGTCAGCAGCAATTTGGTAAAGAGTGACATCGGCAGGATCACCAACATCATGAAGACTAAATTTCAAGCATGTTTTCCATGGGAGTGGCAACAGGCTTGCAATCCTCAAGTCCAAACTTACATAGCAATGTCTCTATGTAACTTGTCTGACACAAGGCAATACCACCATCACACTGCTTAAAACTGTATACCCAAGTAACGATGCAACATCCCCAAATCTTTCATCTTGAAAGTAGCATTCAAATCAGACTTAAATCTAGCAATATGTCTCTCATTCGGTCTAGTGATCAGCAAATCATCCACATACAGAACAACAATGAGAAGAACCTCACCCGCACGCCTAACATACAATGTGCTTTCTGTTGAACTGTTTTACAAAAGCCTCGTTTGACCAAATGAGTGTCGGCCTTCTCATACCAAGCACGAGGAGATTGCTTCAACCCATATGAAGCTTTCTTACTTTTGCATATTTTATGTTCTTGCCCTTTAATGACAAAACCATGAGGTTCTTTTACATAAACTTCCTCAAATATGTCACCATTCAAGAAAGCAGTAACAATGTTTGACTGATGTACATCCCAACCAAAATGAGTTGCCAGTGCACATAGAAAATGCACAGTAGTCATACGACAAGTGGGAGAAAAAGTCTCTTCATAATCTATGCCTTTTTGTTGTGCATAACCCTTTGCAACAAGTCAAGCCTTATAACGATCAATCTCACCATCCAGCTTGCATTTCAACTTGTAAACCGACTTTGTACCAATGGCCTTTTTACCTGGAGGCAAATCACATGAAGCCCATGTGTCATTCTCTATTAGTGCATCATATTCTTATTGCATGGCAACCATCCAATGTTTTTGAATTTTGTGCTTCATCAAAAGACAGAGGTTCCTCAACATCACATAAGCTAGACACAGCCAAAGCATAACAATCTGATGCATTAGATGGATGGGGAGAACGTGAATGAGTACGACTGGACAAAGGTGCATCCAATTTACTATCATGCAAAGTATGAACTAGCCATTTTGGCATATCTCTAGCCTGCTCATTCTTAGTCCTTTCCTCATCAAGTACATCATGTACATATGCATCAGTAATAGGCTGATCTGTAACATTTTCAGAAACCCCCATAGGTGTACATTTGCCTCATTGGAATTTACATTCAAACTTCCACCATTGAAAAGAGGCATTGTCATAAATGTCATGTGAGCTTACATTATTGTCTCTAGTACATGACAGCAAGGGCTAAACAGAATCTTCCACAAACACAACATCCTGTGAGACCAAGATACATTTTGTTCGCGGATGATATAACTTGTAACCTTTGCTTTCAGCACTATAATCAACAAAAATGCATTTGATAGCCTTATGATCCAATTTTTTGCGCTGCATTTGTGGCACCAAAGCATAAGCCAAACAATAAAAAATGTGCATGTGCTCAATAAAAGGCTTTCTATCATGCCATGCTTCATAAGGAGTCGTAGATTGCAAAGCTTTTCTAGGACACCTATTAAGTACATAAGCGGCACACATGATGGCCTCAAGCCGGCCTCAAGCCAAAACAAATGCAGCAAAGCTTGACTTTTGACCATACATCGTGCCATTTTTATAAGTGACCTGTTTTTCCTCTAAGCAACACCATTTTGTTGAGGCATATACGGCACTGTACATTTGTGTTTTATCCCACAACTAGACAGAAATGCATTAAATTCATGAGATATAGACTCCCTCCCTCGATCTGAACCAAGGGTGCCCATAGTACATTTCGAGACATTTTCAGCCATAGCCAGAAATTGTTTGAAACACAAGCACTTCGGACTTCAATTCAAGTGGATACAACCGTGCATGCTTGGAGTAATTATCAATGAAATTCACGAAGTAAAGGTAATTTCCTAAGGACAGAGTTTGCATGGGCCCACAAACATCACTATGCACAAGCTGCAACCTTCATGTGGCCCTAACTAAACCATCCTTTGGAAACTTCAAAAGCTGCATCTTACCCAAAATACAACCCTCATAAACATGTTTGAGAGGTACTTCAAGAGGAGGCAAAGAAGCAACCATATCATATTTTTGCAAACATAGCAAACTGGTAAAATTCATGTGGCCCTAACTAAACCATCCTTTGGAAACTTCAAAAGCTGCATCTTACCCAAAATACAACCCTCATAAACATGTTTGAGAGGTACTTCAAGAGGAGGCAAAGAAGCAACCATATCATATTTTTGCAAACATCGCAAACTGGTAAAATTCAGATGCCCAAAATGTGCATGCCAAAGTTTTGCATATGAAATAGTCTTTGAATCTACAACATTATTTGCAAAATTCTACCCACACTTGTCATACAAAGTGAGCTTATACATCCCACGTCATAAAATGCTAGATGCAACTATTTTATCACCAAAATTGAGATCATGTATTGACATTTGCCATCCACAAATTTGACTACAAGACCAAGCCTAGCAAGTGTAGATATAGAAAAAAGATTTTTCTCGATCCCAGGTACATACAATGCATCAACAAGTGTGAAAGAACTGTCATTTGCAATAGTAAGCACAATCTTTCCAACTCCCTTAACCGGATAAGAGACATTGTTTGCACAAGTGACTGAATTCCCATCAGGGACATCCTTGGGAGAGGTAAACAAGTCACGATGAGAGGTAATGTGCTTTGTAGCACTACTATCAAAGTACCACACATGAGCATCCACAACAGCTGACTTTTGTTGGAAAAAGTGACTCTTGAAACAGCAATGTGCATAATCCATCAAACTTGACAACTTTTGGATTTCCTTGGGTCACAAGTCTCCAAGTACTAGCAAAAGTTTGGTAAGAATCTGGCAGAGCATCAAGAACAGTCTGCACAAGGGAACTGTCAGAAATGACTTCGCCTGCAAAAATAAGTCACACATTGGTATCCTTGACACACCAACAAGGAAAGTGTCCATCTCATCTTCCTCATGCAGAATCTTCGCTCCAGCTCTTTATGCAGCAATTCAAGTTTAGTCTCATTGCAACTTGCATAAAGACCAACTAAAATATCCCAAGCCTGTTTTGCAGATTTTGGTGAACGAATATGAGGAGTAATAGTGCACTTCACAAACAACACAATCAAAGCATGAGCATGCGCATCTTTTACATCCCAATGAGATTGCTCAATCGTAGGCAAAATAGCGTTGGTAGCAGCAATCTTGCCACCAAAACCTACAACATCCTCAACATCGCCTACATCCTCAAAACCAGGATGTACATCAATGCCCTGCAAAATATTCCAAGCACCCTTTGACACAAGGACAGTTGCATCATATAAGACCACATAGGGTAATTGTCCCCATCCAATCTATCCTCAAAAATAAACATCTTGAACACATCTGTGTTGTTGTCAGCCATGGCAAATATTGCACATGATGTGAAAACTGCTCGAAAAGAGGAGAAACAAAGCAAGAATAACACGTGCTATATAGCACAAACCACAAAAGACTGTAAGGGACCTGTTATGCAGAAAATGGCACTGATAAAACTGCACAAAATGATGAAATAGCATGTGAGTACTACCTTTGAGTGACGGAAATGGAGATCGAAATGAGGCAAATGAAAATTCTGAGTAGACCAGGCTCTATGAGCTATCTTAAAGTATTTGTCGACCTGTTGACACTGGCCAAAGCTCACAAAATTGAAGAAAGTGAGGAGGCATGTGCTAGAGCTGCTGGCGACTAAGCTCGGGAGGACGCAACCTACTCTGATACCAATTGTTGGGATTAGGGTTGCAACAAAACACACACGGCTTGGCAAAGATGAAAGAGGCTCAAGAAGCACAATAGATAGTGTATTACTTAGTGTGCAATGGAAAGATAAGATAGCCCTAGAGTGACTTGCATATATACAATGCACGGGGGAAAAAACTTCCTAATAAGGGAAAAAATATCCCGACCGTTGGGAGATGGGGAGACTAGTTTCTTAGAAAAGTCAACAATTCTTCATATACTTCACCATCAACATGTCACCTTATCTTCCAAATTCAAGTATACACACACACCTAGACTATGACAACACACACACACACACACACACACACACACACACACACACACACACAGTAGAATAGATTGAAAAGGACAGAGTGTAAGAGAGTGTAAGAGGGATTGTAAGAGATGCAGAAATAATTAGGGAGTACACAAAATAACACATCATAACATAAGAGAGAGGGAAGGAAAATTTTTGGGCATCTACACAAGAAAGGTCTAAAGATTGTAGCTCTAAACTCCATGGCACCTCTTGTGGAGTTTGGTATTTAATTTTTGATATTACTTGTTGGTGCCAAAAATTGGAGGCCCCTCTTTTACACTTAGTTTCATTGTAGTTATGAGTGGAGCACATTACTTATTGCATGACCCTCTTAGGTTGAGTTCCCACTATCCTAATTACAAAAGCAGCCATGTGGCTTATTCATAAAAGATCTAAAATACTATGCAATGGTAAAATGACTGAGAGGATTATTATTTTTCGGTGCCTCCTTCTCAACTCCCAAAATTCCAATCTACAAATCATCATGCACTCACTATTAGTAAAATCAAATAGACATCACATAATTAACCATTAAGCCACTTATCCCAATTGCAATTAACCACATACAACAAGAGGGTGCCCAGTCTTGTAACATCCCTCCCACCAGGGATAACAACTATCCTCAATTGCTCTATAGAGAATCAATTGGACTGTGAATGATGGAAAGTGTGGAGAAGGTCTGGGAAGTTGCCGAAAAACTTTTTAGGCATCCATTTGGCATCCTCTCTAGGGTGGACTTTGAAAGTCAAAAGATAGCGGTTATAAACCATGCCAGTGCGTGTGGTGGTGGTCTCGTGATCAACTATTTGTGCAGGAATGAGTTGTTCTTCTTGGTCCACAAGTGAAGGTGGGTCCTCATAAATGTGATGTGTAGGTAGGGGTCCTCTGAAAGGTCTTAAAAGACTAATGTGAAAAGCATTGTGAATGTGCCAATGTGAAGGTAAGTCTAAACAAAAGGAAACATAACAACAAAAAATTTGAATGGACCATAAGAACAAGGAGCAAGTTTAACAAAAGCATTAGTATCAACACTTTTGATCCATCATTTTTCAATGTGAAGCATAACATAATCACCTTCCTTAAACTGGCGTGCCTTGCGGTGCTTGTTAGCATGCTTAGTGTAAAGTTCTTGTGAGGGTTTAATGGCATAGTACACACTTGCATAAACATCATGAAAATTAGCGGTAAAATCATCAATGACAGGCACAACATTAGAAAGACGTGAAGCAAGAGTAAGAAGAGAGGGACCATACACAATTTCAAATGGAGATATACATGTGACAATGTGAGTGGTGTTGTTATATGCAAACTGTAGAATATGCAATTAATCATCCCATTTCTTAGGTTGAGAAGAAACATAAGCTTTTAGCAAGTCAATGATAGTGCGATTAGTGTCTTCGGTTTGACCATTAGACTCAGGATGGAATGCAGAAGTAAAATCAAGTGTAGTTCCTAGATGTTCAAAAATAGTAGTCCAAAAGCACTACAAAAAATTTTGAATCTCGATCAGATATTATGACTTTAGGCAAACCATGATGTGGAAAGACAACTTTAAGAAATAGAAGTGCATCTTGATGTGTTGTGAGTGTTTTCTTACAAGGAATGAAGTATGCTTGCTTTAAAAAATGGTCAATAACAGTCCAAATCATATCATGCTTGTGAGCAGTGAGTGGAAATCCAGTAACAAAATCCATTGAAATATTCCCAAGGTTCTTCAGAATATGAAGAGGGTGTAAAAGTCCCAACTTCTTACCTGTTGTTGCTGCTTTGATCTTTTGACAAATCAAACAAGTCGAAACATACAGTTCCACATCAGTCTTCATAGCATGCCAATAGAAATCACAACGTAAGTTTTGAAAAGTACAACGAATCCTCTATGTCCATCATAGGGTGATTGGTGCAACTCTTCAATGATTAATGTACAAAAAGGTTTAATTACACACAATTTTTGTTTGAAATAAACAAAGTTTTCTTGAATAGTGCATTCCAAAAATGTGTGCACAGAATTGTCAATCATATGCAACCATGTGGTTTTGAAGTTATTATCTTGTGCATAAGTGTTAGGCAATGAATCAAATGAAGTACCCATAATGGATAAATTATTTAGAGAGGGTCTTTGACTCAAAGCAACAACTACAACATTTTTCTTACCAAGTTGGTATTGAAAGTCGGGTTCAAAACTTTGAATGAAGGTAGCCCACTTAATATGTCTATCATCTATTAAGGGTTGAGACAGTAAGTACTTGATACTTTGTTGATCAGTTTTGATGAGTAAATCCACACCCATTAAATAGTGTTTCTAAATTTTCATGGTATGTACAACAACAATCAGCTCTTTGTCATATGTACTAAATTTTATTTCAGACAGTTTAGATTTACGACTTTCAAATGCAAGTGGATGGTTATCTTGCATAAGGACTACATCGATACCTTTTCCACTAGCATCAATAACTACGACAAAGAATGGTCTATCAAAATCAGGCAATTACAATATTGATGGATTTATAAAAGCATCAAATCAGACCATACATAAGGATGATTTTTCTTTAACAAGAGGGTGAGGTAATGAGATTTGTAAGCAAAGTTACGTACAAACTTCCTGTAATAATTGTATAGACCAAGAAAAGAACGCAGTTCATGCAAATTTTTGGGTCTAGGCCATGATTGAATGGCTTCAATTTTCTTGGGGTCTACATGTATTCCCTTACCCGATACAATGTGTCCCAAATATTCAATTTCAGATTGGAAAAATGAACTCTTCTCAGGATTCAGATACAAGTGGTTGTGTGCAAGCAGATAAAATACACGTGTCAAGTGCTCTTTATGTTCTTGTTTTGGTTTACTAAATACAAGAATGTCATCAAAGAATACAATCACAAAATCTTGATGGTCAATGAAATTTCTGTTCATCATGCGTGTGAATGTGGCTGGTGCATTTGTTAGACCAAATGGCATGACAAGAAATTCATAATGTCTCATTTTTGTTTTGAAAGCAGTTTTGTAGATATCTTAGTCAAACATTTTGACTTGGTGATACCCTGATTTGAGGTCAATTTTGCTAAAGATGTTTGGCCCTTTCAGTTTTCTTTAACAGATCATCCACTCTAGGAATAGGAAACCTATTCTTGATGGTGATCTTGTTTAAAGCCATATAGTCAATACACATACAAAAAGTTCCATTTTTCTTCTTAACAAATACTGGAGCTCCGTATGGTGAACTACTAGGTCTTATAAGTCCTCAATCAAGCAAGTCAGTGATTTGAGTTTGTATCTCCTTGTGTGCAGTCATATTTACACGATAAGGTGCTCTACAAGGAGGTTCACTACCTGGTATAATATCTATTTTGTGGTCTTCTGGGCATGAAGGTGGAATTCTAGGTGGCAGATTATGCATGAAACAATTCTTAAATTGTGAAAGAAAATCATCATGTAAGGAGTTATGCGAGGTTTTAGTTTCGACGGAGATTTGATTTACCAGCACTAGATATGTTTTCCTTGGCTTTTGAATTGTTCTTTTGGTTTGAGTGTGAGAGAGAAGTCAAAACTTTTGATGTGATAGTGTTGCTTGGATGGAAATTTTTTGATTATTATGAGTGGGAGACATGGTACGTGTTTTATAATTAATCAACGGATCAAATTCATGACGGAATGGATTTTCCAAAATCATATCAAGACCATGCAATGGTGCTACCAAAAATGTACGTGCTTGTGTAAATTCACCAATGCAAACTTCAACAGTGACTTCGGTTTTGCAATTTAAACGCTGATTATTAAATATAGTTTTAAATTTGTGAGGTGAAGAATTTTCACAGAGAGAGAGAGAGAGAGAGAGAGAGAGAGAGAGAGAGAGAGAGAGAGAGAGAGAGAGAGAGAGAGAGAGAGAGTTGTGCTAATTGTGCATAAATAAAATAATGACTACTTCCATCATCTAAAAGAATGGTGACACTTTCACCTTGACTGTGCCTTGCACTTTAAACAAGTGTGAGGAGATATAGGAGTACTTGAAGAGGAGTTGTCATCGTGATCATAATCAGAACCATATCCCTCACCGTAATTAGCTTCCATTTCATTGTTGTTGGGATTAGCATCTTCAATGAGGTTAACAGTAGCACCGTTGGGGCGGTTGTTATTGAAGAGTCTTTGGTTTGGATTTTGGGTGACTCCATTAGGTTGGCCATTGCTCTTAGCAGGACTTTTTTGCTAAGTCCTGCTACATATTGGTAACACTTAAAACACTTCACCTTTTTGTTACCATTAGAGTTTTGAGCAGGACCTTGGTTGGAGGGATTTTGGTTGCTTGTTGCTGTGTGATGTTGTTGTTGTTGCCATAAGGTTGAGAAGCTGTAGCAGAATTGTCAAATCTACGCCTCTTGAAAAAGGTACGGCTTTGAAGTTTGTTCTTGTCAAAGTTAGGAGAGAAAGAAGCTCTCTTGTTATGGTTAGTGTTACCAATTTTTTGAGTGTGAGAGGGTTGTCCACCTTTCTTCTTCTCCGCATTAAAGAAAAATTAATTGCCTTTGACAGTGAATCTGGTTCAAACATATCTACCTCATCATCAATTTGTAATGCTAAGCCAAAAATATATTTACGCTTTAATTTCCTACGACTGACATGTTCAATAGCTTGCAATTGAATTAAGCAATTCCAAAAATAATCAGTGTAGCAATACATCTTCATTTTGACCCTGTCAAACTATATCCCATTGGCGTCGTGCTTTAGCTTTACACTGTGTGGAAAAAAATTGAGGTAAAAACAAATTTTTGAATGCATGCCAGGTACATGGTCTTTTACCATGTTGTTTGGTGTCGTTCCACCACAGTGTAGCGCTATCGATGAGATGATTTGATGCACACTTTATCATATCACGTTCGGGAAAGTCTTCATCAATGAAAATAGTCATCTAATTGACTAACCATGCTAAAAC
This sequence comes from Adiantum capillus-veneris, assembly GCF_014529385.1. Lineage (NCBI taxonomy): Eukaryota > Viridiplantae > Streptophyta > Polypodiopsida > Polypodiales > Pteridaceae > Adiantum > Adiantum capillus-veneris. The sequence goes on from NC_140944.1 coordinate 13,911,177, forward strand.
CGTGATAGCATCTTTAGTGCCATCAAAATCCTTGAAAGTGAAGGCTTTTTTGCTAATTTTGTTTTGCTTTGGTGTCGGTTCAGATTCTATGCGTACAGAATGCAGTAATTTATCTTCAAGCTCTTGCCTTCGCATGCATTCATAAGTGAGAGATTGTTGCAAATTAGCAATCTGCTCGGCAATTGTGGGCAGCTATGGAAAATGTGCCATGTTGGGTGCTTTTATTTCTTTCTTTCTTTCTCTCTCTCTCTCTCTCTCTCTCTCTCTCTCTTTTAAATAAAGGGATGTGAGTGTATATGTATATGATGATATGCAAGATAATGCTAAAATAAAAATAAAAATAATGGAATAATGGGTACTTAGCTTTATGATTGTGGGTGACGTCCAATCCAAAAATATGGTGCACCAAGTTTCGTTTGAGAGCGATGAACAATTATGCGGTTGGTCTGTAGAACAATTAAAATTTTGTCGGAGTCCAATCTCCTATGTCCCCAAAAACGATGGCAATAACAATTGGTAGGATGATTTACTCTTCACTGTACAATATAATTCGTACGGTCGGCTTAACTCTGGCTAATGCATTGCCCTTGAAACTATGGTGGCAGTCTTTGAGTAGGCAAAGAGTGGGTAGCCGAGGGATTTTTCAAGGATGGATTGCAAAGACTTTGGATGATGGGCGGTCAATTTTCCCTTTGAGCTACAAAAGGGAATTGATGTTGTGTGGCCAAGGAGATCTGTGGGTCATCCTTTTCAAGGTTTATGTCCACGGTTGACCAAAGGGTTGAGTGAAGGGGTGAATCTGTGGTGGACGGCCAACCAATGAAGACTAAGTTAAGCCACTTTTTTTTTAATGAAAATGTGTGTGAACCTTGAACTTGGAGGTCGCCTGCGAGCAAAGTGCAGAGAGCAATGACACGCAAGGGAGGGAGTGTTGAGGACGACTTGCAGAAGTGTTTTTGGCTTGCATGCAAGGCTAGGAAGTTGCCTAGCAGTCCAAGGAAACCTTGTTGGCAGTCTTCGGATGCAATTTGAAGGACGACGGCCTGCAGGTGTTGGACATGTAGGGGTTGATTCCCATGGCATCCTTGTTGGATCTTCCCAATCACTTCTTTACATTAGTAATTATGGCAATTTGGCAGTGCTGTAGTACCCTATGGAGAGTCTCAAAAGACCACGAGAGTCATCTTCTTTTGAACTTCAAGATAGCTTGAAACTCGGAAGTAGGATTCACCATTACTCCCTCTTCATATTTCTTCCCAATTCAAGATCCTCTTACATAACTCCTTGAACTCCGATTTCTTCTTCTAATCGTCACAAAGTTGAGGTTTGTCTTTGTGACTCCCTCAAAAGCTTGCTTAAGCGGAATCCACTTCTTGCTTTTCCCTTCACTTATGCCATATTTGCCCTTCAAAACTTCCTTCAAGATGTTCCAATGGGCAAGTTGGATTCACTGCACCAAATTAATCTCTTTTGCACTCCAATTTTTACTGTCGTTAAGTCAAAATTTGATGGTCGATTGCCAATTAATTGTCTATTAATCCGTGGTTTGCAACTTTGATGTTGTCGATTTAAAATCTTTCATAAATTTGAAATCCGTGCCAATTAACTCGAACATGATAGCTCTGATACCACTGCTAGGAGATAGGGAGACCAGTTTCATAAACAAAGCAAACAACTCCTCATAGACTTCACCATCAAGATGTCACTTTGGCTTCCAAATTCAAGTACACACACACACCTAGACTATGACAAAACACACACACACACACACTAGAATAGATTGACAAGGACATAGTGTAAGAGGGATTGTAAGAGATGTAGAAATAATCAGGGAGTACATAGAATAATACAGCATAGCATAAGAAAGAGGGAAGGGAAAATTTTGGGCATCTACACAAGAAAGGCTTACAGATTGTAGCCCCATACTCCACGACACCTCTTGTGGAGTTTGGTATTCAATTTTTGATATTACTTGTTGGTGCCAAAAATTGGAGGCCCCTCTTTTACACTTAGTTCCATTGTAGTTATGAGTGGAGCACATTCCTTATTGCATGACCCTCTTAGGGCGAGTTCTCACTATTCTACTTACAAAGCATCCATTGTGGCTTATTCATAAAAGATCTAAAATATTATGCAAAGGTAAAATGATCGAGAGGATTATTATTAGCCGGTGCCTCCTTCCCAACTCCCAAAATTCCAATCTACAAATCATCATGCACTCACTATTAGTAGAATCAAATAGACAACACATAATTAACCATTAAGCCAGCTATCCCAATTGCAGTTAACCACATATAGCAGGAAGGTGCCCAATCTCGTAACACCGATGGTCCTAAGTGTGTTCACACACATCACTACCACATGTATATGGTAACATCCATTGTAGCATAGTTCTAATGGATCGACAAAATTGTCAAACCGGAGGGATAAGCAACCCAGCTAGGGCATGGAAAGACTCACATGCTTAGTAAGCTAATCAAGGTAGCACAAGTTGTTAACTCTATGAGGTGACATTGACCTATGGAAGAGCTTAACTACGAGATTGTAAATCTCTTATTCCACTTCTCCTCACCTAAATCAACTCAATCAAACACACTAATGATTCCAATGATGTACAGTTCCACTCATCCTATCATGTCATACAATAATGACATGCACACACATATAGATCTACAAAGCTAAGAATGCTTCAATAAAATCACACATGCATACACAAAGAAAAGAGAGCAACCATGCAAAAATAGAGAGTTATTAGCCACTAAGTAGTTGAGATTAAGCTAATGAAGGCATCAAAGACCATCAATAGAGAGTAAGAGAGGCACAAAAATAAGAATTTACAGCATTAATTAGTGTTAATCAAGTCACATGAGCATGAAAAACTCAAGGAATTCTTAGTCATACACCACATGAGCTCCCACTAGGTTGTGCTCTCAACAAATAATACTGAGAACCCCAAATACATATTCACACTACCTTATGTACCTATGGTTAACAATGTGCAATTTCCGGACACCCAAGGCCTTTAGGGCTCCACACTTACTGACATCATCTTTATAGCTTAGAACTCTTACTAAGCTCATATTACATCACAATTATTAAATTGTCTAAAAATTAATCGAGAAATTACAATACAAGGCCCTATTGGAAAAAAGTGTACATCAAATCCTTGTTGCTTCTTTGTATCCATCCTTGAAGTGTAGTTGTTAGGCCTGGGTGTTTAGCAAAATCTTGTCGATGTCGCAGCAATTAACATTCCTCCCTTCCAATTTTATTCCCCGTCTATGGCCACCATTGAGAAGTGTCCGTGGAATTTAGAAGGTTGTTGATGGGATTTTTTGTCTTTATTGGTTGATGAATTTGTTGGTGAGGCACATCTTGCTGTATCATCTTAACAGTCCAAATTTGTGAAAATTTATGAAGTGCAAGTTGATGTTGTAGCATTATAATGGCTAGCTTTGCTCATTATTTATTGAGGTATCTACAAGAGAAGTAGAGGTGTGAGGGATCTAAATTAGGGTCTAAAACTTGGATAACCAAAGGGAAAAAACCCATTGGAAAAAAGTGCCTTTTGGATGTGTGTATTATTACAGTACTATATTAGCACAAGAAGTAATAATAAAGTACTGAATTGATTGTTTGGCTGATGTATGTAAGAATAAGATGGCATCAAATATAAGGGTAGAAATATGGAAAGTTTGTTTGCCTTTTGTAATCCACTCAAGGTGTATGGGTGGAGGCCAAAAAGAGTGTATAATGCACATTTCCAATGATGGGACATCCTATGTGAATACACAAAAATGCATCAATCACGTTGTACAATGAATATTTTTTGAGAAGTTCTCCAAAAGGAAGATGCAACCATAAAAGCACATGACATGGCTTTACATTTGGCACCCCTTTAAGAAGGGTTTTCATTGTTGAGGATATGTGCTCTCATCTTACTATGCATTGTGCATGAGTGTAGGACTCCACGACACAACACCGCTATTAAGTTAGTAGACTTTGACTCTTATGTTCATCTCTTCTAGAATGAGCGACATGACTTAAATAAGGTCAAATTTTCTAGCTAGTTTAGTCAGACTTGAAGCTTTGGAATTAACACTTTGCTCATTTTGTGGCTCATCAACCTGACTCTGACTATGCCAAAGTGTTTTTTGCACCATGGCGACTTGAATTTTTACGTTCTTGTGCTTACCACAAAATATTCCTTTAGTATAAGTAAGTAATAATCCTCAAAGAGTGGATTAAATAATGGGCCAATTTGGCAATGAAGGTTTCATTTATCGCTAAACATGTTTAATTACCTTTGAATTTGTAACTATTAATGGTTGTGCTTTCCTTCTTTGATTCTGAAGACTCCATTGTCCATTTAATTCTCCAAATATGCCTATTGAAAGGAGTCTTTGATGTTGTTTGAGGTCTTTCTTGATTGTCTCTATTTGAATTTGACAAAGATCATTGGAAGACTTTGGAATCCAAATCATCATGTTACCTTTGTAGCATCTTTGTTGACTTTCTTTGGCATGAGGTCTTTTTGAGATCTTGAAATCCTATACAGCTCTTTTGTAATTGCAATTGGTCTTTGGTTGATTGCTATCCAAACTCTCTTATGTTTTGTGTGAAATTGTTGTGTAAGAAGAATATCCTTTGGAACCCACCTTTGTTGCGTATCTTTTAGCGATAGAGGTAGGCCTTAGCAATATTCAATGTTGTTCCCTTGTATTCCTACTCCTAGGGTTTATCAAATATTTTTGATATTGATACTCGTTTGTCCTTCTTTCCTGGAAGGGTCTTGATTTCACTTCATATGGTGTGATCTTTGATTTTGGAATCTATACTTGTGTTTTACCTTTTTAGTACTCTTGTTCTTCCAAACTTTATTGTGAAGCTATCCATCCCATGTGCTTGTCTTTCTTTGTTGATCTTTTATCTTCAATCCACAAGGGGTCACTAATTTTCATTTGACAAAGAGTTGACTGTTGTTGTTTCCACTTTAATGAGCATGATGAAGAATAATTTGGTTGGTACACCTTATTTCCCCTTGTTTTGCTCCATTGAGTAATTTTGTTTGGATTATTTAATAATCAAGACACGATGAAGAATAATTTGGTTGGTACATTTTTTTTTCTCCATTGAGTATAATTTGTTGGCATCATCCAATAATCGAGACATTGAAAATTTTAAATATCTTGAGGGAAATGATCCACCAAGGTTTTTTGATGTAGAGGCACATGTTCTTACATCTTCCATGATTTTTGTTGAAAGGTTCACTTTAGCTTTTCCTTTGTCCATAACTGTAAGATTTTTTAAACAATTCCTGTGACACTTGTAATGTTGAATATGGCATTAGTAGTGACTATAATAATTTCTTACTACCACTTGGAAAAGATAATAATAGCACTATTTTCCCTTTCTAGCTCTTGTGTTGGTCTAACCTTTGACTAAGGATGACATCAATTGTCATTTCCTTTGAAAGCTTCACTTGAAATTTAACCTTCTTTCCATTATTCTGGATGTTGAGAGTAACAATCAACATTTGTAGTTGACTTGCAGTCTTACCTATGATTGTTTTGTTTTCTTGCTCACGTTGAGTGATCTCAAGAAACCTTTCAATGTTGTGCAAAACCATACTGCACTTTAGTTTTTTATTCAATAGAGCGATGCATCAAACACTTACTCCAATTGCACTAATGAGTACTATAGCAATACTTTGGTGCTACTATTGAGAACATTCGTTCTTTTTTTAAGTTGGGGTTTCATCATGATCTAGCTAGGTTTCTAGGGAAGTTGGTTTAGGGATTTGTGTTCTGCTAAGACTTATATCCATTGAGTTATTTAATAGTGATGAAGCCACTTTCTTACTTCCATTTCAAAGCTCCACTTTTGTCCTAGTTGACTCAATATTGTTAGCTTTGTTTTGGTGGTCTGCTTCTTGATTTTTTAACTTTAATATTGTAATGGAAATGGCCTATGAACTTTGAGAGTAGCGGAATTAGGAATTTAGATGAAGCACTTTTGTGAGATTACTTTGTGAACATAGCAGGTGAACTTAATTGATGGTATCAACATAAACATGGTACTTAGTTAACTTGGCATGAACAATACTTTTGCAAGAGAGAGAGTTTAGAGAACATGACAATAGTTGAGGACCGGATTCATACAGAGTCGGTCCCCCCTCCAATAGGCGTTTGTATTATAGTTTCTCCCATCAAGAGAGACTTGGTACAATACAATATTTGTGTTCCTTGTGACCTAGGTGATGCAATGAAGATGGAAAGCTTCATGAATCACAAGCATAACATAAACTTGTAGAAAGCATTAACTATCCCAAGCCTCAGTTCCAAGGCCTCAAACAACTTCGAAGGTGGAGAGAGCTAGCGGGGAATGAGGGTAGGGAAGAGAAAGAGGAAGAAGAAACATTCCATAGGAGAAAGAAATAGTTCCTCACTTATCATCACTCTTCTTGCTAGCATACATAATAGCATAGTAATGAAGATGGAGAAGATGGCAAGCTTAAGCATTGAAGCATGGCTCTTGGTTGGATTTGCATTCCATAGCCAAGAGTGTTGCTGTAGGCTCTCACTTCTCACAAGCTTGGAGAAGGAGGTGGAGTTCCTCAACTTTCACCAAGTGAGAATGATCCACTAAATGAGTGTGTGTGTGGTGTATACCCCCCCAACACCCCCCTTCTTTCCACATGCTTCAAGCTCATTGGACCCCTCTCCCCTTAGCCAATCACATGCAGCATGCATTCAAGTACATAGGTAGTCTTTGGACAAGTGTCCTCCTTATCCCTTAGAGAGAGAGAGCTTGACAATATCTAGATATTTGTTGGATGGAACTAGAAGCTCATTGGACCCCTCTTTAGCCCAACCAATAGCATTCAAGCACACCATGTGGCTAAGCGTAGGGAGAGTCTGACATGTGTCCCTTGAGAAAAGGGGTGCCCTTTGGGTGAGTGGGAGGTTAAGTCAAAGATTCCCCTAACTTTGGGACTTTCCCCCTCCTTTGTAGGATCTCTTTTTGACTCAAGCACCTTATCCCCCATGCATGGGAAGCTTCTCAAGCACCTTAGTCATCAAGCATGACAAGCACCTCAAGCACCTTAGTCATCAAGCATGACAAGCACCTTAGTCATCAAGCACGACAAGCACTTCAAGCACCTTAGTCATCAAGCACCTCAAGCTTAGGTCGGGTTCCCACCTCGAGCTCAGTCCTACCTTGCCTAAGGTCAAAGGACTTTTAACACTAACCATTGGACGTCTTTAATGAAGCTAACCCTAAGGTCTTTTAAGCTCCATTAGTTAACTTTGCTCTTTGACAGACCATCTCTCATTTGGACCCCTTTACCATTGGCCCCATGTTGAGATAGATCCGTAAGCACATGTCTATATTCTAACCCTTGTTCCCGTTTATTATCCCACATTAAATGATCAGTTTAATATGAGAAAATCATTTGGGTTGGTTAGGTATTAGATTTTATGACATTACCTCTCTCTTGAAATCATAGTCGTCCTCGACTATGAGGTAAAAGAGATAAAGCCATAGTCATTAGTCAAATTTTCTTAGCGGGTAGAGGATCCCTTTTCACCCTACGACATCATTCAAAGATGGATGAATAATCCATTTGGTGCTTGGGAGACATAGCTGTCGCAAGCATGTCTGCTCTTTAGTCCATTTCATCCTCCCAAGTAGAGTGACAAATTCTACATGGTGTTTGAGAGACATCGTCATCACAAACATGATTGTTAGTATGCATACTACTTAAATTTGTGCATAATAAGAAGAGAATTAGTCTTATAAGACCAAAACATTGATCATTTAAAAGAAACATGTACATTTGCTTACTCTAATGTAGCATTGTAAGCGTTGACAAGGTTCATACTATCCTTAAGCTGGATTCCTTGCATCCATCTAGCATCTTCAAAAGGATATTTTTTGAACTTAAGAAGATACCGTCGGATAATCTTACCATGTCGTAGTACCTTGTCTTCATGCAGAAGGATAGCTTTGGGTTGTAGCACCTCTGCTTGGTCTTTGATTTCTAGAGGGTCTTGAATAATTGGTTCATTTGGAGGCTCTCCTTTGTAGGGCTTAAGTAAGCTCACATGAAAAGCATTGTGTATGAGCCAATGGCTAGGCACCTTGAGTTGATAAGCCACCTCATTGATTGGCTTCAAATTTTAAAAGGACCACAATATCTTTTTGCTAGTTTAGCATAATACTTTTGATGGCCCGTAGGATTTTTGCCCGTCGTTTGCCTCAATCGAGCCTTAGTAAACTTAAGTAAGACCCAATCATTTTCTTTGAACGTGAAGGCCCTTCTGTGCTTGTCAGCAACAACTTTTTGCCTTAGTTGGGAGATGGATATAGCCTCCTTAATCTTTTGAAAAGATGCTTGCAAGTCACGGCTATACTCATTGGCAGCGGAGATCTTCCCATGTACTTTAAGTAGCAAGAGACTTTTAGGTCCTCCCTTTGTGATTTCAAAAGGTGCTTTTCCCGTAGAAATATGGATAGTATTATTATACGCATACTCTACAAGAGGTAAGTACTTTTTCCATTATGAGCATTGATCTACTTCTGTAACATAGGTCTTTAGTAGATCAAGAATTGTAAGATTGGCTATCTCACTTTGGCCATCCGTTTGTGGGTGATAGGCCGAAGAGAAATTCAATCTTGTCCTCACGATGGATGTTGGCAATCCATGGTGTTTGAAAATCTGGGATATGAAGAGAGTTGCCATTTGGTGTGCCTTAATAGTCTTCTTGACAGGGATAAAGTGTGCTTGCTTGTTAAACCTATCGACTTTTGTCCATATTCCCGTAATCCCATGGATAGAGTTGGGTAATCCAAAGATAAAATCCATGGATATGCTCTCCCATGGTGAATTAGGGATTGGCAATGGCTAGAGTAATGCAGGTTGCTTCCCTCTATCATACTTGGTCTTTTGGCATACCACACATTTTGAAACTTACTCTTGTATGTCTACTTTCATGGTAGGCCAATAAAAGTACGTCTCTACTCCTCAAAGAGCAGGTTGAATGCCTCTATGCCCCGCATAGGGAGGAGCATGGGATTCATTCATGACTTGCTCACAAAGGGAGTGGTAAACACATAGCCTATTTCCATGGAGAAGATAACCATCCTGAAAAAGTGAATGATTCCTCTTTCTTCCCCAAATCAATTATGTCTTTAAAGTCAGGGTCAGTAGCATACTCATCTGTCATAGAAGATAGATCATTGTGAGTTGCTATTGACACAGCATTAACGTTTGGTCGGCCACTTGATTGTGCTTTCCAGCAATGTGAGCAATGTGGAAATTAAATTGCGAAAGAAAATTTGCCCACCTCATTTGTTTATCGGAAAGCTTTGTATGCGTCATGAAGTACTTGAGACTTTGATGATATGTTCGTAAAATGATTGAGTCTCCAATAGATAGTGCTTCCATGTGTCTATGGCATGTAGAACAGCTAACATCTCTTTCTCATAAATGCCTAAGACCCGTTCATCCGTATTGAGCCTGCATCTCTCATATGCTATGGCATGCCCTTCTTGAAGCAAGACTGCTCCAAGACAATCACCTCAAATGGTTCTGAGAGATCTGGAAGCATAAGGACTGTTTGGGAGGTAAGCTTCTCTTTGAACTTGTCAAAAGCACTTTGCTCCTTAGCAATCCATGAATACTTAACGTTTTTCTTTGTTAAGTCATGTAATGGTCCTGCTATTTGAGATAATTTTGTTGTGAAGCGTCTATAGAATGCACACATACCAATAAAGCTAAGAAGCTCATTTAGATTCCTTAGATCAGACCATGCTTTTATCACCTCCAACTTTGATAAATCCATAGGATACCATCTTGAGAGATAATATGAACTAAGTATTGAATCTCTTGAAGGATAAATTCGCTTTTCTTTTTATTGAGAAAAAGCTTATTCTCCCTTAATGCTTGAAAAATCACTTGGAGATGTTGCTTGTGTCCCTCCAAGGAATTGGAGTAGATGATGATACCATCAAAGAACACTCCAGTGAATTTGTGGTAGGGTCTAAAATTTTTCTCCATTAATCAATTGAATGTAGCTGGTGCATTAGTCAAGCCAAAAGGCATGACTAGATATTCATAAAGGCCAAATGCTGTACGAAACGCGGTCTTTAGGATATCTTCATTCACTATCCTTATTTGATGGTAGCCACTTTTAAGGTCAATCCTACTGAAGTAGGTAGAACCTTGTAGCTTATCAAACATATCTTCTACCCGAGGTACGAAAAATCTGTTTTTGATAGTGATATGATTAGTGCGCAATAGTCCACACACATTCGGTATGTACCATCTTTCTTTTGCACTAAAAGGACTGGAGAACAAAAGGGAGAGGAGCTAGGCCTTACCATCCCTTTGTCTACCAATTCGTGTACTTGCCTCATGATCTCCTCTTATTGAGCTTGGGAAACTCGATAAGGAGGTTTGTTAGGCGGTGAGCTTCTTGATAGGAGCTCAATTCGATGGTCATCATACCCTCGTGTTTTTGGAGGTAAGTCCATAGGAATATCATCGATGAACACATCTTGGAATACTTTTATAAAGTTAGACAAGTCTAACTCTTCTTGATTCCTACCATTCACCTTTGATGAAACATTAGAACATTTTAGGGACTCTTTGACAAAAATCATGTACACAGAAACTGAGCTCTTCATTGTTTTATCAAGGACAAGAGGATTTACAAGTGGTATAGTACGACGAGACTCATTAGCATCTATATACATATTCTTTCCCCTATAGGTAGTGTAGATTCTCCTTTTAGGGAACTTCATGTTAGCAGCCATGCGTTGAACCATGGTGCCCCTAGGATAGCATCCTCATGTTGGAGAGGAGAGATAAAGAAGTCTTCTTTGTCGACATAGCTTTGGACATGAAGCCTCAACTTCCCAATCAAGGGAGTAACGAAGGCTTGCTGTCCCTTGAAAGCGGCATCGGTAGTGACAGCATCTCCCATCTCAAAAGCTTGAATGCCCAACTTGGTGGCCAACTACATTGATATGAAGTTGTGAGTAGAACCAGGGTCAAACAAGATGAAGGCACCATGCTACCTTACCTTTCCCCAAGCATAGGAGAGAGGTGATCCTTTGCAATGAGCATCCTCTTTTGGAGCTTCGCTAGTGGAAGCTCTAGGAGTCTCATTGCGAGCATTTCTTTTGGGGCAAGAACGATAACCATGTCCTTGCTCCCCACACTTAAAACATTTGTGATTCTTGCGAAAAGTTTCAAGCTCTTCAGGAGAGAGTTTATTTTTACCTTTATAAACTCCTTTCTCCTTGGACCGGTTGTTGTTGTTGTTGTTTGAATGGCCTTGGGAAGGATTTTGGGCATCTATTTTTTCCTTTGCATCACTTTTGCCTTTATTTTCCATGGGCTTGACATTCCATCTAGCCCCTTGTTGGAAATTGATGCGTGAAGCAACCATGGTATGGTGGATTACTTCGCTGATAGAATCAAGCCATTGAGAGTTGACATACTCAGCCATCTCTTCGGGTAATCCCACACAAAATTGTGCTTTTGCTCAGCAAAGTCTATCTTTTGAAAGAAAGTAGCCTTGAGATGTAAATCCCAAAACTTGTCCACATATTTGTAGATAGACTCATGAGAGAGGAGCCTCAAACTCCGCCATTCGGTGAGCACTTTGTCCTTTGCATCACTTGCAAGGAATTGCTTCATGATGGAAACTCGTAGAGTTTTCCATGTCTTTGGGGCTTCGCCGTTGCCACGAAGGCTAGCACACCATTGATGTGCTGATTTTTGGAATTGCATAGCTACATGGTGTAGCTTGGAGGACTATGTGAAGCCCTCGTCTCCAAAGGCCGCATCAAATTGTTGGATGAAGGCCAATACTTTGTCCGTAGCACCAAAGGTGCCATCATAGGTGAGAAAAGAGATACTCTTTCCTCCCTCTTTGAACTTCTTTAGCTTTTGTGACATTCACCATGCAAGCTAAGATTTAAGATGTCCTCCCTTCTTGTATTCTCTAGGAGAATAGCCATAGCTTTCATCGGTAGAGGAGGAAGGTGAAGAAGAAGAAGAAGAGGGTGACCTCTTTCTTTTCTTTTTCTTCCTTTGTTTCCTCTCTTCCCTTTCGGAGTGATGAGAAGAAGGACTATGGGTTAACTGTTTCCTCTTGGGAGGAGTTGGCGATCGTGTAGTCCGCCTTCTTCGTGGAGCCACATATTTGGAGGAATTTAGGGATTCATTACTTTCTTGATCTTTGGATTCTTCCTCTCATATGGGAGAGAGTCTTCTTTTGGGGGTCTCATCAAGAGGCCTCATAAGCTTTCTCTCCTCTTGGAGAGGAAAGGGAATCCCGTAAGTACAAAGTTGTTGAGTAGCTTCGGCTTGCAAAGTGGGGTTGCCTATAGCTTGTTGCAACCAAGTGACACAATGTTCATTCTACTCTCTTGGTTATTGTCAGCCATGTTAATTAAACTTATGTGTTTACTTAGTGTATGCTTTGGCAATTCAAAATCTTAGTTGCTACTCCTCTTGGCCTTTGAAAATAGGCACTTAAGTATCTACACCCACGACTCGAATTGGTTAATTATAGAGAGTAGTAGAGTGAGTCTAACATAGAGAAGTTGCGGAGGGATAGCTCCTTTCGGACTTCTTATGGCTCAATAATGGTAAAGCCGTAGGCAAGTCTAAAAAGACTCCATTATTAAGACCACTGGGCTCAACAAAACCGATAATAGATCCCAGTCCCACTTACCCTAATATAATTAACAAAATCAACCATTAATAGGCTACTTAAGGGCCTCTCTTCTTAAGCAAGAAAAGAGAAACCAAATGCTCTGATACCAATGTAATGGAAATGGCCTATCAACTTTGAGAGTAGCAGAATTAGGAATTTAGATGAAGCACGATTCCTTTGTGAGCATAGCGGGTGAACTTAATTGATGGTAGCAACATAAACATGGTACTTAGTTAACTTGGCATAAACAATACTTTTGCAAGAGAGAGAGAGTTTAGAAAATATGACAATAGTTGAGGACCGGATTCATATGGAGTCGGTTCCCCCTCCAATAGGCGTTTGTATTATAGTTTCTCCCATCAAGAGAGACTTGGTACAATACAATGTTTGTGTTCCTTGTGACCTAGGTGATGCAACGAAGATGGAAAACTTCATGCATCACAAGCATAACATAAACTTGTAGAAAGCATTAACTATCCAAGCCTCAGTCCCAAGGCCTCAAACAACTTCGAAGGTGGAGAGAGCTAGCGGGGAATGAGGGTAGGGAAGAGAAAGAGGAAGAAGAAACATTCCATAGGAGAAAGAAATAGTTCCTCACTTATCATCACTCTTCTTGCTAGCATACATAATAGCATAGCAATGAAGATGGAGAAGATGGCAAGCTTAAGCATTGAAGCATGGCTCTTGGTTGGATTTGCATTCCATAGCCAAGAGTGTTGCTGTAGGCTCTCACTTCTCACAAGCTTGGAGAAGGAGGTGGAGTTCTTCAACTTTCACCAAGTGAGAATGATCCACTAAATGAGTGTGTGTGTGTGTGGTGTATACCCCCCAGCACCCCCCTTCCTTGCTTGGGGTGAGTTCTAGCCTTTCTACATGCTTCAAGCTCATTGGACCCCTCTCCCCTTAGCCAATCATACACAGCATGCATTCAAGTACATGGGTAGTTTTTGGACAAGTGTCCTCCTTATCCCTTAGAGAGAGAGAGCTTGAAAATATCTAGATATTTGTTGGATGGAACTAGAAGCTCATTGGAACCCTCTTTAGCCCAACCAATAGCATTCAAGCACACCATGTGGCTAAGCGTAGGGAGAGTCTGACATGTGTCCCATGTGTCCCTTGAGAAAAGGGGTGCCCTTTGGGTGAGTGGGAGGTTAAGTAAAAGATTCCCCTAAATTTGGGACTTTTCTCCTCCTTTGCAGGGTCTCTTTTTGACTCAAGCACCTTACCCCCCATGCATGGGAAGCTTCTCAAGCACCTTCCTCATCAAGAATGACAAGCGCCTCAAGTACCTTAGTCATCAAGCATGACAAGTCCCTCAAGCACCTTAGTCATCAAGCATGACAAGCACTTCAAGCACCTTAGCCATCAAGCACGACAAGCACCTCAAGCATCTTAGCCATCAAGCACGACAAGCACCTCAAGCTTAGGTCGGGTTTCCACCTCAAGCTCAGTCTTAGCTTGCCTAAGGTCTGCCTAAGGTCAAAGGACTTTTAACACTAACCATTGGACATCTTTAATGCAGCTAACCCTAAGTATTTTAAGCTCCATTAGTTAACCTTGCTCTTTGACATACCATCTCTCATTTGGACCCCTTTACCATTGGCCTCGTGTTGAGATAGATTAGTAAGCACATGTCTATATTCTAACCCTTGTTCCCATTTATTATCCCACATTAAATGATCAGTTTAATATGAGAAAATCATTTAGGTTGGTTAGATATTAGATTTTATGACATTACCTCTCTCTTGAAATCATAGTCGTCCTCGACTATAAGGTAAAAGAGATAAAGCCATAGTCATTAGTCAATTTGTCTTAGCGGGTAGAGGATCCCTTTTTACCCTACGACATCATTCCAAGATGGATGGCTAATCAATTTGGTGCTTGGGAGACATAGCTGCCGCAAGCATGTCTGCTCTTTAGTCCATTTCATCCTCCCAAGTAGAGTGACACATTCTACATGGTGTTTGAGAGACGCTGTCATCACAAACATGATTCTTAGTATGCATACTACTTAAATTTGTGCACAATAAAAAGAGAATTAGTCTTATAAGACAAAAACATTGATCATTTAAAAGAAACATGTTCATTTGCTTACTCTAATGTAGCATTGTAAGCGTTGACAAGGTTCATACTATCCTTAAGTTGGATTACTTGCATCCATCTAGCATTTCAAAAGGATAGTTTTTGAACTTAATCAGATACCGTCAGATAATTTTACCATGTCGTAGCACCTTGTCTTCATGCCGAAGGATAGCTTCAGGTTGTAGCACCTCTGCTTGGTCTTTCATTTTGGGAGGGTCTTCAATAATCGGTTCATTTGGAGGCTCTCCTTTGTAGGGCTTAAGTAGGCTCACATGAAAAGAATTGTGTATGAGCCAATGGTTAGGCAACTTGAGTTGATAAGCCACCTCATTGATTGGCTTTTTGCTAGTTAATGATTTACATGTGCTTCTTCTTTGCATTTCCTCGCTTAGGAGAACACCACAATATTATCAAACCTAAAAGTACTCAAACCAAGGATTGAGTTACTTATTACAACCATCACAAGGCTAGCCCAACTATCAGGCCAAGACGATAGTATAAGGAGAGTTCGCACTTCATCGTCGAAGTTGATCTTCACTGATCAAAGTTGACTTATGTTGGTGTTTAAGTCATTTAGGTGTTGTGCTGAACCAGTCTCTACCATTTTTAGATTGAACAGTGGCTTCATGAGAAATACCTTATTGGATGCTGATGGTTTCTCATAAAGTCCGTCAAGCGACTTCATCAAGTCTCCATGGTCTTCATCTTCATAACATTGAAGGGCATCGTTGACGCCAAGCATACCAAGATTGTTTCCAATGCCTTTTGGTCAAGGAAGATCCAAGCTTCATTTTCCATCATTGCAGACTTCTTTGCAAGACTGCCTAGTGACAAATAAAAATCTTTCTGGTAGAGGTAGTCTTCAATTTGCATCTTCCAATGTTGGTAGTCTTTGTCATTAAACTTCTCGAGCTTGAGCTTACCTTCCTCGTCCATTACTCCCACTCATTCAAAGGAATCCTTTCCTTTAAATGTTTTAGCTACGAGAAAACCTTGTTGTAATACTAGTTGTTAGGAATAAAGGTGTAACTAAGTTTAGATTAGAGTGGTTCACTAAATGGAGAGAGAGAATTTTCACACACAAGAGAGAGAGAGAGAGAGAGAGAGAGAGAGAGAGAGAGAGAGAGAGAGAGAGAGAGCAATCCATGTGCCTATGTGTAGCCACCCTTGTGTAGAAAATTCCAAGTAAAAGTCGATCACTGGCCCATGTATAGCCACCCTTGTGTAGAAAAGTCCAAGTAGAAGTCGGCCATTGGTTGTTGGATTTTGGCCATCGACCACTGGCCAACCGACCATTGACTATGGCCAACCGGCCAACCAACCATTGACTATTGAGCATCGACCAATCGGCCATTGACTATCGGCCACCAATCGGCCCTTTTGAGGTCACTTTTCAATTGTTGCGCAGCGAAGATATTCTAGTGAAAAAGAATATGAATTTTTGGTTTTTTGATAAGTGATTTTTCTCATGCATGATAGATTCTCTTCATAATCGAGGCCTTACAAATATGCATTTTGAGACTAAAAATTACAAGGGCTGAATCAGGATCCATACTTAACAACATCGACTACAAGGTTTCACATGCTCTCTGGCATTATAGAGAGCGAGATCGAGAGACAGTGTGTTGGCAGTGAGAAATAGGTTATAGATTTTTGTTAGCAACATTTCCATTAATTTGATTTGAGAGCAGATTTGGGTTCCCATATGTGTGTTTGGTGATGTATGTTCTCTATGGTATTGCTTATGCACAACCATTGATGGCTTTTCAGAGACAACTCTCATATACAATTTTACATCCATAGGGACAATCACAGTTTCTTTAGACACAATAGATCAATGAGAATCTTTAGCAGTGATAGCCATTACCATTCCAATGGTATTTTTGGATGCATTTGTTTCATGCATGACTAGCACTTGAGAGAGTGCTTGTGCTCTATTGAGAGCGTTTTACTCCCTGCAAGGAGCTAGTTCTATGCTTTTGCTTGCATACTCATTGGAACTTGTTTGAGCACATTTCTCGTGGTTTCGGAATGAAAATTTCACATTTGGGATGTATATTGTGTTGTGGATACTACCATTGTGCATCGTTGTTTAGGTAGTCCCGACCGTTTTCGAGACTTGGTCCAAAAGATCCCTTTTTGAGATTGTGGCTAGTTGTGTCTGCATAGCGTTTTATGAGGGTCATTGTGTGAGGTTTTTCAAAGCCGAGCATTGGTGGGCCGGTATACCCAATGTGAGGTGGATTAGGTTGTTTTAGATCCCCATTTGTGGCCTCGCAATAGGACATGTATGTCTCAGGTATATGTGCTTTGACTCCAAGTTGGTAGTCATTCGTGGCGGTCATTTGACAATTTCTATGAGTAGTATTTGTCAGTTTATGCCTAGAGAGCACTCTGAAATTTTATGCGCTTGTTTTGTCTTTGTCTTGAGTTTTGCTTGAGATTTTGATCTTTGTATCGAGGAGACTTTATCAAAATCCACTCATTGTATTGAGGTTGCAATAATTTTGCTAGATTTTTGGTTGA
This sequence comes from Adiantum capillus-veneris, assembly GCF_014529385.1. Classification (NCBI taxonomy): domain Eukaryota; kingdom Viridiplantae; phylum Streptophyta; class Polypodiopsida; order Polypodiales; family Pteridaceae; genus Adiantum; species Adiantum capillus-veneris. Next base: position 13,928,519 of record NC_140944.1, read on the forward strand.
GATTTTGATTTCTGAATAGAGGAGTCTTTGACGAAATTTCTACATAATTTTTTTCATAAAATTCTAGTCTCACTCTCTTGTATTTGCTCTTGTTAGTCATGGCTGGAAATTTTGAGAAAGAAGAGTATTATATCAAGAATTTTGATGGCACAAACTTCATGATATAGAAGCATCGTATGCTTGATGTCTTGGTCAATAAGGGCCTTGCAAAGCCATTGAAAGAGCGTAAAGAGGGTGTTTACATTGATGATGAGTGGGAGGAGCTTGATGCTCATGCTGTGGCAACCATTAGTGTGTAGATTGTGTAACACATTGTATGGACGAAAGCAAGGCTCAAGGAAAAATTTTGACAAGTATATGCAGTCCCAAGGTTATGTAAGGAGCCAGGAAGATTAGTACTTGTAAACTAGGAAGTTGAAGGATGGTTCACTTATCATCTTGATACTATGTGTTAATGATATGCCTATTGTTGGGAAATCTAAATATGAGATTTCCATCTTGAAGAATTCACTTAGCACGTAGTTTTCTATGAAGAATTTGGGAGATGCAAGTCACTTTCTTGGTATGCGTATCAAATGTGATATAAAACGTGGAATAGTAGAGTTGTGTCAAGAAACTCATATCCACAAGGTCTTGCAACATTTAATATGTAGGGGGGAAGGCTACATTATTGAGTACCCCAATGTAGTCATATGATAAACTTAGCAAGAATGATGCTACCAAGTTCAATGCTGAGAAAGCAGAGATGGCCAAGCTACCATATTCTTCAATAGTTGGCAATCTATGGTAGTCACGAGATCGAGCATTGCTTTTGTAGTGGGAGTGGCTTGCAGATTTATGGAAAATCCAGACACAAAGCACTGGGAAGTGGTGAAGCACATCTTGGAGATATCTAAAGGTACAATAGACAAGTGCTTGCACTTTGGGAATAGTGATGCATCCATTGTGGGTGACACAGATGTGGATTATGTGGAATGTTTGGATGGTCAAAAATTCATGTATAGCTATTTTCTTCTATTTGTTAGAGTAGTCGTGTCATGGAGGTCATGTCTCCAAAACTGTACATCATCTTCCACTATAGAGGTAGAGTATGTAGTTTTTGATGATAACAAGGAAGCTATGTGGTTAGATTGCCCAGTGGGAGTTCTTGGAATTACTTAGACTCGAGTGTTGCATTGTGATAGTCAGAGTGCAATTGTGTTAGTAAAAAACCTTCTGTTTCACTCCAAGTCAAAACATAGAGAAGTCTGTTATTATGTGATTGGCTAGCAAGTGCATCGAGTTAGTCAAGGTTCATATAGATGACAACCCTACATATGCTCTCATGAAAGGCACATTGCATGGATATGATGGGTGTAAGGTAGTGTGAAGCATAGGATTGCTTCACGGTTTTACAAATGTATATACATAGGCCACTTGGACCACAGTGGCCTTCAAGTGGGAGATTGTTAGACCAATTGGCTAGACACCCATCACACTAAGCATTGTTGGAATTAGGGTTGCAGAGAAACACACACAGCTTGGAGAAGACGAAGGAAGCTCAAGGCACACAATAGAGAGTGTGTTACTTAGTGTGCAATGGAAAGATAGTTAGCCCTAGAGTGATGGGCGTATATACAATGCACGGGGGAAAAAACCTCCTAAAGAGGGAAAAAGTGCCCCGGCGGTCCTAGTGTGTTCACACACATCACTACCACATGTATATGGTAACAAATCCCCCCTGGAGTGATGCGGTGAACGAGAGCTGGCACATGAGTAAAGGGAAGTGCCATGCCCTGAGGACAGGATCAGTCCACAAAGGGGAGTAAGCCCAAAGCTTTGCGGAAAGCTTCAAGCTTCTCACGAGACAATGCCTTTGTGAAAAGATCTGCAAGGTTGTCCTGTGTTGGCACATAAGCCAAGCTGATCTCTTCTGCTGAGAGCCTCTCCCTGACATAGTGGTAATGCACCTCAATGTGCTTTGTGCGAGCATGAAAAACTGGGTTCCTCGCAACTGCCAATGCGCTCTGACTGTCAGTGTAGATAGTGTTGGCAGTGTCCTGTCCAACACCCAAGTCAGCCATAAGGCGTCTGAGCCATACACACTCAACCGTAGCTGTGAAGACTGCCCTGTACTCAGCCTCACAACTCGAAGTGGCCACAGTAAGTTGCTTCTTGCTCAACCATGATATACATGAACTGCCAAGCATGAAACAAAAACCACTTGTGGACACTCGCGTGTCAAAACAACCAGCCCAATCTGAGTCCGAAAAAGCATGTAAGTCTGGCGGCAATGATCCCCCCTTGGGATAAAACAAGCCAAGATGTAAAGTGCCACTAAGGTAGCGGAAAATCCTCTTGACAGCCTGCCAATGCTTAGACCCTGGGCTATGCATAAATCTGCTGACCTGCGAGACATCAAACTGAATATCTGGCCTCGTGTTGCATACATAAATGAGGCAGCCAACAGCAGTTTGGTAAAGAGTGACATCAGCAGGATCGCCAGCATCATGTAGACTCAACTTCAAAACTGTTTCCATGGGAGTGGCAATAGGTTTGCAATCCTCAAGTCCAAACTTACATAGCAATGTCTCTATGTAACTTTTCTGACACAAGGCAATACCACCATCACACTACTTAAACTGTATACCCAAGTAATGATGCAACAGCCCCAAATCTTTCATCTTGAAAGTAGCATTCAAATCAGCCTTAAATTCAGCAATATGTCTCTCATTTGGTCCAGTGATCAGCAAATCATCAACATAAAGAACCACAATGAGAAATACATCATCCTCACGCTTTACATACAATGTGCTTTCTGTTGGACTGTTACGAAAGCCTCGTTTAACCAAATGAGTGTCAGCTTTCTCATACCAAGCACGAGGAGATTGCTTCAACCCATACAAAGCCTTCTTACATTTGCACACTTTGTCCTCTTGTCCTTTTATGACAAAACCGCGAGGCTGCGTTACATAAACTTCCTCAAATATGTCACCATTCAAGAAAGCAGTAACAATGTGTGATTGATGTACATCCCAACCAAAATGAGCTGCCAATGCACATAGAAAACGCACAGTAGTCATACGACAAGTGGGAGCAAAAGTCTCTTCATAATCTATGCCTTTTTGTTGTGCATAACCCTTTGCAACAAGTCGAGCCTTATGGCGATCGATCTCACCATCCGGCTTGTGTTTCAACTTGTAAACCCACTTCGTACCAATGGCCTTTTTGCCAGGAGGCAAATCACATAAAGTCCATGTGTCATTCTCTATAAGTGCATCATATTCTGATTTCATGGCAGCAATCCAATTTTTTGAATTCTGTGCTTCAGCAAAAGACAGAGGCTCCTCAACATCATGTAAACTAGACACAGCCAAAGCATAACAATCTGATGCATAAGGTGCATCCAATTTACTGTCACGCAAAGTGTGCACCAGCCATTTTGGCATACCTCTAGCCTGCTCATTTTCAGCCCTTTCCTCATCAAGTACATCATGTACATCTGCATCAGTAATAGGCTGTTCTAAAAGATTTTCAGAAACCCCCATAGGCTGTACATTTGCCTCATTGGAACTTACATTCGTATTTCCACCACTGAAAAGAGGCAACAAAGTGTCATAAATGTCCTGTGAGCTTACATTACTGTCTCTAGTACATGACAACAAGGGCTGAACAGAGTCTTCCACAAACACTACATCCCGTGAAACCAGAATACGTTTTGTTTGCGGATGATACAGCCTGTAACCTTTGCTTTCAGCACTATAACCAACAAAAATACATTTGACAGCCTTATCATCCAATTTTCTGCGCTGCACTTGTGGCACCAAAGCATATGCCAAACAGCCAAAAACACGCATGTGCTCAATAGAAGGTTTTCTATCATGCCATGCTTCATATGGAGTAATAGACTGCAAAGCTTTCGTAGGACACCTGTTAAGTACATAAGTGGCACACATGATGGCCTCAAGCCAAAAAGAATGTGGCAAAGCTTGACTTTTGACCATACATCGTGCCATTTCCGTTAGTGACCTGTTTTTCCTCTCAGCAACACCATTTTGCTGAGGTGTATAAGGCACTGTACATTGGTGTTTTATCCCACGACTAGCCAGAAATGCATTAAATTCATGAGACATAAACTCCCCCCCTTGATCGGAACGGAGGGTGCCCATAGTACATTTTGAGACATTTTCAGCCATAGCCAAAAATTGTTTGAAGCACATAAAAACTTCGGACTTCGCTTTAAGCGGAAATACCCATGCATGCCTGGAGTAATCATCAATGAAGGTCACGAAGTACAGGTAATTGCCCAAGGACGGAGTTTGCATGGGCCCACAGACATCACTATGCACAAGCTGCAACCTGCATGTGGCCCTAACTGAACCATCCTTTGGAAACGTAGAACGCTGCATTTTACCCAGAATACAGCCTTCACAAACATGTTTGACAGGTGCTTCAAGAGGCGGAAAAGAAGCAACCATATCAGATTTCTGCAAACGCAGCAAACTGGCAAAATTCAGATGACCAAAACGTGCATGCCAAAGTTTTGCATCTGAAATAGCCCTTGAATCTGCAACAGCATTTGCAAAATTTTGTCCACACTTGTCATACAAAGTGAGCTTATACAACCCACGGCACAAAAGCCCAGATGCAACAATTTCATCACCAAAACTGAGATCATGAACTGTACATCTGTCATCCACAAATTTGACTACAAGTCCAAGTCTAGCAAGTGCCGATACAGACAAGAGATTCTTCTTGATCCCAGGTACATAAAGTGCATCAACAAGTGTGAAGGAACTGCCATTAGCAGCAGTGAGCACAATCTTTCCAACTCCCTGAACTGGATAAGAGGTGTTGTTGGCACAAGTGACTGAATTCCCATGAGGGACAGACTCGAGAGAGGTAAACAATTCACGATGTGAGGTAATGTGCTTTGTAGCACCACTGTCGAAATACCACACATGTGAATCTGCAGCAACTGACAAGCATGCATCATGGACAACAGGATTGTAAGTGCACTCTGCGCTAAAAGCCCATTCTGCATCAACATCAGCATCACAATCTCCTTTCACAGAAGACTCAACAATGGCTGCATTTGTAGTGGAACCAGCATTTGCAGTGGAACCACACTCTTTCTTCTTAGCCTCTTTGGCCTTCAACTTAGGACACGACTTGATCAAGTGATCATTGGCTTTACAATAATGGCAACGCATCTTCTTTTTGCCCTTATCACCAGAATTGCCAGACGAAGTGCTGCCACCAGAAGCATTAGGAACAGAATTTTTGCCATGCACAGCAGAACCATAAGAAGTGGCTGCATTACTGTTACCACCCTTTCTTTGAGAAGCAATAAAAGCTTGTTCAACTGCACGCTGCCTAGTCCTATTTTTTCTAGAAAGTGACTCTTGCAACAGCAATGTGGATAATGCATCAAACTTGACAACTTCAGGATTTCCTTGGGTCATTAGTCTCCAAGTACTAGCAAAAGTCTGGTAGGAATATGGTAAGGCATCAAGAACAGTCTGCACAAGGGAACTGTCCGAAATGACTTCACCTGCAGAAATGAGTTGCTCATTGATATCCTTGACACTAGCAAGGAAAGTGTCCATATCATCTTCCTCATGCATAATCTTCGACTCTAGCTCTTTACGCAGCAAAGCAATTTTAGCCTCATTGCGGCTTGCATAAAGACCTGCTAGAATATCCCAAGCCTGTTTTGCAGATTTTGCTGAACGGATGTGAGGAATAATGGTGCGCTTCACAGACAACGCAATCAATGCATGAGCCTGCGCATCCTTAACATCCCAACGAGCTTGTTCTGCCATAGGCAAAACAACTCTAACAGCTGCAATCCTTGTAGCAAGACCTGCAACATCCTCAACATCGCCTACATCTTCAGAACCAGGACGTACATCAATGCCCTGCACAATGTTCCAGACACCTTTTGACACAAGAACATGTTGCATCATATAAGCGCGCATAGGGTAGTTGTCCCCATCCAACCTGTCCTCAGCAGCAAACATCTTGAACACATCTGTGTTGTTGTTGTCAGCCATGGTAAATGCTGCACCTTATGTGAAAACTGCCCGAAAATAGGAGAAATGGAGCGGGAACAACTTGTGCTATATAGCACAAACTGTAGTAGACTATAAGGCACCTTTTATGCAGAAAACGGCACTGACAGAAAATCTGCACAAAATGACGAAATAGCCTGTGCAGTACTGCCTGTATTGGAAACGGAGGCCGAAATGAGCCCAAATCAAAATTCTGAGCAGACCAAGCTCTTCGAGCTTACCCAAAATATTTGTCGACCTGCGAACGCTCGCCAAAGCTCACTGAAATTAGAGAAAGTGAGCAGGCGTGTGCTGGAGCAACTGGCGACTAAGCCCAGGAGGACGTGACCTGCTCTGATACGAATTGTTGGAATTAGGGTTGCAGAGAAACACACACAGCTTGGAGAAGATGAAGGAAGCTCAAGGCACACAATAGAGAGTGTGTTACTTAGTGTGCAATGGAAAGATAGTTAGCCCTAGAGTGATGGGCGTATATACAATGCACGGGGGGAAAAACCTCCTAAAGAGGGAAAAAATGCCCCGGCGGTCCTAGTGTGTTCACACACATCACTACCACATGTATATGGTAACAAGCATACTAACCTTGTCTGTTCTTTTGACATATAGAGCAATAAGGAGTAGTGAGGTAGTTTGAATGTTCACTAATAGATCCACCCACATCATGCTCGTGTTTGCTCTTCTTCTCCCTCGCACACTACATGCACTACACACTCTTCATTGTATAATTGACCACTTTGGTAAAAAAACAGTGAACTAGATTGCATGTGTATCAATTGTATGGTTTGTTGAACTATACACATTCCCAGGTAGTAGCTTATATCAATTTTGTTGAACCTGTATCTGAACTTCAATTTTGAGTTTGCAGTATCTAGCTCTGTTAAATTTGTAAACATCTTGATGGAATGGTTGTGATCTGACTTCACTTCTACCAAGATAATTTTTCTCCTAGACATTTTAACCGCTCGTCAAATATTCATGGCCCTCAAAATCAACATAAAAAGTCTTGTCACATTGTGTGCACAAAGCTGCAATATCTGCTCCACTGGTTGAACTGTTGTACTCTATCCCATGTTACCGCTACTAGGCACGATTTTCTTTGAAACATTAAACTCCATACTAGGCTTGAGTGCAAGTTGTGCTCACAGTCTTCAAAACCTTCTCCTATCAAATTTTGGGATGCAATTTTCTCCAACTCATGTGGAAAAAAATTATTTGTGCAAAAGCAATTTTCATGGTTGACTTGTTCTATGGATCCAATTAGAGTTGGCTAATTCTAACTCGAACAAGCTAGAGATGACATCAACTCAAAATGTGGTGTTAAAAAGGATCTTTGTTAGCCAAATACATTTGTTTGAATATAAAAATCATGCACAAAATCCATCATTCAAAATCTCTAGAGTTCCTATGAATCTTTGGATTAAGAGGAAACAAGGAATTTAAGCGAAACCCACAAAAGGTTTTGTAATTTTGACCACTAGAGTCCGGCAATCCCAAAGCAAAATTTTCTTTTCTCACTCATGATGCACTTCACTTACCACAATCAATACAAAGTAAACTAATAAGAAGGGTTGAAGGTTGATCAGAGAGAATCAATAATTACAAAGGGATTGACAACCCAAGAACCACATGGCCACCATCTCTACAAGAGCTTTGCTTACCCAAAAATGCTTATCTCTTAGCTTAGGTGTTGTTTATAGGCATGGACTCCAAGCCACTCTTCATTACAATTAAATTAAGCCCATAGTCCATAGTCTTATACAAATTGGAACTCCAAATGTAGGCATTAGTTGTTGCTAATATTCCCCCCTCCTAATCTAGCACATGTTCTCTTATGATGCAAAAGTAGTGCATGGAGACATGATGGAAGTCTTCTTAGGAAATAGGACATAGCGAAGTAGATAATTGAGTAGATTACTTAATGGAGAGAGATAATTTTCACACACAAGAGATTATAGAGTAGAGAGAGAGAGAGAGAGAGAGAGAGAGAGAGAGAGAGAGAGAGAGAGAGATCACACATGATATACATGGTTCACCAAATGTGGGCTACGTCACGGGAAATCAACCACTCAATGGATTTAGTACTTCAAACAAGAAGTAAGTTACAAAGGATTATACCCTTTTGGAGCTCCCGCCTGCTTCACTCTCACACCTCACATCAACTTCACAATGCACCACAATCTTTCACAATCCATTTTTGTGTGTAGAAGAGGCCTCCTTTTATAGGCCAAAAGGGTTGTCCTCTCTCATGAGAAGCAGTCGTGTGTAGACGCCCTTGTGTTGACAAGTCCAAATTGGACCCTCCAATCCACCCATGTGTGGCCGCCCTTGAGAAGACAAGCCCGCCCTTGAATTTGGCCACCGGCCACCAGCCATTGACTACAGACCATCGGCCACCGGCCAAACGACTAGCCATTTTCCGACCACTTTTCGACCGCTTTTTCGCCATAATATTCCAATGAAAATGAATATTTTGGGATCGTGAAAATTTTGGTTTTTAGCAAGTGATTTTTCTTCACGCACGAGGGCTTCTCCTCATAATGGGGCCTTACAAATGTGCTTTCTAATACAAAAATTACAAGGGGTAAATCAAGCTCCACACTTAACAATCTCCCACTTGGAGACTGATCTTTAAACCAAACATGTAAGTGCTTTCCATCCTGGCTTCTTATACTTGAATGCTGATTGAAGATGAGCAAAAGCGCAACTTCTCCTTGTTGACCATCTTTGTAAACATGTCTACAGGATTTTCACTTGTATGCACCTTTCCTAGCTTTAGCTGTCCCTCTTCCAAAAGAGTGTGTATGAAGTGATATCTCACCTCAATGTACTTTGTCCTTGAATGAAAGGCTGAGTTCTTTGCAAGATGGATAGCGCTTTGGCAATCATTTTACAAGACACAATTGTCTTGTTTGAATCCAAGCTCTTCTAAGAATATGTGAAGCCACATAATTTCTTTGCTTGCCTCTATCATTGCTACATATTGTGCTTTCGTGATAGAAAGTGAGACCACTGTCTGCAACTTTGAAGCCCAACTTACTGTTGTGCCTCAAGCCATGAAGACATAGCCAGTAGTGCTCCTTTGAGTATCTTTGTTACCTTCCATATCTACATCAGCATACCCTTGAAGAAAAATATCAGCTCCTCAAAAATACAAAGCATTTTTTGATGTCCCTTTTAGATACCTAAGTATCCACTTCTTCACAGCTTGCCAGTGCTCTTTACCTGGGTTGTCCCATGAACCTATTTACAACTCCCACTGCATGTGCGATGTCTGGCCTTGTCCAGAACATAGCATACATAAGAGAACGTACCGTTGCAACATATGGAACTTTAGACATATAGGCTATCTCCTCTTGTGTCTTTGGACACATATCCTTGGCTAGTTTAAAGTGACCAGCCAAAGGTGTAGAAATCATTTTTACATTTTGCATTACAAACCTTTCTAGTACCTTTCTACTTTAATCTTCTTGAGATAGCTTTATTGTTTTCTTCGTCCTGTCCCTTGATATCTTCATACCAAGTATCCTCTTTGCACCTAAATCTTTCATTGAAAAAGATTTAGACAGCTCCTCTTTTAGGTCTTTGATGTCCTGCATGTTAGCACTTGCAATCAACATGATGAACTTCCCATCTCCCAAATTCTTTGTGTAGACACAGTGATTTGAGTTGCCAATCTTGCAAATACATGATCCAACATCCATTGGTCGAACTTCAAGTACCACTTTCTTGATACGTGCTTTAAACCATACAAGATCTTCTTTAATCTGCAAATCATTCTCTCCTTACCTTTTACTTCATACCCCTTTGGTTGAATCATGTAAATTTCCTCCTCTAAGTCACCGTGAGGGAATGCCGTAGTTACATCCATTTGCTCAAGATTTACATTATGAACAGCCACAAGGCTTAAGACAAGCCTAATTTAGTTCATTTTTACAACATGACAAAATCTTTCCTTGAAGTCAATACCTTTCTTTTGAGAAAACTCTTTAAACACAAGCATAGACTTGTCCCTTTTATTCCCACCTTCTTCTTCCTTTAGTTTATACACCCATTTGTTCTGCAATGCCCACTTACCTTTAGGCAACTCAACCAACTCCCACGTTTGGTTGTGATGTAATGAGTCCACCTCCACTTGCATGCTCTTCATCCATTATTCTTTGGATTCGTGATGCATAACTTCTTTGTATGATTTTGACTCTCCAGAATCTGAGATCAAGAGATGGTTGAAGGAAGGAATGAACCATTTTGGAGGTCTTCTTGCTCTTGTAGATCTTTGGGGAATAGATTGAGGCTCCTCATTTGGTTGATGTTGTTGCACACTGTCACCATTTGCAGTCCTTGAGTTTTCACCGTCCTCAAACTCCATGTACTCATCACCCGTTTCTTTTGTTTGTTTTCTTTCCAAGAAATCTTTGTACAAATTTTGTTCGTTAAAACTTACATCCCTACTCCTAAAGATTTTACCATCTTTAGGATTCCATAAAAGATATCTAGAGTCACCTTCTCCATAGCCAATGAAGAAACACTTTTTGGACTTTGCATCTAACTTTGATCTTAGACTTCTATCTATGTGCATGAAAGCCTAGCACACAAACACTTTGAGAAATGAATAGTTCATTGGTTTACCTGTCCACGTCTCCTCTAGAACTCCCCTATCCAATGCCGTTGAGGGTGACCGGTGGATTAAGTATACAAATGTACTTATTTCTTCCACCCAAAGCTCAAGCGATAGGCCTGCATGTAGACGCATACTTCATACTCGCTCCATGATTGTTCTGTTCATCCTTTCCGAAATCCCATTTTGTTGAGGTGTCCTTGGGGTTGTCTTTTGCCTTCGAATGCCATTGCCAGCACAAAAGATTTCAAAAGCTTGGTTGTAATAATTTCCTTCATTGTCGGATCTGAGGCATTTAACCTGTTTCATTCTCCACAAAGGCTTTCCCCCTTTGAAATATGGTAAACACATCGATTTATTCTTCATTACATAAATCCATGTTTTCCTAGTCGCATCATCTATGAATTTTACGTAGTACAATGAGCCACCAAGTGATGGCGTACTTGTAGGACCCCAAACTTTAGAATGAACCAACTCAAGTTTTTTTATTTTTTCTTTCATTTCCTGATTTTTGAAAATTTACCCTCTTTTGTTTACCATAAACACAATCTTCACAGAACTCTAAGTCCACTTCTTTCAAACCTAGTAAAAGCTTCTTTGTTTCAAGGATTTGCATTCCTTTGGCACTCATATGCCCAAGCCCGTAGTGCCACACTGCACTGTCGACTTCTGTAGTTGTTGCACAAGTTGAAGATTGCAAGTTGACACTACACAAAAAAACTGTACTGACTTTTTCTCATTTAAAAACCACCAAAGATCCCTTTGAGATCTTCCACCGTTTGTTTCCGAATGCAATGTTGTGACCTTCATCGTCCAATTTTCATGTAGAGATCAAATTCTTGCAAAGAGAAGGAACATGCATTTCATTTCTTGCAAAGAGAAGCAGTTTTGTTAGCAGTTTTGACATAAACTGTACCTGTGCCTACAATTTTATAAACTTCATCATCTCCCAAGTATACATACCCAAAATTACCTTTGGTGTAATCTTGGAAATGTTGCTTGTGTAGTGTTGCATGGAATGAAGCCCTTAAATCTACTATCCAGGAATTAGACACATTGTCTAATGAGAGAATTAGGGCATCTTGCTCTACTTTACCTGTCACATTGGCCTCCGATGCTGCCTTGTTGTCTTGAGACTCCGACTCCTTCTTCTTCTTGCCTTGTTGTCTTGAGACTCCGACTCCTTCTTCTTCTTGGACCAGTAGTCCTTCTTGACGTGACCCTTCTTGCCGTAGTTCCAACATTCAAGAACTGACTTTGTGCATGACTTGCTCCACCTTGAGCGATCACGACCCTTTTGGTTTTTGAACCTCTCCTTGGGCCTTAGTCTAGTTTTCACTGACAGTGCAACACTTGATGATTCTCCTGTGCTTCTCCTTTGCATTTACTTGCTTAGGAGAACACCCACAACATCATCAAACTTAAGAGTATTTGTGCCAAAGATAGAATTACTTACATCCATCACAAGGCTATCCCAACTATCCGGTAGAGACAATGGTATAAGCTTGCACTTCGTCATCAAAATTGATTTTCAGCGATCAAAGTTGACTTATGCTGGTGTTAAAGTCATTTAGGTGTTTTGCAACTAAACCATTCTCTTCCATCTTTAGATTGAACAAGCACTTCATGAGAAATACATAATTGGATGCCGATGGTTTCTCGTAGAGGCCGTGACTTCATCAAGTCCTTCGTGGTCTTCATCTTTGAACCATTGAAGGCCACCGTTGACACCAAGCTTAGCCAAATTGTTCCTAATTCCTTTCGGTCAAGGACAATCCATGCTTCATCTGCCATTGTTGCGGGTTTCTTTGCAAGACCGCATAGTGGAAAATAAAGGTCCTTCTAGTAGAGACAGTTTTCAATCTGCATCTTCGAAGATTGGTAGTTTTTGCTGTTGAACTTCTCGATCTTGAGTTTCCCTTCCTCCTCCATTACTCCCACTCAATTCAAGGAATTCTTTCCTTGAGATACTTTAGCTACGAGAAAACCTTGCTTTGATACTAGTTCTTAGGAAATAGGATGTAGCTAAGTAAATAATTGAGTAGATTAATTAATGGAGAGAGATAATTTTCACACATGAGAGATTATAGAGGAGAGAGAGAGAGAGAGAGAGAGAGAGAGAGAGAGAGAGAGAGAGAGAGAGATCACACACATGATATACATGGTTCACCCAATGTGGGCTACGTCCATGAGAAAACTGCCACTCAATGGCTTCAACTTCACAATGCACCACAATGCTTCACAATCCATCTTTGTATGTAGAAGATGCCTCCTTTTATAGGCCAAAAGGGCTGCCTCTCATGAGTGTGTAGTCGCCCTTGTGTTGACAAGTCCAACTTGGACCCTCCAATTCGCCCATGTGTGACCGCCCTTGATAATATAAGTGCACCTTTGAGATCAGCCACCGGCCATTGAATTTGGCCACCGACCACCGGCCATTGACTTCCACCATCGACCACCGACCATTGACTACCGGTCACCGGCCAACCGGCCAAACGACCGGCCATTTTCTGACCAATTTTCGATTGCCCGTTCGAACATAATATTATAGCTTTGCTCGAGACTGCTGGCCGTAAAAATTTTGGTTTGCGGCTAGTGATTTTTCTTCACGCAGGATGGCTTCTCCTCATAATGGGGCCTCACAAATGTGTGTTTTTAATGCAAAAAATTACAAGGGGTAAATTAAGCTCCATACTTTACAAGTCTAAGTACTTGGAATAAATGCTAAGCTCTGAGAAAATAAATCAAGTCATAAGCATAAAAAAGCCAACAAAATGTAAATAGAACATGAAGTACGATGACCTAGAATCATGCAAAGTGATTAGCTTCAAAAGATGGTACAAAGCTTAGCCAAAAGCTAAACAACAAAAAAAACACCTAAACATTTATGAAAATTAAACCACCTAGATTTTTGGATTTATTGATGCTAAGACAAGTCCTAAGGCTAATGCAAATTCATAAGCCTACTAACCTAACAAACCAAATGATCATTCTCAATAAGACAACCAATCATATGCATGTTCGGGGGTTATAAATGATCTTGAAAATCCATTATACTTTGTCACATAGCTTTGAGAGAAAGCTCATGGAAGATTCTTATAGCCCTTCATTGAAAAATTTAATGCACATCACATGGTACCCACCCGATGACATGTTTAGCTGCGACTCAGTTCCTTGTTACCTACAAGGCCTTCTCTAAGAGCCTACCAACCTATCATAGTGATGAATAACCCTTATTAGTCCAAAGCATTAGATTAGGTAGGACCTTCACCAAGCCAACCAGGTGGTTTCCCTCAGCTATCAAGTGCTAATAAAGTGCTAGGCTGACATAAACACAAAGTAAACAGAGAATTTACTTTCATTGTGTCTAGTAGTCTTTTTTCTACTTTTTAGAAACTTTTGAAATTCACTTGTTCATTGATTTTGCACTTTTTTTTGCTTCCTTTATGATAGTATGATTGTGGAATATGGACTAGCACGGAAAAGCCCATCAATCATATCCCTAGGGCGTGATAGAAATGAATGAAAGATTAAGGTAAGCATTAGGTGTTATGACTAATAAGAAATGAACTTATATTAATCTAAGGTCGAGGTCAATCAGCTATGATTAACAAAAATAAACCCAAATTCTTAATGTGAACATTTAATATTCACAAGTTCTAGTGTTGAAACTTTAATGTAGCTTAGTTTTGGAAATGAAGAGAACCATAGCAAGAAGCGATTGTACTTGATCAAAACATATACGGAATGTAAAGATAAAAAAGAGCAATGCATTGAAGGAGTTCACATGTTTCTCCTCTTTGGAGCATCCTTGAGAAAATATCTACTCTTGCAGAGTCCTCCTAATTCATTTATTTGCAAATCCAACTCTCTTCAAGCCAAGTCTTAGTGAAATACAAGGCCAAAAAACTATTTATTAAAATCCAAAAAGAATTAAAAAAACTTGTTGTAAACCAAGGAAAAAACCCATAAGAAAAAAAGTGGCTTTGGTGACATAGATGATGCTCTAAGGTAGAAAACTTGTACATACAAAATATAAATGGGAGAAATAATGCTTCTATGTAAGCAAATTTTTCCATTTTAGAATCTCCCAATCGATCAAAAGTTGGCTAACATTAGCTCAAATGAAAATTTACAAGTTTAGGTCAAGCTATGAGCTCGAGAGTACAAAAAATTTAATGAGATTAAATGGCTCTTGGAAGACAAGTATTGCAATATGCTGCAATGTTGACCCCTTCAAGGATGAATGAAATCCCACTTGTACCAATGCCCTTCAAAAAAGCTCAATTTTTAGTGTTATACAAGCATTTTGACTTTTAAGTCAAGCACTAAAAGTGTCATGAAGAAGCCTAAGTCCAAAATTTGAATGCCACCTATGCAAAAATTCAATGAAACATCACAAGGGATGTGCAAAAAATTGATGCTTTTAATAAATAAGCACATTTGGCATACATAGCAGAGAGAGAGAGAGAGAGAGAGAGAGAGAGAGAGAGAGAGAGAGAGAGAGAGAGAGAGAGAGAGAGAACATGGAAATGAATTTTTTTCAACTCTATTAAGTGAGTAAAGGTTACATCTAGTTTCATGTCATGGTCCTTTGTAGGCCTCATGTGTGGTCAATTTGTTTTTGAGAGAGCTCCATTGCCCTCATAGCCTCCCCGTGGTAGTTGTTGACACACAAATCATATGTCAAAAAACACCGGTCAACTAGCAAAACCACATAAAATAAGCATTCGACTAGCTTTTTGCTCTATTTGTGAATCACAAACTTTGGAATCATAATTCGTTGATGGTACAATTTGATTGTGCAAAGGTACCCTTCTCAAAGAAGCTCACACGCGAAGCACAAAAGTTACAAACATTTTGCTTGACATAGTCATAGCTAGCCAAAAATATTTCCCCCATGCTCGCTTTCAATGAAAATTAAACTTTGTTTGTCATAAAAACTAATATTTAATTCTCCCAAATGATTTTCTCATGTTAGACTGATCATTAAAGTACCATAGGAGAAAAAACTAGAATATTGGTAAGTTATGAGTAAAAAACTAGATTGTTAAACTGATCATTAAAGTACCATAGGGATCCAAAGGAGGGAAAATAGGGATCCAAAGAGAGACAGTCTGCAAAAGCGCAATGTGCTTCAATGGGGGGTTAAACGACCTAAGATTCATCTCCATTAAGACTTCCATAGGCTAAGGTTCCAAAAATTAACTAATACATCCAATGGCCAAAGGTGGAAAGTATTGGATGGTTATGGGAAGACTAAAAAGTCTTCCCACATCCCTAGGAAGGAGGGGGCGAGCCCTAATGGTAGGGGATGAGACACACACACACACACACACACACACACACACACACACACACACACACACACACACACACACACACACACACACACACACACAAAAGTACTAGCTAATGCTTGCTACATTTCAATCTCTCACCCCCGTTTGGGGTCCCCCCCCCATTGTCATTGTAGAGCTTTCTTTGCTTTGCCATTCTAAAAAATATCCTTATAGTGGGGCTAAGCCCTTTCATAATCGAAGCGTGAATATATTTCCGTGATATATTTATATGGGGAAGGCGGCCCCTTCTACTCTCTCCTACTCTCTGACTATGAACCTCCCAGGCGATGGCATTCGCAGGCCGAGTGTGGGATTCTCAGAGTAGGGGGCGGCCAGGCGCATTCATCTCCACCTCTCTGGAATCGTGCACACCTACCTATTTAAACAGAGGTGAGGGCACACCTTGGCCCTCACTTAGCCTTGGATTAGGTTTTTTCCTCTCTGCTTAGTGTCGTTATTGTCTGAACTTCCTGAGCGATGGAGCTTGCTGCTCAAACATCCCGTAAGCCTAGAGGTGCTTTCCGTCTCCAAAAACTGGTACTATGCATGGTTGGTAAGATTGGGAGCCGGTTGTTATATACACTGAAGATTGGTCTTGACATAAACTGTTGTGCCGGTGCGTGTTTAGCTTGGGCCTTGAGACCTCTTATGCTTAAAATGGGGCTGTGTTTCTGTCGAATACGTGCACGGACTGGTTTTTTGCTACAAGTTGTTGTATTGGCTCTATTTCAGTCGTTGCAGGTTGGTCGCTACGGGTTGTTATGGCTCTGTTTTCAGCCGCTGTAGGTTGTGCGCTACTGGTTGTTGTATTGGCTCTGTTCTTAGCCGTTGTAGGACGTTAATTTACTCTCTCTTTATTAAACAGTATGACACGCTGCATGATTAGCAGGATTGGAAGGTATTTGTTTAAAACAGTCTTTGTTAGTTTGGCTTGATAAACTGCTGCCACACCTGGGCCTAAGTACAGTTTGGCCCTTGAGATTTCATATGAAGCGATTGTTTGGGATGTTACTTATCTCATCTAGTACCTTTGGTTGTTGAACAAGTAAGGTATCTTACTCAAGCAGGTCCAGACACTACCGTTCTTTAAGGGATGCTAATGACTTGTGGATGTTTTGGGATTATGAAGGTAAGTATATGGCTGGTATTTTCGGCTTTGGCGTAGCTTCCAAGGTATGGCTCGTAAAATGAGGTTCCACATTGAATAGATGGAGTCTTGCTACTCTGCTGGCTGGATATACTGGTGTCTTACTAATTATATAAGGGAGGTATTCATTACCCTCATCTGGTACCGTTGGTTGTTAAACAGTAGAATTAAATGATTAGGCATCTTATACAAAAAAAGGTCGGACATGACCTCTCTTTGCTACTTCTGAAGGTAAGTATATGGTCGCTATTTTGGGCTTAAACATAGCTACCAAGCTATGGCTCTTGAAATGTTTGGATTCTTGGTGGACCTCGCCACTCAGATTAGAAGGTGGATTGTACCACTCATTTTGGAAGTAATAAGTAAAGACTGCTAACATACAAGCTCTAATAAATGACCTAGCTTGTCTAAAGTAATTAAATCCTATAAGATTGACATGGATAACAACTGATATGGTCCATTGATACTTGTAAAACACATCCAAGGATAACTGAATTGTTGTCTTGTTTGGATGGATGCAGGTAAGGACTCTATCTTATCTTGGAGGGTTTTCTTTTCTTTAGCAAGCTACCCTACTTTAATGAAGCACTCACTGAGGACCGGGGAAGTTCTTTTACTACTTACTTACTGAAGGAGGATCTCTTTCCTACTATCATTGTACCTAAATAATTCTAATACTGAGTTTTTTTTGTACTTATCTGTTCATTGTTCCCTGGCCAGCTGTTTTTTGAATGTAAAAATTCAATTATGTCTTATTAGTTAAGATTTAAACAGCTACACACACATCCTATACATAAGGTTTTTCCTTTTTCTGAGGGAAACCGGGATGCTAGCTTGGGAAATTGTCTTTGAAATTGAGCTCTAAATTGGACCCACAGTTTGTAAATCCTTAATTGGTAGGCTGGTGTTAGGTGGCCCCTTTTAGAATCTTTTTCTGGTTCCCTGCTCACAGCTACCATAGTCTTTGACTTTGCCGGTTGAAGGTTTGCAGGCCCAAATAAACATTACAATTTTGACACTTTACTAATTTTTATGCCAACTCTGTTTCAGGACTGCTTACGTTATAGAATGACAGCTCGCATGAGCACTAATCATAACCCTAAGAATCATGCAAAGATTCTCGAAGAGATGAAGATTTACCTTAAAGACCATAAACCAAAGAATGCCTTGGCAGCTAGAACTAGACCTTTCCTTTCTAGGAAGGCTAAATTATGTATTACATACTATGGCAAGAATATGTAAACCTGACCTCACTGTTTTTGCAGACTCTTGCTCTTTCTCAAGGACTGGAACTAACCTCGGAGCCCCTCTCCGTGGCCTCTTCTCTTGTCCTCAGATGTATTAGCCGCTTGAATGCTTCACAACTTATTTATGATTCGGCACTTGCTTCTGATAAAAAACTAACTGTCTTGCATATGTTGTCATTTAATGACTGGGTTAAGATTCTAGCTACCATGGACAAAGACTCCATGGAAGGAGTGAAATTGTTGTCCCGGTATATTGCCCAATTCCCTGTCTTATCAGCACAGTATCAGCAAGAGCTTGCTCTGTTCTCCTCATCTGGCGCGGATCTGTCTAACTTCCTTAGAAAATTATGTGGGCTTAACCCCTCGTTTGTCTGCACACCAGTTACTCCCTCCATCCCTCAAATTGGTGGCATCATCTATCGAGATAGTGAAGCATTGGAAGCAGTTAAAGAATTTTAGAATAGTTGTTGCTCCCTCAATGATTCTAACCTCCTTGAGATGGTACCAAAAATCTCTAAAGTTTTTTCCTATCTTACTAGTAAGACAAATCAAAATTGAGTCCCTTGGAGTTGACCATCAACTTTGGGTTCTGCCTAACAAAGCTTTCTTGGCTCCAACTCTAAGTGAAACCTGGGTTTACCTTGCTAACCTTCCTGCCTCGACTGTGGAAGATTGCAAACTCAAGATCCTTAAAGGTGGACAGTTCCTGGACAAAGGGGAGCTTATTAAAGCACCTTCAACCTCAGTCTCATCGACCACTCCAAATGCCCCTCAAATGCAGGACTGTACATACGTACTAAGGGAAACATGGAATTTGCTAAGAGTAACCCTAATTTCTACACTGAGTCCATCTGGAATGTCTTCCGTCCCTATGTGAAATGTGCCTGTAGATTTCTTGACCCCAAAGCTCTTGTGAATCCAACACCATGTGGTTTGATCATGCAATATGGTTTATTCTCAACCATCTGGACTTATTATTCCCAGAGAAATCAGTCGACTTTCATATGTCCCTCATTTGCTCCCGATTAGGCGGACAAGCTAAGCAGATTGTGATTGCACAAATTGCCTTCAATATCTTCCGTGGTCTTATGCATGATATTTTGAAAGAACTAAAAGTAGATGAACCCGCCTTATACCTCACCACTTGTGCTAACTTTAAAGGGGTCAAGCTCATCACTAGTCTTCTTAAACCTTGTATTGAGGATGATGATTCTCCTGCTCTAAAAAGAGCTAACTCCTTGATTACTCCCAACTCTTTCACCTCTTTCTTAACACCTAGCTCTTCATTTAATCGAGGAAAAACTCGTAGCTTTCCAAGAGGGAGAGGCAGAGTTCCTGCCATCAGAAACTTCCCAAAATTCTAACCCTTGAATGTATTGCAGGTTTCTACAAACCCTTGTGGAAGAAGAACTCTCAGCAAAGAAGTTCTGAAATGTGGTTTTATCTACATACACTGTCTCTTTCACAATGTACTTCTCGATTGGATTCAACCAAAAAATCTTTTTTGTGAGTGCTTTGACTTACTTTTCGGGAATCATAAACTACTAGACAATATTCTCATAGGATGGAAATATCATCATCCCATAAAAGGATTAGTACTAAATAATGAATTTCTTCGGTAGGAAACAATCCCTCAGTATACATGTGTTCATTTTGCCACATTTTGCAGGAAGTTTGAAGAAATTGGTAACCATGTCTGCACTCATGATCTTAGCATTATTGATAATGCCATAATACGTAAGCTATTGGCCAAACGGCTCAATCATATACCTAACTTTCCAAAAAACCCCTACCTTGCCCTATCAGCTTTACTTAGCTGCCTCACCGACCTTGTCAGTGCTCTCCGACTGGAGATGACAGTCCTACCGGACTTAAAGGAATTAGTGAAGGAATGCTTCCTTCATAGAATTTCACAACTTCCTAATAAGTGGCTTTCATCTAAAAGCTCTTGGCTTACATCTCAACTTGCTCTTGATTTCTAGATAATCTCAGATAAATGGTTTGTTGTCGGGCTTGATAAAAGCTCTAACTGTCCCACTATTATGTGCAAATACCTAGCTTGGAAAGCCGCTCAAAATCGGGTATCCGGTAAAGAATTTTGTCATACTAGTAGTACACCTCAAAATATCTCTAATAAAATTTCTAAACATTTAGGACTGCTGGGTTACTCGGTAAGTAATACAGATCCGTAACATTATCATACAGGCTCTCATTCGGCATAACTGGCCTGGGCTATTGTTTCTAAAAGAAAATCTCATCTCTCTTATAAGGTAGTAGGCCCATACACAATGGGCCTACTACCGACCCATTGTGTGTGGTGCCTGGGTTAGGGTGGAGACACACACACACACACACACACACACACACACACACACACACACACACAAACACATACACACACACACACACTAAAGTACTAGCTAATGCTTGCTACATTTCAATCTCTCACCCCCCTTCGGGTTTCCCCCCTCCCCCCCCCCCCCCCCCCCCCCCCCCAATTGGCATTGTAGAGCTTTCCTTGGTTTGCCATTATAAAAACTTTCCTTATAGTGGGGCTAAGCCCTTGCATGATCGAAGTGTGAATATATTTCCGTGATATCATTATATGGGGAAGGCGGCCCCTTCTAATCTCTTCTACTCTCTGACTATGGACCTCCCAGGCGATGGCCTTCGCAGGCCGAGTGTAGGATTCTCACAGTAGGGGGTGGCCACGCGCATTCATCTCCACCTCTCTGGAATCGTGCACACCTACCTATTTAAACAGAGGTGAGGGCACACCTTGGCCCTCACTTAGCCTTGGATTAGGTTTTTTTCTCTCTACTTAGTGTCGTTACTGTCTGAACTTCTTGAGCAATGGAGCTTGCTGCTTAAACATCTCAGGTGTTGTGTTTTACCTTACTACCAGTACCAGCTTTAGTTTGTTTCGGTTGTGGTACTATGCATGGTTGGTAAGATTGGGAGTCGGTTGTTATATACACTGAAGATTGGTCTTGAAACAAACTGTTGTGCCGGTGCGTGTTTAGCTTGGGCCTTGAGACCTCTTTTGCTTAAAATGGGGCTGTTTTTCTGTCGAATACGTGCATGGACTGTTTTTTTGCTACAGGTTGTTGTATTGGCTCTATTTCAGGCGTTGCAGGTTGGTCGCTACTGGTTGTTATGGCTCTGTTTTTAGCTGTTGCAGGTTGTGCGCTACTGGTTGTTGTATTGGCTCTGTTCTTAGCCGTTGTAGGACGTTAATTTACTCTCTCTTTATTAAACAGTATGACACGCTGCATGATTAGCAGGATTGGAAGGTATTTGTTTAAAACAGTCTTTGTTAGTTTGGCTTGATAAACTGCTGCCACACCTGGGCCTAAGTACAGTTTGGCCCTTGAGATTTCATATGAAGCGACTGTTTGGGATGTTACTTATCTTATCTAGTACCTTTGGTTGTTGAACAAGTAAGGTATCTTACTCAAGCAGGGTCCGACACTACCGTTCTTTAAGGGATGCTAACGACTTGTGGATATTTTGGGATTATGAAGGTAAGTATATGGCTGGTATTTTCGGCTTTGGCATAGCTTCCAAGCTATGGCTCGTAAAATGAGGTTCCACATTGAATAGATGGAGTCTTGCTACTCTGCTGGATGGTTATACTGGTGTCTTACTAGTTATAAAAGGGAGGTATTCACTACCCTCATCTGGTACCGTTGGTTGTTAAACAGTAGAATTAAATGATTAGGCATCTTATACAAAAAAAAGGTCGGACATGACCTCTCTTTGCTACTTCTGAAGGTAAGTATATGGTCGCTATTTTGGGCTTAAACATAGCTACCAAGCTATGGCTCTTGAAATGTTTGGATTCTTGGTGGACTTCGCCACTTAGATTAGAAGGTGGATTGTACCACTCATTTTGGAAGTAATAAGTAAAGACTGCTAACATACAAGTTCTAATAAATGACCTAGCTTGTCTAAAGTAATTAAATCCTATAAGATTGACATGGATAACAGCTGATATGGTCCATTGATACTTGTAAAACACATCCAAGGATAACTGAATTGTTGTCTTGTTTGGATGGATGCAGGTAAGGACTCTATCTTATCTTGGAGGGTTTTCTTTTCTTTGGCAAGCTACCCTACTTTAATGAAGCACTCACTGAGGACCGGGGAAGTTCTTTTACTACTTACTTACTGAAGGAGCATCTCTTTCCTACAATCATTGTACCTAAATAATTTTAATACTGAGTTATTTTTGTACTTATCTGTTCATTGTTACCTGGCCAGCTGTCTTTTGAATGTAAAAATTCAATTATGTCTTATTAGTTAAGATTAAAACAGCTACACACACATCCTATACATAAGGTTTTTCCTTTTTCTGAGGGAAACCGGGATGCTGGCTTGGGAAATTGTCTTTGAAATTGAGCTCTAAATTGGACCCACAGTTTGTAAATCCTTAATTGGTAGACTGGTGTTAGGTGGCCCCTTTTAGACTCTTTTTGTGGTTCCCTGCTGATGGCTACCATACTAGTCTTTGACTTTGCCGGTTGAAGGTTTGCAGGCCCAAATAAACATTACAATTTCGACACTTTACTAATTTTTATGTCAACTGTGTTTCAGGAGTGCTCACGCTATAGAATGATAGCTCGCATGAGCACTAATCTTTGACTTTGCCGGTTGAAGGTTTGCAGGCCCAAATAAACATTACAATTTCGACACTTTACTAATTTTTATGTCAACTGTGTTTCAGGAGTGCTCACGCTATAGAATGATAGCTCGCATGAGCACTAATCATAATCCTGAGAATCATGCAAAGATTCTCCAACAGATTAAGATTTACCTGAAAGATCATAGTCAAAGAATGCCTTGGCAGCTAGAACTAGACCTTTCCTTTCTAGGAAGGCTAAATTATGTATTACATACTATGGCAAGAATATGTAAACCTGACCTCACTGTTTTTGCAGACTCTTGCTCTTTCTCAAGGACTGGAACTAACCTCGGAGCCCCTCTAGGTGGCCTCTTTTCTTGTCCTCAGATGTATTAGCCGCTTGGATGCTTCGCAACTTATTTATGATTTGGCACTTGCTTCTGATAAAAAACTAACTGTCTTGCATATGTTGTCATTTAATGACTGGGTTAAGATTCTAGCTACCTTGGACAAAGACTCCATGGAAGGAGTGAAATTGTTGTCCCGGTATATTGCCCAATTCCCTGTCTTATCAGCACAGTATCAGCAAGAGCTTGCTCTGTTCTCCTCATCTGGCGCGGATCTGTCTAACTTCCTTAGAAAATTATGTGGGCTTAACCCCTCGTTTGTCTGCACACCAGTTACTCCCTCCATGCCTCAAACTGGTGGCATCTTCTGTCGAGATAGCGCAGCATTGGAAGGAGTTAAAGAATTTTAGAATAATCTTTGCTCCCTCAATGATTCTAACCTCCTTGAGATGGTACCAAAAATCCCAATATTTGCTCATTCCATGCTAGCTCTCACCATTTTTGAAGGTGTGTGAGGTCTTGGAACTAAGGCTAGGGACACTAGGCGTGTTTTTCAAACAACAAGTTTTGTCAAGGAACACAAAGATTGTATTGTACAAAAGTCTCCTTTGATGGGAGAAGCTATAATACAAAGCCTTTTTGGAGGGGGGACCAGCTCCATGTAAATCCGGTCCTCATCTATTGTCAATTGTTCTATTTCTCTCTCTTTTCAAGTATTGTCTATGCTAAATTAGCTAGGTGTAAATTGTTTTGTTGCTTTCTCAAATTAAGTACTATCTCTATGCTCATTAGGAACTTGTTCTTAATGAAATGCTCATTATGTTATCAATTTCCGCTACACACAAGTTACTAGTGCATTAAATGTTACATTGGTATCAGAGCTATTGGTTTCTCTTTTCTTGCTCAAGAAGAGAGGTCCTCAAGCTTGCTACAAATGGTTGATGTTATTAATTGCAAAAGAATAAGTAGAATAGGGATTTTTCATCCTTGAAGCATGCCTGCTTTATGTAGTTAACGGGGATACCATCGAGATCTATGGTCTTAATAATGGAGTCCTACAGGGCTTGCCTATGGCTTACCAGTAATGAGCTATTAGAAGCTTGACAAGTACCGGTGTTGTCTTGGCTTTGTTGAACCCTCTCTTCTATTTCTTGCAATTAATAATATTCAAGCCACGAGTATAGATGCTTTAGTGCTTACCTTTGAAGGTAAATAGGAGTAGCAACGAGGGCTTGAAGTGCCAAAGTACAAGTAAAAATTTACACCTAAAATTTGCTAGTATGGCTGACAAGGGAAAAGAGATTGAAATGAATGTTGATAGATTTGATTTAGCTAATGAAAGAGCAACTAATGATTCCCCTATGCTTGCAAACTATCTTGTTTCTAGGCTTCAACAAGCCCTAGGCAATCCATCCTTCCAAGGTGAAGTGTTACAGCAATTGTGCACCCATGGTATTCTCCAAACTCCCCACCAAGAAGAGAGAGTACCTAGGGAAGAAGAGGAGGATCTGTACGAAGGGCTCAAAAATTTACTACTCGATGAAGCATCTCCCTCCCAAAGGAGAACCCAAGTTTCAATGGTAGAGCCCCCACCAAAATAACAAGAAAGAAGTTATTCTCTTGCCACCTCAGCGGAGATGGGTCCGCGAAGACGGCGGGAAAAACACTCTCCAACACCCCCTAAATGGAGAAGACCATTGCATACTCCTCTTCACCATAATTCAAAGAGGGAAGAGAGAAAACAAGAGAAGAAAAAGGGGAGAAAGACGTCACCCTCTTCTCCATCTTCTTCATCCTCTTCCTCTTCTAAAGAAAGTGATGGTGCAGACAAGGAGGAACAAGGGAAGAAAAAGGTGAGAAAGAGGTCACCCTCTTCTCCATCCTCCTCATACCCTTCCTCTTCTGAAGAAAGTGATGCTGCAGCTCTCAAACCACCCAAAAGAAGAGGCCATAGGAAATCCTATGTCGCCTGGAAAAGGTTGTCCAAGATCACAAAGTTCAAAGAGGGAGGAAAGAACATCTCTTTCCTTATCTAGGATGGCACCTTTGGTGCTACGGACAATGTCTTGGCCTTTATCGAACAATTCAATGTGGCGTTTGGAGATGAGGGCTTGATGAAGTCCTCTAAGCTGCACCATGTGGCTATGCATTCCAAAAGTCCGTCAGGCAATGGTGATCCAACCTACGTAAGCTCCACAAACATGGAAATCTTTAACAACTTCCATCATGAAGCAAGTTAGAAAGTACTCACCGAATGGCGAAGCTTGAAGCTCTCTCCCTACAAATCTATTCACAAATATACAGAAAAGTTTTGGGATTTACATCTCAAAGCCATTGTCTACAAAAAGATGGATTTTGGAGAGCAAAACCAACAATTTTATGCGGGTTTATGGTGGAGTATGTTAACTCCCAAAGGCCACACACCATATCTGCGATCATACACCATACTATGGTGGCTTCAAGAATCAATTTCCAACAAGGGTCTAAGAGAAATATTAAGCCCATGGAAAACAAGGACCGTAATGAGCCTAAGGGGAAGGATAACGTCCAAAAGTCTCCTCCTTATGCGGGGCATATAGGGATTCAGTCTACCCTAAAAGGGATAGAAACATACTTCTATTGGCTTGCCATGAAAACAAACATACAGGAGTATGTTTCAAAATGTGTGGAATGCCAAAAGACGGGATGGGTATGGAGGGAGCTTTTGAAGGAAGCTTTTGAGGGAGCTTTTTCATTACAAACTGCTTGGGTTATTTTTCATAGCGGAAAGCTCTCTCCATTGTCGTTGGAGAGATCTTTTTGGAGGAAGCTTTCTTTGTTATTTATCAAACCCTTAAAATTTTCAAACTATGCCTGTCTTTGATAAAAGGCATGCTTGAAACATACTCAAAGGACAATTCAAAAGATTAGTACACAACATCTATTTGCAAAGAAATATGTTATCACAAAGCAGACGAAATGCTGAACGACTTCAACCTAGCACATAGCATATACAAACAAAGTAATATGGCACAAACTTTACAAATTTCCAAAAAATTGAGATGACATCATCTTGAAGATGGAGTACTCATTAAAAGAGTTACAATACAAAGTCACTCTGCGATTACATACAAAGTTTCAAAGCGCTCAATGGCAATCATACTGCATGTCTACAATTCAACATATGTACCAAATCTTCATTTGTAAGCTTGCTCTGATGGATGAACCTATTGTGGTTCAAATCCAAGCCAACATAGCGTAGGAAAATATAGTACATATGCTTACATGCCATATATGGTTTACTTTGCACCACTCATTCTGCAAAGTCTCCACATATACACATTGGACTACTCGCAACATGCACTTCGTACCTCTCTTCTCAAACTTGAGAAGAAGATGTCTCCACCATGAATTTTTCATGCTTGCCTACCTTTACAACAATGTGTTGAATAACATGTGCCTCCATTGTTATGGCTGATTCAATTCTCTTAGAGGCTTGAATTGATACTCCTGGCCGATAACGCTCATTGTTGGTTTTCCTTGCTATGATCTTATTTACTGTGAATTCCCCTGTCTCCAAATCTAATAGCTCCAAGGCATTTATATTTGTTCCCTTTTCCACAGGCCAAGTGCTAGGTATTCTTGCAGGGCATTGAGTGATTGTCTTGCAGATTTTCCACATGTGATCCACACTATCATTGCAAAACCACATGAATTGTGCCTTTGAAGCGCTTCGCTGACGACTAGTGGAATCACCTCTTTCCCATGTACAAATCCCCCAAAAGGAAGGTGCAAGTGCACCAAAACTTGTGTTCTTTATATTTTTCTTGCATCTACCAAATCTAGCACCCAACCACCCTTGACTATGATCTTATTTACTGTGAATTCCCCTGTCTCCAAATCTAATAGCTCCAAGGCATTTATATTTGTTCCCTTTTCCACAGGCCAAGTGCTAGGTATTCTTGCAGGGCATTGAGTGATTGTCTTGCAGATTTTCCACATGTGATCCACACTATCATTGCAAAACCACATGAATTGTGCCTTTGAAGCGCTTCGCTGACGACTAGTGGAATCACCTCTTTCCCATGTACAAATCCCCCAAAAGGAAGGTGCAAGTGCACCAAAACCTGTGTTCTTTATATTTTTCTTGCATCTACCA
The DNA here is from genome assembly GCF_014529385.1 of Adiantum capillus-veneris. Classification (NCBI taxonomy): domain Eukaryota; kingdom Viridiplantae; phylum Streptophyta; class Polypodiopsida; order Polypodiales; family Pteridaceae; genus Adiantum; species Adiantum capillus-veneris. Next base: position 13,956,032 of record NC_140944.1, read on the forward strand.
AATCTAGCACCCAACCACCCTTGACACGGAACCCTGCTGCCCTTTGGAATACAACGCAATGCCCACATTGTCTTATGAATATCTATCGCGTCTACTATCAGACCACTCTCGTTATCTTTGACCTCTTGAGCTACCACTGTAAATGTTGTTTGTGTTCCTCGACGATTGCAAGGAACATTTTGTGTAATATGTTTTGGTTGGTGCGATGCGTTCTCCTCCTCATAATGTATTGTACTAGCATTTTTTTTCCTTTTGGCTACTGTAATATTATCTCCCTCCATTGTTGGTCTTTGATATAGGGGCGTACCTCCCAGTTCTTCTTCAATCTCTTTAGCAATGGCTGTCGGACCCGATGCTTTTCCTTATTGTGCACGTCGACCAAGTTTTTCCGCTGATGGACCTGCTCCATGATATCTACCTTCGACAAAAGCAAGCATCTACACACTTTGCAACAATGAGTTTGATAGATTAAAAATGCATGCATCATACAAGCTCAACATTTCTTTGTTTCCCTGGTTGGCTAGCTAGCTTGTATGCTTTGTCTTTGCAAGGTTTGTAGCTGTATGGTATGACAAATCATCTACCTCATGCAAAATAAAACAAGACTTGTAAATGCATTGAGGTAAAAAATTATTCATGCCACTAATACATATTCCACATAGTTTTACCCCATCAAAGTGTTTTCTCCATCAAGGATAATGCACGTGCCACCAACAAAGCCAACAATCCATTTGTGATAAGTTACTGTCGGATACTTTACCACTTTCCCACCAAGCTCGAATAGTCTTATACAACCTTGTTGCCTCATCCTCGCTCCTTGCACATCGCCAAAGTTCACATAGACGCTTGTGCTCATCTTGGGAATTTTTATGCACGTACTGCATGGTGTGAATTTGCAAACTTTGCTCCTAATGAAACAAGCATGAACGTTCTCTTTCTTCCATAATATTGTAAGGCCCTCCATTGAATACAGATCAAATAGCTTTTTAGTTTGCCCCAGCCTCATCTGCCATGAATCCTCTAAAATCTGCTGGAAGGTGGCCATTTTCCAAAAGCACTAAATTCATCATTTCCCAAAACATGGTTTTCACATGTGTGTCCTCTTCTTTCATCTCGCAAATGGCTATTGTTTGCATTTCTTGTATCCTACAGAGTGCATTGATTATTCTTTATTATAAACAAAAGGAAAAGAAGAGGGTCGATATATCAGGAGGGCTTACACAGGGCCATAGACATGGGCTGCCATTGTTGTCCACCCTACCACTCTACGTACGTGATCAAAGCAAACCCAACTTTTTTGGAGGTCTCCACTACCGTCTTGACACATTCTATTTACAATCTCAACACCAGATCTTGGTCCATTAACTGACTTTTTGAACACATGACATCTTCTGCTTTGATCTACTGATTGTCTTGGAAAAAACAAACCGTGAGAAAACTTGTAGCCGCAAATATTTTTGAGACGAATCAACTGGGACTCAGCACCAGCACCAATACATGTTGTTTTAGCTTCTCGTATCCAATGTTTGAATCCGAGTCACAAACCACAAAGATGCAGGTAAGTACATATTGAGGGAAAACTCGTGATAAAAAAACTAGACAGTAGAGAGCTTTACCTCTGTGTATGAATTAGTGGCCGCATCTCCTCTAGTATAGAGAGCAATTCATTACTACTAAGTTTCTCCCCATTTTCACATACCCCTGCTCCCATAGCCATTTACTTTCCCAGATTTAGTTGCAAATGCCTAGGTCCTCTCATTGGGCTTTCAAATAACACACGTGACACAAGCTCTCTAGTTGTTTGATTTGCTGCTCACAAAACTCCCATGGCCACGGGATGATTATGACTTCCTAGATAGATAAATAAATGGGTCCAGTTGTAATAAGCCAGTAAGTAATAGATAGTGCATGGACACTCCCAAAGAAGAATAGGACAATTGCCACAAAGAAAGCATCAAAGTGTTCCATTTTCCGAGCTAAACATACCAACAGATGCAATTGATGTTAGTAATTTCCCATTCCAAGAGGTCTCGTTTGGAAATCCATTCATTGCTCTTATCGAGCATGAGCTATTCTTACAAATGAGGTGCCCACCACATTTACTTCTCTTGATCAGAGATGGATACCTCATTCTAGACTAAACAGGCTTAACCCAACAATGGCCATCATACTTTTGATCCAATCCCATCATTTTTGGAACGCCATCTGGCACAGTGTCCATCTAATAAATGCAGTCCCCATTGTATCTTTGAGGAACTTCATCAACACACTTCTTAATAGAACATCTAGAGATCATTCGACTTAACTTGGGATACTTGTGGCTGTTCAATGCGATACACTCCAATGTGCTTTGCAATTTTTCCAAATGCTCAAACTTTGCCTTTATTTATGTCTTTTTGGTATGTTCCTCATTTAAGTTGCCTGCCTTATCTTTAGAACAAGCATGAAAGAAATCTTTTGTCTTGACATATGAAATTTTCGCAGACCTTTCTCCTTGTTCTTCAATGGAGTTGTCAGACAATTCTACAATTGACACCTTTGGAGTTGAGGACTTTTTAACATTATCGTGCGTGACTAACAAAAACTAGAAGACAAGGTTGAATCCAACACAAATTGAAACTGTTGATTTACTTGCACACCATCAGCCACCTTTGTTTGAATGTCACCATCCGGAGTAGAAATGATAGCAAACATCTGATTATCAACACAACCTCCATAGTCCACCGGATTCACCATCGAATATGTTGCTGGGCAATCAAGAAACAAGAGTACATTGTCTACATTATTAAAAAATAAACTCACCTTGCTCAATGAGGATGAAGCCATTGCCCAATTAATCAAGCGGACAAAAATGTCGACATGTAAATTTCCAAGCTAACCCCACTCTAAACATATATCTCCCTCTATATGTCTATTTTTTGCTTCTACCTCTCACTCTATATTTAACTAACACTCCTACGTGCTGAGCGGAGTCTTTTTTTTAAATAAAATAGACTATGTAATTTGACCATATACTAGAGTTTGGTCAAAAACTATTCTCATCAATGTTTAATCATTAATTTTATTTAGAGAAAATTACCAAAATACCCCTCTAATTTGTGTATATTTACAAACTACCACTCAAATTTAAAAAATTCTCAAAATATAATTTTATTTATTTTAGTTTGATTGTACACAATTCCTTAATCTTTATCCTTTCTTGACAACTTGAGTTTATTGTTTTGCAGATAAAGGTATTTTTTGGTAACTTTTAGTATTCTTTATCATGTCTTGTCAAGTTAGAACCTATGTTGAGAGATTAGGATGCTAATTGTCACACATCACCTCCAAAATAGTCAATAAAGCCTACCCTAAACAAATCAAGTTCTTGTTTTAGAACTTTGCATTGCTAGACAATCAATCTTCTTAGGGAAAGCCACATCTTATTTAAATTTTGGTAAATTTTCTCTCAAAAGAATGACAAGATATGGAGGGTATTCTGAGCTATTTTTTGTCTCCCACCACAAAATATAATCTTCTTTTTTTTGGTAATTTTCATTACTCTTGTTTTTTTTGGGAACTTGCAAGGCATTTTGGGAATTAATGACAAAATATAGAGGGTAATCTGGGAAATTTTGGAATTTGAGGGGTAATTTGGTAATTTCCACGAACTAGTGGTTTTTTTGGGTAAACTTCACAAAGTAGAGTCGTTTTTGTTGGGGTATAAAGCCCAATGTGGTCGCCCAGGTAAGTGGGCGGGCCGCCAGGTATGTACACATATTCTTTTGTAAAAACCTAATAAGAACGCACTATGCTCTACACATTACAATAGAGCGAGTTCACCATATCGTCGTGCTCTTCTTCTCGCACTCTCTCTCACGTCACACTTTCGCTCCTACTCCTTCAACTGGTATCAGAGCTCAAATCGAGGCTCAGGGCAGCACTGCAGGAGGCTAGAGTCACCAGCTCAGATTGGAGTGAAATTCGACAAGCGAAGACACGGCCCCAAATCGTGTGGGAGAATCCGAAGGGCTTGGTGTTCTCAGAATTTAATTCTGAGGTCATCTCGGCCACCGTTCGGCTTCGACAACGGTCTATGCAGGCCATTTTCGACTACGTGGTCTCGACGGGTGCAAATCTAACTCTGCAAATTTGGGGTTTTCGGCCTACGACTGCAGGTGCTGAGGATATCGACACTCCCAGAGTGTTGATTTGTGGCTGTCTACACATCGAAGGATGGCTCACAGTTCTTGGAGGCGTGTCACATACGACACGGGCGCATCTACACACAGACTGTAGGCGACATCCACCAGTTCATCAGGTAGCTTGTGTTTGCTGCTTGATATTCCAGATTTCATCCCGACATTGCAGGTACTTCCACATGGGATGTATTGTCAGAGATAATGTATATCTGTTGAGGGTTTGCTGGCTGTGAGTCACACAGCAAACAACCGCCGCAGCGGTTACAGCATACAGTGGGAAATTTGTGGATGTATGACTTTGTGGGAAGTCTATGTATTGTCAGATTTACTGCAGCCTTTGTTGAGGGTCGAGTGAGGTTTTATTGAGCTGGGGGATTCTCGAATGTTGAGATCCTTTCGGTGATAGAGGTCTTGGAGCGACCCCTCGAGCACCCTTAGATAGGCAGCTAGGATGTATTGACTGTGAGTTAGACAGTTGGGATTGCATCTTTGCTTTACTGCGGTTGAGGCATTGTCGCAGTCTATGCTTACAGGACAGTGACAGGACAGTCAGAGACAGTACAGGTGCAGGACAGGTTTACCCACAGCTTAACCCACAGCTTACACTGTTAGAGAGACAATGGTTTTTTGAGCTATTTTTTGGTCTGTTTTTAGTACACCAGAGCCATTTTACAAAGGAGAGTCTGCCAAAATTTCTGCAGAATCTGAAGCTTTCTTGGTTCATTTGACAGGTTGATATTGGTTCAGAGGTCAGTTTACAGGGGAAACTCTGCCAAATTTTTCCCAGAAAAGTAAACTACTGTGAAGCGTAGCTATGGCTGGATCAGAGGACACTGCTCTTTACAATATCAAGAAGCTGGATGGAACCAATTTCCCATTGTGGAAGCAGCATATTTGGCACGTGTTGGTACAAAAGAAGCAGATAAAACCTATAAAGCTCAAGGGGATAAAACCAGAAGATATGGACGAAGATGAATGGAGCGAAATGGATGAATTGACACTTTCTACCATTATGCTGACTTTGGCAGAAAGCGTTTACTTCAATGTAGCAGACGAGATGTCGGCTTATCAAGCATGGTTAAAGCTGAGTGATCTTTATGAGAAGCAGAGTGCAGCTTCACAGGTATACTGGCTTAAGAAGCTTGTTGACTTGAAGATGAAAGAAGGGACACCTATGTCCAATCATCTGAATGAATTCAACACAATCTATAGTCAGTTGTCAGCTCAAGGTGTCAAGTTTGATGAACCTGTTAGAGCTATGTTCCTGTTGATCACATTGCCGGAAAGTTGGGACACTTTTCGCACAGCTTTGAGTAATTCTGCACCTCCAGATGGTTTGAACATAGCAGGTGTAGAAGGAAGTCTGCTTACTGAAGAAACCAATAGAAAGACAATGGACAAAGGCAAAGGAACAGCCTTAGTTGTCAGGGGAAGGAGCAAAGAAAAGTACAAAGGTGGAAAGAGGAATCAGTCTCGTAGCAAGTCCCGCAGTGCTAAAGGCAAGAGTGACATAGAATGCTACCATTGTGGCAAGAAGGGTCACATGAAAAGAGACTGCAAAGAATGGAAAGCAGAAAAAGGCAAAGAGAAAGCTGAAGACCATGGTGAGAAGAACAAGTCCTCAGTGAAGTATCAAGAAATAAATGTGACAAACACTGTTGCAGAGGATGACAGTCTAGTGTCAGGAGACATCTACTTCTTGAAGAATACAATGGACTCAGCTCTTCTTACAGCATCTGATGGAAATGCACTGAGTGACTGGATTATAGACTCAAGGGCATCACTTCATGTGTCTCCAAACAAGGAGTGGTTTACTTCTTATGTGACCACTAAAGATCATGTTCGGCTAGGCAATGGGCAGACATGTGAGATCTTAGGTGTTGGAGATGTTCAATTGAAGTTTCAGAATGGCTCTTCTTTCACGCTGAAGAATGTGAGACATGTTCCCGCAATTACAAAGAGCTTGATCAGCACAGGTTTACTTGATGATGCTGGCTACGTCACCACTTTTGGACAGAACATGTGGAAGATATCCAAGGGTTCTATGACAGTAGCACATGGAGTAAAGTCTGGAGGACTTTACATGATTTATGTATCAAATGTCTCTAAAAATGTAATCAATGTAACCGAGCAGCCGAACGTTTCTTTGTGGCATAGCCGGTTAGGACATATGTCCAAGAAGAGAATGGAAATCTTGTCTCGTTCTGGTTATTTGCCTGGCTTTTCATTTAATGATTCTGAATTCTGTGAACATTGTCTGTATGGTAAGCAAACACAGCAGCCACATAAGCATAGAAGCAGTAGAAGAGATACACAGTTGGCACTTGTTCATAGTGATTTGTGTGGACCTATGCCTAACCTATCTCTAGGGGGAGCTTCTTACTTTATGACATTTATAGATGATTGCTCGAGGAAAGTATGGGTTTACTTTCTCAAGCACAAGGATGAAGCGTTTAGTGGTTTCAAAACGTTTGTGACACTTGTGGAGAATCAGAGTGGCAAGAAGCTTAAATGCTTACGCACTGATAATGGTGGAGAGTATGTTTCAAAGGCCTTTCAGGACCTTTGTGAGTCAAAAGGTATAAAACATGAACTTATTGCTCCTTACAATCCTCCTCAAAATGGTTTTGCTGAGAGGATGAATAGGACCATACAAGAGAAGGTCAGAAGTATGTTGTCTAATGCACAGCTGCCAAATGGGTTTTGGGCTGAAGCTGTATCAATAGCTGTTCATCTTGTAAATAGATCTCCTAGCAAGGTTTTGCAGAAGGATTCAGTGCCAGAGATGGTATGGTCAGGCAAAATGCCCTCATACAAGCATCTCAGAGTCTTTGGCTGTGAGGCATATACTCATGTTCCAAAATAATTTAGGAACAAACTTGAGCCAAAGAGTAGAAAGTGCATCTTTCTAGGCTATGGCAATTCTGGTGAGATGGGGTACAGACTTTGGGATCCCAAATCCAGAAAGGTTGTCCGCAGCAATGATGTTCACTTTAATGAATCCAAATATCATTCTAAACCAGAGAGGGTTGAGGAGATTAGAAGAGTTGTCTTCCAAGAAGATGGACCTGCACGTGCAAGAAAAAATGTCAAAGCTCAAGAGGATCAAGGATAGGATAGAGTGGAACCACAGGTTGTGGCTAAGCCTGAGTCACCTATTGTGCGTAGATCTGGACGTGTCACGCGACCTCCTGATAGGTTTGTTCCATCTATGAACTATGTCATGTTGACTGATTGCAATGAGCCTTCATGTTACAAGGAAGCAGTGCAAATGAAGGACTCCGGGAATTGGCAATTGGCCATGCAGTCAGAGATGACAGCTCTGCATAAAAACAAGACATGGAAGCTGGTTAAATTACCACAGGGCAAAAAGGCTCTACCTTGTAAATGGGTTTACAGGTATAAGATCACCGCTCATGATAGTCAGCCAAAGTACAAATCAAGGCTTGTTGCCAAGGGCTTTAAGCAAGAACAAGGCCTTGAATTTGATGAAGTCTTCTCTCCGGTGGTCAAGATGACTACATTGAGATGCTTTCTTGCATTGGTTTCCATATTAGATTTGGTGTTGCACCAAATGGATGTCAAGACAGCGTTCTTGCATGGTGACTTAGATGTGGAAATTTACATGCAGCAGCCAGAAGGGTTTGTTGAGAAAGGCAAGGAAGATTGGGTATGCCAGTTGTTAAAGAGTCTTTATGGCTTAAAACAATCACCGAGGGCATGGTACCATAAATTCCACAAGTTTATGCTTTCTCAAGGCTACAAACGTAGTGAGTTCTATCACTGTCTATATACAAAGAAGGCTAAGGATGGCAATTGGCTGATCCTTATTTTGTATGTGGATGAGATGTTGATTGCTGGCAAGCACTTGGAAGAAATTTCAGCTTTGAAGTCAAAGATGGCAAAATCGTTTGACATGAAAGACATGGGTGAGGCAAGTCATATACTTGGTATGCGCATTGAGAGAGACAGATCAAAGAAGTTGATTTGGTTATCTCAAACAGAGTATATTGACAAGGTTTTGCAACGTTTCAATATGGAGAAGGGAAAGGCACTGAGTGTTCCATTGCCACCATATGTGAAACTTAGCAAACAGGATTGTCCTGTGTCTGAGGAAGAACAGGTTGAAATGGATAAGATTCCATATGCGTCTGCAGTGGGTAGTTTGATGTATGCAATGATTGCTACTCGCCCAGACATTGCATTTGCAGTGGGAGTAGTAAGTCGATACATGTCAAACCCAGGCAAGAAACATTGGGAGGCAGTGAAAGGAATATTGAGATACTTGAAAGCTACAAAGAGTATGCGTATATGCTATGGGAGTCAGTAGCTAAGTGTAAAGGGTTTTACAGACTCAGATTATGCAGGTGACTTAGACAACCGAAGGTCTACGTCAGGGTATGTCTTTACATTGGCTGGTGGAGCAGTATCATGGCGTTCTAGATTACAAGATTGTGTTACTCAGTCTACTAAAGAGGCTGAATATGTTGCAGCATCAGAGGCATGGAAAGAATCAATTTGGCTTAATCGACTAGTAACAGATTTGGGAATCAAAGAAGAGATGCCTGTGTTATATTGTGATAGTCAAAGTGCTATACAATTGGCTCGCAATCCAGTTTATCACTCAAAGACAAAGCATGTGGATGTGAAGTATCATTTCATCAGGGAAATGCTCGAGGATAAGCAACTTCAGCTTGTCAAAGTTCACACCACAGAAAATCCTGCTGATCTACTTACAAAAGGACTTCCCTCAGAGAGCTTTGCGCATTTTCGCAAGCAGTTAGGTGTAGGGTAGTACATCACTTCTCTACATCTCTTGTATATTAGCTTGTAGAGTAGCTTCTCTCACACTTAAAGTACCACATTGGACTTTAAGTGGGAGGTTGTTGGGGTATAAAGCCTAATGTGGTCGCCCAGGTAAGTGGGCGGGCCGCCAGGTATGTACACATATTCTTTTGTAAAAACCTAATAAGAACTCACTATGCTCTACACATTACAGTAGAGCGAGTTCACCATATCGTGGTGATCTTCTTCTCGCACTCTCTCTCGCGTCGCACTTCCGCTCGTACTCCTTCAATTTTTTGATAATTTACCTATTCTTTATAATGTCAATTCTATAGAGAACTTTTGTGAGAGATTAGCGTTTGTTGGAATTAGGGTTGCAGAGAAACACACACAGCTTGGAGAAGACGAAGGAAGCTCAAGCCACACAATAGAGAGTATGTTACTTAGTGTGCAACGGAAAGATTGATAGCCCTAGAGTGATGGGCGTATATACAATGCACGGGGGAAAAAACTGGAATTAGGGTTGCAGAGAAACACACACAGCTTGGAGAAGACGAAGGAAGCTCAAGGCACACAATAGAGAGTATGTTACTTAGTGTGCAATGGAAAGATAGTTAGCCCTAGAGTGATGGGCGTATATACAATGCACGGGGAAAAAAACCTCCTAAAGAGGGAAAAAATGCCCCGACGGTCCTAGTGTGTTCACACACATCACTACCACATGTATATGGTAACAAATCCCCATGGAGTGATGCGGTGAACGAGAGCTGGCACATGAGTAGAGGGAAGTGCCATGCCCTGAGGACAGGATCAATCCACAAAGGGGAGTAAGCCCAAAGCTTTGCGGAAAGCTTCAAGCTTCTCATGAGACAATGCCTTTGTGAAAATATCTGCAAGGTTGTCCTGTGTTGGCACATAAGCCAAGCTGATCTCTTCTGCTGAGAGCCTCTCCCTGACATAGTGGTAATGCACCTCAATGTGCTTTGTGCGAGCATGAAAAACTGGGTTCCTCGCAACTGCCAATGCACACTTTGTCCTCTTGTCCTTTTATGACAAAACCGCGAGGCTGCGTTACATAAACTTCCTCAAATATGTCACCATTCAAGAAAGCAGTAACAATGTCTGATTGATGTACATCCCAACCAAAATGAGCTGCCAATGCACATAGAAAATGCACAGTAGTCATACGACAAGTGGGAGCAAAAGTCTCTTCATAATCTATGCCTTTTTGTTGTGCATAACCCTTTGCAACAAGTCGAGCCTTATGGCGATCGATCTCACCATCCGGCTTGCGTTTCAACTTGTAAACCCACTTCGTACCAATGGCCTTTTTGCCAGGAGGCAAATCACATAAAGTCCATGTGTCATTCTCTATAAGTGCATCATATTCTGATTTCATGGCAGCAATCCAATTTTTTGAATTCTGTGCTTCATCAAAAGACAGAGGCTCCTCAACATCATGTAAACTAGACACAGCCAAAGCATAACAATCTGATGCATAAGATGCATGGCGAGAGCCTGAACGAGTACGACTAGATAAAGGTGCATCCAATTTACTGTCACGCAAAGTGTGCACCAGCCATTTTGGCATACCTCTAGCCTGCTCATTTTCAGCCCTTTCCTCATCAAGTACATCATGTACATCTGCATCAGTAATAGGCTGTTCTAAAAGATTTTCAGAAACCCCCATAGGCTGTACATTTGCCTCATTGGAACTTACATTCGTATTTCCACCACTGAAAAGAGGCAACAAAGTGTCATAAATGTCCTGTGAGCTTACATTACTGTCTCTAGTACATGACAACAAGGGCTGAACAGAGTCTTCCACAAACACTACATCCCGTGAAACCAGAATACGTTTTGTTTGCGGATGATACAGCCTGTAACCTTTGCTTTCAGCACTATAACCAACAAAAATACATTTGACAGCCTTATCATCCAATTTTCTGCGCTGCACTTGTGGCACCAAAGCATATGCCAAACAGCCAAAAACACGCATGTGCTCAATAGAAGGTTTTCTATCATGCCATGCTTCATATGGAGTAATAGACTGCAAAGCTTTCGTAGGACACCTGTTAAGTACATAAGTGGCACACATGATGGCCTCAAGCCAAAAAGAATGTGGCAAAGCTTGACTTTTGACCATACATCGTGCCATTTCCGTTAGTGACCTGTTTTTCCTCTCAGCAACACCATTTTGCTGAGGTGTATAAGGCACTGTACATTGGTGTTTTATCCCACGATTAGCCAGAAATGCATTAAATTCATGAGACATATACTCCCCCCCTCGATCGGAACGGAGGGTGCCCATAGTACATTTTGAGACATTTTCATTCATAGCCAGAAATTGTTTGAAGCACATAAAAACTTCGGACTTCGCTTTAAGCGGAAATACCCATGCATGCCCGAAGTAATCATCAATGAAAGTCACGAAGTACAGGTAATTGCCCAAGGACGGAGTTTGCATGGGCCCACAAATATCACGATGCACAAGCTGCAACCTGCATGTGGCCCGAACTGAACCATCCTTTGGAAACTTAGAACGCTGCATCTTACCCAAAATACAGCCTTCACAAACATGTTTGAAAGGTGCTTCAAGAGGCGGCAAAGAAGCAACCATATCAGATTTCTGCAAACGCAGCAAACTGGCAAAATTCAAATGACCAAAACGTGCATGCCAAAGTTTTGCATCTGAAATAGCCCTTGAATCTGCAATAGCATTTGAAAATTTTTGTCCACACTTGTCATACAAAGTGAGCTTATACAGCCCACGGCACAAAAGCCCAGATGCAGCATTTTCATCACCAAAACTGAGATCATGAACTGTACATCTGTCATCCACAAATTTGACTACAAGTCCAAGTCTAGCAAGTGCAGATACAGACAAGAGATTCTTCTTGATCCCAGGTACATAAAGGTTATCAACAAGTGTGAAAGAATTTCCATTAACAGCAGTAAGCACAATCTTTCCAACTCTTTGAACTGGATAAGAGGCATCGTTGGCACAAGTGACTGAATTCCCATGAGGGACAGACTCGAGAGAGGTAAACAATTCACTATGTGAGGTAATGTGCTTTGTAGCACCACTCTCGAAATACCACACATGTGAATCTGCAACAACTGACAAGCATGCATCATGGACAGCAAGATTGTAAGTGCACTCTACGCTAAACTCCCATTCTGCATCAACATCAGCATTACAGTCTCCTTTCACAGAAGACTCAACAATGGTTGCATTTGTAGTGGAACCAGCATTTGCAGTGGAACCACTCTCTTTCTTCTTAGCCTCTTTGGCCTTCAACTTAGGACACGACTTGATCAAGTGATCATTGGCTTTACAATAATGGCAACGCATCTTCTTTTTGCCCTTATCACCAGAATTGCCAGACGAAGTGCTGCCAGCAGAAGCATTAGGAACAGAATTTTTGCCACTCGCAGCAGAACCATAAGAAGTGGCTGCATTACTGTTACCACCCCTTCTTTGAGAAGCAATAAAAGCCTGTTCAATTTCACGCTGCCTAGTCTTGTTTTTTCTAGAAAGTGACTCTTGCAACAACAACGTGCATAATGCATCAAACTTGACAACTTCAGGATTTCCTTGGGTCATCAGCCTCCAAGTACTAGCAAAAGGGAACTGTCTGAAATGACTTCACCTGCAGAAATAAGCTGCTCATTGATATCCTTGACACTAGCAAGGAAAGTGTCCATATCATCTTCCTCATGCATAATCTTCGACTCCAGCTCTTTATGCAGCAAAGCAATTTTAGCCTCATTGCAGCTTGCATAAAGACCTGCTAAAATATCCCAAGCCTGTTTTGCAGATTTTGTTGAACGGATGTGAGGAACAATGGTGCGCTTCACAGACAACGCAATCAATGCATGAGCCTGCGCATCCTTAACATCCCAACGAGCTTGTTTTGCCATAGGCAAAACAACTCTAACAGCTGCAATCCTTGCAGCAAGACCTACAACATCCTCAACATCACCTACATCCTCAGAATCAGGACGTACATCAATGCCTTGCACAATGTTCCAGACACCCTTTGACACAACAACATGTTGCATCATATAAGCCCACATAGGGTAGTTGTCCCCATCCAACCTGTCCTCAGTAGCAAACATCTTGAACACATCTGTGTTGTTGTTGTCAGCCATGGTCAATGCTGCACCTGATGTGAAAACTATCCGAAAATAGGTGAAACGGAGCGGGAACAACCTGTGCTATATAGCACAAACCGTAGAAGACTATAAGGCACCTGTTATGCAAAAAATGGCACTGACAGAAATTCTTCACAAAATGACGAAATAGCATGTGCAGTACTACCTGTAGTGGAAACGGAGGCCGAAATGAGCCCAAATCAAAATTCTAAGCAACGAACGCGAACGCTCGCCAAAGCTCACTGAAATCAGAGAAAGTGAGTAGGCGTGTGCTGGAGCAGCTGGCGACTACGCCCGGGAGGACGTGACTTGCTCTGATACCAATTGTTGGAATTAGGGTTGTAGAGAAACACACACAGCTTGGAGAAGACGAAGGAAGCTCAAGGCATACAATAGAGAGTATGTTACTTAGTGTGCAATGGAAAGATTGATAGCCCTAGAGTGATGGGCGTATATACAATGCACGGGGGAAAAAACCTCCTAAAGAGGGAAAAAATGCCCCGGCGGTCCTAGTGTGTTCACACACATCACTACCACATGTATATGGTAACAACATTTTACTCCAAACTCATTTCTAAAACAGGCTATTATTTCTTAAAATAATGAAGCAATTCATCCAAAAAGCCAGAGGTATTGGTTTTTTTTGAAATTTGAAGGGCATTTAGGGAATTGATGAAAAACTATGGTGGGTACTTTGAAGAATCTTGCAGTTTGAGGGGTATTTTGGTCATTTTCAGAAAATAGAGGTAATTTTGGATAATTTTGCCTCCACTATCATCGTGTCAATTCTACTGAAAACTTTTTTTGATAAATTAGCATGTTACCTCCAAAATCACCTCCAAAGTATGCTATTATTTATAAAAATAATGAAGCAATTCATCTACAAAGCCAGAGGTATTTAGGTTTTTTTGACTACTTGAAGGGCATTTTGTGAATTAATGATAAAATTTTGGAGGGTAATCTGGCAATTTTGAAATTTGAGTGTTTGGCAACGCAAACACACAAGTAGCAGATGACCTTCAACTATGCTATTTTTAGCATATGCTTATGATGTATTAGCATACATTGCTTCATTTTTTGACAGACACATCATTTTGTATATGTACTTTTGACATATTTACGGGCTCTACATGAGTTCCAGCTTGTATATTTGATGTTACCATGATGCCTAGGAGCTAGAGAGATACACAATTCTATGCATCTCATGGACGGCCGGACATATTTTTATGCCCTAGGTATAAAAGTGAAAGTTAGGTCATTTTTTAGGGATCCTCTGGTGAGTTAAGCTTTCATGGAAAGCTTGTAGAGAAGATAGAGGTGAAGATGTTTGGAGTTGGAGCTTCCTCTTGTGCTCACCTACTTTCTATGGCATGCAATGGAAAGCTAAGTGCTCTTGTTCTTCTTTCTCTTTGTCAATTGTGTTTATGGTGTGTAGGTAAGCATTGATTAGTCTCTAATTAGTGTTTCCCTCGCTCATTTATCTTCACTTTTACATTATTTGTGAGCTCATTGAGCTTTTGATTGATGTGTGTGTGTGTGTGTGTGATTGATGAGAGTGTGCACCCATTGTCCTCTTGATTGTTGAGATTAAAGAAGATTAGAGAGTAGGCATTGAGTGATTAGCCTTCTCCATAGCTTTGTCTTCTTCTTAACTCTCTTGATTAGGATCCTCTTCTTGCATTTCTAGTGATTCCATGCCTTCATGCACTAGCCGGGTTATTGATCCATTGGTTGACATTATGTTGGTGGATTGAGCTATGAGACAACCCCCCAACATTGGCGCCGTTGCCGGGGATCGATTACCTAAGCTAGAGGAGTCAATAGTGTGTTGAAGAGTCATTGATCATGTTTTAGAGTAGTTTAGATTATGGTTTAGGTGTTGGTGATGATGAATTGTGGATTTATGGTGAGATTTGGTTAAGAAATTGTGATTAATTAGTATGTTTTTCTCTCTTTTTTCATTAATTATTCATTAATTTTCTAATAATCCGCTAACAATTGGAGTACTTTATATGTGTGTATGCCTAATTAGAGGCTTAAGCATCACTCTTTTGATAAGAAATTGCAAAAAAAAAAAGAGTGAAATCGAGTGATTTTTGAGTGTGTATTAGGGATTTTTTCCTAATTAGGCTCTCTAATTACTCTCTAATCACACATGATTTTTGTGTTACACATAGCTAAATCATTGATTTGAAGTGTGATTATCATTCTTATGTGTTTAATTTGATTGAAAATGATGCTACACATGAGATTTTGTGCTTGATTGATTGTAGGTGAATTGCGGTTAAGCGGTTGTTGCTAGTACACACACATGTGTGTAGGCGTCAATTGGAGTGGAAAATCGACGCGATGCTTATGTTATTGTGAGTGCATTAATCCATTCATTTGTTGATTTGATTTGCAACTTTGATTAAAGATAAATTTCACAAAAAAATTAGTGCAAATCTAAGTGCAATTAGTGTGCCTATGTGTAGGCAAAGTGCAGATTTTTTAGTGCAAATTATGGTTTAATTGGTGCCAATTGGGTTCATAAAAAGCATTGGATTGCTTGATGTTGTTATGATGATTATGGATTAGTTTTTTCATTGCTAAAATTGCGTCAAAAAGCTGCCCAATTTTTGCTAGATTGTGTGTGCATTGATTAGCGATTAGTGCTTGATTATGCTTGTGTGTGTACACTTAATTGGGCTTGTAATTGATTGCAAATTGATGTGAAATTGGTTGAATTGCAAAGCTCAAAGTGTGCTGATCAATTGTATATGCTTAATTTTGCTTAATCTATTGCTAATTATGCTAATTTTTAGTTAAAATTAAGCAAAAAAAGAAGCAAAAATCGACCTAATTTGGATGCAAAATGCATAGAAATTTGACTTTGGGTGTAACTTTGAAGTGTTAATTGCAAAAAATTCTTTACGAAATTGAGCGTGTACGCACTTCATGACCTATTTTTAGTTTCGCACGCGCATACGTCTCTTTTCTCGTAACAGTGTGTGCATTTACTTAATTTAGGTGTGTGTGTGCACTTACTTAAATTGGATGTGTGTGTGCATGCATTTAGGTGTGTGTGCACTTACTTGATTTAGGTGTGTGTACATTTACTTGATTTAGGTGTGTGTGAGCACTTACTTGATTCATGTGTGTACATCATTTAAGAGGGGTGTGTACCATCCTCAATTTGGGTGTGTGTAAAGTGTAGTGCACAAGCAAACAAAGGGGGTGGGGGGTCAAGCACATGTGCATGCTTGTTTTTAGGTGTGTGGAAAGGGAGTAAAGTCAACAAAAGACAAGGCATGTGAGAAAAAAATCTAGGTGAGAGAAAGAGAAACAAAGTCAACAAAGATAATAAAAAGAGTGTCTGCATGGGCGTCCGAATTTTAAAAAACCCAAAAAAAGACCCAAAAATCCTCTTTCAAACCCTGTATTACGAGGATCTCTCTCTTATACTTTCTCTTATATACCTCGTTCACGCGCGCATTTATGCACGACTAGACACTGAGAGTACATATGTCCGGAGAGTCGTTTGCTTGATTCGCTTACTTGTTTGACATAACACACTGTAGGATTTAGTAGAATCTCGACACATTGACATCATTGTGATGTGATTTATGAGCCACTATTATCATGCATGATTGACTATAGGTCACCCGTGTGACAGTTTTATTTGATCACACCATTCACATCACGATCTTGCCATACACTTATTATATTGCTTGCTATTCCTTGAGAGATCTAGATCAGTCATAGTGAGCTTCCACATGATCATTGAGTATTTGCACTCTCTAGATTGATGACGACCATGGCCCTGAGAGGTCTCGATTTGGTGTTGCTATGGTTAGTAGAAGAGTACGAGAGACATTTATGTTATCGAGATCGATATACCGATCGCTATTTTGTGAGGCTTCAGCCTCATGATCACTCTACTCGCGATTTTCAGTCAGTTAGAGCCAGAGCCCACCCCACGAGCCCACCCCACGAGGTCTGATCATCTCATAGATTTCTTAGATGTACTCTATCGAGTACAAAATATCCATTCTAGACATGAGATCCTAGTACCATCCCTAGAGGATGTTGCAAAAACACGATACCATCCAGTGAGAGTCCAGTTACGGTGTATGCATGATAGTTTTTTGTACGTTGATGATGATGCTTGCATGTATTTGAGAGAGTCACAGATGTCTGTACCAGAGCCTCAGGTAGATTTTGGTAGATCCATGGGTAGTAGGACCTATTATAGCCTTGATGATTATAGTACCTACACGATGATTTTTGGCCTACCTTATCGACCTATCCCTAGCCCTAGATCACCTACATCTAATGTCGGCATTGAGCTTGAGTCCACATACACAGCGAGATCACCCATTAGACCACCTCCAGGCTTTCTACCTAGACCTATTGCTCCACAGGACTCTATTGATGACCATAGATCTAGGTTGGGAATGGAGATTGACGAGTCTCGAGAGCAGTTATTGAGAGAGCCACGCGTAGAGACCGAGACGAGATTGACATCAGAGTCCTCATAGACACCACACAGAGCTAGATTCGGCATGATGAGCACTTCACAGTCCATGTTTACGATGAGATTAGATCCACCATGAGTCATCAAGATGAGAGCACCCGCCGTGAGTGCACCACACATAGAGCCATTTACTATGAGACGATTACATTACGGACCCATGAAAGAGCATCCACAGCCTTTGGTGACGGAGCATACCATGCATTTACCTAGAGAGGCTGTTACGACCACAACATTGAGCCATATTGATGTTTCAGGATCACATGACCATGAGAGAGTTATGTCACATGGGGCTATAGTTTCGACGAGTGACACGAGTCCTACGATGAGAGATGAGCTACAAGAGTTAGCCACTACTCTACGGACAGATAGACCTATGCTAGTCTTGTGTGGTGAGAGGATGGGAGGCATATTTCATGATATGAGCCGATCAAGTTTCTTTCAGAAACTCAAGCGCTTTGTTTAGGATCCTCCCACACATCAGTTAGTGCCAGTTATGCCTAACCCAGGCATGCCAGGATCTTTTAGAGAAGAGTATGATGCGATGTACTTGCCGATGTTTGAGATTGACTTACAGACCATAGAACCTTTATCATATGACGAGTCCCTAGATACGCATACTCATCCCACATTGGTAGAGTTGTATAGACTTGAGCAGACAAAGACATATGTTGACGACTGTGGACGTAGATACACACGAGAGTCTAGCACATCTAGTGAGTTATGTCAGAGAGTGACTGCCATGCTTTCGTTTGATCGAGATCCTCAAGAGCGGTATATAGAGGCACTGATCATGCCATCTGTGTGCTAACTATTGGAGTGAGATACACACCTAGATCATTGATCGATCGAGCACATTGTAGTACTAGACTACCTACTATAGCTTTAGCCCACCAGTCTGCTGGTCATAGATCACCTCCTACACCCATGAGTGATTGTGATCCTCTACGAGAGATTACTAGGACTATGCCACCCCTAGATGGAGCTCTTGAGCTTAGCCTACCACAGAGTGAGCTTCATAGCTTAGATCAGCATGAGACCAATGACATAGAGCGGACATGTGTTGCTCATCATCATGATGTGTAGCAGAGTGACACATTAGTGACTGATTCACCTACAGAGCACCCACATCACATAGATCTCATTCCTCGATCATAGAGCGAGCAGATACGATTGTAGAGACATTGACACATGAGGTTCCTCTAGACCACCACACAGATACCACACATATAGAGGTCACACCACATATCATTGAGCCTGCACAGACTAGTATGACCTCTAGACATTTACATCATGAGGATAGACGAGCACCTGCGAGATTCTATTGGAGACCACAAGGATTGTCTGATTCTGAGCGAGCATTAGAGCCTTCTCTAGATAGAGTTTAGAGTAGTGCTACCAAGGAGTTACCCCTTCCACATCAGATATATAGATCTACACCCAGAGCTTCCTATAGGACTCGACGAGTATATGTTCCACGGAGAGATATATTGATGAGACCATTGCCTAGTGATGACACTTTGTGTGGATAGAGAGCCGGATTACACATGATGGATTATCACATGGTTGGCTCACATCTACACGATCACTAGAGGCACAGAGTTATTATGAAGGACATAGACAGATTTGGGTTCCCAGGTTGAGAGTTGTAGCACATAGTGAGCATTCACGACCACATGATTATGAGAGACTTGAGAGAGATTTCTAGACCTTCTAGAAGATCTCAGAGATCATTTTTAGAGAGACCACGACCACAGAGACTGTGTCAGAGAGAGAGATCTTTACATTCACATGTGAAGAAATCTCCCAATGACCTCCTCATGAGATTGAAGGGATTGAAGATTTGGCTACCAAAGAGTCGACCACCTATCACATCACAGGTTGACACTAGTCATAGCTTGTCTGAGGTTTCCATTGACCATGTTGTTGACTTAGAGCTTGGCAAGAGTCAGCCATTCAGGGATCTTGAGCCACATAGTTCATTGACCACACAGTCACAGATTGATGTTATCCCTATATCCATTAGTTGTGCTATAGATTCTACCATTGACATGGAGCTAGGTGCTAGCCAAATGATGACCATTATAGAGAGAGCTAAGAGACTACAGGTTTTATTGTTTGGAGAGACTTCTCTTATCCCTCCTAGTTGCACCAGACCCTTGACTTGTACAGATTGACTTGACTATGGTGCACTAGATACATGCGCATATGCTAGAGGCACTTTTTTCCCTTTCGGTTTTTTCCCTCGAGACATTCAGGTTTCAGACCTTAGTTTAGGATTTATTTTTATTTGTGTTTAGGTAATAAAACTTCCACTTCTATGCTGACACACCTTTCTAGGTGGTAGTGTTTTGTTTATAATTTTGCAGCATAGATGGACTTTAGCTTTCACACAGCATGGACATCTCGAGTTCCAGCTTCACATGTTTTCTCCCTTGGCTATTGAGGATATGCAACACATATCTCCAGGTGTACTACTTTCCATGATTTATGTTTGTGGAAATTTATGTTTGTGGCAATTTATGTTTGCTGATTGTTGTATTCCATGGTTAGATCGAGTGCATTTAGATATGTTTTGTTATCTACCATTAAAGATGTATAAACTTGTCTTTGCTTTAGTTAATTGACCTTAAGTTTAATCTTATTAATGAGCCTTGATGCTAAGAGACTATGACTTTAGGTTAACCAATTCACTTGACCACTAGTTTTAGTTGGAAATATTATTTGAGTGTTTGAGACCTTAGGAGTGTTTTAAGCATAGAGAGACTTGCTCACTCAAACAACAACGACCACTAGTGAGAATACAAAGGAAATGGAAACAAAAGTTGGAAGAGAAATCCCAGCTTCATTGTATTGCCTATGGTATTAGAGTCCTAGATGTTCCCAATGTGGGCGCTTTTCTTTGAGAAGCAAAAAGCCCCAGGCATACAAAATAAACACACATGTTTTAAAAAGAAGAAAAAAAAAAACAAAAGAAAAATGAAAAGAAAGAAAAAAAGACATGAAAAAGACTTCCATTGAGCTTCAAGTAAAAAATTCAAGCTTTTGTTCGGAGTTGTGAGAGATAGTAATCTAATCAAAGCTAAAAAACATAAATAGGGAATCTTACATTTAGATAATCTTTCTAACTTAGCTAGTACTAGAGTAATTGTTTTAAACTTTAGTTGTAGTTAACTAATTGATAGACTCGTCCATAAGCCCAAAACTTTTGATTAATTACTTTCAGCAAGTGCAATTTATTTGTCCTTAATGGTAGTGTAGCATTCCATAATTATTTGTATTCATTCATTACCACATACATGATTTGCCTTTCCTTTATGCTTTATTGCCATATGATTCAGCTTGCTACCTCATTGCCTTTTTCTTTTTCAGGTCCATTCTTCACATAGCATCTACCACGACATGGCTTTGTTAGGGACGACAAAGCTTAGGAGGGGGGCAGTATTTGGCAGCGCAAACACAAAGTAGGAGATGACCTTCAGCTATGCTATTTTTAGCATATGCTTATGAGGTATTAGCATACGCTGCTTCATTTTTTGATAGACACATCATTTTGTATATGTACTTTTGACATATTTACGGGTTCTACATGAGTTCCAGCTTGTACATTTGATGTTACCATGATGCCTAGGAGCTATAGAGACACACACAATTCTATGCATCTCATGGGCGGTCGGACATATTTTTTATGTCCTAGGTATAAAAGTGAAAGTTAGGTCATTTTTTAGGGATCCTCAGGTGAGTTAAGCTTTCATGGAAAGCTTGTAGAGAAGATAGAGGTGAAGATGTTTGGATTTGGAGCTTCCTCTTGTGCTCACTTACTTTCTATGGCATGCAATGGAAAGCTAAGTGCTCTTGTTCTTATTTCTCTTTGTCAATTGTGTTTATGGTGTGTAGTTAAGCATTGATTAGTCTCTAATTAGTGTTTCCCTCTCTCATTTATCTTCACTTTTACATTATTTGTGAGCTGATTGAGCTTTTGATTGATGTGTGTGTGTGATTGATGAGAACGTGCACCCATTGTCCTCTTGATTGTTGAGATTAAAGAAGATTAGAGAGTAGGCATTGAGTGATTAGCCTTCTCCATAGCTTTCTCTTCTTCTTAACTCTCTTGATTAGGATCCTCTTCTTGCATTTCTAGTGATTCCATGCCTTCATGCACTAGCCAGGTTATCGATCCATTGGTTTGACATTATGCCGGTGGATTGAGCTATGCGACAACCCCCCAACATTGAGGGGTATTGTGGTAAATTTTATAAACTAGAGGTGTTTTTGAGTTAGCTTCACAAAAAAGAGGTTTTTTTTTAAATAATTTCCTCCAACCTCATCTCCAAGACAGGTCATTATTTCTAAAAATAATGAAGCAATTCATCTACAAAGACAATACTTCTAAAAATAATGAAGCAATTCATCTACAAAGCCAGAGGCCATTATTTTTCAGTAAGCTTGAAGAGCATTTTGGGAATTAATGACAAAATATGGAGGGTATTTTGGACAATTTTAAAAATCAAGGGGTGTTTTGGTAATTACATCAAACTAGATGTGTATTTGGTAAATTCCACAAAATAAAGGTGTTATTTGATAATAGCATTGGATGGAAAATATTATGTGCTGCTCTGATACGCAGGCAGAGAGAAAGAGAGAGAGAGAGAGAGAGAGAGAGAGAGAGAGAGAGAGAGAGAGAGAGCCATCTTGGGGAGGCTCGTTGGATAGTTTCAAAAAGCATCAATACACGCCATGCAGCATAGGAGGTTGTACACCGTGAGTTCTCAAGGTATGCAAGAAATCCCTCTCTCTCTCTCTCTCTCTCTCTCTCTCTCTCTCTCTCTCTCTCCCTATTTGTGGTTTCTTGCTCCAAGCACTAGCGCTTAGGAAGGAATGAAGCAGGCAAAGTACTCATGGCGTGCACGGCAATGGTGATGCAAGAGAGTATCCAAGCACTAGTGCTTAGTCAAGGTGGATCCCTCTGCAAACCGTGAGCCCTCTACATAGCCCAAACGCTAGCACTTAGTCTAGGCGGTAGTGCTATATCCTCTCCTCTCTCTCTTTTTCTCTCGATCTCCCTCTACCTCCCTCAAGCTCGCCTAGAATGGGGAGCATGCCATGTGTAGAACCCTTATCCATCCTTGGTGAACATAGACTCTCTGTCACTCTCTCAATTCCCGTTACCTCCATCAAACTAGCCATCAAAGGTGAGCATTGGCGATCAAATTTGAAGGGTAGCTTAATGGAGGTAGAGGGGGATTGAGAGTGAGAGAGAGAGAGAGAGAGAGAGAGAGAGAGAGAGAGAGAGAGAGAGAGAGAGAGAGAGAGAGAGAGAGAGAGGAAACCATCCTTTGCTTGCATGATATATGTGCAAATGAGAGATAAAAAGATAGAGTAGAAATATAGTAAGTTAAACACTGGTATCTAACCAGGGAATGTAAACAAAAGCTAGAAACAAGTGTATTAGTTACGAACAAGAGAGCCATGGCATGGAGTGATATGAAGGATATGATTAAGAACTAGCGGGGTTTGAAAATGCTATTAAAAAACTATGATGTAGACTGGAAGTTTTTACAGCTATGACAATTGGCTTCAGTCGACTAATTATAATGTGCTAATCAACTTCATTGCTAGATCATGTCTTTATATTCAAAGTCAGTCTACATCCCTTTATCAGTCTTTTGTCTGGATATACTTACGTGTTTTCCTTAATCTACTATGTATGGATTGATAGAGCAAGAGTTAGAGAATCGGATAGTTATGGTTTTTCTTTATGTTTATTTTGCAGAGTTTTTTATCTTTGCTTTGCATTAACATCTAAGTCAGAAGATAGCCAAGAAAAGTGATGTTGGTGCCTGCATCAAATTTATTTACAATGGAGAAGCTATTGGCGTTGGAAAAATAGATAAGACTTCAAATTTGGCAAAGCTTCATGGAAGCAGATTGCCGGCTGGATGCTTTTTGGTTGCTGTCATGGAAGTATATGAAGGAAAAGACGCTCCTCTGCCTCATGTCCCTTATGAAAATAAAGAGATAACTACTTTGAAAAAGGCCGATAACAATTTTGTAGCATGGCCTAGAAGTGAATTGGTAATTTCTTGTTTAATTAAACTAATCGCCTGACGTTGATATTCTCTAAAGGACTCATGTTGTGTTCACATTAGCAATGGGTTGATTTGTTAAGTTTTCTTTGCTTTGCATTTTGTAAAATAGAGGTCACCAAGTCTGCAAGGACAGAACCAACACAAATGTCGCCATCCGCTACTCTCGGCCATTACACTAGTAGCCAGCCAGTTAGTGCTATCCCGTCACACCCTGTTTCTTCAGTGGGAAAATCTAAAAAGGCAACAAAGGGTAATACTAAAGTGCAGGAAGGAACATCTTCAGGGTTTGTGAGAGACGCTTTGAGTTTGGATGAGGATATCAACGACAAAGAGATGGAGGCTTACATGACACCAAGTGCAAATATAGGGGGGGAGTTTCTGATAAAGGAGGATGTCATTGTTCGCCAAGATATGTTGTCCAAGCATCTTAAAAATTTGAAGGTGATTGTAATCTATTGTATCGATCTTAAGAGGTGACTTATGTAGATTGAGGTTTTAAATATTATTTGGTTCTTGTAGATAGAGCATGAGACTCCATTGCCATGGGTTCCTCTTTGCCGATTACTTAAACTAGAGAAATCAAGACAAGTAAGCTGGAATTCTGAGCTTCTCCAGTCACTTACAGATACCTTTTTGTTGGAGAGATGTTATGAGCCAAAGGGGTGCTTCATATGCTCTATCAATGCACTTGGCTATCCTAGCGTCGATGTTGACGACGCTATCATAAAAGCATGGATCCTTTGTGGTGAATGGTGAATGAGGAGTTTGAGGCCAAAATTAGAGATACATGTTGGGGTGACCTTTCTAGAAAAATGTTATATAGTGGGATAGGAACCATCGATTGACAGCTTGGATGGACGTTCTCAATCAGAGTGAGTTTTGTTATCTGTGTAGTCCCTTTGAGTTCACATTTTTGGATGAATTGCAAGATGAAATGTCATATGATTGCAAGTGTGGCCTACGAGAAAGATATCGATTTGCATCCAAGGGTTCGTGTCGAGCTTGTGGCAGTACACACTTCAAATGAGGCTAATATGCTAAGCATTGTGATGCGTATAAACAAGAAGATCTTTTAGGAAATATAGCTTCAAGTGCTGTCTTCATAACAAAATATATTTGTCATTCTATTGTTCTTAATCCAATATAGATTAAATGAGATGGGATACATTGCAAGATCCTACGTTGATATGTTATGGATGGTGCGTGCAATGGGGCTTGCTTTGAAGGGGCAATAATGGAGAAACTTCCATGTGTGTTCTACAGTTGGATGCAGGTAGACATTGACAAGAGGGTAGGAAGAAAAGCATAATATAATGTGTATGTGGCTCTAATGTCTCAACTATTGCATCCTGTAAGTAACTTTGTGGTAGATTGCATCAGTTACTGCATCTTGCAACATGCAGTTAATTAGAATGCAATGCATGCAGGAAAAGTACACTCTTGCATTGAAAAAGATCATCACTGAGAAGGATAAAATGTTTCGTTTGGAGTTTCAAATAAATTATAAAAAGGGTTTCTTTGAGACAGATGCACCATCCAAAAAAATTACAAAACATGCCTTGGCTATTGTTAGGTACTTATTACAAGCTCTATCCCCATGATTTGAACAAGGTGAAGAGTCATGAAGGCCTACTAAAGATTTGACCCATCAGTAGGGGGGATGAGAGTTATGTGGAGCGGTATGAACGAGTGCTTGCAATCACACGTTATTTTTTTGTATTTTAATATAAAATTTTATTGTCCATTTTATACATGCCTATCCATTTGGCTAATCTGTTACAAAGGGCCCCAATTGAAAGGCTCACATTGAAATTTCTAATACAAAATAAAAATAAAAAGAACGTAAAATAAATAAAGGGACCCATTGCCAAATTAAAACAAAAAAATTTCAATGTTTTCTAGAAAAAGGTAGATTTGATTGGCATAACATATAATAAAATTTTAAAAATAGTTAATTCTCACATGTGGCTCTTTTTGTTGGATCCTTGCACTTCTCAGGGAACAACATTCCATGGAAATACCGATACCTGCATGTGTTCTTTAGCCAAAGCAACTAAGGCTGTGTCCCCATTCCTCTTTCATCACATGCTTGATGTAAGCTAGACACAGCTAAAGCATAACAATCTGATGCATAAGATGCATGGCGAGAGCCTGAACAAGTATGACTAGACAAAGGTGCATCCAATATACTGTCACGCAAAGTGTGCACAACCATTTTGGCATACCTCTAGCCTGCTCATTTTCAGCCCTTTCCTCATCAAGTACATCATGTACATCTAGATCAGTAATAGGTTGATATGTAACATTTTCAAAAACCCCCATAGGCTATACATTTGCCTCATTGGAACTTACATTCGTATTTCCACCATTGAAAAGAGGCAACAAAGTGTCATAAATGTCCTGTGGGCTTACATTACTATCTCTAGTACATGACAGCAAGGATTGAACAGAGCCCATAGTACATTTCGAGCATTTTCAGCCATAGCCAGAAATTGTTTGAAGCACATAAAAACTTCGGACTTCGCTTTAAGTGGAAATACCCATGCATGCCTAGAGTAATCATCAATGAAAGTCACGAAGTATAGGTAATTGCCCAAGGACGGAGTTTGCATGGACCCACAAACATCACTATGCACAAGTTGTAACCTGCATGTGGCCTGAACTGAACCATTCTTTGGAAACTTAGAACGCTGCATCTTACCCAAAATACAGCCTTCACAAACATGTTTGGCACGCGCTTCAAGAGGCGGCAAAGTAGCAACCATATCAGATTTTTGCAAACGCAGCAAACTGCCAAAATTCAGATGACCAAAACATGCATGCCAAAGTTTTGCATCTGAAATAGCCCTTGAATTTGCAACTGCATTTGCAAAATTTTGTCCACACTTGTCATACAAAGTGAGCTTATACAGCCCACGGCACAAAATCCTAGATGCAACAATTTCATCACCTAAACTGAGATCATGAACTGTACATCTGTCATCCACAAATTTGACTACAAGTCCAAGTCAACCAAGTGCAGATACAGACAATAGATTCTTCTTTATCCCAGGTACATGAAGTGTGAAAGAATTTCCATTAACAGTAGTAAGCACAATCTTTCCAACTCTCTGAACTCGATAAGAGGCATTGTTGGCACAAGTGACAGAATTTCCATGAGGGACAGACTTGAGAGAGGTAAACAATTCACGATGTTAGGTAATGTGCTTTGTAGCACCACTGTCAAAATACCACACATGTGAATCTACAGGAACTGACAAGCATGCATCATGGACAGTAGGATCGTAAGTGCACTCTGCACTAAAAGCCCATTCTGCATCGACATCAGTATCACAGTCTCCTTTCAAAGAAGTCTCAACAATGGCTGCATTTGTAGTGGAACTAGCATTTGTAGTGGAACCACCCTCTTTCTTCTTAGCCTCTTTGGCCTTCAACTTAGGACACTGCTTGATCAAGTGATCATTAGCTTTACAATAATGGCAACGCATCTTCTTTTTTCCCTTATCACCAGAATTGCCAGACGAAGTGCTGCCATCAGAAGAATTAGGAACAGAAGTTTTGGCACTTGCAGCAAAACCATAAG
Organism: Adiantum capillus-veneris; assembly: GCF_014529385.1. Taxonomy (NCBI): domain Eukaryota; kingdom Viridiplantae; phylum Streptophyta; class Polypodiopsida; order Polypodiales; family Pteridaceae; genus Adiantum; species Adiantum capillus-veneris. The sequence goes on from NC_140944.1 coordinate 13,983,341, forward strand.
AAGTGGCTGCATTGTTGTTACCACCCTTTCTTTGAGAAGCAATAAAAGCCTGTTCAACTGCACGCTGTCTAGTCTTGTTTTTTCTGGAAAAAGTGACTCTTGCAACAACAATGTGCATAATGTTTCAAACTTGACAACTTCTGGATTTCCTTGGGTCATAAGTCTCCAAGTACTAGCAAAAGTCTGGTAAGAATCTGGTAAGGCATCAAGAATAGTCTGCACAAGGGAACAATCTGTAATAACTTCACCTGCAAAAATAAGTTGCTCATTGATATCCTTGACACTAGCAAGGAAAGTGTCCATATCATCATCCTCATGCATAATCTTTGACTCCAGCTCTTTACGTAGCAAAGCAATTTTAGCCTCATTGCGGCTTGCATAAAGACCTGCTAGAATATCCCACGCCTGTTTTGCACATTTTGCTGAACGGATGTGAGAAACAATGGTGCGCTTCACAGACAACACAATCAATGCATGAGCCTATGCATCCTTTACATCCCAACGAGCTGATTCTGGTGTAGGCAAAACAACTCTAATAGCAGCAATCCTTGCAGCAAGACCCGCAACATCCTCAACATCGCCTGCATCCTCAAAACCAGGACGTACATCAATGCCCTGGACAATATTCTAGACGCCCTTTGACACAAGAACATGTTGCATCATGTAAGCCCACATAAGGTAATTGTCCCCATCCAACCTGTGTCCTCAGCAGCATCAAACATTTTGAAGACATCTGTGTTGTTGTCAGCCATGGTAAATGCTACACTTGATGTGAAAACTGCCTAAAAATAGGAGAAACGGAGCAAAAACAACATGTTCTATATAACACAAACCGTAGAATATTGTAAGGCACTTGTTATGCAGAAAACGGTACTAACAAAAATTCTGCACAAAATGACAAAATTGCCTGTGTAGACCTGCCTGTAGTGGAAGCAGAGGCTGAAATGAGCCCGAATAAGAAATCTGAGCAGACTTAGCTCTACGAGCTTGCCCAAAATATTTGTCGACCTGCAAACGCTTGCCAAACCTCACTGTAATCAGAGAAAGTGAGCAGGTGTGTGCTGGAGCAGCTGGCGACTAAGCTCGGGAGGACGTAACCTGCTCTGATATCGATTGTTGGAATTAGGGTTGCAGCGAAATGCACACAGCTTGGAGAAGACAAAGGAAGCTCAAGGCACACAATAGAGAGTATGTTACTTAGTCTGGAAATGAGTGATTGATCTTTGGACTTCCTATTGCTTCTTGGTTGTTTGCAACCTTGTTCTTCTTAACTTCTAGCTTTGGTGGCATCCTCTACTCAATAGCCCTCGTGGTTGCTCTTTGCTCCGTTTGATCTGCACTTGATACTGCCTGATTTGCTTTAAGCTCTTCTACAGTTCTGTCTGATGGAGATGAATCATCTTCAATAAGATCTGCTTTGATATAAGTCTCCATTTTAATTGTGCTTTAGGACCTTGTGCTATCGTCCGCGGGTGATTAGTCTTGGTCTTCATTCTTTGTTGTCTCTGAAGACTGCATATTTATTGAATTGTGTATCTTTAATATATTCTGGGCCATTAGCATTCCCATTATGATGTTGTTTAGCATATCCTTTGCTATGATCACATGGAATTGAGCTATGATGATCTGTGAACTTACTTCAATGGTGGTGGAAATGATTCCTCAGCATTCTTCTCGTTTGTTTCTGGATATGCTTACAAATTCAAGAGCATCTTTCAACTGTGGTTGTCCACATATTTTCCAAGTGCCAAAAGACATGAGGTTCTTGTCTAACTAAAAATCTAGCTTTACTTTACTTGACAGCTTTTGTTCGTTTTCACCAACAATGTTGCACTTGATCGTCTCAGGATTCATGTCTGAATTGACTGCTTTTTCTGTGGCAGTGTTCTTTGGTTAAGCTTTATCTGCATTTTCTTTGCTTTGACCACCTGCTTCAATCAATGTTGGCTCCATTGGCTATAATATTGCACTTTTTGTCTGCAGCTGATGAGCATTGTCCACCTGCATCTAAGTAACCCTTAATCTTAGAAGTTTCATTGTTTTCTCTGGCAGAATTTGTCTCATCGGAGGAGATTTTGGTGGTGACCTTTGTGTAGCTTTCTGGACTTTAGCTCCCATTGACTTTGAATTTTTTGTCACCTGTTCTGGCAGCTTGAGGCTTTGCATCATCTTCAAATAGTCTTTGACTTTAGTTGAGCCATCTATAGGGGTTTGTACAAGGTCATGAACCTGTTGCTATTCATTTCCATCTGCATCTTGATATGCATATGTGAGCTTGGTCACATGTAATTGTTTGAACACTATTGGACTTGTCGGATTTTGACTCTGACTTGTGGAGATCATCTGAAACTTCTGTTGTTGATGATCTTCATAGAGGCATTTGTTTGCTGATTCTGATGGAATCTGGGTCAATTGAAAACTTCCAACAACCATATGATCTTTCAATGGTTTCTTCCTTGAAGGGTCTGTTGGTTCGAGGCTCTAGGGCTTCTAATTGACATTGTGGTTCCTGGTACATAAGCTGAGCTTGATGGATTTACAGCTCCCCCCTTCCTAGGGTGATCATTATAGCCTGCTTAATTGTAAGAGTTCAAAATTGTTTGGCACTGGTTTAGTTTTACCTTTTGGGACTTTAAGGTACACTTTGAGTAGCATTGTTGATGTTTAGCATCTGTAAACCTTTTGCATAGTTTCCTATGTATCTTCGTGAAACATGACAAATTATTCCCCAAGTCAAGCTGTAGATAGCATTATCTTTGCCTTGATATTGTCTATCCCATGGGCCTCCTATGATATGAGCTTCTGTGGTTTCAGGACCCACAGCATCATAGATGCTAGACTCTTGTCTATATCTACAACTGTTTTGGTCAAAATATATGCTCTTTTGATCACAACATCGAAGCTTGATTTTCGATGGAGGAGAGTTTGGCTGTGAACAGAGTTTTGGGTTCACCCGGTTAATATCCTTCAGCTCTAGAGAGGATGGGCTATAATAGATTCTTTCCTCTGAAATGAACCATCATTTCTGATCTGTTACTGGACACACTTCTATGAGCTGGTCTGTGGGCCGTTTAAATATTGGTTGATCCTTTTTGTACAGTTTTCCTTTTTGGTCTACATAGTGTGCATATGAATTATGTGTACCATACAAAGCTAACATCATTCTGTTTGATGTGTCCCTTAGACTTGTGAATGATTGCACACTTGTGGTAGTGGATGCAAAATCATTTGCAAACCTAACAATATTTTCAACCATCATTGATATCTGGACATCTTGACCAAATTCATGCAAAAATAAAATTTGTTGTTCAAAGAATCATTTTTAAGCTTTTCAGGTTTCTATGCATCTTTATGCTAATTTTGAACTTGCAGTGCTTTTATCGGTGCTTCTAATGATAATGCATAATCATCCAGTTGCACTAAAAGTGACAAGTTAGATGCACTTACATCAAGATTCGCATTTCCAATTTTCTCTGTACCTTGCTTGGCAGTTGATGTGTCCTCGTTGTCTGAATTTCTTGGACAATCTTCAAAAAAATATCCACCTTTTCGTCCACAATCTGAGCAATATGCCATGACTGGTGGTATGTCAATTGGCTCTGTCATCAGCATTTGTACTTGCCAAGCTATCGGCATCTTCTTTTAGAACACTGAGCATCAAGCTGTAAACTACTCCATCTTTACCTTTGTACCGTCTTTGGCTCGGTTCTCCAATTAGACGTGCTTCTATTGGCTGATCTATTGGATCTTGCAATTTTGCATCTTGAATATAGATCTGACCACCGTAATCCATGTACAATGACCCTGATTGCATATGCACCAACTGTATATTTTGATGGCTTGTGTAGATTTCTAGATAAACACTTGATTTTTTGCACTTCTATGTGCACTTCATCTCTGAGCTTGCAATACCTTGCTCCACTGAAGCTTGTGAACATCTAGGACCTTTTTGAATTTGGCTTTACTCTGATCAATAGGATCTTGGCTCCTGTGCTGCTTTTACTGCTCATAAGATACCTATGACCTTCTGTATCTGTGTACAAAAATTTATCCCCATTGTAGCCATATAGATGTAAAATCTGCTATGTTGCAGTTGTATCTGTGTTGCCACTGCTACTAGCCTGCTCTGATGTACTTGAACTCTCAATTCAGTTTGAGTCCATGATGACTGGTTTTGTAAAAACTGTCTCCTAGCAGATTTTGACATTGGTTAGCAAAATTTCTCCTGCTAGGGTTTGATAATATTGCTTATGGCAAAGAACTTTTGTAGTTGACTACTCTTTAGACTCACAAAGTTGATTAATTCTAGCTTGAAAGTTTCAGGTTTGATTGCAACCTTTTGAAACGATGAAAACTTGGGTCTTGAACATCTTAATCTGCAATCCCTCGTGATTGGTTGATTTTCAGCTTGATTTTGACAAATTTAGAAATTTATCTGTCGCTCACGGCTTCGAGTTGACCATTTTCAACTTTTTCCTGCTATCCTTCGGCTATTTTTGACTCTCCCGCTGTTTGCTCGATTTTTTTCCTAGCTACTGTTCTTGATTTTTTGCTCGCTTTGCGGTACACTTTCTCGGCTTTGCTTTTTGGCTCTTGATTTGCTTGTGTGTGATTTTCTCGACGTTGCTTTTTGCTTTTTTGGGTCTTTCTAGCACTTTCTAGCACTCTCGACGACTTTCCTTTTTTTTCTTAATTTTTTTATGAAATTTTGAGTTTTCTTTTTTTGATTTTTTGACTTTTTTGAGATACTTTTGCTTTTTTACAAATATTTTGTGAGTTTTTTTTTATAAAGGTTTTATCAATTTTTAGTGATTTATTGTGTTTTTTTAATTAGTTTATGAAGTTTTTGTGAGTTTTTTTAGTTTTTTACTATTTTGTGACATTTTTTGTGAATTTTCTATTTTTTGAAGAACTTTTTTTGTGTTTTTCTATTTTTCAAACAAATTTTTAAACTCTTTTTTTATTTTTTATGCTTTTTTGTGACTTTTTATGAAATTTTTATCATTTTTGTGTCTTATTTGTGTCAATTTTTTAATTTTTTATGATTTTTTGTGTTTTTATAAATTATCAGATCAATTTTTATTTTTTAATAATTTTTTTGGGAGGTTTTTTATTTCTTCTATGAATTTTCTATGTTTTTCTATTTTTTGTGAATTTTTTTTGAGGGTTTTTTTTGTGAAATTTTATGTGTTTTTTCTATTCTTTTTTTGTAAATTTTTAGTCACTTTTTTGAATGATTGGTTTTATTTATTTTTTTGAGTTTTTATTAATTTTTGGGAAGTTTTATTTTGTTTTTTTATGAATTTTTCTTTTTTATTTGCTTTTTATTTTTAATCCCCCTTTTTGTGGTACTATTTTTTTTAAAAAAAGGTTACCTGCGGTCCTTCGCTTACCTGGCTGACACAGTGGCAATGGCGGGCGCGCTGACTTGCAGGGGCTGGAGGCGTAGAGTCCAGACTTGTGTGCGCTTGAAGGCGAGAATTGCGGATAGCGTGTGGGCTGAACCATTGTAGGCGGCCTGGCAGAGAGCATGAGAGAGAGAGAGAGAGAGAGAGAGAGAGAGAGAGAGAGAGAGAGAGAGAGAGAGAGAGAGAGAGAGAGAGAGAGAGAGTGCAACAAGCGGGAGGAACGCACTGACGTCGCAGCATGTGCAACAGAGAGAGAGAGAGAGAGAGAGAGAGAGAGAGAGAGAGAGAGAGAGAGAGCAGTGGGGGCTACACGACAGAGGAGGAAAAAAGGGGGGTGTGTCAACGCAAGAGAGGGAGAGAGAGTAAGCAGAAAAAAGGGGGGGAGTCAGTGCATGTGTGTGTGTCTGCACGCGCGTGCTATAAAACAAGGAAAGGATGCATGTGTGTGGATTGAGGCAAGAGAGAGAGAGAGAGAGAGAGAGAGAGAGAGAGAGAGAGAGAGAGAGAGAGAGAGAGAGAGAGAGAGAGAGAGAGAGGGATGATAATCGCTAAAAGGGAGAGAACGAGGAGAGAGAGTTAGTGAGAGAGAGACAATAATTGTTAAAAGGAGAGAGGGAGGAGAGAGAAAGTTAGAGAGAGAGATCCCACCATTCAATCGTCCAAAATTGCCAAAATTAGTCTGAAAATTAGTCGAAAACTCTAAAATTCACCCAAAAATCGTCAAAAAAATCCATTAGAACCCTTAGAAAATCATCGTCATTCACAATGGAACATTTTTGACACGCAAAAGCACACCAAAATTAGTAGATTTTACCTAAAACGCCAAATTCGACAAAATCGTCAACCCGGCCCTCGAAAATAGTAAAACGCTCAAAATCCTGTTGAAATTGCAATGTGACTTCACAAATCATTAGTTGAACATAACCAGAACACAAATCAATCATCACAATTGAAAAATCATTAAGCACAGATTGATTTTTAGGTGCACAAACATGGGCAAAATAGTGCACACACACCTAAAATTAGGCAGACACACACTAATTACAATGCACACACACACACACACTTGATTTTAGTGCACACACACTTGCAATTGACCATTCAAGCATGCAATTAACTCAATTAGGCACCCAATTAGCAACGCACATTCACCAATTAGCAATTGAAACTTGTCAAATTCATATGCCACCAAATCTTAAAAAATTTGGTAATACGACGGCATGAGAACGAACAATCAAAAAAGTTTCAATTCAACATAGCATCAACATTACATTGCATCATGGTGGATCTCTACACAATTCTACACATCTTTAGATTCAAGGGAGGTTGAGAATACCACCTTGATTACCTTTCCATTGAAGATCGATCGAATGGTTGAAAGCTCTAATCTATAGAAGCAAATTAGTGTATAGGTTAGCAAAATTAGTGAAATTAGCAAGGGGTTAGTGTGATATTAGAGTGTGTAAACACACAATTGGCAAGATACGGAGACACATTAGGGAATTAAGAACACACTGCTTCATGCACACACATCCAAAATCCACAAAACCATAAACGCACAAGTGAAGTTAGTAGTGAAATTAGTGAGGAAACACATTCGATTATGCCACAACTACACTAGCGTAGGCCATCGTCCCCGGCAACAGCGCCAAATGTTGGGAGGTGTTGTAGCAATGACCTAATCGCAACCCACACAAAATTATCAAATCCGTGCATTGGTAACCCGGCTAGGACATGGAAGCACGAGCATCGGATGAATAGAAATAGAGGATTCAAGAGAATACCTCACCAATGCAGTAGAGATTAGCCATGGCAAGACTAACTCTAGTCATTCTTTAATCACTAATCTATCAACTCCTACACACATCAAGTCCACCAAAGTTCGACTTGCCAATCTTATGGAGTCACAAGCACACAATCAACACAAGCGTCCGTGATCAAAGCACACACTAAATGCATTGAAGTTGGCTTTCCCAATCATCACATGCCAACCAAAGTTCTCTAATCACATCACACACAAGTGGCATTGAGCTCAAAGCTCTTAAACCTTCACACGCTTAAGCACACAATTAGACACAGACTCTAATGACATGACCAAAAGCTCTTAAACCTTCACACGCTTAAGCACACAATTAGACACAGACTCTAATGACATGACCAAGAGTGCACACACACTGCACTAATCAAGAGTGCACACACACTGCACTAATCAAGAGAATTAGAGAAGTAATCAACTAATTGAAATACTTATGGAAGAAGAGAGTTAAGATCAAAGCAAGAAGTACTTACCTCTCTCAAATCTAGAATAATGAGAGTGTAAAACTACTCCATGACATAATGAAATGTAGAGAAGATAAAACTAATGAGTAAAATAGGGATTAGATTAATCAAGCTTCTCTAATTACAATGGATTAATATCAGCCTCTTAAGCATGGGCATTAAGCTCAAGTCTAAGCTCAAGTCTAGTCCATCCATAGTGTGAACACTCAAGTGAGAGAGAGCTCTCAAAATTGGATCCTCAAGAGTGGATACTAAAAAATGAAGCCTCCTTATATAAAGGCTTCCTTTAAAGGCTTTCACCACAATCCCTTCTACTATGGGTTTAAGTTTGAGCCCTCTAGCTAGCATATACAACTTTGGAACTCCCAATGAGCCCAAGACTTATACAAAGTGAGTAGGAAACATTATGCACATCCATAGCATATCTCCGGCTTGATGCATATTTGGTGTAGCCTGTGTTAGATGCTGCTAACATGGAAGAATTGTGCATAAGGAGTTGTCCCATGCCTTCCGATTCTTCTCTACTTCATTGTTGGGCAAAAATTATTCCTAAAAGATATGCCTAAACTGCACCCACATCTTGGGTTTTCATGTAGGTGGAATAGCCTCCACCTCCTCTTGTATGCCTTGTCTTGCAAATCTAAAGAAGGCAACATCTAGTGTTACAAACGATGAACGTTGTCCACTTATACAAATATGCATTGATTGTATGTTTATTTCATTGTTTATCTTAAACCTCCATAAATTGGCACCTTGCACGAAGAGATTCTGATAGTGGTGGTACCTTGTTGGCTCTTTGAGTAACCTCCACGAGTATCTACAATCACTTCTTGGCTATCTACACCATAAAATTGTTTACTAGATCCATGACCCTAGTTAAGTTTGTATTTATGGCAGCCAAACTAGTCTCAATGTGTTGAGTTTGTTGTGTTTTTTTAAACCATGCTCGGTTTGAAAGAACTCATTCTCTAATGCTCACGCATCCGACATAACCGTATCTGGCCTTGATTGTGGAGGATCTTCAAAATACAAAGCTTTGAAGAGACTCCCAATAATTTCACCCTAAAGCTTTGAAAAGATTCCCAATAATTCAATCCCGGTGAGAGACTGGGAGCCCCTTTCTTAGTATTTCCTACAAATTATTGGCAAAATCAGCTAGCATGCAAAACTTGAGCCTCAAGGGCTATCAAAGCCTTGTTGTGTGTGGAAGTAAACCTCTTTGAGGTGGTGGCCAATAAAGCCACTTAAACTACCCCAAAGGGATGCCCAATAATGTAAAACAATGCTCAAGCCATGGCATGGGCTATTCAATAGTGCAAAGGGAGTAACAAGGATTTAGAATGCTCTTTGTGTTGCCCGGTAAGTGATGAATAGTCTGCAACTAGATTTTGGGTGCTAACTTGAGTTTTTTTAAGTCCAATTTTGGACCAAAGTGGTATATTTGAGCTCACGTAAACAAGTGGAATAAGTTGCCACCAACCCTTGCACAAGGGCCCCAAAATTTGCAATATTTGGGCTTACATGTATTGTGGATGACTCACCATATGAGCTTGTTCTCGTGATTTCATAAATATGAAGTTCAAAATTGAACTCATTTGAGCTTTAGAATTGCAAGATACTGAGCTATTCTTCAGTTCACTAAACTTTACCAAAGTCGTAGCTAATCTGGGATATTTTAAACCTATTGTTTAAAATGTGGGATAATGAATAAATTTTCCTTACTATACTTGACTTTTTAGTATACTTAGTAGGTGAAAATCTTACTATGCATGAATTTTTAGTATACTTAGTTGTTGAAAATCTTTGTAGCCCAAAAATCACTCCTTATTAGTGCAAATTTTCATACCGTGGTATTTGTAGACTCTTCACATTATATGAAACCCATTGTTGGCGGATAGCCGTGATAAGATGATGTAGCCTAGCGAGAACTCAAACCAACATAAATATGTCAATCCGAGGACATAGCCGACCCGACTAGTGCATGGAAACATTGAATGCAATGCCCCAACGGCAATGCAGTGAGGAGAGAGGTGTCATTCTCAAGCAAGGAAGCAACTAAGTGGAAAATGCCTAAGTCTCCCGTACGGTCTAACTAACACTCAAATGGTCGTAGAGGTGTCAAATGAACTCCAAATGACATGAAACTTGAGATTGGACTTCTCTAAGCTATAAGCAATAGGTTCCAACATCAAAACTTGCAAAAATCACAGTCAGTTAGGTGCGCAGTCGCAATTGTTGCCACCTCTCAACTTCATCAAAAATGAAAAATGAGGGGGTCGTTTGGATCCTCCTAAGGCTTCCATGCTTAGTTTCACTTAAAACACCATCAATGACTCAACAGGAGCAATTAAACACATTAGCTTTCCTAGAGCTAAAACCACTGATTGCGTCGCACACACACACACACACACACACACACACACACACTCAAACATAGCACATTGAACATGTACATGATGCCAAGAGCATGAGGAAGCAACACATGAAGTTTCATTAGCAATTCTTACCTGTACAAAGAGAAGTGAGCATGCAAGCGTAGTGGCATACTCTTTACTATGTGAGCTCCAAAGTTAAAAAAACAGATCTCCAATATTTACAAATTTTGGCTTATATACCTAAGGTAGAAAATTGGGTATTTGGCTAGAAAGGTAGTTACTTCAAAAATGTGATGGGCTCTGGCATCTAGCCTCTTTTAAAGTACAAAATGGTTTGGAAAAATTAGACTCTTTCGAGTTCGAGATTTACAATGCCGGCTTAGGTGGAAAATAAATGGGTAAGGGAAAAAGGTTTTGTAGGCCCGTCCAGATTGGTGTGTTTGGGCTCCTTGCTTCAACACTCCCCCTTCCCGGCTTCTTGTTGTCCTTGACAAGACTTCAATCTTTGAGCAGGGGATTTCTTTGCTTTTGTTTATCTACGAACTATTAAAAAGCCAGCATCATCTGTTGTACTTGGTCTTATTCTTGTGGCTTGTAGATTCTGGTAGATTGTATATCAGGCCTTTGTATCCCTCGAAGAATGAAGTCCATTTGACTTTAGTGGCCTCTTTGTTCTTGAAAGTGTTGATGCATGCTGAGAGCATGTAGCATATTTGCAGCATCATCTTGCATGCTATATCTGGTTTTCCTCAAACCAAACTGATCATTTGCTTGATGTCCTTTCTCATGTAGACAAGAGAAGGTGCCCCTCGTGGTTTGGGAAAGACTAGCTAGTTTAGCCATGTGGGGTGAGAGACAAAAAATTGCTTAAAATCTGCCCACCTTCCGCTCCCGATGATTGGGTAGTATGTCGGGTCGATTTGAAGGTGGGTGGGAGCAAATGAGTTTATTGTAATTTCCTACTTGTTCTCCCCCATAAATTTCACTTTCCATTCTGGTATGGCTTCTTTGATCTGTTATGGTGGTCCATTCCAAAAGATCTGCTTCTTTGTAGCTTCCTTCGACATCTGGAAGAATTGCTTGTAGTAGTTCTTTCTTCTTCTCTATTGTCAGCCATTTGAGTAGTGGATAAGGAAGATCTATCTCAAGAACTCGATTTTTGCTATGTACAAATTGTATAAGCCACCACTGATCTATTTTTTTTGCTTTTTCTCAATTTTTGACCAAGGTTGGTCATATACTTAGAAACAAAATAAGAAAAACTTTTCATGTATGGAGTATATACAAGAGTATGAAGTTATTTTTGGCCCTGTCATGACATGATCCCCCTTACTTACTTTTCAAGCATTCCTTAGCATTTTTAGAAAAATCAAATTACAATAAAGCACAACAAGGTTTAAACCATTGTAAAACAGTGCCTGGTAATATGTATAAAGCTTTTTGCCTGAGTTATGTCATGCCTCCCCCCTCTCGTGTCTGAGTCCTTATGGAAAAATTAGAAATTATGGGTTCAAGGTGAGTGGAGCCATATTTTTGGGCCCATATAGCTTTTGTTGGAGTAGTGCAACTTGTGCTTTCATAGGCATCTAGAAAAATTTGAAAAGACCGGTCATTTTGATGACTTGTTTGGGCTGTTTTGGCCACCATACTTGGTGTTTCTGTAGTTGCTTTTCCTACCTATGGAGTTGATGACTGCTTCGTGTTTTTGCCATTGGAATTGAGATTCAAATTTGATTTTTTTTGTGTGTGGCATAACTCTTTGGCTATCCAAACTTGCTTTATTGACTTGGTTGATCATTGATTTGTTGAATGGTGCTTGGTTGGTTTATCTGGTCTCATAGAGAAATTTCAACTTGCTATGCTTCAAAATCCAAATAAATTCCCGTGTGTTTTGAGCTTGAACCAACTTCGATTTTTATTGGTGATAGTGTGGATGGGGTTGATGCCATCTTGACTTGGTGTGTTGGCTTTTGTGAAGATTCTTTGGGAATCCATGGCATGGTTCTTGTAGGCAAGGGTTTTTTGCCCTTATCATTGGTTTTTTCCCATTGTGGGCTCTATCTGTTTCTGTGACTTTGGTCAATGGAATCATTTGCCTCTCTGTCTCATTTTGAATTTGTACCAGATTGAACTTCCAATCTATCTGAACATTGTACATCCTTTTCCATGGTTGTCCTAGCAATAGTTCGTGTTGGTTTTGATGGTCTTCTACCCCATAAAATCTATGTGGGTAGACATATTGATTGATTTGAACAAATATGGTCACCATTCCTAATGATTTGATTAGGTGGTCAGTATAGTTGTGCATCTCCTATGATGTTGTTTGAAGGTCTATGTTTTGACCAGTCTATTGCTTTATTCTGAAGGAAATGGTATTTTCATGAGATCCTGTGTCAAGTAGAGTGGTAGTTTCAACTTGATTGTTGCCAATCTTGACCTTGATTACTGGATCCACTCTATCTTCTTTAAATTCGTGTATGGACATGGCGTTTATTGGCAATGGTCTCCCATGTTGTTGTTTTTTTTGCCGTAGAAGCCTTCATTTAGCCATTTGTTCCTTTGCTTTTAAATGTGCTTCTTCAACAATCCATTGATTTTCTTTTTTTGTTGTTTTTCATTGTAAATCCATTGTAGCATCTTCGGGGATAGTGGTAGATGATACTTCTTGAGCCTGTATCCACTAATCCAATTAGGCATTTCTTATCTGTCTAATGTCGCAAGCTTGACGGCATCACTTGGTGATAAAAAAATTTATCACAAAGAGTCCGATCCTTTGCTTCTTGTTTTTTTTAGCATGTTGATTTAGGATATATACTAAGACATACTCCCCCGTTTTAAATTCTTTTGATTGCACATGCTTGTCAAAGAACTCTTTTTGGCATCTTTTTTGCTCATAGATAGATGCTACTGCCTGAAGGCATAGCTCATCTAGATTTTTCAAATCATCTAGTCTTGATGACAATTCATGACCAGTCCACTCTAGTTGTTTAGAGTTGGGATTAAGAATTCAATGGGTAGAATGGCTTTAAGACCAAACACCATATTGTAGGGTGTTGTTCCAATGGATGTCTTGTAGGCCATCTATATGCCCATAAAGCAGAATGTAACTTTTGGTCCCAATATGTTTGTGTTTCTGTCACTATTTTTATCAATACTATGCAAAGTGTTTTATTAGTAGCTTATGCGTGTCCATTGGCCTGCGGGTGGTATAGGGCAGACTTCTTATGAATAATCATGAATTTGTCAAGAAGATTTTTGATAGCTTTGTTTATAATATGTGTGCTTTTATCATTGAAAATTTCTATGGGTAATAAAGATATGTTCATGTAGAAACTATGCAGTGGTTCTGGCATCTGCCTTTTGTGTGGCCTTTGCTTTAGTCCATTTTGTGAGATAGTCCATGGTGACAATGATATATTGAGTGCGATTTGTAAGTGGGTGGTGAGATTGGTCCTACAAAACCTAGACCTCACTTAGCAAATGCCCTCGCTCCCATCATTGGCCGTAATGGCATATCATCTCTTTTTATAGGTACCTTGGTATGTTGACAATCATCGCATCATTGAACATATTAATCCACATCCATGTGCAATGTAGGCCACCATATTCCAGCAGTTTAAAAAAAAAAATTATTGTCTTATCTCTCGAGAAATGGCCTCCGCTAATTCCTCTGTGTGGTTGCTCTAAGATAGAGAAATATTCATTTTTTGTTTCACATATCCTGAGTTGGTTATCCTTCCCTCTCTTGTAGAGTTGATTTTCAGTTAATGTGAAGTCTTGAGCTTCCAACTTAATGGCTCTTTGTCTGACTCTAGTGACATTTTCAAGGAATGTCCTTGCTGTCAGATAATCAACCATATATTGACTCCATTGCGGTGCAACTGTAATTTGAAACAATGTGGCATATTCCACATGTAGATCGTTCATGCACGAAGCACAATTTAGAACATAACTATGTACATCCGCATGCACATCATGCCAATACACTCCTTGTTGCTTTAGGTGCTGGTGTGTTTTCTTTTGGGAATAATGGAAGAAATATCTTGTACATGGGCTTCCATGAGATAGCATTCGTATTCTTCTGGACTAATGCATAGTTGCAGTATCCCTTTGGCACCTAGATGGTACAAGTGTCCACCTACTAGCTGAAAGTTTTTAGCTTGCCTGATTTTTGTCGCTTATGGGTTTGTTTAGTCTTATCAAACTCACCAATATAAGTCAAAAGATCAATTATCTCTTGAGACCACTTTGGAACCATTTTGATGTTGAAGAGGTAAGCGTCAGGTATATCATCATCCACTCCTTTGGGTGCTTCGCCATCTAGAGAGATGATCTGCTTTAAGATGTATTTTTCCCCCTTTTACCACCACGATCATAAAATCAAACTCAAGAAATATGATGAACCAACAAACAGTTCTTCCTATATTGCAAGGTTTGTTTACTAGAAACAAAGGGGCTTGGTGATCCGTGAAGAAGACAAATTTGTTGGCCAAGAGAGAATGCCTAAATTTCTTTATGGCATACATCATTACTCACTCTTCTTGTTTTGTGGTTGTGTAATTATGTTTTGTACTATTTAGCTATTGACTAGCATAGCAGATTGGGAAGTCCATTGTTCCTTCCCCTTGGTTAAAGCCAAGATACAACCCATAGCAAATGCCGAGGCATCAATGTGAATATGGAATATTTTCTCCCAATCCAATGCCTTGAGTACCAGTGCTGATATAAGCACATCTTTTAGTTTTTTGAATGACTCCTCACACTCCTTTTTCTAATCAAAGATAAATATCAACCTATACAAGGGTTGTGCAATGAATGCGTACATGTATATGAACCGTCAGTAGTATTCATAGTTTTACATAAAGAATTGTACATGTTTGGCATTAGTCGATCTTGGCATTTCCACAATCACCTCGATCTTGTCAATATTTGTAGATATACCATTCTTTGAGAAAATATGTCCCAAGATTTTGCCATGACTTACCATGATTTAGGTAGATTTTATCGTTTTTTCACTTCTCGGATACTTTTTTGAGATGTTCAATGTGCTATGCCCTAAGGATAGAGTGAACACAAAGGTCATCCTGTAAAGTGTGAGCTTTGTCCTAAAGTGTGAGTCAAGGAGAGGAGAGTGGATTTATCCCACATGCTGTGGAGCAAGGCTGTAGAGCTACTTAAAGCTCATTTCATGAATGAATAAACAACAACTTCATTTTGCACCACATGCTTGTCCATGGTGAGCTTGTGCTAAGCTAAGTTAATACTCAAGATTGTGTTTATGAGTCCAAGCTAATTCTATCTTGGAACCTAATTCACTTGAGTGATAACCTTGCTTACACACACACTCACACATTGACACCATGTTTCTCTTTCATCCACCCTAGCTAGCATGATCCAATTCCTAACATTTGGTATCAGAGCCATGGTGTGCTAGCTAGGATTGTTGTTATGCATTTGTGTTTTAGTACAATTAGCATTACTCTATCATCATTAGATAAATCCATTTGATTTGCTCTTCTATTGCATATCGCATGCCTAATTAGTATTCCATTGGCTAGCATGAGCATGTTCTTGAGCTAAAGACTCTTGAGCCACTACTCACTGGCTTATTGGAAGATTAATTAGCATAAGATTTCATTAATTTGTCATTAGAAACTTGCATTTTGCATTCAAAATCTGCTCCTCATTTTAGTAAAATTGGCATTTACGATTGGTGTGTGTGTGTAGCCTGTCTCGAGAGCTTTCCATTTAGCCCAAGATTGTTGCATTCCGATTGTTCTTCTTCACACTCCAAGCTTAGCTTTTTTCACTCCCATTCTCTAGAATTTTCTGCAGAACAAAGCCACTATTGGAAGATTAATTAGCATAAGATTTCATTAATTTGTCATTTGAAACTTGCATTTTGCATTCAAAATCTGCTCCTCATTTTAGTAAAATTGGCATTTACGATTGGTGTGTGTGATCCTGTCTCGAGAGCTTTCCATTAGCCCAAGATTGTTGCATTCCGATTGTTCTTCTTCACACTCCAAGCTTAGCTTTTTTCACTCCCATTCTCTAGAATTTCTGCAGAACAAAGCCACAGAGGCACTTTGTGTTGTGGGGAGGAAGGAGCATTCAATGCTCACCACACCCTTGTGGAAAAACAAGCCCAAAAAGAGCTCAAAAGACATTGCACGTGGTGGGAACCTCCTATTTTTAAGGCCTTTGACCATTTTAAAACAAAGGGCCACACCCAGATTTGGGGCATCCACGACGGACTTCAGCCAAGCGGTAAGTTGTTTTTGATTCCGTTTTCGGGTCCTAATGGCCCGCACAGCCGCGCACAGCCTACTCCGCCCACGCCCGCTCCTGTCCAATCAGGCACGATCATCTGCCCTTGCCGTCTAGTCACGAACCTTACCCACGCGCTTAAACATTTTCTAAGAGATTTTTGGGTCCGCCCTCTTGGGCCCCCCTTCTCACAGTGCTCCCGGGTCTCAAGAACTCCAACCCAGCGCCCTTCTTGGGCCCCCCTTCCCGCGCTGCTCCCGGGCCTCAAGCACTCCAATCAAGAGCTCCTTCCCGTGGCCTTCATTTCCAATTCCAAAATCTCTATCCCCGACCTTGTAAGA
This sequence comes from Adiantum capillus-veneris, assembly GCF_014529385.1. Lineage (NCBI taxonomy): Eukaryota > Viridiplantae > Streptophyta > Polypodiopsida > Polypodiales > Pteridaceae > Adiantum > Adiantum capillus-veneris. The sequence goes on from NC_140944.1 coordinate 14,000,015, forward strand.
GGCATTCCCCATGGCCTAAGGCTTTGAAGCCTCCCAAGCCACACAAGGACATCAAGCCTCAAAGTTTCGCAAAGCTTCTATACCGGCATTCAAAAGGCGGCCTCAAGCACTAAAGAAGAAAGAAAGCAAAGAGGTTCACTCACCTCATCATGAGGAGTTTTTTATCGCAACATCTTCAAGGGGAAGATATTCACCAATAAAACAACTCTTCCTCTCCTTCCTCATCTTGCTTTCTTAGTTTGTGTTCATTTGAGGCTTGACTCTCCCCGTGTTTTCCAACTACCTTGACCATGTAATATGGGATCACGTCATAGCCATCCTTGTCACAAAACTTTGTTTGTGGAACCACCATCTGTCATTGCGCATACATCCAAGGTAGCCAAAATGTATTCCCATCTAAAGGCTTTAGTTCTTCTTCTGGGAAGGGCTCGGGATGTCTCTTAGGTATATATGGTCATACCCCCAATCTTGGACCATTTTTAACTGTAGTTTCATTCGTTGAGACCTCATTGGTGCAATGAAGATGGTAGACTTTATACACCAAAATTATGCCCCTTAATTAATTTGCAAAAGCATGAACATATCCCCGGCCTCAATCCAGGGATTATATTTTTGTGAGCTTTTGTTTTCGTGCTTTTGTATTCATATTGTGTTTTTTGAGCTTTTTATGTATTTTCTTTGCCAGTATTCCTAGATAATTAAGCTAGCCATATTAAGTTATAGAGCCAGAAAGAGATTAGCTGATAAATTAGAATCAAAGTGAATAAAGAGATTGGCACATAAAGTAGGTTAGGAGTTTAAAGGCATTGCCCAAACTAAGTAGTTATTTTGCATAGCAAAAGCTCGCCACAAGCACATAGGGCACACTCAATTTTTTCTTGCTAGAGTCCCCTTTATCTATAATGGTAATCCATAAACTCTCCACCCTGGCATGGGCTTCCACATGGAGCTTAAGGCAATTGTTAGCAATGCATCAAATAAAAGCCCGTTGCACATATAAAGCAATAACACTTTATGTAAGGAAATTATTTCAATGAAACAATTATTTGCATTAACTAAAATGGTAACCCTCTATGTATATAATGTGGAGCATTGTCCAAACCAATCTATGCCGAGCACACAATGCTAGTATTAACAATTGAGAGACACCATTTTGAGGGACCTCCACAATTTGGGCACACTAATATGAGATTGTTGCCAAGCCTAATTAAAGAAGTTAATTCCTAAAAAGAGGCATTTAATATTATCCTCCCATAGGCAAAAGGATCTTCTTCTGTGCTAAAATTGTTGAAGGGTTTTCAAGTGGATAGAGGCATCAATGATTCAAGATTTGGCCAAGGAATTAGCGCAATCTTTTCTCAACATGCTCACCATGGCAACGCTAATCCCACTCCTACCTTCGCTATGGTGGCTAGTCAATCTCCTCTCCAAAACCCCTCAATTTTTCAAGTGTGGAAAATATTCCCATTGGCTCACATAACACCCGTTAACCTTGTAGCTTCCAACACATGGAACAATCTAAAGTGAAGTTCAAATAGGGAGATTGGGAGTCCCAAATTAGACAAGGATACTCAAGTTTTTGAGGCCAGATCGGACATCCCCCTTAAAAAACCCTTACTTGATTCCCTTGCTAATTAGCACATATTTGAAAACCTAGATAGCACACACTATAGAAGGAGAACATGGAGCTATAATTATTAAAGTTAAGGAATTAGAAATATTTTCACCATAAACAACTACATAATAGATTTTTTGTTGGCCTTTTTCATAGAGTAAGGCCTTCAATTGAAGCCTTGAATTTATGGATGGCTCATAATTGGGAAAATAGAAACCTTTTGCCATTATCATGTTTGGTATACTTATTAACAGTTACTGGCTCTTTTTTTAAGGATGTTGGCAGTGCCCTTGATGTTATTAGTCATGGTGATTTTCTCGTAACAAAAACTCCTATCTCTTTCTTCAAATGGCATCATGGATTCAAGAGACAAGGTAAGCCCTCAAAGGTGCCTATATGGGTAAACTTCCCTGATTTTCTTGTAGATTTCTACCCTTGGTTTAAATCCATTGATAGTTAGGTTGGCAAGGTTTTATAAGCCAAAAGTCAAGTATCAATCCAAAGTGGACCCAAAGCTTCTCATAGAAGTGGCCACCAAGTAGGAATTGAAGCAATATATTTCTATTAAACATGGATTAGGTAATCTCCTACATCTTCTAGTGGTTATATATAGAAATTTTTCTAATGCATGTTTTTCATTGTTTGAATAAAGGACATCTCGCAAAGGCTACCCTCAATTTAAAATGAAGGCATTAGAGGATAAGAAGGTAGAAGAAAGAAAACAAACCTCCTACTAGGTACAAAGAAGGAACTCTATTAAGAAACCAAAAAGCATTAGAGATCACAAAATCTATAATCTCTGCTTAAATCGGCAATCATATGTACTCGTGCCCCCATTCTTTGATCCTCCTAGACCCCATCCTCTTTCTAGTGGACATGAATGATATCAAAAAGCCAATTGACACTAGTTGGCCGTTAGATTTTATATGTTGATAGGATCTCAAGAGAGTAGGTGAGCCTTGGAAGAATGTTTGCTTGATTTGTTCATATTTAATTTGGTAATGTACATGCTAAAGTTTCAATTAATGGTGAAATCTAGGAGTCTATTCACTTGAGAAGGTCAATTACTTAGGGTTTCCCTTGGGTCCCTTTACTTTATCAAATTCTTTAGAAGATCAATCACGTAGGATTTCCTTTGGCCCCTTTACTTTATTAAATTCTTTAGATGCACTATACAAATCTCTGGGGCAGATAAGGATTTATGCCCCCAACAATTTATTGATCATACGAATTTGTGGATCAAAAATTATAATTATTCTATTGAATACTTATGGAAATGCTTGAATACTTCTTGTCAGGCAACTGGACTCCAAGTGCATCACCAATCATCCACCACAAAATTGGCTACAAACTTTCATCAGGTGTCATCCAAGTGTAGTACAGGATGAATGTTGAAATTATACCAAGTCACACTTATATCATTTATGTTGCAATTATACAACACACTTCAATGACTTATGGTACATCAAGGCATGACTAGACATAGAGCTAAGAAGGTTAGTGTAAATGATGGGGTTTGTCCCATATGTAAATATGCAGAGGAATCTATGTCCCACTTGTTTTATCATTATCTAATAGTCAAATAAAAAATGAATATAATCAAGATTTGGGTTAATTATCATCAATATGGTCAATTTGATCTTTTTCTCAATAAGATTTTCCAAATTATGAAAAAAAAGGAGGGCAAGGGCTCTTTGATCATCCACGTGCACACGGATGATCAAGGGGCCCCTACCACAATATAGAAAAAAAGGGGGATCAACAGCTCCTCGATCATTTGCGCATGCAAAGGATCAGAGAACTCCTGGCTCACTTATGCACATTATATAAAAAAATAGGGAGATGGGGTTGGATATCCCTGTTTGTACCGTAAGTTTATTTATTTATGTTAAAAAATCTCTTACTAGTCGAACCTTGATTTTGATGGGAAAATATTGGACGTTGTAGTTATCAATACCTTATATTTTTGCATGCTCTGTGTATTAACTTGCTCTAAAAACAAGCTTTGCACAAAACGGTGAGACCTTGCTTTGAGAGCAGCATGGTCATGTATGTGGATGATCACCAAGCTTTATGTGGTAGTAAGGTTTTCAATCGGGTGCTAAAGAAAAGCTACAGCCTTGGCATTGCTAGCAAGTAACATTGTTCAAGCAAATAGTAATTGTCCGCACGCGCACGCTTGCAAATAACCTACGAGCTCTACATGTTGAGAAGGAAGCCAGCGTGCAGAGCTACCTTGAATGCCGTATACCGTGTCATTGCTCAACAACTCTTGCACCTATAAACAAAAGTCACGTCTTGCATTTTTATTATCTTAAGTTTTCCCTCTAGCGCTCCCCTAATCTGCATCTACAAAAGGCTTTGAAACCCCATTCAATCTTAACTCTTCGGTACACGCCTCAATCTTGGCATAGTTCTATAGTTGTAGTTGCAAGAGACAAGCTAGATAAGCCTCTTTCTTTTTCTTCTTGTCCAATGCTTTGCTACCTCCAAGATTTGGTCATATTTTCTTGGAATTAGGGTTGCAAGAAAACACACACAACTTGGAGAAGACGAAGGAAGCTTAAGGCACAAAACGGAGAGTGGGGAGTAATAAGCCCAACTCCTTGCAAAAAGCTTCAAACTTCTCACAAGACAATGCCTTTGTGAAAAGATCTGCAAAGATGTTTTGCCTTGGCACATAAGCCAAGCTGATCTCTCTTGCTAAGAGCCTCTCTCTGACATAATGGTGATGCACCTCAGTGTGCTTTGTGCGAGCATGAAAATTGGGTTCCTCACAACTGCCAATGCACTCTGACTATTAGTGTAGATAGTGTTGGCAGTGTCCTATCCAACACCCAAACCAACCATAAGGCGTCTGAGCCATACACACTCAATTGTAGATGTCAAGACTGCTCTGTACTCAGCTTCACAACTGGAAGTGGCCACAGTAGGTTGCTTCTTGCTCAACCATGATATACATGAACTGCCAAGCATGAAACAAAAACCACTTGTGGACACTCGTGTGTCAAAAGAACCAGCCCAATCTGAGTCCAAAAAAGCATGTAATTCTAGCAGCAATGATCCCCCCTTGGGATAAAACAAGCCAAGATGTAAAGTGTCTCTCAAGTAGTGGAAAATCCTCTTGACAGCCTACCAATGCTTAGACCTCGGGCTATGCATAAATCTCCTGACCTATGAGACTGCAAACTGAATATTCGGCCTCGTGTTGCATACATAAATGAGGCATCCAACAAAAGTTTGGTAAAGAGTGACATCTGCAGGATCACCAGCATCATGAAGACTCAATTTCAAACATGTTTCCATGGGAGTGGCAATAGGTTTGCAATCCTCAAGTCTAAACTTACATAGCAATGTTTCTACGTAACTTTTCTAACACAAGACAATACCACCATCACACTGCTTAAATTGTATACCCAAGTAATGATGCAACAGCCCCAAATCTTTCATCTTGAAAGTAGCATTCAAATCTTTCATCTTGAAAGTAGCATTCAAATCTTTCATCTTGAAAGTAGCATTCAAATCAGCCTTAAATTAAGCAATATGTCTCTCATTTGGTCCAGTGATCAACAAATCATCTACGTAAAGAACCACAATGAGAAGTACATCACCCTCACGCTTTACATACAATGTGCTTTCTGTTGGACTGTTATGAAAGCTTCGTTTGACCAAATGAGTGTACCAAGCACGAGGAGATTGCTTCAACCCATACAAAGCTTTGTTACATTTGCACACCTTATCCTCTTGTCTTTTCTTGACAAAACCGCAAGGCTGCGTTGCATAAACTTCCTCAAATATGTCACCATTCAAGAAAGCAGTAACAATGTCTGATTGATGTACATCCCAACCAAAATGAGTTGCCAATGCACATAGAAAATGCACAGTAGTCATACGACAAGTGGGAGCAAAACTCTCTTCATAATCTATGCCTTTTTGTTGTACATAACCCTTTGCAACAAGTTGAGCCTTATAGCGATCAATCTCACCATCCGGCTTGCATTTCAACTTGTAAACCCACTTTGTACAATGGCCTGTTTTCCAAGAGGCAAATCACATAAAGTCCATGTGTCATTTTCTATAAGTGCATCATATTTTGATTGAATGGCAGCCATCCAATTTGCTAAATTATGTGCTCATCAAAAGACAAAGGTTCCTCAACATCATGTAAGCTAGACACAGCAAAAGCATAACAATTTGATGCATACGATTTATGGAAAGAGCTTAAACGAGTGCCACTAGACAAAGGTGCATCCATTTTTTTGTCACGCAATGTATGCACCAACCATCTTGGCATACCTCTAGCCTGCTCATTTTCAGCCCTTTCCTCATCAAGTATGTCATGTATATCTACATCAGTAATAGGGTGATCTGTAACATTTTCAGAAACCCCCATAGGCTGTACATTTGCCTCATTGGAATTTACATTCGTACTTCCACCTTAAAAAAGAGGCAACAAAGTGTCATAAATGTCATGTCATCTTCCATTACTGTCTCTAGTACATGACGGCAAGGACTAAACAGAAGATGCAATATTGCGGGCCTATGAAGCTAGGCTAAAACCCAATCAAACCCAAGAGCATAGATGGCTGACATATCCTCGTCTAGGGTATGAAAAAGGGAGGATAGGACCCTTTCTAACGGTTTTGACGGTCCAAGAAATTGAAAACCTACCTGAAGCTACTAAAATAGAACTGGTAAGCGATTGCAAACAAATTGTGGACGAAGTTTGTATCCGGGATATTCCACATGATGTTGAAGACAAAATTTCAAATGGCTATGACATAACTCCCTTATTTACGATAAAGGTGTTGAAGGAAGCTAACGAGGTTTGTGAGTGTGAAAGCAACAAAGGTGAGACAGCTATGTCATGGAGCTTGATGTCAAAGTGCAAACAAAGGTCCGATTGGACCCCATGGAATTTTGCAGTTCCAACTTAGTGCTAGAGGCCCATCAAGAGTCTAGAGAGAGAGAGAGAGATAGACGCTCTAGTTGATCTCTCATAGATTCCACCATTTACCTACCAGCTATTGCAAATCTATTAATTGAGTGAAATTGTTTTTGCAAGAGCATCTGGCACTGCACGTCTCGTTTTTTCCAACACCATGAGAGGAGGGAAAAAGTAGCGGCAAAGGCAAACTGGTTCCCTCACCCTACCGTCGTATTGACTAGGTAGAGCTAGACCTGGTAGCTGCTTGCCACATACTGGGTGGCGTCTATTCGATGAACATCAATAGCCATTAGCTGCAAGCTCTAAAGGGGATTGAAGGCGGCACCAAGAGTACATCTTCCCACCAGCGTCAGTACTTGTGCATGTAAGGGGTTGTTTGCAGCGATGATCAACCGGTGAGGGTCATCACACTACGACTACCCATTGTGGACTATTCAGCCAATTGGAGCTTCACATTTTGAACCTGCATTCCAACTCTACCTTGCTAATTAATTTGTCTTGAAGACGCTCTACACATCTTGTGAATGACAGACAGGGACTCATTTATGGCACCACCATGTTCTATTAACCTACACCCTTTCAATTTTGCTGGCAAAATACCTCAAGACAGTATATATAGATAATGAGAAGAAAATTTTGTGAGCATGTTAATCTACTCAGTAGAAGGCTTGAGAGATGGCAAAATTATAGAAGGCATGATCCTCAGCAAAAGGCCTCAAAGTTAATTTCACTGGTAAAATTGCAAAAGGCATGATCCTTAGCGAAGGAAAAAACCTCAACATCACTCTACATAACTCATTCTCGCATGTAGTTTCACAGGCGAAATTTAGAAGAGGCAAGCATCTTCTTTATTTTATAATGGAGAGATGGAAATTTTTCTTCTATTGAGGATCGAGGGAGGTGCCATGTGGTAGTGGTAGGAAAATTTTCTTTCCTTTTCTAACAAAAGGATTTGCACCTTCATGGAATGCAAGTAGGAAGAGAAGGTGGTTGGAGGCAAAGAAGATGCCCTCTAAGTTTAAACAATGTGCAGATTCAACAAAGAATGTGAGGAAAGAAGTATACAGACCGAGGTGAGGTGAGAATAGATGGATATGTTGTCCAGCAAGAGATGGCAAAAAATGGCAGCAGAGATGAAGCCATTGCTATAGTTCTCCAATACAAGGACACATTGTTGTATTTAAGTGCCGTGGTGAGCAAGGCAAGGGAGATCAAACCAATATAGAGATTTGCAGAGACCCTACATACATGAGAGTGCAAAAAAAAGGTGCATTCCCTTAATATATTATGGGGATATATCTGCGCTAATGGGTGGAGGGAAGAATATCTCATCATATTTTGTGTGTTGTGTGTGTGAGTGTGTGTGTGTGTGCACGCACGTGTGTGTGTAGCTGTTTTATCTTAGATAATAAGACATAATTGAACTTTTACATTCAAAAGATAGCTGGCTTTAGAAAAACAAAAAGATAAGTACAGAAACAACTCAGTATTAGAATCATTTTTGCGCAATGTTGTAAGAATGAGGTCCCATTCCAGTATACAGATAGTAGATGAATTTCTCGAATAATAAGTGAGTGTGCAATCCAATGTAGGTCAGCTTGCCAAAGTAAAAAAACCTTCCAAGATAAGATAGAGTCTTTACCTGCATCGATCCAAACAAGACAGCATATCTGTTAACCTTGGATGTGTTTTACAAGTATCAATGGACTATACTAGTTGTTACCCATGTCCGTCTTACAGACTTTTTTAAACTTTTACAAGCTTAGTCCAAAGTTAAAAAGATGTTATCTCAAATTTTTAAGCAGGAAACCCGAGTTTTTAGTACGACGACTAGTATATTGATTAGAAAGCCATTATACCTTCCAAGTATCTGAATCCATCCTTAAAAGATCACAATAACAAGCTTAGTTTATTTAGGTCAGATGTCTATTTATGATTTTTGAATCATCCCACTTCAACCCTTTATCTTCCTATTATCCAACCAAGTGATAGGGAGCCCTTTTAGAGAGCCAAAGCATGCATGTTTTTCGGAAAAATTATCACCTTAATACTCAAGGCTATAATAAGAACATCAATCTACCCAAGTAGTTTACGATCATAGCCGAACAGAGGATGAAATGATGTGCTAAGAGGTCCCACACCCCCTTTTTAACCAGTCTGACAAGACGTATTACCAATAGTCAATGCTATACAAAGTCTGTAGACGACATTATTATGCAGGGTCAACAGTATCAAATAATCCCCAAGGCTTTTGGTGCTCGAAAACCAAAAAAAAATCCCCCCTTTTCTTTAATCGCAGTATGACAAGACGCATTTTCCAATAATCCAATGCTATACAAAGTTTGTAGACGGCATCATAATGCAGAGGCGATAGTATCAAAAAAAGTCCCCAAGGCTTTTGGTAATAAAAAAACCATAAACCATTGTTCAATCAAAGTCCATGTCATGCTATGCACAGTGGCCATAGAAGGCCAAAGTTTTACTGTAAGATGTTTTAAGGAAAAAACCCTTTTTTTACGGCAGCAACAGTTTAAGCCTTTGCTAAAAAAACAAACCACCATACCTCAGTAATATCAGGCATTCGATACCCAGAGGAAAGGTTTAAAGCAATGTTTATACCATTACCATGCCAACATCCGACATCAACTATAATTACCTTGTTGTAACGGCCTAAACCAGGTGTTGTTTAATACACAACCTTATCCAAAAGCAAAGAACGGTAAGGAAGTATGCATGGGAAAGGTTAAAAAACCTGAGAGACTTGTGTAGTGAGCTCCATATTTTTGTGTAGAAGCACGCAGTAAGATGGACTTTGAAGATGAAAAAGAAAGTAATGCAAGCAATGTTCCATCCCACTATAAGAAATACATGCTTCAAGATAGGAAGATTGTGGTGCACCAGTCTCCTATGTGAGATTTGAGAGAGCCAAAAATGCCTTATGATGGATCTAAAGATGAAAAGCACATTGATTTAGCTCTCCCAAGGGAAGAACCAGAACCGGATTATATTGTCGTTGACTTATGTCAAGAAGAAGAGAATATTCTCATCAAAATGGAATATAGGGACCCATATAGGGATGTGTTTGCTTCATTGTACAAAGACTTAAAGGGGGTAGATCTAAAAAAATTCCAACACACTATTCCAATGAGAGAAGATGAAAAGCCTACAAGGAAAATACTATATATGTATGACGACGCCTACATGTATGCAAAGCCTACAAGACAAATACTATACATGTATGATGACACCTTTGCTAAGAAGATTAAGAAAGAGATATATAAATTCAAAGAGGAAGAGTTCATAAATGAAATTGAACACACTGATTGGGTTATCCAATTCTGGTAGTTATCAAGAACATGGAAAATTAAGAGTATGTGTTAATCTCAAAAAAGTGATGCAACCACCATAACTAGAGACAACTGTGCCTTACTACCTATATCCAAACATGTATTGGAAAGGGGAGTTGAACAAAATTCATATAGTTTTTTGGATGAATTTTTGGGCTATAATTAGCCAACTATACACTTTAGAGATTTACACAAAACTACATTTGCTACAAAATCGAAAATTTTTGCCTATCGTGTCATGCCATTTGGATTGACCAAAACATCAGCCACTTTCCAAAGATTGATGAGCCATGCTTTAAAGAATAGTTATGGATATTCTTGGAAGTGTATATGGGTGATATCTATATTCATTCTTCCTTGAGAGGATCATTTTTATCACCTCAAGAAAATCTTTGAAAAATCTCACTGATATAGTATTTCTTTAATCTTGAAAATTATGTTTTCATTGTATGACAAGAAAAAATTATTGAACCTATTGTTTCAAAAAATGGGATTTCAATAAAACTCGAAAATACAAAGGCCATTGCTAAATTGGCTAGGCCATTCAGATATACGAAGGTCAAGAATTTATGGGACATTGCGGATATTATCAAAGATTTATATACATGTATGTTGTCATAGCTAAACCACTTTAGGGCTTAATTACAAATTTCAACTAGATAGATGAGTGTAAAATATTTTTTTAGAAACTAAATGATGCTTTTTTTGCACACATTTTGAAAGTGCTAGAACCAAAACATTCCATGTCTATGTGGGTGCATCTAATTTTGCAATTAGATGTATACTAGCTTAGTAAGTTGAGGGCACCATGGATTTTCCATTTTGTCTATGCCAGTAGACAACTTAATACTATCAAGACAATATACACAACCATAGAGAGAGAAGAATTGGGCATGATATACAATGTAAAGAAGTTTCAACATTAGCTTTTGACAAACAAATTCACGTTCTCTATGTTAAAGTTTCAAGTCCAACACATCTTCTTCAATAAGGTAGCCAATTATGTAGGCATGGTAACACGATGGCATGATGTTTTGACATCACTTTGGATGATCAAAATCATCTACATCATCAGCTCTAGGCATGGGAAGAGTCTAAAGTAAGTACCAAGGAGCCAAGTAGTAAGTACCAAATGGACTTAAAAGTCAAGAGAAACTTTAGGAGGTAAGCAGGAAGACTTGTAGGAGTGATTTCAATCACCTATAGCAATGATCTCATGGAGCAATATAAAGAGAAGTTTCTCTATGCGATCTAGACTACAATTTGGTCAAAGTCTTTTTCCTAATTCCACTTCTACCATTTTGGATGAAGGTGCCAAGTTGGCTACCTATAGAGCAACAGACTTGTTAGGAAGTGAATGGGGTATATGAGGGCCTCTTTATTTGGTAGGTTAAGGAAATGCTTAAGGATTAAGGGAAGTTTGACCAAGCCTAGAAGAGTGGGAAAAGGTTCTATTTTGGGCTTTTTAAAAAGTTGTTTCTATATTGTCTTTCAAAATAGTCAATTCTTACCAAAAAGAGAGGTTAATAACTTAATTTTATAATATACATATTTTTTAAACATTTTAAAGTGTCTTTTTTCCACCTTTGTCCTCTCTCTCTTACATTGAAACCACTCTCTTACTTTGAGATCATTAAAGGAAGCACTTTTCAATCCTCCACCTATCAAAAAAGCAGATTTTTCACATTCTCTCACTGTATTCTCTCTCTAAAATGTGATCTCTCTCTCTCTCTCTCTCTCTCTCTCTCTCTCTCTCTCTCTCTCTCTCATGCTTCTCCATCTCCACCTCTAGCTTCTCTCTGTGTACATCAATATTTCTCTTGAGCACAACCATGAGCTTCCATTTTAATTCAAAGGAGACTAACCAACATTCCCTCCCTTTCTTCCCTCCAGAACATCATCCAAATATCATATCCTTTTCTCTTTATTTCTTTCCTCCATAGCCAACATCCTTTGCTTACAGCTAATACCATTACATGTTTTATCTTTAATTAGCTTGAGTAAGCAACTCTAAATTGTTGAGATAGGCATGTCCTTCTTAAGTGACAATGGGAAACAGCTCTACATGTGCATACTATTTGCTATTGGCATTTGTCCTATAAGTTGTAAGCTTCTAAGAAGGGCCACATGGAAAGTTATCATCCGGATAGCCACTCCAACTTTGTACATAAATAAAGCCCAAGCCTATGTTGTATACTACTCTATGCAAAAGTATTATTAGCCTCTTTTTTGTGTATTGAGTCCACCTTTTGAAAAGTGTGTGTACTTCTCTCTCTATTGTATGAAGTTATGGCTGCTCTAGCCTTCAAGGCACCTTGAGCCCAGTGTCATCAAACCTTACAATTGGTATTAGAGCCAGTGAGCATCACTACAAGCTTAGCAATCCTTTTAGCATCACACAGAAGCCCAATTTGCTGATTTTCAAGTGCAAAAATCACTAATTCGAGGCCAATTAAGAAGCCCAAATCAACCCCCTTAATCAGAGAAAATTGAAAGCATGGATTTGAATTGATTCAATCAGCCACTACGGATGCATTCTTCACACTAGGGTGCCCCTTCATGTAACCTCGAATCGTGCAAAGCTGAAAATTTCAGTTTAACGCCTCATTCGACGGCTTCAGCTTCACTTTGGCATCTCCTCCGAGACTCCACATCGCGCAGATCAGCCCCTACCGATGCAATCCACACACTAGGGCACCCCCCTTTCATCTTTCAATCAAGAAAAAGCTGAAATTTCAGCCCCTCATCTAGTTGGACGGCGTCTACTCCTACCTCCTCATTTAGCCATCCTTCTAGATTTGCATTTTTTAGCCTAAAGCTTTCATAAGCTTTGATTATTTTGGGCAACGAGCTTTATTTACGCTTTATTGGTGGGCACCTCCTCTTGGCTTCAAAGCTTTGAACTCTCAACTCTATTTCTTTGAGGTCCCACCATTCAAGCAGCCAAGCCTTTCGAGCCTCAAACTTCACGACCAAACCTCTGAACCCCGAGCTTCACGATTAAGGTATCAAGTTTTGAAACTCTTTCAAGCCGTTACCATCATATTTTGTAAGAGGTTCTTCTTCGCAAATCCTCATTTGTGAAGAGTGACTTTGCATCTAATCCCGCACTCACGACATCTCTTGTAAAGGGCAAGACGCTGCTGTATAGAGAGTCTCTCTATTGGTAAGACCAAGTCCCTCCGTGTTTGCAACCACTTTGCATCATGGAAGAGAAGGGAATTGAAAAATTTAATGGCAAAGGCTTCCACACCTGGCAAACCAAGCTGCAAGGATACCTTATGAAAAAGCAACTATGGTCTATTGTAAAATTGAGACTAAGCAAACCATCCACTTCTGTTGAAGGCACTCTCACTATGGCCCAAATTGCACAAGCACAAGTTAAAGATGAACAAGCACTTGGCATAATTATCACATCACTCCATGATAATTATGTGCACTTTACAGATAGCTACACCACTGCAATCCAAGCGTGGGATATTCTGGAACATAACTTTGGTGCTAAACAAAAGCAAAGTAAGATTAGCTTAAAGAAAAATCTTTACAAACTTATATGCTTCAAGAGGAGGATGTTTCAATCCTCCTTAACAGACTAATGAGCATAATCACACAGCTCACTTACATTCAGTGCCAAATCCCAGAAGAAGATCAAGTTGTTGTGCTCTTGAGTGCTCTACCTAAAAGTTTTGACAACATAGTCACAGTCTTAGAGCAAAAGGAACCCATACCTTCTCTTCAATATGTTGCAAGGGCAATCTATGAAGAAGAAAAGAAAAATAAGAAGAAATTTGAATCAGTAGGAGGAGCTTATTTTACACCATCATCATCATCATCTAGGGCGTCATCATCATCACCTAGATTAAATAACAAGAAGTGTTATGAGTGTGGCAAGCCTGGACACTTCTCCAAGGACTGCTACAAGAATAAGTATTGTAGCAATTGCGGCATCAAAGGTCATCCACCATCAAATTTCCAAGGAAGCAACAACAAAGACAAAAGTAGATTCAATCTTGCAGAAGAAGAGGACGAAGATGCAGCTCAACAGGTAGAGAATTGTCTCCATGTGTGTGCCACCCCCAACTACTTTTGCAAGTATACTGATGTACTGTAAATGGTCTTCCACCTTCTTTGTTTAAGGGGAGGATTTATTAGTCTGTGTGACTATAGTCTGTGTGATTACCTCAGTCTGTGTGACTATTATCCTGTGTGACTTTAGGTCTTGATCCGGCTTCATTCAGTATAGTCCATGCCTAAGGGGAGGATCTTTGAGATAGGCATGTCCTTTTAGGAGACTATGGGGAACACCTCTACATGTGCATACTATTTGCTATCGGCATTTGTCCTATAAGTTGTAAGATTCTAAGAAGGGCCACATGGAGAATTATCATTCGGATGGCCACTCCCATTTTGTACATAAATAAAGCCCGAGTATGTTGTATTATTGCCCTCTTTTTTGCGTATTGAATCCACCTTTTGAAAAGTTTGTGTGCTTATCTCTCTACCGTATGAAGTTATGGTTGCTCTAGCCTTCAAACCACCTTGAGCCCATTGCCATCAAACCTTACATAAATGTCATCAATCCCCTTTTGTTTTAAGACATTACTAACATGTCAAAATAGTATCGTCTAAATGATGATTTGGAGTAAGAATATGCAACCATGGGAGTTGGCACATCCAATGCCAATGTTGTAGACCAGATGCAGATCATTGGTACAAAGCAATCCATTTATGGATTGATGGCCATGTTTACCCGAGTGATCCTCTAACAAATACATCACCACTATTTTGAAATGTCACTGAGCTATTGTGTTTTGTAGGTGATTGAAGATATGGCCTATTTGGCTATTGCAAGAGATTGTTTTCTATGTTCTTCAATGAAATGGAAACACAAAAGCGACTCTTTGTTGCATACTCTTTGCTCCAAGAGAAGTATGTCAAGGACACTCAACAAGTCCAAGAGGAAGCCAATGAGAAGACCAAGTAGCTCAATGCGCAAATGGCAAGGCTCAAAAAAAAATTGGACCATAAAAAATAGGAGCAAGAGTGGTGGTTGGACAACTACGTTCAACTACAACACACTACACGTAATATGCCCCGTCGAATCGATCATCTCACATAAATTCCCCTTGGCTTTCACATTCACATATACAAGAGTCAAGCAATGTCCATGTTATCTTCAAGAGGTGGAGCCTGAAAAATTATATCTTTCAAGCTAGGTAAGAGCAAGGGTGTACGCTTTGGATATGTATTCTATATTTTTTGCACGCCACTGAAACTTTATTTCAACTTGCAAGCATTTGTCTTTAAACTATTCTGACCCCTAAAGTCCAAACAAGTTTCAGTTATGGAAAAAGGTGTGTGACATAACCACACACAAAGGTAACAAAGCAGCCCTTGGAATTAAGCGTGCTCGTGTGTAGGAGTTTATTGTTGATAATTTTTTTATCTGCTTAAAAAGGTAAACATAAACTCTAATGATATCTCCAGCTTCATTTTTTCAATCAATAGTTTCATATCGCAAATGGGTGATGCATGGTAGGAACATACATAACACAATACATGTACTACAAGAGGTACTTCACATTAGAGACGCTTGCAATGCGACGCTCAAAAGTGAAAATCCACGGCGTCGCTATGAGCGTCGCTATTTGATTTGTTGCATAGCGACACTTATAATGATGCCCATAGTGATGCTTATAGCGATGCCGACAGGGGTAAAAAATAAATCGAGAGCGCCTGAAAACTCAGATCTCATATCTGAGTTTTTGACGCTTAAGCAAAGAGGTAACCCGCACTCTCCCTCTCTCTTTCTTTCCCTCTCCTCTCTCCCATGTTCCCTTCCCCTCTTTCTCTCTCTCTCCCTCACACACACACACATTGTGTCTTTAAGAGAAAGAAAGAGAGAGAGAGAGAGAGAGAGAGAGAGAGAGAGAGAGAGAGAGAGCACATGCATAAACAAAACACACACACACACACACACACATGCATAAACAAAGAATGCATACACACACATTGATATATATATATATATATATATATATATATATATATATATAAAACAAAGAGAGAGAGATAGAGATAGAGTAAAGAGAGAGAAAGATATAAAACAAAGAGAGAGAGAGAGAGAGAGAGAGAGAGAGAGAGAGAGAGAGAGGAGAAAACAAAGAGAAAGAGAGAGAGAGAGAGAGAGAGAGAGAGAATAAAAAACCAAAGAGAGAGAGAGGGGGGGAGAAGATGAAAGAGAGAGGTAAGGGGAGAAAACAAAGAGAGAGAGAGAGAGAGAGAGAGAGAGAGAGAGAGAGAGATTAGGTTAAGATTTAAATTAGATTAGGTTAGATTACATTTAGATTTATGTTTATGTTGAGTTTAAGATTAAGTTAGGTTTAGATTTATGTTAGATTAAGAATAAGTTGGATTTAAAATTAGGAAAAGATTAAAGATTAGCTAGCTATATTAGATTTAAGTTAGATTGCATTTAGGTTTAGGATTTAAGATTGGATTAGATTTAGGTTTATGTTGAGTTTAATATTAAATTAGATTTAGATTTAAGATTAAGACAAGATTTAATTTAGATTTAAGCTATATTATATTTAGGTTTATGTTAGATTTAAGATTAGATTAGATTTAGGTTTATTTTGAGTTTAAGATTAGATTAGATCTAGATTTATGTTTGATTTAAGATTAGATTGGATTTAGGTTAGGTTTTATTGCATGTCAATGAAGGTGCGCTTTGCCCAAAGAGCAAACACTAGTTACACAACAATATGTATATTCCCAACAGAATCTGACACCTATTAACTCACACACTAACCATATTCAATTAGCCACGAATCACCACATGTTCAATTAGGTTAGATTTAAGATTAGATTTTGGATTGAGTTTCTATATTAGAGTCTACCTTTGGGATTACGGTAAAAAAATTAGAGTTAGAACAGTGATCCCTCTCTTTCTCTCTATGGATGCGACTTGAAGTTGGAAAGCTTTCAACGACATGATACTCAGATTGGAGGCCAACATGTAATGTGCTAAGTAATCCCTCGAACATAGATCTACCGTGAAGAGATGTTAAGATGCTGTGAAATGCTGCAGCTAGAGAAGAGGCAAAGGGGTTTTGTCCACTACATGAACTATCATGTACACGTGGGTGTGTAGATTTCTCGTACCCACAAATATAGGCATTGACCAATAAAGACGAGATTATAACCCGATGGTTCTGATCTTCGTGCACCTCTAGAGCGAGGTGTGCGGGGATTGGACATGACTAGAGAATGTGAGGTAGTTTACAGTGTGAACAAAGAGAGAGAGAGAGAGAGAGAGAGAGAGAGAGAGAGAGAGAGAGAGAGAGAGAGAGAGAGAGAGAGAGAGAGAGAGAGAGAGAGAGAGATAAAAGACGGAGGATGCCAATAGAAGATTAAATTTATGTCCCGGTTATAAGATTTTTACCCTCACTATGAGTAGTGACAAGGATGTGGGGCTGTCCAACCGAAACACCTATCTCTCAACAAGGATCTTATGTCCTTGTAATCAATGCAAGCATGTTGTGCGACGGACAAGACGCGTTTCTTTGTAGCACGTTCGTGAATTTGGCAAGTTTGATCCATCTATTATAGATCGAGTTGTTGCCAATGATAACTCCTCAGACTCTAATGCTGGCCAACAGGCAGCAATCTTGCAACCCAATAGACGTATTCGCAGGCGCTTTTACAAGCAACATACGTGAGGCAACAAGATGTAGCCTCTAATAGCTCGGAGGATGATCATGTAGACCACATTCCCAAGGAGGCTGTTTGAGCCCGAGATTGATGAAATGATCGAGATGATCATGGATTCGAAAAGGCTTATCTATGATGATATGAAAAGTGAAGCCGATATGCCATTGTATGATGGAGCACGTGTGTCTAGATTGAAGGTGCTCCTGGTTCTTCTCAACATGCAGGAAAAGTTTGGATGGAGTGACAGTAGCGTCACAACACTTTTCAGGTGATCTATTACAATGTGTTTACTTTAATGAAAAACTCTAGATGTATAATGATCTGATAGATTGCTTACACAATTGTACCGCATTTTTTTCACTGTGTAGATTGCTCAAAGATCGCACACTGCCAGCTGATAATGTGATGCCAGATTCCAAAGAGGAAGCAAGAAAGATCTTGCAAAACTTGGGGATGGATTACAATTCAATTCACGCTTGCCTAATGGCTGCATTCTTTTCAAAGGGGAATACATAGACATGGAGAAGTGTCCGAAATGTGATTCCGCTAGATATCGAGTAGATCTCCACGAAACAAAAATTCCACAAAAGTTTTTGTGACATTTTCCTCTGCTTCCTTGCATCAAGCATCTCTTTGAATGTAAGTCCATGGCCGCCCTAGCATCATGGCATGAGGAGAATAAATCTTCGGATGGTGTGCTACGGATTCCTACAGATTATGCATCCTGCAAACATATAGATGAAACATGGTCGGATTTTTCCAAGGAAGCTTAAAATTTGCACCTAGGCTTGGCTATGGATGGCATAAATCCATTTGGTCAAAGATCAACATCTTACATTGTATGGCCCGTTGTCATCATCAACTCATTCCCCGTGGTTGACTACCAAGAAGGGGCACCTATGGCTAAGCTTGATTGTGCTAGGGCGGTATAAAGTGAAGAATATGGATGTGTATCTTCATCCACTATTGGAAGAGCTACAACAATTGTGGATTGGCATAGAAGTGGGGGATATGAGCCGACACACAGGTTGACAAAATGATTTGATCAGAGGCATTCTAATGTGGACCATGCATGACTATCCCGGACTAACAGAATGCTTAGGTGATTTACACGCAAACTCAAACACTGTAAATCTTGGTTTTTCTCAAGCTTATCTATTGTCATGTGTATACATGCAGGGCTTCAAACAAGCGGATACAGAGCATGTGTCACGTGTGGACCTAGACTGAATGCACATCGGGCGCCCTCATTGAAGAAGCAAATCTACAAAGGTCATCAAGCGTATCTTCCACAGAATCATGTGTTATACAACGGCTTTTTGGGAAGAGAGCCACCGAGGATGTCTGCACAAGCATGGTTAGAGCAGAAGGAGATGTGTGATGATGGTTTGTCCCCAGGGATGAAGAGACTCTTTCTATGGTACAAGTTACCATATTGGCCCCGACTCATGATCAATCACTTGCTCGATCCAATGCACATATTCAAGAATGTGGGTAATCTGCTATGAGACCATCTGACCGGTAGGAAAGATACTTTGGGAGCCAGGGTTGACCTTAGAAATGTGGATCGTATGGAGCAATATTGGCCGCAGACAACATTTGATGGATCGATAAAACTCCCTAAAGCGCCATGGATTTTCACAGGAGCCCAAGAACACAAAGTAAAAGAGACCATTCGATCTGTGCAGACCCCCCACTGGCGTAATGCACTCGACTTCAAACGTGTTTTACTAAAGAAGGAAAGCTTACCGGTTTGAAGTCACACGACTGGCATAAAATGTGTCAGGTAAGTGGAATATATCATAGTGGAAATTGTGTAACAAATTTGTATGTGGACTTTAATATCATTGCTACACGTGTTTTACAGTTTATTTTACCGGTGGCCATTGAGGGATGTTTGTCTCTTGACATCCGTAACACAATCTACAAACTTACGAAGTTGGTGCAATGGATCTCACAAAAGGAGATCAATGTAGACTCCATACCATTCGCCAAAGTAAACACTGCGGAGGTTGTGTGCATGTTTGAGAAACACTTTCCTACTACCATGCTAACCATTTAGGTGCATCTTCTTGTTCACATAGTTGATGAGATGGAAATAGCTGGCACAGTACATTCCAGATGGATGTTCTTTTTAGAACGTTTCATGAAAACACTCAAGGGATATGTGCGTCAGAAGGCACGTCCAAAGGGTAGCATGGGAGAAGGTTGGCTGATATCAAAGTCCCTAGTTTACATTGGAGAGTGGCTAAACGGATTTGATAAATCCTGGGACACGCTATGGTGAACCATAGATGATGAGCGCATATCTGGGATTGTCATGTGCAATCTCGGTGTTGAGAAGAAGATGATGTAAGATCTAGAGGCTAAAATCAACCGATTTTGCATGCTTCACAATCAAGTGATGCAAAAGTGGATTTCACAATATGAGGATGCAAAGCAAGAGCGACAAATGGCACAAATCGAGTGGAGATGGGGACGACGACCACCGATGCATTATCCGGCGGGCCTAGAGAGCCTACCAACATTCATGAGCTTAAGATGGTTGCACAACCAATTGAAAAGCACACAACAGTGCGGTGAAGAAGTGACTGAGGAGGAGTGGGAGTACTCTTGGGGTTGCACGACCGAGGTAAGTTTGCAATGTATGACTGGTGACTTTCTAGATGTTTGAACGGCCACTCATAATATCTTTGTTGGTTGTAGTATAAGTCATACACAGCAGCATGGTGTAAAGGTCGACATTTTAGGGTGGAACAGATCGACAAAAATTGGTTTACTCAAGATTGTGGAATCATGGCAAAATTTGAACAGTCTAGTTGACGATGGTCCTCTGATGCAGATCTTATGGTGGCGGAACTCACTTACTTCGGCACGCTACAAGAGATTTTGAGGATCGATTATAGAGGATTTTTTGTCGACTTGTTCAACGTGCAATGGTTCAAGATAATCATGGAGGGTTGCAACGCTACTGTGCGTAGAGGAGAGTATGGTTTCCTTGAGGTGGATTCAACTAAGAAATGGACTGACCTAAGAGACACTTTTGTCCTACTTGAGCATTGTGAACAAGTAAGTATGTAAATAGTTAACATCCAATTTTAGAAGTTATGTGCTTGGAAGCTCTCATGTAAGTTATGTGGCTCTAGCAGGTGATATTTCATCCTACAAAGTCTGCATCAAACTGGTGGTACGTCATAGAGGTAGCCCCTCGTAGTGCACGAATGTATGAGGGCTACCATGTGCCAATTACAGCGGCATCAATGGAGGAGATCGGAGAAGATGCTCAACCAAAAGCCGTTGAGGTGGTGCCAGATGAGCATCAAGCTGCTACTCTCTCGATGGTGCATGAAAAGGATCTACAAAATGAAATGGAGGACGTTTGTCTAAACGGAGATCTCTATATAGATATAGGAAATTATGTTGAGCTATGCGAGGATGAGAGAGAGATCTCTTAAAGCCATAAATATTGTATTTGAACAATTTTGCTTTGTTTTATAATATATATTGTATTCACTTGGCTTTTTTTCCATTCCTGTCTATATGCGTCATTGTGTCATTGTATTTAATCATCTTTGCGTCCACTCCACGTACGTATGCTCTAGGTATGTTCTCACAAGCAGGGACGACGAGCACTATGCTCCGAGTGCGATGGAGACTGAAGCTACAATCGCGAAGGAAGTGATCTATCTCTGCTCATATATGATGCTCGTCCCACCGCTAGATCTAGTTGATCCAGTGAAAGAGAAGCTAAGAAGCACTACTACTGCTTCTTAGCGTCTCTTTTACCCGATCAACTAGATCTAGTGGTGGGGCAAGCAGCATCTATGAGCAGAGACGGATCACCTTCGCTATTGTAGCTTCAGTCTCGATCGCACCCGAAGCGCGGTGCTTTTACAAATTCACAAACTTCAACAAAATCTCTCTACACAGGAATCCCTCCCCCTTTATGAGTCCTCTCTCTCTCTCTCTCTCTCTCTCTCTCTCTCTCTCTCTCTCTCTCCTTGTCCATGTTTTCTTCTCCATTCATTCAATATTAAGATTAAATGTTCGTGTGTTTAATGCAGGTATGGATGATGATGAGTTTCTTTCTTCTTTGGAGAGGCAGTGGTACAAGGATTGTCATCGCTCTAGAGCACCATCATGCGTTCCTACTCCTTTAGCGTCTCCCTCTGTTTTGGAGCATTCAGCACGCTTCGAAGCTTCGGTGTTGACGAGACAATCTTCACACTCGTCTAGGCACCAACGCTCTAGTGGTGGCGGTGGTGGTTGTTGTGGGGATGCCGCCGCCGATGCCTCG
The DNA here is from genome assembly GCF_014529385.1 of Adiantum capillus-veneris. Taxonomy (NCBI): domain Eukaryota; kingdom Viridiplantae; phylum Streptophyta; class Polypodiopsida; order Polypodiales; family Pteridaceae; genus Adiantum; species Adiantum capillus-veneris. The sequence continues at coordinate 14,021,935 of NC_140944.1, forward strand.
ACATCGCCTCGTGTTCGACGAGGCTCTTTACCTTCCCCTTCTTTGCCCGCCCCACATTAGCCACGGCATCGCCATCTACGCCAGGTTTTGCACGGCTGATGGCCATTTCTAGTAGCTACACGCCACTACCTACTCCTCCGAGAGTCACCCCAATCGACACTCCTCGCTTCGGGGCACAGGCTCCAGTGGAGATACATGACGTCCATACCCCCATCGACACGCCACTAGAGACCCCTGTCGGGACACCCAGGTTCACGCGTCATCGCAAGAGGGCTTGCCTTACTCCGTCGACTTCAGCGGCGGCATCATCTTGGTTGATGAAGGCAAGAAGGTGATCTCACGCATGCACGGTCTTTGCTTTCAGGTGTTTAAACACTACATACTAAACATTTGGAGTGAAGTACCAAGTGATTTAAAAGACAGAGTCATTAGCATGCTGCATGACAAGTTCCCATTTCAACACGAGATGACCGCTTCAATGAAGACCTGATGAAGGTTCGAATGCGTTTTAGAAGCTGGACACACCACGGCACTAACTACTCGGAGGATTATTATTTTTTGTAATTATTCATTCATTGAGGAAAACCTGATTTTTCACCTTGTAAATTTTGGGACTTACAGAAGTTTCCAGATTGTATCCCAGTTTTGATAGTTAGATTGAGTAGATGGTTGATTTTGGAACTTTAGGGTTTGAGAAATTGTAAGGTATATATACCACTTTTTGACCTTAATGAAGGCAGACCTTTTGTCATTTTTAAAAACAAGTTTTGAAGTCTGTGAGTCAGCGTACTGTGTACGAGGGAGAGAGTGTGAGCTTCATCTTGACGCTATGTGTGCTCCGGTGGTCGGAATCGAGTGCGGAGAAGTGCAGCGTGTTGCCCCCGACAAGAGCTACGCGCCCATACCTACATTGTGCGCATACGGTCCGGTTTTGCGAGCTCCTTCTACGAGCTTCATCGGGTGTTTGGGTGAGCATACGTTGTTCGATTTTGCATTGCAGCATATCCACGCGTTCACATTGAGTAGAACTACACATTACGCACTTTAGATTTTGGAAACAAAGACCTGCAGATTTCGGCCATACATCCTACGTGTTTCTGCACCAGGTGTTTTGGGTTGGGATTTTGGTTCATAGACCTTAGGGAGAGCGACCTATTGGTATTAGTAGGGTCTTCTTCGAGTTCTATGTTGTTTCGAGATTGTTTGATGGGTGTTCGGCTCTAGAAAGCGTTGTAGGAAGATTCCTCTTATGCATTCTTGAAGGCTGTGACTTAGGCAATTGGTAGAGACCTCTGTAGGAATTATTTAGGAGTCGGTCGAGTGTAGGTTGACACCTTATGCTTGCTTCCACGCGCCTGCAGGTCGAGGTTCGTCCTTAGCTGACATTACATGTTAGGTGAGTTCTCGCTGTGCTGACGTCCGTCGCGGCGTACCCATCCAACATTGGCGCCGTTGCCGGGGACGAAAACCTTAGGTAGGTGACCGACACTAATCCTTGAGGATTGGGACTAATCCTTGACTAATCCTTGAGGATTGGGATTTTTAGCTTGCCAAGAGTCTTGTTTTACATTTAGATAGGATCAGAGGGTGGAGGACTCTCTAGGTCTTAGAGGGAGTCTAGGAAGCGTGTGTCTGGCCTAGATCCTTCGACTTAGGTAGATGAGGTAGACTTAGGTAGTTTTAGGTAGTAGTCGAGTTCTTGAGTAGAGGTTGGAGTGGTAGAAGCGGTGAGAGGAGAGCTTGAGAGTCCGGAGAGGCCAAATAGCAACCAAAAACACCATTATCACCAGTTCACATGATAAGTAGGAGTAGAGTAAGTAGGACATCATGATTCAAGATCTAGATCATTTCATGCATGTATACTTGCTTTGTAAAGTCATTACAAGTTTGTAAAAGACGCAAAAAGATGCAAAGGTGTGTTCGAAAGCCTAATTGAAGTCCAAAAGTTACTGTGAGTGTTTTTGATAGATCTATAGAGCATCAGAAGCATTTCTGTCAGGAAAAAAATTAATTTTAAGCCAGGAGACATCCTACGCGTAGGATGTCTACAAGCTAATCTAGGAGGAATTTTGGGATTTTGAGTTGACCAGTGTGTTCAGAAGGTAGGGTTTACCCTAATTTCAACTGGAAAGTGGAAATTTGGCCATATCTTGACACGATAAGGCCAGATAGACTGAAATTGCCGGACATCCTACCCAAATAGTGCCAAACATTATTTTGAGACCAAAACCATAAGATGGCTACATGAGTATGTCTTGCATGATATATTGAGTGACTGAAAGGGGTTTCACCTCATTTGGGTGAGAAAATTGGGTTCAAAGCGGACTTTAGCACTTTTGACTGAAAAAGGCAAGAACAGGTGAAATTTGGAACTTTTGAAATCCAAACCAAAATCTAAGTATACCACTGGGTTACTGACATCAAGGGGAAGCTGTGGGACAAGTCTGGGGTCAAACAAGACAAAAAGACATCCTACGCGTAGGATGTCTTCTAAGTGATTTTGGACTCCAAACCAAATTTTGAGTACACCAAAGTGATCAACAACTCAAGGGAAGCCTGGGCTTTGAGTTTGAAGCCATTCTGATGAAAAATACATCCTACGCGTAGGATGTCTAAACCAAGAAATTGAAGCCAGACTTTGACAGTGAGCATAGCAAGGTGTTGTATAGCCTAAGGCAAGTCTCCTAGTCAATTTTGGTCCAAATTGGAGTTGATTAGACTGATCAATATCAGCAACAGGCTGTCGGAACAGGTTTGTGACTCATGACCAGCTAATAGGTGTCCAAATCAAAAAGTAAAAGCAGTTGTAGACTTAGCACAACAAGGGGAAACCACAGTGCAAAAATCCAGGCAAAACACAACAGGAGACATCCTACGCGTAGTATGTCTATTGGGGCATATTGCAAGGAAAATTTGACTGTGGATAGACAGTGATATTCCATTTGGCTTAAGGGATCCAGAACTTTTTTCAGAAGTAAATTTGGACCTTGTTTGCTCATTTGACGAAGCAAAGACTGAATTCATACTTTTTCGCGTAAATTGACCAACATCCGAGGGAAGTACAATTTCAGATTAGCAGACCTAATCCAGAACATCAGCAGTGTATAAAATACATTAGTGGTTGAGATTAACTCTCCAGTTATACCAATCATTACTAAGGTAACCTCTAGCAGATAAATGCTTTGACTCGATTGCCGAAATTAAAACGCTTGTGTATAGGTATATTTAGCAACAAAGCAAGAAGTCGTGCAGAAACTGATCCTTTGCCAGGTGAGTGGTTGGATTTGTGATAAATTGCATTGATAAGTTTGATGAATTTAAGATAAGAAAGATACATTGTTAGAGACCAGAAGGTGGCAGGTGACCAAGGAAGCTTAGTGTCCACCGAAGAGAGTGTAACCAGGCAAGGCTAGATCTGCTAGCACCGATTATTGAGGAAGGTAGTGATACTAACACTTCGTCAGACAAATCGTTCTTCATGATGGGTAGTCAATAGCCAGAAGGTTTCACCTATGATGGACCTATGCGAGGAGGAAGCACCTCCCAAAATCCTTTGAATGATTCCAAGCTCACTGTGATCTTCTTAGAGGGAACAAACTCAAGGGGAGCCCTAGTCTATTCTGACTATCGAGGACGCAAGTGCATTTGTATCGAAGAGAGACCAGCTCAAAGATTGGAGATAATCCGAGTATATGATGATGGAGATAGATTTCGAGATGAAAAGGGGAACCACTATCTGATAGTTAGTAACCCTGGAGATTACAACAGATATGGAGATAACGTGGCGAAAGGGAAAATGGTTTCAGAAGCTCAAGAACCGCTACCAAACATTGATCGGCCCTTAGCTATATTTATGTATGATAAGAAAACAAACAGGGTTCCAACTTATAACGAGAACGTGGGAATCTACAAACATGAGAGTGAGGGTATAGTCTCTTACTTTCGCAGCAAAGAACCATACGCAAACGAATGAAACAAAGACAAGGTTCTTTACTTGTTCTCTTATGAAACTGCTGTATAGTTTTTGTTAATAGATACGGGCGAGAGTACCAACGTATTCTCCCAGAGGAGGTAGAAAGGGCAACAGGTCCAGGAGCATCAGCATATGCCCCTGAGGAAGTGCCAAGAGCCACGTACAACCCAAGCAAGTCAGCGAATCCTTTTTCAAATGAGTATGACGCTACCTCACATTCCACCCGACTGCAAGCATTCAACAACCAAGACCAACCAGCAAACCAGCCATCATTGCAGGCATGGCTTCGACAGAGTGCAACATTGGAACAAGACCGAAATTGAGATGGTTATCAAGCCGCACGAGGGCTAAGGGATTTGCAAGAACCACCACTCTATTCAAGGTATCAGGGAGAGAGTAAGCCAAAGACTCAAGGGTCGATAGAGCCTGGAGGACCACCCATAGAACAAGTTCGAAGAGGAGAACCACCTCCAGCAAGAAGCGTGAGAAATTATGGCTTAGGAGCACCATTGGGAGAGGAACCAGCCTATTACAGAAGACCTAAGGAGGTATATCGATTAGGACGGGGAGATCCAATGATGAGGCTTGTAGATCATCGGAGAATTAGGCCTTCTCAAGTGCAAAAATGGGTAAACAACAAATACACAGGAAGCAGAGACCCAAGAGATCATGTAGCAGCCTTTGTGCATGTAATTAGAGCCGAAGAGATGTTAGATTTTCCTACCCAATTTGCAGGGTTTGGACTAACCCTAGAGGATGATGCTGCCACTTGGTTTGACTGTGTAGAGCGTAGAGACTTTGAGTCTATGGAGGAAGTGTTTGATGAGTTTATCAAGGAATTCTCACAAAGGGGAATAGCTCATAATACCGTCTCACAGATCCATAAATTCAAACAGAAAGATGGAGAATCTGTACGAAAGGCAGCCCTAAGACTAAAAAGATATGTTAAGTTCTGTCCTATTGAAGAACTGCCAACTCAGTCCACACTTATGTTGATATTCATCCAAGGACTAAGGAATGCAGATCTCCAGAAAGACTTACATATGAAGAGGAGCACGACATTGAATGAGTTGACCAAGGAGGCTCTTTACCTGGTGGACAATTGTGCGGTCTACAAAAAGGGGGAGTTCAAGGACCTTGATGACGATTCGTCTTCACAACAAAGTGGAAGCAAGTCTTCTAAGACATCACCGAAAGGAGAAGTAGCTGTAAACCAAGAGAAGCTTGTAGATGAAGTGCTAAAAAAGATCAACTTGTATGCCAAACCCCAGGCTAAACAGCCCAAGTGGTGTGCTATTGAACAAAAATGGACAAACCATGGGACCGAGGAATGTTATTATAACAAGGGGTATGTGAGAGAGAGACCTTACGCTCCCCAAGTTCCAGTAGCTTCCCCTCAAGTTCCACCGATGCCTAGATATCAAGCAGGCAACCTACCAAGACCTGTAGGTGTAGAAAGACCACAACCGGTGTTGGGGCAACAACCACCCCTACCAGGATTACGACTAGTTGGTATAAGATACACACCAACAATAACTGAATCAGAGGATAAGGCTTTGGTGCCTATGCATGCATATTATGAAGATCCCAATGGATATGCGGCAAACCCTGTCTATTATCCACCAGAAGAACCCTCGACACCTGAACCATGGAGCATGATAGGAAATACAGGACCACCAACTGCTGCACAGGCAGCAGAATAAGGAAGATATAGCTTAGATGAATGAACACTGATGTTCATAGCCAATGGAGGCATGGGCGGACAGAGACATGCTTACCAACAAAGAGGAGCTCAAGGAGCACCTCAACAACCCAAGGGACCCTGCTACAAGTGTGGTGGAGACCATTGGTTGAGAGACTGTCCTCATGATGAAATCATTAGAGTCAATGCATATTGCCCAGAATGTGGAATTACTCATTTGATTCTTGATTGCCCTAAAAACCCGAACAAAGGAACAAAAACCACCTTGAACATGTTAGAAACAGTACCTTCCAATGGAGGATCGGAAAATGAAACAATCATACCCATCCAGGCAGTAACACGAGCCCAAGCTCAAAGAAGAACGAACGAACCCATAGTTGAAGAACCAAAAACCGATGCCCAAAGTTCAGAAACAAGAAATCAGAGAAGCACTTGGAAAGCTAGAAAGGCGCGTAGGAAAGCCAGGAAGGAACGAGAGCAAACATCTCTATCCGATGAGATAAAACATACAAAGGAGAGATTAGAGCGGTTAGAGGATCTAGCTAGCTTAAGCTCACACACCACGGCAACCATAGCACCCAAGGAAATAGCAGAGCCCAAAAGTGCAGGATCAGGAGGATCTGTACTGGGCTAACAAGGTAAATGAGAAGTTGGATGCACTTCTAAAAGCTTATGAAGCTAGACTTAAAAAGAACCAAACCCAGGAGCAAAGGTGGATGACTTATCCATATGCATAAATAGAAAAACAAAGGTTGGATATGTGTAAAAAGATGATCGAAACAGCTCAATCATTGATGGAAGACCCGCTGGGTAAACCTGCAAATTGGCATGAAGCACCAACCCCAACCCCTATCCAACCAACTTTAGAGAAACATGTAGAAACAAAGGAAAGACTCACTAATGCCTATGAGTTCAAAGGAGAGCCTATCATAGTGCCAAATACCACAGATGGGACAAGTGACGGGTTCCAGCCTAAAATATTAGCAGAAATGGGTAAGGACTGTAACGGTCTAGACGATCTGTGGAAGCAAATCCGTGAGGCCAACGAGGCTAATAGGATGAGTAACCACCTGAATAGCACGAGAAAAGAAAAGAATGTAACCTTACCTCCTATTGAAGAATTTGAGGCAAGATCGCAAATGAACTTTGAGATACATTCACAAGGGGGAGACCAAGGATCAATTAGTTCAGGGCACAGCCAACCAGACTCGCTGAGAACTTTACCCTCTTACCTAGGAGAGTACGAATCCAAGTCGGAGATGAGAGCAATCCCATCTCAAAGACTTTCTCTAACAAAGTGATGGATTTGCAAGGACTGATTGAGTTGTTGTCCACTCCGGTGGCATGCACAATCACATTAGCAAAACTCCTAAGGTTACGACCAAACATGTGGACCACAGTAGGTAAATGCGTAGAAAAATTTGGAGTGAAAGACCCCACCTTGAAGCTACAGGAAGGGATCAGGGAGTTGGACAGGCCTCAACTAAACACTAGGCCAATACCATTGAACAAGGTTGGAGAATATTGTGAGGGAGAAGATGGAAACACCACGCTACCAGTAGAATTCCAAGGAGTCGTTTCCAAAACTATTCTTGACAGTGGAGCGGGAGTTGCTATCGCCACCAAGGAAATCTGGAAAAAATCGGGAAAACCAGCTTTGAGGGCTACCAGAATGAAACTGCAATTGGCAGATGGGTTCATGGAGAAGCCTCTAGGACTCTTAGAAAAAGTGATTGACACTTCGTGCGGAATCAAGTATGAGCATACATTTGCAATAGTCGATTTCGACAAAAAGAACAATTATGAGATCATCTTGGGGCGACCATTCATGCGACAATTGAAGATGGTACAAGATTGGGGTTATGACCACATATACCTCAGACATGGCGAGACAACAACTAAAATACACCTGAAAGACCATAGTTATAAAGATGTGAACCAAACACCTGTGGAAGAGTTTGATTCAGCCACAGTAGCAGGATCAGAACTCCCAACATGGTTAGGGCAACCAAAAGAGCTATGGATGTGCGGAGCTTCACATTGTGGAAGCTTAAGAAGAGAGGAATGCGTCTTGGAAAGGGCGATAGAGGACAAGGAGTATATTTCGGAACCTTTCCCTGAAGATGCCTTGGAACCTTTGGAATGGGAACACATACTAGCAACATTGGATGTCTATACCATTACCGACAGTCCAACAACAAAATTTTGCGATAAGGATGGCTATGATGTGTTACCCTATTACATGGTAAGTGTTATACCAGGAGAAAAAGAGACGGTAGAACCACCAGAACAAGAAAAGTTTTACAACTCCTCTGAACATTTGGAAGTAAATGATGATGCAGATAATGAGTGTTCAGACACCTCAAGTGAGCGTGAAAATGAAACCGAGAATATCAAGTTTTATGATTTTGCTAATCAACACCCTAGACGCCAGGAACGCTATAGGAGGAAACGAGCAGGAAACAAAGCGAGAGAGAACCTGATGCCCAAGATAAAAGGTAAAACTCACTATTTGATGCTTGTAAAAGTAGAGGATTATGTAAAAGATCAAATATCAAGAGGATTCTCAAAAGATCGAAAAGAAAGAACGCGAGAGAAAATAAAACAGGTACGAAAAGCTAAAACAGAAACAAAATCTCAAAAATCAAAAAACCAAACAATAAAAGACCAAGAGTGGACCAAATTGGAGCATAAAAAGAAATACCAAGAACTGAAACGGTCTTTGTGTGAGATATGGACTACAGAAGAAGATAGTGATGGTAAAGGGGAGTCAGAAAAGGGGAACATGAATGTACCATCACACTATCGGAAATTTACTATCCAAGACAGAAAAATCATCATGACACCATCAGTCAGGGAAAGAACCAACCAAGAATCTTACGATGGGCCACAAAATGCAAAAAAAATAGACCTTGCAGAACCAAGTGAAAAGCCTTAGCCGGTCTATATAGCTAACGATTTAGAGCCTGAAAAAGAAGAACGGCTAAAATAACTTCTCAAGAAGTATAAAGATGTATTTGCTTGGTCCTATAAAGACCTCAAAGGAGTTGATCCATCGATATGACAACATACAATTCCTTTGAAATCGGATGCAAAACCTAGCAAACAACGTCCTTATACATATAATGACACATTTGCTCAACGAATCAAAGAGGAGATTGATAAACTGATGGAAGCTGAATTCATCTATGAAATCGAACATACAGATTGGGTGTCACCCATTGTGGTAGTTCCCAAAAAGAATGGAAAACTGCGAGTGTGTGTAAACCTCGAAAAGGTAAATGCAGCCACCATAAGAGATAATTATCCCTTACCAATCACAGAACATGTGCTTGAGCGAGTGGCCAGGAAACGGGCTTATTCCTTTCTGGATGGGTTTTCAGGATACAACCAACTGGCTATAGCAAGGGAGGATCAACACAAAACAGCGTTTGCCACAGAATGGGGGATTTATGCGTATCGAGTTATGCCATTTGGCTTAACTAATGCCCCAGCCACTTTCCAAAGGTTAATGACACACGCATTCAAGGAATACCTAAGAATATTTAGAAATTTACATGGATGATCTTTGTGTACACTCTCTTCTACAAGAGGAACATATTGACCATTTGCAAAAGGTCTTTGAAAAATGCAAAACGTATCGAATCTGTCTTAACTCGGAAAAGTGTGTATTCATGGTTAAGCAAGGCCGCATCTTAGGACACATTGTCTCAAGAAATGGCATAACCACAGACCTAGACAAAGTCAAAGTCATTGTAGACCTACACAGGCCTACTAATGCGAAACAAGTGCAATCCTTCATGGGACACTGCGGATATTATCGAAGATTCATATACATGTATGCGGTTATCGCACAACCTCTGTATCATTTGCTAGTCAATTTCGAGTGGACCGAGGAGTGTGAAACTTCATTCCAAGAGCTGAAGAAAAACCTTATATCAGGACATGTACTGAAGGCACCAGATTGGGAAAATTTATTCCATGTTCACATTGATGCCTCTGCATATGCCATTGGAAGTATTCTGGCTCAAACTGGAGACGGAACAATGGATTTTCCGGTTTGCTATGCGAGCCGACAGTTAAACAGTGCAGAAAAGAACTACACAACCACCGAGCAGGAAGGGTTAGGAATGATTTATGCTGTAAAGAAATCTTGGCATTATTTGCTTGCAAACAAACTTGTGTTCTTCACAGATCATCAAGCTCTTTTGTATCTAGTAAATAAACCATGCAATACAGGGAGAATCGTACGCTGGTTTATTATATTGCAAGAATTTGACTTCACAATGGTGGTCAAAAAGGGTAAAACCCATCTACGAGCGGATCATCTTTCAAGGATACACAACGGGGAAGCTCTTGAAGGAATAGATGATGACATACCAGATGCGTATCTTTTGAATATTGAAATGGTACCTAAATGGTCTCAGGAAATTGTTAGCATTCTTTCCCTTGGAAGTAAGTTTGATAATAAGGAATACAGATCAAAACAGCAAACAATTCGACAAACAAAAAACTTCCAGTTGATAGCAGGACGGATGTATCATCTTGGATCGGACCTAATCCTACGATTATGTATAAATCCGGAAGAATTTGAGTGCTACCTTGAAGAGGCACATGTCCAGGATTGTGCATTTCATTGTTCAACAGTGAAAACACACCAGAGACTGAAACAGTTAGGGGTTTATTGGCCAACTATGTATGCGGACACACATTTTGTGAGATAGTCCGTAGCCACAATGATATATTGGGTATGGGTGCGATATGCAGGGGGTGATATAGGTCCCACAAAATCAATGCCCCATTTTGCAAATGCTCTTGCTCCCATCATTGGCCGTAATGGCATCTCATCTCTTTTTATTGGCACCTTGGTGCGTTGACATGCACAATTTTTATTGGCACCACTGCACAATTTTTGTATAAGAATGTTTTTGTACGTTACGGGTTACCAATAGAAATTGCCAGTGATCGTGGGACGCGTTTTCTCAATGAAGTGATTGAATATCTACTAGAGGAATTCATGGTCATACATAAGAAATTTGCACCATACCATCCACAGGCCAATGGACAAGCTGAGGCCACAAATAAAACACTATGCACGGTTCTCACTAAAATAGTGTCAGAATCAAGAACAGATTGGGATCAACAGCTACACTCAACACTGTGGGCATACAGGGTAGCTTACAAAACATCAATAGGAACAACACCGTACAACATGGTGTTTGGCCTAAATGCTATACTACCCATAGAGTTTTTAATTCCAACTCTACGAGTAGCAAAAAGCTTAGAATGGACAGGGCAGAAGCTCTCTTCAAGAATTGATGATCTTGAAAAGCTAGATGAACTCCGCTTACAAGCTGTAGCTTCAATCTATGCTAAAAAGAGAAGACAAAAAGAATTTTTTGACAAACATATGCGCACTAAAGAGTTCAAAACAGGTGATTACGTACTTGTTTATACCTTGAAGCAACATGCCAGGAAACTTAAAAAGCGAGGGATGGGACCATTTGTGATTAGTGATCCATCACAAAGTGGAGCTGTCAAGCTTGCTACATTAGCAGGTGAAGAAATGCCGAACTGGATTAGTGGATGTTGACTGAAGAGATATCATCTACCACTCACACAGGAGATGCTCCAACAAATTCATCAAGGAAAACAAAGAATGAAGGAAAAACAGAGAGTACGAGAGGAAGCTCAAGCAGAAGCACAAGAACGCATTGCAAAAAGAAGACTTCTACGACAACAACAACAAAGTGGACCACCATTGCGAATCAATGCCATTCGACTAACGAAGTTGGATGAAGAAACAGTGGAGCCAATAATTGCGGTCAAAGTGGGCAGCCATCAAGTTGAATCGACAGTCTTGCTTGATTCAGGAGCTCAAGCAAATTTGATCTCCTATGGATTATACCAACAGCTCAAAGTCACAGGTCAACTTCATCCTACTCCTCAAGTGTTGGAAAGTAGCACATCACACTCGTTAAAAACATTGGGATGGACTATATTGCATGTACAGATACATCAATATATTTACCCAGACATATTCTATGTGGTGGCGGATGAAAGCACACAATACCCAATGATGTTGGGGCAACCTTGGCAAAAAGAATACAATGTGCAGATAGATTGGAAAGCAAAGGCAGTCATAATTCAGCATGCACATGAACAACAGGTGACAGCCTTTGCTCATCAATACCAGAATGATCAGCTGCAAGCCATGCAATCACTGGAAACAAAGTCAAAAGCACACATGCCATCAAAGAACAACATGATACCCGAGACCAACAATCAGGTAAAAGCCAACCATGCTAATTACAGACATATGAAGTCACCGGCCGCAATGCAAAGATCTAGGTTACCAAAACAAGGGAAACAAGTATGGATGCGCAAGGATAGAAATGCCATGGCAGACAAACAACAATGCAACAACAGAAGTCCAACAAAGCAGATGGTTCAACCACAAACCAAGGGCATAAAACATATATGGATCCTAAAGAAAATGCTTAGCCATAACCCAAATGTCACTCGCATTTGGATACTAAATCAAAAGCAAAAGGAACTCCCTTCAATACAAGCAACACCAAATGGCAGACAGCTGCATTTCAAAAAGGAAAATCGACTTATGTGGATGCCAATCAACAACAAACCAGTGGCAAACAAGAAAGTGCCAAACCATCTACAAAAACAGGCAGCAACAAAATACCAATGGAAAGCAAAGGCAATACGGCCCAGCCAATTTTCTCCTTAGACAGAGCTACGGCTCTATCAACAGTGTCGGCAAAGCCAGTGCCTTTTGCAAAAAAGACAATTAAACAAAGAGCAGTAGAGTTACAACTGTTACTTGCAAAGAAAACAGGAAACCTCGACGGCGAATGCCAATAAGCATCTTGCTTATTCCCTTTTCTTGCACAGCATTAATTTTTCCATGCATCGACCGAGTATGCATAAAGTATGGCCACATTCATCGGCCAGGCATAAGCACAACATTTTCAACCTATGCACGGCACATACTCCGAGGCAATACCTTGTCGTCCGGGAGGACTCCGGCTAGGAGAGGGGGGGGGGGGGGGGGGGGGGGCATTCTCAAATGTGGAACCAATAATAGAAACAACAAAAAAGGGCATGATTTTCGACTATTTTAAGGGTTGTTGTTTGATTGCGAACTTTTCTGGAGTAACCCAAGTACATATGCCCTTATACAGCATGTATCTACAGGTATATGGGGCCAAACGTCAAATCAAGCCCCTAGGTGTGTGTATATAAGTAGAAATAGCCATTTCTCGGGCAAAATATTGATAAAACGGAGAAATCCGGCCATAAAAATTGCATGTGAGTGTATATAATGTTTTGCGGTGATGTTTGTGATTTATTATGATTTATGGGGATTTTTTGGGTTTGATTTGCTATTTTCCTTTTAATTTTGCTAATTTTCGGCAGAAAAACTTCAAAAATACAAAAAGCAGGTGAAAAACAGTCGTAATGAAAAACAAAAAATATGGGGATGACTAGTGACTATAGGACAACCTATGGTACAGTGGGGGTGCAATTATGAGACTAGAGCGGAAAGCGTGTTTTGGCCAGGTTTTGACCGAAATGTCAAATTTCTGATAAACAGAGCAAATGGAGTCCAAATCAAGAAATTTTTGAGCCTAAACCGCATCTTGCAAGAAGATAGGAGCACATGTCAAATTTCGTGAAAAGTGGTTCGAGGACCTCCATTATAAGAAATTTTCACCTCATTTTTAGCTCATTCTCACTATTGACTTTGTGGAGAGAGCTTCTGCCACCTAGAGCGGACCAACCTTCCAGCAGCTTCTACGACGCGCACGACTACCTGACGAGCTCCAGACATGAGAGATAGGCTCACCACCTTGAGCTTTTCGTGCATGTTTGTCATTTTGTCGCGAAAACTAACGTAGGGGTCACACACAAAGCGGGCGGTAGAGACCTACAAATAGAGACGGTGGCCTAACGGCTAACCCGAAAGCAACAAGACTTCATCGGCAGCTTACCCTAGTTTAGGAGACCAGTCCTGGATGTCCAAAGGCAATAGGAAACCATCGAAAAAAAACCTAATTCCCAGAAACCCGCAAGAGGCCACCAAATGGGAAATCGGCGAAACGGCGACCAAATGCTACCAAAATTCATGGGTAGGAGCATCTCGACATGCTCGACAAGTCTATATGACCCGCATGACCAAAAAGTGACCCGAAGCGGCACTAAACTCCAGAGACGGCATTAGACACACAAAGCGTCAAATTGCTCTTGCGGCCAAACCGCAAGCCCGTTTGCCACCAAACTTCACAAGCGGCTTTCCTAGACCATCAACAACCAAGTCCTATGGTGGTAGACCACCACAAATCATCGAAGGTATGTAAACGCAACCACGGGTGCTTCTAGAGCGACAATTGCCAAATGGAGCTCCGGTGAAGCCAAAGTCGACAAAAACCATACGGCAAGGATCCCCAAGGGATCGGGAAGCTATGGAGACCAACATCAAGAAAATTCATCGCCAAAAAGCACTCCAAAAGTCAAAAAACGGCTCGGAGGCTCTGAAGTCCACACAGGGAGTTATTCTCTATCCCTTTGACTTTTTGGTTGAAAATAGGCTCAAAAGGGACTTAGGGGGACCAAGGGCAAGCACTGGGAGCACCATCCATGGAAAAAATCACCGAGAGATATCCTACACGTAGGATGTCTCAAGGGAACTTCTGGGCACAATCTCCAACAATTTTCATCATGCACATTTTCTGAATGACATTTACAAGCTATCCACCAAGTCTCATCACATTTGGACCAAATTTGAACTCATATGCATGAAAAAACGCAAAGTTAGGGCATAGAGGAAATAATGGGCCATAGACCTACCAAATCTTGTCCAAATCCAATGAAACTTGCACAACACATTCACCAACACATCAAAAACCAATCTGTGTGGCCAGAAGGAAAAAATGATGAAATAGACATCCTACGCGTAGGATGTCTATTTGAATTTTTTGACCAGCAGAGGATGTTTGATCATTCCAGATCCAATCACCTCATCATCAGGAGCTCATATATCAAGTTTGAAGCCATTCTAATCATTTTGGACCCCCAACACTATCAAGATACACTTTGAGCCCAAAAACACCATACAGACCCTTACAAGCATCAAACCTTGTCCAAATTCAAATCCAAGAACATAGCCATGTTCCATAGGCCAAGGACTACCCACAGGACAAGTTTCATGTCATTTTGATGAAAAAGACATCCTACGCGTAGGATGTCTCCAGCATAAATTTAGCCTTCTATGTAGAGAGTGACATCATGGGAGCCAGTACCATGGTGCAATAAGCCCATATACCAATTTTCAACCCATTTGGACATCAATTGCTACCTATGATGGACTTTCTACCCATATTGTGACCTAAAAGCCTGAATCGGCCCAAAAATCCACTTTTTGATATCCAAATCCAAATTCCAAATCCAAATCCAAGCACATAGCCATGTTCCATGGGCCATACACTACCAGCATATCAAGTATGAACCAATTCTGATGAAAAAGACATCCTACGCATAGGATGTCTAGATGAACATTTTTGGCCAGATTTGCACTGTGAGCACATGCACAGCTTCACAAGTTCCTTTTAAGCTTTATTTTCAATTTTCAAGTCATTTGGATAAGTAAAACTCAGTTTCGTAGCTAATATGGAAAAAATGCTAACTTCGGACTACTGAGTGCAACAGGATCTATGGCAGCCGCGAAATAACCGGTAAAGAAGAGAAGAATGACCATCAAGGATTACCTGGAAGAAGGGGAACCCTTTGTCATTCCAGAAGGAACACTAAAGCCCACCAGCACATGGATACAAGAAGATCTGTTAGAATCCAATGACCTAAAGATCTACCAAGGAGTGTTCAAAGACACTGAAGGCAATGTTATTGAGCTACCAATGCTGCCGAGAGAACTCAATGAGTTTGTACGAAGCAAGATGGCCGGATACTTGGAGAAGATTGATCTCCACAACTACTTTGAAGCAATACCGGTAGGGGTGGACATCAAGAGAGTCTGGAAATTTGTGACAAGCATCAAAGAGGATGGAGTGGCCAAAGTAACATATTTACAAGGCAAACCAGAAACAGAGATAATAATCACTAAACGGGTGGTAGTAGATGCACTAGACCTCTCCAATGAGGGGGATAGTGTAACAAAAAGAAGGGATGAGGTTAAGGTGTACAAAGAGAAGAAGGGGAATTACACCTTTGAAGATATTTCCAACCCAAGAGTGGCAATCATGAGCCAGTTATACAACCAATACTTCCACATGTGCATGAAGAGGCCACAAAAGTACAGAATGCCGCCAGGTGCAATTGCCACGACATTCACATGTGCAATGACGAAAGGCACCCCAAAGATAATCAACTATGCGGCATATATACATGACAACCTAGTAAAGATGGGCAACAAGAAGCCAACCTATATAGTGCCAGGAGAATTAATCACCAAGGTGATTTATGGGGCACTACACGCAAAAGGAAGGTGGCCTGACCCCCCGTCTCAAAATTATTGGCTGAGGTTAAAGGAAGACAAGGAAGACGAGCCGCAAGGAGCACCAAAGGTGGCTACAAGACTGAAAAGATGGCTAGAGCTAGTTCAAGAGGAGCAGCCCGAGCAGAAGAAACGAAAGAAGGTGTTTGCTCAAGTGCCGGCCAAAGAAACAAGGTCACAGAAAGCGGCAAGACTAGAGAGGCTGATGGAGAGCTTCCGAGCAGAGAGAGCCCTCAAGGGTGATTTAAGTGAACTCTGGAAGCCATCTCTAGAGTCTATGTCAGGATCGTCCAGAAGAGTGCAAAGGGACCGATTTGAAGACTATATCAAGAATTTTGAGATTCTTGATGCTGCATGAGAGAACATTCCACATGTCCCTTTCACAGAGGAGGAAGTACAACAAATAAGGCAGAAACTGCTAGATGAGCAAGAGAGCCAAGAAAGAGAAAGAAAAACTAAAGCAGACAGAGATTTAAAGGGCAAGCCAACATCTCTACCGACCAGCGCTAAACCCAGCCCATAGCCATCACCACCACCCTCCCCACCTCCTAGCAGCCCTCCACAAGAAGATAAGGAGACTGAGGACAAACAAGAAGAAAGGCAAGGAGATGAGCAGGAGCAGAGACAATAGCCGGAGCCAAAAGAAGAGGCTAAGCCTCAAAGTGAGCAAAAAGAATTAGAAGATTCTTATTATGCATTTTTGGACCTGCTAGCTGCAGGATATACGAAGGAAGAGCCGCCACAATCGCATTTGACTTGGCAAGGACAAAGCCTAAAGAACAGATGCAAGGCATCAGGCTAGTAGAGTTAAAGGAAATTGCTACAGATATAGTGGACCTGCATGCGCCCTCCAACGACTGGGACGTGGTGATGACAAAGCTAGCCGGGTTGAGAGCTCAATCCATGGCTTCAGAGAAAGAGATGACAGCTCTCAAGGCCACCAAAGTAAAGATTAAAATGGAAGTAGACGCTCTGCAAGGACAAAGCCAAAGGCAAAAGGAGAGAGAAGCTGACAGCCTAGCAAGGGCACTACAAAATTGCCAGGCAATGGAGGAAGCAAATCAGACAGCCGCAAAAAGAATGCAAGTAGTTGAAAAAGAGTGTCAGCAGCTCAGCAAGTCACTGCTAGATGCCGAGAAGGAAAGAGATAATCTGACACTACAGCTAGCAGAAGAATCTAAAGAAGTAGAAGCCATGAGGAACGCCAAGGAAAGAGCAGAGATAGATCAAGAAGCAAGCTAGGATGAGGTCCTAGAGCTCAAAGACCAACTTAAAGTCAAAGATCAGACCATCCAGAGGCTACGAGCATCACCTGCTAGAGTCAGAGCTACTAGCTCGACTCAAATCACGACTGAGAATCAACTCTATGAAGAGCAAATGCAAGAACTTCAGAAAGAGCTGACTCTAGAGAAAAAGCAGAGATTGATGATGGCAGAAGGATCTATAGTCATGTAAACGAGAATGGAAGAGGGCCAAAAAGCCCTGCAAGAGGAAGTAGAAAGCATGAAGAGAAAGCTCGAGGAGGCGGAAAGAATAAACGCCGAACTTAATGACCTCCTCGTGAATATGGGCGAAGAAGCAGAAACGGAAAAACAGAAACTCTTGAGGCAAATTGAGGAGTTAAAAGGACAGAAAGCAGGAGAGCCAGAGAGCACGGGGCCAGCCGCCAATGAGAGTATTGACCTAAAAAATGTGGCAGATCCGGTGGACACGCTTATGCAAGAGGAAATCCTAGAAGGATCCTCTCAAGAGCCACAGGATCTAACACAGGAAGAGGAAGAAAAATTGCGTAAAGCAATAGAGGTGCAGCTCAGAGAAACCACAAAGGAAGCCTTGGAGTGGGAGCAGAGGGTCTTCAAGTCTATGAACATTCAGAATATCAACGCCAGCAACCTCAGGCGCGAGTGGCTTCAACCCTCTCTCTCATATCCATTGCGGAAATATGAGGCAGCTACCATAAACAAGCGGATCACAGAAGAGCCAGCCGTACCCCTTTACAATGCAGATACCTCAAAACTAGAAGGGGTCAAGCTCATTGTGGATTCTCAGCCAAAGTGGAGGAAGGCATGGCTTACAAAGTACCCACAATACCTAATCCACTTGGTAGAGGCACCTAAAAATATCAGAGACAACCTCAGCTTTTGTCCTCTACCAAGGATTAGGACGTGGAAAGCGCAGGAAATTTTGCAAAGGAGCCAACCCACTTGGCTAAACTATCCTAAGCTGCTGGGCTTGAAGGCAGGTGAGAGAATAAGTGTCCAATACATGGTGAAAACCCTAACGGGCGCCATAAAGTTGTTCACTGGCTCACCTGACCTTACATGCATTATGATGAGGAAAATCTGCAGAACCCTCTTAGCAGTGTTCGAGACTTTCAAGCCAGGACAGGTGACCGACAACATCTTTTTCTTCCAAGATACATACAGATACGCTTATGATCTGTCTGGTCAGCCTTCCAAGGAGGTGATACATGCGCTATATCAAAGGATAATGTTTCTACCATCCTATCACCTCCAGGCTTTTGAAGAAGCATTCTACACAGGCTTCTTCACCATAAACACTGACATTTTTGGCCCGACAATGATGAACCTGCACGCAAGATATGAATCTCTGCTAAAGATGCGAGAAACAATATGATGAAGAAGCACATCAACGGCCATGTTGGGGACGACATGAGCAAGGAGGGGGGGAGTGTTAGAAGCTGGACACACCCCACGGCACTAACTACTCGGAGGATTATTATTTTTTGTAATTATTCATTCATAGAGGAAAACCTAATTTTTCACCTTGTAAATTTTGGGACTTACAGAAGTTTCCAGATTGTATCCCAGTTTTAATAGTTAGATTGAGTAGATGGTTGATTTCGGAACTTTAGGGTTTGAGAAATTGTAAGGTATATATACCACTTTTTGACCTTAATGAAGGCAGACCTTTTGTCATTTTTAAAAACAAGTTTTGAAGTCTGTGAGTGAGCGTACTGTGTACGAGGGAGAGAGTGTGAGCTTCATCTTGACGCTACGTGTGCTACAGTGGTCGGAATCGAGTGCGGAGAAGTGCAGCGTGTTGCCCCCGACAAGAGCTACGCGTCGATACCTACATTGCGCGCATACGATCCGGTTTTGCGAGCTCCTTCTACGAGCTTCATCGGGTGTTTGGGTGAGCATACGTTGTCCGATTTTGCATTGCAGCATATCCACGCGTTCACATTGAGTAGAACTACACATTAGGCACTTTAGATTTCGAAAACGAAGACCTGCAGATTTCGGCCAAACATCCTACGTGTTTCTACACCAGGTGTTTTGGGTTGGGATTTTGGTTCATAGACCTTAGGGAGAGCGACCTATTGGTATTATTAGGGTCTTCTTTGAGTTCTATGGTGTTTTGAGATTTTTTGATGGGTGTTCGGCTTTAGAAAGCGTTGTAGGAAGTTTCCTCTTATGCACTCTTGAAGGCTGTGACTTAGGCAATTGGTAGAGACCTCTGTAGGAATTAGTTAGGAGTCGGTCGAGTGTAGGTTGACACCTTATGCTTGCTTCCACGTACCTGCGGGTCGAGCTTCGTCCTTAGCTGACATTACATGTTATGTGAGTTCTCGCTGTGCTGACGTCCGTCGCGGCGTACCCGTCCAACAATGCGCAAATACTGCAAGCACAAGCGTTTTGAAGTGCAAAAAGCAATAAAGCATGGGTGAAACAGACCAGATTGGCTGGCCAAAGAAGATTGGAAGTATGCGAAGAAAGCAGCGCACAAGAATCTTGACAAGTGGAAGCAACAAAAGGAGGCAGCCAAAGTGCGAGTAGAGGCAGGGAGCTCTCACCACTTGGGCAGCGGCGGGTGGACATCATTTGAGGCCGATTTTGTAAGTGTTTACGCATTGCTCTTTAGGTTTGATAGTTTAGGGTTTAGGGGTTTTTAAATTCTCACATAATGGATTCTTTGTATGTTTTGACAGTGGTCGATGACAGGACGTGACCCCACACCGTACGAGCAGGAGTATGCAGGCAAGAAGGGCTTAAACGCCCTGATGGACATTCTGAGTTCTCACGGCGGCATGGTTAGTATTAGGGTTTACTCTTTTCTATTTGTTGTATTGTTTTGTAAATTATATGTTTATCATACAGAAAGCTGTCTTTTTTTTTGCAGAATTTGACAGATACGCCGCTTGGACGCGATGAGACGTCTGATTAGACAACGTCAGTCTATTCGTAGCTAGATAGCATTAGTTTCCTTTTGTCATAGCATATGTATCATGAGATGACGTGTAATTTTCTCAATAATGACAATGGTGTTGTAACTATTACATTTGCAAAGTTTAACACTCAAGTGATTTTGCCTATGATGTGTACAATTGTCATTGATTTACTTTCATCAATTTACTTTTGTCGGTTTTGTATCTTTATTCTGCAAACAATACTATGGATGATGGAGTTAATGGTTATATTGTCTTGTGGGTGACTACTTTGCGTCTATACCTAAGCTCGCACTTTCTTTCAAAGGTGAATCTGGGCTTATCTTGGATTCATTTAGGTTTACTCTATTATTGAAACATTCAATATGGTTGAATTCCCTGCCACCAAAAAATTTTACTCTCGGACATCGCTATAAACGTCTCTATATAAGGCTCTGCAGCATCGCTATAAACGTCACTATAGGTAGCCTGTAAGCATCGCTATGGTCGTCGCTATATGCGTCGCTATATAGCAATGCTCATAGCGACGTTCCCATAGCGACGGTCTTAGCAACGCCAGGAGTATAAAAACCCAGTGTATTTCCGTCGCGTTAAAATCGTCACAAGTGCACACAACCTCTTGTAGTGATGGTGGGTTTAACACTTAATTTCTATAGACAAATTTCTTTTGTGCCTGAACTATAATCATATGCAGCACATAATTTTTGCACATGGTACATTTTTCCTTGACACTTATGGTTCATTGGGCATTTGGAGTATCCAAGGAGTGGAGGACTCACATTATCAAGCAAAAGAAATCTACTTCAAAAATTCACGTCAGTTGGAGGTGAAAGAAAAAGGAGAAATGCTTTGCATGAAATGTTCAGCTGGTTCTATAGAATTTCAATAGAGAGAGAGAGAGAGAGGAAGAAGACTAGAGTGAAAAGTAGTCTAAAATGTAAGATAACAAATTTGATCAACGTTAGGTGATCACAATCGTGTCATGCCTCAAGTGCAAAAGATCGTTTTTGGTGGTGGTTAGAGACAAGGTGACAAAATGGCATACGTTGGGTTGAAAATTGATAAATTTTTGGCAAATCTCACATTTCTATTGTAAACATGCATAGTAATGCCAAGTGATTTTTTGATATAAGTAAAAACTCGTAGCTTGAAGTTTATTTCTCATTTGCATATTCTAAGATATCCTCTCAAGCACACATGAGTATGCACTCATATCTTGCACCACATGGACGACACACAAAACCAAATCACTGTGCACACTAATGTCACCACCACCACTCATACCAAAGTAAATCCCCAACTATCAATGCATGTTGTATCTACCATATCAAATCCACAACCTAAACTAGTGGTGGAGAACCAACCACCAAAACCCTCTCTTGATACCCCACAATCTTCCCAACCTTTGAATAAGGAGGATTACATAACCATGCATCAAATTTTTGGTGATCTACCACCCATAAATCGTGCCATGGGCACACCTTTGTCAGATCCCCCACCACTTTCTACTCTACAAAGAGCAAAATAAGAAACATGGGCCATTGAAGAATAATATCAATGCCCACTACTTAATGAGAAGATATTGATTGTCATCACACAACTTCCAACTCAAGGAACCGTGAAAACTATGCCGTGAAGATTTGGCTCTCGCATCAAACAAAGGGTCGAAAGGTAATATCAAGTGACCCCAAATTCGAAGCACAAGTGGCGAAGAGAATCAAAAGACCAAAGAAGAAACAAAAGAAAGAGGAGTCTGAGAGAGAAGCACAAAAGAATCATGAGGTAAAGAGAAGGCAAAAACAACAGGAGGAGTGGGAATGGGCAAAGGCCGAGAGAGTCCACCTTGTAAATTTACAAGCAAGGGTAGAGGTAGAGAAGAAAGCGGTAGAAATGCAATGTCCTCACAAAGAAAATTATTTTCTTTTCTAAATCAACCAACCTTGTCACTAACAACAAACAAGTATTGCTTGGGCAATGTATATCTTAGTTTGAGATACTCATGAAGGTGGCCAAGGTGCCAGTCGTTATTCACATAGATGTTTTGCACCGCATCATCATGCATACATATTTGAAGGTTAACAGTTTCTGTAGCAGCAACAGCAAAGTCAAGTGCCTCCTATTTCCCCATTGTTAGTTTCCACCTTCTCTAGGGGAAGACCATTGATAGGATTTGATTCGCAAGCAATATGGTTTCTAGAAATCATTTTTTCCCCAATTACATAGCACTTAATATCATCTCCCTGGTGGTTGACCACCTTGGTCTCCCATCCAACTACATGGAAGCCGCTTATTGCACAATCCCCTCTGTAGATCCACATTATTGGTGTCCTATGGACACTCTGTTACCATATACATGTGGTAGTGATGTGTGTGAACACACTAGGACCGCCGGGGCATTTTTTCCCTCTTTAGGAAGTTTTTTCCCCCGTGCATTGTATATACGCCCATCACTCTAGGGCTATCTATCTTTCCATTGCACACTAAGGAATACACTCTCTATTGTGTGCCTTGAGCTTCCTTCGTCTTCTCCAAGCTGTGTGTGTTTCTCTGCAACCCTAATTCCAACAATTGGTATCAGAGCAGGTCACGTCCTCCCAGGCTTAGTCGCCAGCTGCTCCAGCACACGCCTGCTCACTTTCTCCGATTTCAGTGAGCTTTGGCAAGCGTTCGCAGGTCGACAAATATTTTGGGCGAGCTCGAAGAGCTCGGTCTGCTCAGAATTTCGATTTGGGCTCATTTCGGCCTCCGTTTCCACTACGGGCAGTACTGCACAGGTTATTTCGTCATTTTGTGCAGATTTTCTGTCAGTGCCGTTTTCTGCATAACAGGTGCCTTATAGTCTTCTACGGTTTGTGCTATATAGCACAAGTTGTTCCCGCTCCATTTCTCCTATTTTCGGGCAGTTTTCACATCAGGTGCAGCATTTACCATGGCTGACAACAACAACACAGATGTGTTCAAGATGTTTGCTGCTGAGGACAGGTTGGATGGGGACAACTACCCTATGTGGGCTTATATGATGCAACACGTTCTTGTGTCAAAAGGTGTCTGGAACATTGTGCAGGGCATTGATGTACGTCCTGGTTCTGAAGATGTAGGCGATATTGAGGATGTTGCAGGTCTTGCTGCAAGGATTGCAGCTGTTAGAGTTGTTTTGCCTACAGCAGAACAAGCTCGTTGGGATGTTAAGGATGCGCAGGCTCATGCATTGATTGCGTTGTCTGTGAAGCGCACCATTATTCCTCACATCCGTTCAGCAAAATCTGCAAAACAGGCTTGGGATATTCTAGCAGGTCTTTATGCAAGCCGCAATGAGGCTAAAATTGCTTTGCTGCGTAAAGAGCTAGAGTCGAAGATTATGCATGAGGAAGATGATATGGACACTTTCCTTGCTAGTGTCAAGGATATCAATGAGCAACTCATTTCTGCAGGTGAAGTCATTTCTGACAGTTCCCTTGTGCAGACTGTTCTTGATGCCTTACCAGATTCCTACCAGACTTTTGCTAGTACTTGGAGACTGATGACCCAAGGAAATCCTGAAGTTGTCAAGTTTGATGCATTATGCACATTGCTGTTGCAAGAGTCACTTTCTAGAAAAAACAGGACTAGGCAGCGTGCAGTTGAACAGGCTTTTATTGCTTCTCAAAGAAAGGGTGGTAACAGTAATGCAGCCACTTCTTATGGTTCTGCTGCGAGTGGCAAAAATTCTGTTCCTAATGCTTCTGCTGGCAGCACTTCGTCTGGCAATTCTGGTGATAAGGGCAAAAAGAAGATGCGTTGCCATTATTGTAAAGCCAATGATCACTTGATCAAGTCGTGTCCTAAGTTGAAGGCCAAAGAGGCTAGGAAGAAAGAGGGTGGTTCCACTGCAAATGCTGGTTCCATTACAAATGCAGCCATTGTTGAGTCTTCTGTGAAAGGAGATTGTGATGCTGATGTTGATGCAGAATGGGCTTTTAGCGCAGAGTGCACTTACAATCCTGCTGTCCATGATGCATGCTTGTCAGTTGCTACAGATTCACATGTGTGGTATTTCGACAGTGGTGCTACAAAGCACATTACCTCACATCGTGAATTGTTCACCTCTCTCGAGTCTGTCCCTCATGGGAATTCAGTCACTTGTGCCAACAACGCCTCTTATCCAGTTCAGGGAGTTGGAAAGATTGTGCTCACTGCTGCTAATGGCAGTTCCTTCACACTTGTTGATGCACTTTATGTACCTGGGATCAAGAAGAATCTCTTGTCTGTATCCGCACTTGCTAGACTTGGACTTGTAGTCAAATTTGTGGATGATAGATGTACAGTTCATGATCTCAGTTTTGGTGATGAAATTGTTGCATCTGGGCTTTTGTGCCGTGGGCTGTATAAGCTCACTTTGTATGACAAGTGTGGACAAAATTTTGCAAATGCTGTTGCAGATTCAAGGGCTATTTCAGATGCAAAACTTTGGCATGCACGTTTTGGTCATCTGAATTTTGCCAGTTTGCTGCGTTTGCAGAAATCTGATATGGTTGCTTCTTTGCCGCCTCTTGAAGCACCTATCAAACATGTTTGTGAAGGCTGTATTCTGGGTAAAATGCAGCGTTCTAAGTTTCCAAAGGATGGTTCAGTTAGGGCCACATGCAGGTTGCAGCTTGTGCATAGTGACGTTTGTGGGCCCATGCAAACTCCGTCCTTGGGCAATTACCTGTACTTCGTGACTTTCATTGATGATTACTCCAGGCATGCATGGGTATTTCCGCTTAAAGCAAAGTCCGAAGTTTTTATGTGCTTCAAACAATTTTTGGCTATGGCTGAAAATGTCTCAAAATGTACTATGGGCACCCTCCGTTCCGATCGAGGGGGGGAGTATATGTCTCATGAATTTAATGCATTTCTGGCTAGTCGTGGGATAAAACACCAATGTACAGTGCCTTATACACCTCAGCAAAATGGTGTTGCTGAGAGGAAAAACAGGTCACTAACGGAAATGGCACGATGTATGGTCAAAAGTCAAGCTTTGCCGCATTCTTTTTGGCTTGAGGCCATCATGTGTGCCACTTATGTACTTAACAGGTGTCCTACGAAAGCTTTGCAGTCTATTACTCCATATGAAGCATGGCATGATAGAAAACCTTCTATTGAGCACATGCGTGTTTTTGGCTGTTTGGCATATGCTTTGGTGCCACAAGTGCAGCGCAGAAAATTGGATGATAAGGCTGTCAAATGTATTTTTGTTGGTTATAGTGCTGAAAGCAAAGGTTACAGGTTGTATCATCCGCAAACAAAACGTATTCTGGTTTCACGGGATGTAGTGTTTGTGGAAGACTCTGTTCAGCCCTTGCTGTCATGTACTAGAGACAGTAATGTAAGCTCACAGGACATTTATGACACTTTGTTGCCTCTTTTCAGTGGTGGAAATACGAATGTAAGTTCCAATGAGGCAAATGTACAGCCTATGGGGGTTTCTGAAAATGTTTTAGAACAGCCTATTACTGATGCAGATGTACATGATGTACTTGATGAGGAAAGGGCTGAAAATGAGCAGGCTAGAGGTATGCCAAAATGGCTGGTGCACACTTTGCGTGACAGTAAATTGGATGCACCTTTATCTAGTCGTACTCGTTCAGGCTCTCGCCATGCATCTTATGCATCAGATTGTTATGCTTTGGCTGTGTCTAGTTTACATGATGTTGAGGAGCCTCTGTCTTTTGATGAAGCACAGAATTCAGAAAATTGGATTGCTGCCATGAAATCAGAATATGATGCACTTATAGAGAATGACACATGGACTTTATGTGATTTGCCTCCTGGCAAAAAGGCCATTGGTACGAAGTGGGTTTACAAGTTGAAACGCAAGCCGGATGGTGAGATCGATCGCCATAAGGCTCGACTTGTTGCAAAGGGTTATGCACAACAAAAAGGCATAGATTATGAAGAGACTTTTGCTCCCACTTATCGTATGACTACTGTGCGTTTTCTATGTGCATTGGCAGCTCATTTTGGTTGGGATGTACATCAATCAGACATTGTTACTGCTTTCTTGAATGGTGACATATTTGAGGAAGTTTATGTAACGCAGCCTCGCGGTTTTGTCATAAAAGGACAAGAGGACAAAGTGTGCAAATGTAAGAAGGCTTTGTATGGGTTGAAGCAATCTCCTCATGCTTGGTATGAGAAAGCTGACACTCATTTGGTTAAACGAGGCTTTCGTAACAGTCCAACAGAAAGCACATTGTATGTAAAGCGTGAGGATGATGTATTTCTCATTGTGGTTCTTTATGTTGATGATTTGCTGATCACTGGACCAAATGAGAGACATATTGCTGAATTTAAGGCTGATTTGAATGCTACTTTCAAGATGAAAGATTTGGGGCTGTTGCATCATTACTTGGGTATACAGTTTAAGCAGTGTGATGGTGGTATTGCCTTGTGTCAGAAAAGTTACATAGAGACATTGCTATGTAAGTTTGGACTTGAGGATTGCAAACCTATTGCCACTCCCATGGAAACAGGTTTGAAGTTGAGTCTACATGATGCTGGCGATCCTGCTGATGTCACTCTTTACCAAACTGCTGTTGGCTGCCTCATTTATGTATGCAACACGAGGCCAGATATTCAGTTTGCAGTCTCGCAGGTCAGCAGATTTATGCATAGCCCAGGGTCTAAGCATTGGCAGGCTGTCAAGAGGATTTTCCGCTACCTTAGTGGCACTTTACATCTTGGCTTGTTTTATCCCAAGGGGGGATCATTGCCGCCAGACTTACATGCTTTTTCGGACTCAGATTGGGCTGGTTGTTTTGACACGCGAGTGTCCACAAGTGGTTTTTGTTTCATGCTTGGCAGTTCATGTATATCATGGTTGAGCAAGAAGCAACCTACTGTGGCCGCTTCGAGTTGTGAGGCTGAGTACAGGGCAGTCTTCACAGCTACGGTTGAGTGTGTATGGCTCAGACGCCTTATGGCTGACTTGGGTGTTGGACAGGACACTGCCAACACTATCTACACTGACAGTCAGAGTGCATTGGCAGTTGCGAGGAACCCAGTTTTTCATGCTCGCACAAAGCACATTGAGGTGCATTACCACTATGTCAGGGAGAGGCTCTCAGCAGGAGAGATCAGCTTGGCTTATGTGCCAACACAGGACAACCTTGCAGATCTTTTCACAAAGGCATTGTCTCGTGAGAAGCTTGAAGCTTTCCGCAAAGCTTTGGGCTTACTCCCCTTTGTGGACTGATCCTGTCCTCAGGGCATGGCACTTCCCTTTACTCATGTGCCAGCTCTCGTTCACCGCATCACTCCAGGGGGGATTTGTTACCATATACATGTGGTAGTGATGTGTGTGAACACACTAGGACCGCCGGGGCATTTTTTCCCTCTTTAGGAGGTTTTTTCCCCCGTGCATTGTATATACGCCCATCACTCTAGGGCTATCTATCTTTCCATTGCACACTAAGGAATACATTCTCTATTGTGTGCCTTGAGCTTCCTTCGTCTTCTCCAAGCTGTGTGTGTTTCTCTGCAACCCTAATTCCAACACACTCTACAATCGAAAGATATAGAAACACTTGAAGAGACATAAACCATGTTATAGTTGCTTTGTGGGACCCATAGGTGCACTTCATGGCTACATGCATATCCACCTTGATTATCCTTTTGGTTGTTATCAATGCATTGATTGTCATAGGCCATTCTAAACTCTATAGGCTTGGTGGTGAGAGGATGAGATGAGCATATAATAATTTACCAAGCTCCATGTGGATGGCTTCAAAGGTCGCTATGAAGGATTCTATTGGCTCCCACTCTATGAGGAGCTCTTTGTTATTGGTACTATTAAAATTATGTTACAGTACGAAGTTTGGTGGTCTATAGTACCAATTTTGGTACTCAAGAGTGCCAACATTGTATCCAAGGTAGTTTGCTTATGAATAAAGTTATTCCTCTCATTATACCATTGTCTCTCTTATAAATTTCATTACATATTGGTTCTCCTCTCTCATATATCTTGGCCCAAATATTCATACACACTTATACATTTGTCACATTTGTGACACTTTGTGGACCACTAGGCTTTCATTTATCTATGTAGAATATTGCAAGTAGTGCCAAAATATGAGTCCTATTTCAAATGTCACCCTGTTTCAAACAATGAAGACACCAACATGGAGCAAACACTTGGTAGAATTTCTATCAAATAGAATGTTTCCAAAAAAGATGAACAAAAAAATCAAAATAACATTTCCAAAAAAGATGACCAACTGTACAAACAAGAAGAACAAGATCAACATCTTTATGCAACAAAATGGGATACCTTTATATATTGAAACAAGCACATACAGAATTAGGTGGAGGACCCTTTTCTTAAAAAACAACCGCATGATCAATCATGACAATAGGAATTTGGCAGCCTACACTAAAATCCAAAAGACTATGTTGAGCAATATGTCGCATGTCAAAGTGCATGACTACCATAGAGAGTTGGATTTCCAGCCATTATTGTTGGGTCTAGCCCATGGAAAAACACATTTTTATCAAAGAACTCACACATACCACTCGTTTTTTGTCTGCATGCAAATTTAGTGATTAATCTAGCTCTTTATATATGTAAAAAGGTTCTATAAATAATACCATAGCGTGGAGTTTTGTTTTGTCGATCAACCTCTCTCACTCTACTCTTGTTCTACTTTTGTTTAGACTCTCTCATGGCTCTTCTTTGCTTGCATCCACCATAGCCGACAAGTGATATCAAAGTACAATCTTTCAAATGAATTGCCATAAATTTTGGATGTTGAACCTACAAAACAATTTACTCTGGATTATAACATGCTCGAACACATCGATGGTCATAAGAATAGAAAAGATGTGCTTCAAAACGTGGTGTGCATCCACATATGCAAATTTCAAAAAAAAAATCACTAGCACTCATTCCATGTCATAGTTTTATTTTGGTCTTTTGCAATGGTTGATTGCTGTCATGTCACAATTGTATGGGTATAGATGTTGCCACACAAATACTTGGAAAGACCTCCCAATTTGTTGGGTTGGTTGAGTTATGTTGTCCCACTCTAATTTTTGTTCGAGAAAATTACACATACCTCAATGTTGTTGTCAAGGTGAGGGGGGGTTGCTGGGTTTCAAGCTCTTATTGTTGGGTCTAGTCAGTAGGAACACATTTTTGTCAAAGAGCTCACAAACACCACTCCTTTTTTAGGAGTCTACATACAAATTTAGTGTTAGTTTAGTTCTTTATATATGTAAAAAGGGTCTATCAATAATAGCATAGCGTAGTGGAATTTTGTTTTGTGGATCAACTCTCTCTCTCTCTCTCTCTCTCTCTCTCTCTCTCTCTCTCTCTCTCTCTCTCTCTCTCTCTCTCTCTCTCTCTCTCTCTCTCTCTCTCTCTCTCTCTCTCGCTCACACACACACACACACACACACACACACATTGCTCTTGTTTGTATTCTTGTCACCCTCTCTTGTGACTCTTCTTTGCATGCATCTTCCATCGTTGTTGTGTTCCCAACATAGAGAAGAGGGCACCTACCTATTCCTTGACCGCCCAAAATAGACATAAAAAAGGCATTGAAATTATAGCTCATATTTTCTCAAGTACGTGAATGGACACCTACTATTGAAAATGTTTCATATGTCTATGGATTTTTTGCTTGCATCAATCACTGATCAAAGCTCCATGTGCGTATTTACTTTCTTGATCATCCGACCCCACTGCCTAATCAATTGTTCATCCCTGCCCATTGGCTACTCGCTGTTCGAAGGCCATCCACCATTCCCAAAATCCTCAACCCCCTTCTAAAAGAGCAGCCCCATGCTTCTAAGCTTGTAAAGGATTTTGTAAGAATATTCCTAAGCCAAAAGGCTGTTATCTCACAACACTTCCATCTTCAATCCCACAGATCACTCCCAAGCTCTTCTCCAAATTTATAATCAATTTATTGTCTTACCATCAAATCAACAAAGAAGATGAACCAAGTACTACCCAAAACCCGCGCAAGACCTTGGCACACCATTATGGGAGGAGAAAAGGATCTAGACTAATTCAATGGCCAATGCCTCCACACATGGCAAGCCAAGACCAAGGGGTATAAAGAGATCTTCTACACAAAAGAGGACTATACACTACCCAAAAACAAGGTTAAGACCTTGTCACCTCAATATGGGAGGAGAAAAGGATGTAGACAAATTCACTGGCCAAGGCTTCCACATTATGGGACGCATGTCTAACCTCACCATCCTATCTTATTGCAGTATTAACGAGAACCACAATTAATTTGTCAAACCATGGGACAAAGCTGACTTGACTAGTGCATAGAGGCTACAAGAGGTTGTCAATCTCTCGAAAAACAACTAACAACTCGCATCTAACTCAAGCTACACTAAAGTGACTGAAATCACCAAAAGCCAATTGCTCATCGGCAAGCACATCCGTTACAGCATCAAATGACATCCATACATAATGAAACTTCTAGGACAAGTTTACAAGACCTAAGCACACATGCCTATGGCCTCAAATCCCACTTTAGGTCAAGTTCCAAAATCGCGATTATTAACAGCAATGGATTTTTGACCTAGTCGTTTTCGACCCAGAATGCATCTAAATGCTTAGCAATGATGCCCCAATACCCCGCTTATGCTTAGTTTTTTATTTAAAAGTGTAAATTCCTAGTTATAATGAAATTAAGCCGCGGGTCGGCGATGCCAAAAGCTACGAAATACTGTGAATGGCTTACGTCAATGCGTAGAGCTCTTACCTGCGGTGCAATGCAACAAACGCATTCGCAATGTGACAACCTGAGAAGGAGTATGAAGCGCAAGAAGGAGAGAAGTGAGCGCCGTTAGCTCACGCTGTGTATTTCTTATCCAAAAACTTAATAAAATCTTTACAAAGTTGGCTTTTATACCTTAGCCAAGGTCTAAAATGTGTAATGTCCGGCGCCCAAGACCTTTGAGACTCCACACTTACTGTATCTCCAACCTAGGTACACTAAATGACCTATGCTTTACATCTTGGAACTCTTATTGAGCCCGTAACACTTTACAATTATCACAATGGCTAAATAAATCGCGAAATTACAATACATGGCCATTTTGTGAAAATGTGAAAAATGTGTAACTCCAATCTTTGTTGCTTCTTCACTTTGATCTTCGATGTGCATCCGTACGTCTTCAGTCTTTAGCACCTTCTGTTAACTGACATTGACTCAATTAACATTCCCCCCTTCCTATTTTAGTACCTGTCCCCGGGCACTGTTGAAAAAGTGTCCTTGGAGGCTGTGGAAGATTTTGATTGGTTGTTGATGGACTAATCTTCATTTTGTCGTTGGATTTGTTGATGAGGTTCAATTTTCTGCAGCATCTTCATTGGTCTGAATAGTCGATTTTGAGAGATGATGTTGTATTTGTCCGTTGTAATAGCATCATGATGAGGTTGCCGTTTATTTATGAAAAATAGATACAAGGGAAGTAAAATGATGAGGTTCTAAATTAGGGTCTAATACCTGGATGACCAAAGGGAAAAAACTTAGTGGGAAAAAAGTGCCTTTGGGATACGCACATTATTGGAGTACTTATTAGCACGGGAAATATTAATAAAGTACTGAAGGGATTATTTGCTGATAGATATGGAATTAAAAAGGCAGCAAATATGAGAGGGTAGCATGATGGAACATTGGTTTGCCTGTTGTAGTCTACTCAAGGTGCATAGGTGGAAGCAAAAAAGAGTGTCTAATGCATATGTCCAATGGTGGGACATCTTATTTATGCATACACAAAAATGCATGGAAAACAATATGCTGTGCAAGAAAGATTTTGAGGGGTTATTCAGAAAGATGGTGTAGCTATAAAAGCATATGACATGGCTTTGCAAGGTGGCACCACTTTAAGAATGGTTTTTGTTGACGAGGATATGTGCTCTCATCTTGCTTGCACTGTGCATGAGTGTTGGACTCTATGACGTCACCAATTGTAAGTTAATAGACTTTGACTCTTATGCTCATCTCATCCAGCATGAGCGACACGACTTTAGATATGCTCAACTCTTCCAGCTTGAGCGTAAGCCTAATAACTACGACTCTTAGCACAAAGTTTAATGTGACTTGAAGATTTGGGACTAATGCTTTGCTCATTTTATGGCTCAGCAGCTCGACTCTAACTATGCCAAAGAGTGTTTTTTGCACCCTGGCGACTCGACTTTTTACTGTCTTGTGCTTACTACAAACATTTCTTCAAGTAAAAGTAAGCTTGAATCCTCAAAAAGAGGATTAGTGAAGGACCAAGTTGGCATTGAAGGTTTCTTTTGCCATACCTGTTTTATCATATTTGAATCTGCATTCGTGTTGGTTGGGTTGTCCTTCTTTAACTGTGAAGACTCCATTATCCGTTTGATTCTCCAAGTAGGCCTGTTGATAGAAGTCTTTGATGTTGTTGGAGGTCTTTGTTCACTTTTGGCATCTGGCTTTTGACTAGGAGCATTGGAAGACTTAGGAATCCAAACCTCTTGATGACCTTTGTAACTCCTTTGTTGACTTTGTTGAGCTTTAGGTCCTGCTGAGATGTTGAGATCTTCATGCAAGTCTGGTGTAGTTGCAGTTGGCTTGTGGTTGACTGGTAGCCAAATCTTTGTAGACCATGTGTAGAATCCTTGTCCAAGAAGAACATTCTTTGAGATCCATCTTTGTTCTGTATCCTTTTGTGAGCCGTGGTAGACTTTAGCATCATTCAGTGTTCTTCTCTTGTAAACTTGCTTCTTAGGTATCCTAGGATATTGTCAAGGTTGATACCTTGTGGGCCTTCTTTCTTGGGAGGGACTTGAAGTTACTTCCTATGCTCTAACTTGTGGTTTTGGCACCCATATCTGTCTGTTACCTCCATAGTACTCTTGTTTCTTTAAGCTCCATTGTGATGCTATCCATCCCATGTGTTTGTCTTTCTGTGTTGATTTCTCATCCTTAATCCAAACCGGATCATTGACTTTGACTAAATTGCTCTGAAAAAACACTTGCTTGACTTTCCTTTGTTTTCTTCAGTACTTTGGCTAAAATATCTTTGCTTTTCTGGGTGTCTTCTTAGAGGTTTCTGTTGAGTCGGCAATTGTCTTTAAGTTTTGAAAGCCTGACTTGCTTGAAGAAGCTGATCCATGAGGGTTCTTTGATGTAGAGGCATATACTGTCACACCTTCTTTGCTAATCAGTGGAAGTTCCACTTTAGCTTTATCTTTGTCTGCAAGATTTTTCTTCTTTACCTCTAGTCTCAGTGGCATTCTTTGCTCAATAGCTTTCATGGTTGCTTTTTGCTCTGTTTGATTTGCACTTACTATTGTCTGATTTTCTTTAAGCTCTTCTAAATTTTTGTTTGATGGAGATGGATTATCTTTATTAAGATCTTCCATTTGGATTGTATTTGAGAATTTTGTGATGTCATCCGCGGGTGACCAGTCTTGGTCTTCATTCTTTGTTGTCTGTGAAGACTGCATCTTCATTGAATTATGTATCTCTAACACCTTCTGGGCCATTGGCATTTCCATTATGATGTCTTCTGGCATATCCTTGGATGTGATCACGTGGAATTGAGCTTTGATGATCTGTGAACTTACTTCAATGGTGGTGGAGATGATTCCCTAGCATTCTGCTCGTTTGTTTCTTGATATTCTCACAAATTCAGGAGCGTCTTCCAACTGTGGTTGGCCACATCTTTTCCAAGTGCGAAAAGGACATGAGGTTCTTATCTAGCTGAAAATCTAGCTTTACTTCTTTTGACAGCTTTTCTTCATTCTCACCAACAATGTTGCACTTGATCTTCTCAGAATTTCTTTTGTATTGAGTGCTTTTGTGGTTGCAGTGTCCGTGGGTTGAACTTTTTCTACATTGGCTTTGCTTTGATCACTTGCTTCTGTTGATGTCGACTCGTATGACTGTGATACTGCACTTTTCTGCAATTGTTGAGCATTACCTTTGACCTTAAAAGGTCCATTGTACTGTCTGGAAAAATCTGTTTCTTCAGAGGAGATTTTGGTGGTGACCTTTGTGTAGCCTTTTGGACTTTAGCTCTCATTGGTTTTGATTTTTTTGTCACGTGTTTTTGCAGCTTGAGGCTTTGCATCATCCTCACATAGTCCTTGACTTCAGGTTTAGCATCCGTAGGGGCTTCTACAAGGTCATGAACCTGCTGAGAGTCATTGCCATTTGCATCTCGATATGCATATGCAAGCTTGGTCTCATGCAATTGCTTGAGCACTATGGGATTTGTCGGTTTTTGACTCTGACTCGTGGAGATCAACTGAAGCTTTTACCCCCGAAGATCTTCATAGAAGAATTTTTCTGCAGATTTTGATGGTTTCTGGGCCAATGGAAAACTTCCAACAACCATATGATCTTTCAATGGTTTTTGCTTTGAAGGGGTCTGCTGGCTAGAAGTTCTTGGGCTTCTAACTGGTGTAGCATTTTCTGGTACTAGAGCTGAGCTTGATGAATTTGCAACTCCCCCCTTCCTAGGGTGATCACTATAGCCTCCTTCATTGTGAGAGCTCAAAACTGTCTGGCTCTGGTTGAGTCTCACCTTTTGGGATTGTGAAGGTACACTTTGGCTAGCACTGTTGACATTTGGTATCTGTAAACCTTCTACATAGTTTCCTATGTATCTTTGAGAAACATGACAAATTATTCCCCAAGTCAATCTGTAGATAGCATTATCTTTGCCACGATATTGTCTATCCCATGGGTCTCCTATGATTTGAGCTTCTGTGATTTCAGGACCCAATGCATCATAGATGCTAGACTCTCGTCTATATCTACGACTGTTTTGGTCAAAGTATATGCTCGTTTGGTCACAACATCGAAGTTTGATTTCCGACGGAGGAGAGTTTGGCTCTGAACAGATCTCTAGGTTCACTTGAGTAATATCCTTCAGCTCTAGAGAGGATGGGCTATAATAGATTCTTTCCTCTAAAATGAACCATCCTTTCTGATCTGTCATTGGACGTACTTCTATGAATTGGTATGTGGGCCGTTCAAACACTGGTTGATCCCTTTTGTACAGTTGTCCTTTTTGGTCCACATAGTGTGCATATGAATTATGGGTACCATACAAAGCTAACATCATTCTGTTTGATGTGTCTCGTAGACTCGTGAATGATTGCACACTTGTGTCAGTGGATGCAAAATCATTTACAAATCTCACATTCTTTTCAACCTTTGGTGATATCTCGACACCTTGACTAAATTCATGCAAGAATTTATTGTTCAAAGAATCAATTTTAAGCTTTTCAGGTGTCTGTGCATCTTTATGCTGACTTTGATCTTGCAGTGTTTTTATTGGTGCTTCTAATGGTAGTGCAAAATCATCCGATTGCATAAAAAGTGACGAGTTAAATGCATTTACATCGAGATTCACATTTCCAATTTGCTTTGTATCTTGCTTGGCAGTTGATGTATCCCTTTTGTCAGGATTTCTTGGACAATCTTCATAAAAATGTCCACCTTTTCATCCACAATCTGAGCAATATGCCATGACTGGTGGTATTTCAATTGGCTCTATCATGTCAAGCTCTTGAAGAGGAGCTTATGTTTCTGTGCTTGCCAAATTGTTGGCATCTTCTTTTAGAACACTGAGCATCAAGCTGTAGACTGCTCCATCTTGACCTTTGTACCGTCTTTGGCTTGGTTCTCCAATTAGATTCGCTTTTGTTGGTTGATCTGTTAGATCTTGCAATTGTGGCTCTCGACTATAGATCTGACCACTGTAATCCATGTACAATGACCCTGATTGCATATGCACCAAATGGATGTTTTACGGACTTGTGCAGATTTCTAGATAAACACTCGGGTTGACTATCTGAACTTCTATCTGCACTTCATCTTTGAGCTTGCAATACCTGGCTCCACTGAAGTCTGTGAACATCTGGGAGTTCTCTGAATCTGGTTTTACTCTGATCAGTAGGATCTTGGCTCCTGTGCTGCTTTTGCTATTCATCAAGTATCTATAGACTTTTGAACTTGTATACAAGACTTTATCTCCATTGTAGCCATAAACCTGTAAAATCTGCTTTGTTGCACTTGTACCTGTGTTACCACTACTACTGGCTTGCTCTGATGTACTTGAACTCTCAGCTCGAGATGAGTTCATGTCGACTGGTTCTGTAAAACCTGTCTCCTAGCAAACTTTGGTATTGAGATTAGCAAAAAAAATTCTGCTCAAGTTTGATAAGGCTGCCTTTGCCAAAGTACTTTTGGCAGTCGATTTCTCTTCAACTCACAAGAGTTGATTAACTCTAGCTCGAAAGTGTCAGAATTGATTGCAGCCTTTGAAATGATGAAAATCTGGGCCTTGAATAACCTAACCTGCAGATTAGATTGTGTTGGAATTAGGGTTGCAGAGAAACACACACAGCTTGGAGAAGACGAAGGAAGCTCAAGGCACACAATAGAGAGTGTATTCCTTAGTGTGCAATGGAAAGATAGATAGCCCTAGAGTGATGGGCGTATATACAATGCACGGGGGAAAAAACCTCCTAAAGAGGGAAAAAATGCCCCGGCGGTCCTAGTGTGTTCACACACATCACTACCACATGTATATGGTAACAAATCCCCCCTGGAGTGATGCGGTGAACGAGAGCTGGCACATGAGTAAAGGGAAGTGCCATGCCCTGAGGACAGGATCAGTCCACAAAGGGGAGTAAGCCCAAAGCTTTGTGGAAAGCTTCAAGCTTCTCACGAGACAATGCCTTTGTGAAAAGATCTGCAAGGTTGTCCTGTGTTGGCACATAAGCCAAGCTGATCTCTCCTGCTGAGAGCCTCTCCCTGACATAGTGGTAATGCACCTCAATGTGCTTTGTGCGAGCATGAAAAACTGGGTTCCTCGCAACTGCCAATGCGCTCTGACTGTCAGTGTAGATAGTGTTGGCAGTGTCCTGTCCAACACCCAAGTCAGCCATAAGGCGTCTGAGCCATACACACTCAACCGTAGCTGTGAAGACTGCCCTGTACTCAGCCTCACAACTCGAAGTGGCCACAGTAGGTTGCTTCTTGCTCAACCATGATATACATGAACTGCCAAGCATGAAACAAAAACCACTTGTGGACACTCGCGTGTCAAAACAACCAGCCCAATCTGAGTCCGAAAAAGCATGTAAGTCTGGCGGCAATGATCCCCCCTTGGGATAAAACAAGCCAAGATGTAAAGTGCCACTAAGGTAGCGGAAAATCCTCTTGACAGCCTGCCAATGCTTAGACCCTGGGCTATGCATAAATCTGCTGACCTGCGAGACTGCAAACTGAATATCTGGCCTCGTGTTGCATACATAAATGAGGCAGCCAACAGCAGTTTGGTAAAGAGTGACATCAGCAGGATCGCCAGCATCATGTAGACTCAACTTCAAACCTGTTTCCATGGGAGTGGCAATAGGTTTGCAATCCTCAAGTCCAAACTTACATAGCAATGTCTCTATGTAACTTTTCTGACACAAGGCAATACCACCATCACACTGCTTAAACTGTACACCCAAGTAATGATGCAACAGCCCCAAATCTTTCATCTTGAAAGTAGCATTCAAATCAGCCTTAAATTCAGCAATATGTCTCTCATTTGGTCCAGTGATCAGCAAATCATCAACATAAAGAACCACAATGAGAAATACATCATCCTCATGCTTTACATACAATGTGCTTTCTGTTGGACTGTTACGAAAGCCTCGTTTAACCAAATGAGTGTCAGCTTTCTCATACCAAGCACAAGGAGATTGCTTCAACCCATACAAAGCCTTCTTACATTTGCACACTTTGTCCTCTTGTCCTTTTATGACAAAACCGCGAGGCTGCGTTACATAAACTTCCTCAAATATGTCACCATTCAAGAAAGCAGTAACAATGTCTGATTGATGTACATCCCAACCAAAATGAGCTGCCAATGCACATAGAAAACGCACAGTAGTCATACGACAAGTGGGAGCAAAAGTCTCTTCATAATCTATGCCTTTTTGTTGTGCATAACCCTTTGCAACAAGTCGAGCCTTATGGCGATCGATCTCACCATCCGGCTTGCGTTTCAACTTGTAAACCCACTTCGTACCAATGGCCTTTTTGCCAGGAGGCAAATCACATAAAGTCCATGTGTCATTCTCTATAAGTGCATCATATTCTGATTTCATGGCAGCAATCCAATTTTCTGAATTCTGTGCTTCATCAAAAGACAGAGGCTCCTCAACATCATGTAAACTAGACACAGCCAAAGCATAACAATCTGATGCATAAGATGCATGGCGAGAGCCTGAACGAGTACGACTAGATAAAGGTGCATCCAATTTACTGTCACGCAAAGTGTGCACCAGCCATTTTGGCATACCTCTAGCCTGCTCATTTTCAGCCCTTTCCTCATCAAGTACATCATGTACATCTGCATCAGTAATAGGCTGTTCTAAAACATTTTCAGAAACCCCCATAGGCTGTACATTTGCCTCATTGGAACTTACATTCGTATTTCCACCACTGAAAAGAGGCAACAAAGTGTCATAAATGTCCTGTGAGCTTACATTACTGTCTCTAGTACATGACAGCAAGGGTTGAACAGAATCTTCCACAAACACTACATCCCGTGAAACCAAAATACGTTTTGTTTGCGGATGATACAACCTGTAACCTTTGCTTTCAGCACTATAACCAACAAAAATACATTTGACAGCCTTATCATCCAATTTTCTGCGTTGCACTTGTGGCACCAAAGCATATGCCAAACAGCCAAAAACACGCATGTGCTCAATAGAAGGTTTTCTATCATGCCATGCTTCATATGGAGTAATAGACTGCAAAGCTTTCGTAGGACACCTGTTAAGTACATAAGTGGCACACATGATGGCCTCAAGCCAAAAAGAATGCGGCAAAGCTTGACTTTTGACCATACATCGTGCCATTTCCGTTAGTGACCTGTTTTTCCTCTCAGCAACACCATTTTGCTGAGGTGTATAAGGCACTGTACATTGGTGTTTTATCCCACGACTAGCCAGAAATGCATTGAATTCATGAGACATATACTCCCCCCCTCGATCGGAACGGAGGGTGCCCATAGTACATTTTGAGACATTTTCAGCCATAGCCAAAAATTGTTTGAAGCACATAAAAACTTCGGACTTCGCTTTAAGCGGAAATACCCACGCATGCCTGGAGTAATCATCAATGAAAGTCACGAAGTACAGGTAATTGCCCAAGGACGGAGTTTGCATGGGCCCACAAACGTCACTATGCACAAGCTGCAACCTGCATGTGGCCCTAACTGAACCATCCTTTGGAAACTTAGAACGCTGCATTTTACCCAGAATACAGCCTTCACAAACATGTTTGATAGGTGCTTCAAGAGGCGGCAAAGAAGCAACCATATCAGATTTCTGCAAACGCAGCAAACTGGCAAAATTCAGATGACCAAAACGTGCATGCCAAAGTTTTGCATCTGAAATAGCCCTTGAATCTGCAACAGCATTTGCAAAATTTTGTCCACACTTGTCATACAAAGTGAGCTTATACAGCCCACGGCACAAAAGCCCAGATGCAACAATTTCATCACCAAAACTGAGATCATGAACTGTACATCTGTCATCCACAAATTTGACTACAAGTCCAAGTCTAGCAAGTGCGGATACAGACAATAGATTCTTCTTGATCCCAGGTACATAAAGTGCATCAACAAGTGTGAAGGAACTGCCATTAGCAGCAGTGAGCACAATCTTTCCAACTCCCTGAACTGGATAAGAGGCGTTGTTGGCACAAGTGACTGAATTCCCATGAGGGACAGACTCGAGAGAGGTAAACAATTCACGATGTGAGGTAATGTGCTTTGTAGCACCACTGTCGAAATACCACACATGTGAATCTGCAGCAACTGACAAGCATGCATCATGGACAGCAGGATTGTAAGTGCACTCTGCGCTAAAAGCCCATTCTGCATCAACATCAGCATCACAATCTCCTTTCACAGAAGACTCAACAATGGCTGCATTTGTAGTGGAACCAGCATTTGCAGTGGAACCACCCTCTTTCTTCTTAGCCTCTTTGGCCTTCAACTTAGGACACGACTTGATCAAGTGATCATTGGCTTTACAATAATGGCAACGCATCTTCTTTTTGCCCTTATCACCAGAATTGCCAGACGAAGTGCTGCCAGCAGAAGCATTAGGAACAGAATTTTTGCCACTCGCAGCAGAACCATAAGAAGTGGCTGCATTACTGTTACCACCCTTTCTTTGAGAAGCAATAAAAGCCTGTTCAACTGCACGCTGCCTAGTCCTGTTTTTTCTAGAAAGTGACTCTTGCAACAGCAATGTGCATAATGCATCAAACTTGACAACTTCAGGATTTCCTTGGGTCATCAGTCTCCAAGTACTAGCAAAAGTCTGGTAGGAATCTGGTAAGGCATCAAGAATAGTCTGCACAAGGGAACTGTCAGAAATGACTTCACCTGCAGAAATGAGTTGCTCATTGATATCCTTGACACTAGCAAGGAAAGTGTCCATATCATCTTCCTCATGCATAATCTTCGACTCTAGCTCTTTACGCAGCAAAGCAATTTTAGCCTCATTGCGGCTTGCATAAAGACCTGCTAGAATATCCCAAGCCTGTTTTGCAGATTTTGCTGAACGGATGTGAGGAATAATGGTGCGCTTCACAGACAACGCAATCAATGCATGAGCCTGTGCATCCTTAACATCCCAACGAGCTTGTTCTGCTGTAGGCAAAACAACTCTAACAGCTGCAATCCTTGCAGCAAGACCTGCAACATCCTCAATATCGCCTACATCTTCAGAACCAGGACGTACATCAATGCCCTGCACAATGTTCCAGACACCTTTTGACACAAGAACGTGTTGCATCATATAAGCCCACATAGGGTAGTTGTCCCCATCCAACCTGTCCTCAGCAGCAAACATCTTGAACACATCTGTGTTGTTGTTGTCAGCCATGGTAAATGCTGCACCTGATGTGAAAACTGCCCGAAAATAGGAGAAATGGAGCGGGAACAACTTGTGCTATATAGCACAAACCGTAGAAGACTATAAGGCACCTGTTATGCAGAAAACGGCACTGACAGAAAATCTGCACAAAATGACGAAATAACCTGTGCAGTACTGCCCGTAGTGGAAACGGAGGCCGAAATGAGCCCAAATCGAAATTCTGAGCAGACCAAGCTCTTCGAGCCCTCCCAAAATATTTGTCGACCTGCGAACGCTTGCCAAAGCTCACTGAAATCGGAGAAAGTGAGCAGGCGTGTGCTGGAGCAGCTGGCGACTAAGCCCGGGAGGACGTGACCTGCTCTGATACCAATTGTTGGAATTAGGGTTGCAGAGAAACACACACAGCTTGGAGAAGACGAAGGAAGCTCAAGGCACACAATAGAGAGTGTATTCCTTAGTGTGCAATGGAAAGATAGATAGCCCTAGAGTGATGGGCGTATATACAATGCACGGGGGAAAAAACCTCCTAAAGAGGGAAAAAATGCCCCGGCGGTCCTAGTGTGTTCACACACATCACTACCACATGTATATGGTAACAGATTGTTATCCATTTTTCCACTTGATTTGAATTTAGCTCTTGTCAAGCTCCCAATTCTTTGCGTGCAACCTGGTTCTTCAATCTGAGCTAAGTGAGTCAGCAATTGAGATTTCCAAATTCTACCCTTGCAAGGAGCTTAAAGGACTAATTTGCAACTTGAAACTGAGTTAAGAGGTACCAATTTGGTGTTGGGTCCAAGCCCTTATCGGTCAGCCCGTGGGAAAAGCCTCTTATGGGCATGCAGTTAGAACTCAAGTTTTGCATGGTTTTTGTAGCTTTATTTACTTTACTCTCAATCAAAGAATAGTGTGTGTTGTTTTGCAAGACGAGTCTCTTCTTCTCTCTTTCTCTCTCTCACTTTCTCTGCTATATCACACCATGGCTCCCTAGCTGCCTTCCCAACAAATGGTATCAGAGCCCTATTGGGCCTCGGCGCTCAACAAGCAATGCGTGGGTACAGTCACTTACGGAAGGAGGGAGCAACATGTCGACTTGCATCAAATTGCACACAAATTGCATCAACAGCGTCGCCCTGGCCTAAGTAGCAAATTCCGTCACTTGAACTGCTCCCAGTTCGGCCTATACAGCGCGCCCTGAGCGTCTCTGTTGCTCGGACTATTGCCTGCACCATTGCTGTGTTACAAAATTTTATTTTGTGTGTTGATTTTCACACTTATTTCAAGTGGCCACCCAATTAATCTTTCAAGCAGGGCACTATTCCCACACTTGGGTACCCTCGACCCTGCAGCATGGTGCTCGTCAAGACAAGGATGAGGAGGACGAGGAAGAGCACTAGGATAGATATATTTTTTTATTTTTATTTTTTGTAGTCCTCTACTACAAGTGCAAATGTGGCACAAAAAACCCCCATGATTTGTATATAAAACTCATTTGAAATTTTGGCTTTATTTGCAATTTCTTTTAAGTATTTCTCTTTTGTGCTTCAAATTATAAATGTAAGGTGTGACTTGTAATTTCATAAATTTGTTGGAATTAGGGTTGCAGAGAAACACACACAGCTTGGAAAAGACGAAGGAAGCGCAAGGCACACAATAGAGAGTGTGTTACTTAGTGTGCAAAGGAAAAATTGATAGCCCTAGAATGATGGGCGTATATATGATGCTCGGGGGAAAAAACCTCCTAAAGAGGGAAAAAATGCCCTCGCGGTCCTAGTGTGTTCACACACATCACTACCACATGTATATGGTAACAAATCCCCCCTGGAGTGATGCGATGAACGAGAGCTGGCACATGAGTAAAGGGAAGTGCCATGCCCTGAGGATATGATTAATCCACAAAGGGAAGTAAGCCCAAAGCTTTGTGGAAAGCTTCAAGCTTCTCACGAGACAATGCCTTTGTGAAAAGATCTGCAAGGTTGTCTTGTGTTGGCACATAAGCCAAACTGATCTCTCCTGCTGAGAACCTCTCCCTGACATAGTGGTAATGCACCTCAATGTGCTTTGTGCGAGCATGAAAAGCTGGGTTCCTTGCAACTGCCAATGCGCTCTGACTGTCAATGTAGATAGTGTTGGTAGTGTCCTATCCAACACCCAAATCAGTCAGAGTCCTACTAGTTCAAGCCATACACTCAACCGTAGCTGTGAAGACTGCCCTGTACTCAGCCTGACAACTCGAAGTGGCCACAGTAGGTTGCTTCTTGCTCAACCATGATATACATGAACTACCAAGCATGAAACAAAAACCACTCGTGGACACTCACGTGTCAAAACAACCAGCCCAATCTGAGTCCGAAAAAGCATGTAAGTCTAGTGGCAATGATCCCCCCTTGGGATAAAACAAGCCAAGATGTAAAGTGCCACTAAGGTAGCGAAAAATCCTCTTGACAGCCTGCCAATGGTTAGACCCTGGGCTATGCATAAATCTGCTGACCTGTAAGACTGCAAACTAAATATCCGGCCTCGTGTTGCATACATAAATGAGGCATCCAACGACACTTTGGTAAAGAGCGACATCAATAGGATCACCAACGTCATGAAGACTCAATTTCAAACCTGTTTCCATGGGAGTGGCAATAGGTTTAC
Organism: Adiantum capillus-veneris; assembly: GCF_014529385.1. NCBI lineage: Eukaryota > Viridiplantae > Streptophyta > Polypodiopsida > Polypodiales > Pteridaceae > Adiantum > Adiantum capillus-veneris. The sequence continues at coordinate 14,065,890 of NC_140944.1, forward strand.
AATCCTCAAGTCCAAACTTACGTAGCAATGTCTCTATGTAACTTTTCTGACACAAGGCAATACCACCATCACACTGCTTAAACTATATGCCCAAGTAATGATGCAACACCCCCAAATCTTTCATCTTAAAAGTAGCATTCAAATCAGCCTTAAATTCAGAAATATGTCTCTCATTTGGTCCTGTGATCAGCAAATCATCTACATAAAGAACCATAATGAGAAGTACATCACCCTCATGCTTTACATACAATGTGCTTTCTGCTGGATTGTTACAAAAGCCTTGTTTGACCAAATGAGTGTCAGCTTTCTCATACCAAGCACGAGGAGATTGCTTCAACCCATACAAAGCCTTGTTATATTTGCACACTTTGTCCTCTTGTCCTTTCTTGACAAAACCACGAGGCTGCGTTACATAAACTTCCTCAAATATGTCACCATTCAAGAAAGCAATAACAATGTTTGATTGATGTACATCCCAACCAAAATGAGCTGCCAATGCACATAGAAAACGCACAGTAGTCATACAACAAGTGGGAGCAAAAGTCTCTTCATAATGTATGCCTTTTTGCTGTGCATAACCCTTTGGAACAAGTCAAGCCTTATGGCGATCGATCTCACCATTTGGCTTGTGTTTCAACTTGTAAACCAACTTCGTACTAATGGCCTTTTTGCCAGGAGGCAAATTACATGAAGTCCATGTGTCATTTTCTATAAGTGCATCATATTCTGATTGCATGGCAACCATCCAATTTTTTGAATTTTGTGCTTCATCAAAAGATACAGGTTCCTAAACATCATGTAAGCTAGACACAGCCAAAGCATAACAATCTGATGCATAAGATGCATGGCGAGAGCCTGAACGAGTACGACTAGACAAAGGTGTATCCAATTTACTGTCACGCAAAGTGTGCACCAGCCATTTTGGCATACCTCTAGCCTGCTCATTTTCAGCCCTTTCCTCATCAAGTACATCATGTACATCTGCATCAGTAATAGGCTAATCTATAACATTTTCGGAAACCCCCGTAGGTTGTACATTTGCCTCATTGGAATTTACATTCAAACTTCCACCACTAAAAAGAGGCAACACAGTGTCATAAATGTCCTGTGAGCTTCCATTACTGTCTCTAGTACATGACAGCAAGGGCTGAACAGAATCTTCGACAAACACTACATCCCGTGAAACCAAAATACGCTTTGTTTGCGGATGATACAACCTGTAACCTTTGCCTTCAGCACCATAACCACAAAAATACATTTGACAGTCTTATCATCCAATTTTCTGCACTGCACTTGTGGCACTAAACCATAAGCCAAACATCCAAAAACATGCATGTGCTCAATAGATGGCTTTCTATCATGCCATGCTTCATATGGAGTCATAGACTCCAACGCTTTCATTGGACATCTGCTGAGAACATAAGTGGCACACATGACAGCCTCGAGCCAAAACAAATGTGGTAAAGCTCGACTCTTGACCATACATCTTGCCATTTCCATAAGAGACCCGTTTTCCTCTCAGCAACACCATTTTGCTGAGGCATATACGGCAGTGTACATTGGTGTTTTATCCCACGACTAGCCAAAAATGCATTAAATTCATGAGACATATACTCCCCCCCTCGATCGGAATGGAGGGTGCCCATAGAACATTTAGATACATTTTCAGCCATAGCCAAAAATTGTTTGAAGCACATAAAAACTTCGGACTTCGCTTTAAGCGGGAATACCCATGCATGCCTGGAGTAATCATCAATGAAAGTCACGAAGTACAGGTAATTGCCCAAGGAAGGAGTTTGCATGGGCCCACAAACATCACTATGCACAAGCTGCAACCTGCATGTGGCCCTAACTGGACCATCCTTTAAAAACTTAGAATGCTGCATTTTACCCAAGATACATCCTTCACAAACATGTTTGATAGGTGCTTCAAGAGGCGGCAAAGAAGCAACTATATGAGATTTCTACAAACGCAGCAAATTGGCAAAATTCAGATGCCCAAAACGTGCATGCCAAAGTTTTGCATCTGAAATAGCCCTTGAATCTGCAACTGCATTTGCAAAATTTTGTCCACACTTGTCATACAAAGTGAGCTTATACAGCCCACGACACAAAAGGCTAGATGCAACAATTTCATCACCAAAACTAAGATCATGAACTATACATCTGTCATCCACAAATTTGACTACAAGTCCAAGTCTAGAAAGTGCGGATACAGACAAAAGATTATTCTTGATCCCAGGTACATAAAGTGCATCGACAAGTGTGAAAGAACTGTCATTTGCAACAGTAAGCACAATCTTTCCAACCCCCTGAACCGGATAAGAGGCATTGTTGGCACAAGTGACTGAATTCCCATGAGGGACAGACTCAAGAGAGGTGAACAATTCACGATGTGAGGTAATGTGCTTTGTAGCACCGTTGTCGAAATACCACACATGTGAATCTGCAGCAACTGACAAGCGTGCATCATGGACAGCAGGATTGTAAGTACACTTTGCACTAAAAGCCCATTCTGCATCAACATCAGCATCGTTGTCTCCTTTTACAGAAGACTCAACAATGGCTGCATTTGTAGTGGAACCAGCATTTGCAGTGGAACCACCCTCTTTCTTCTTAGCCTCTTTGGCCTTCAACTTAGGACACTGCTTGATCCAATGATCGTTAGCTCTACAATAATGGCAACGCATCTTTTTTTTGCCCTTATCACCAGAATTTTCAGACAAATTGCTGCCAGCAGAAGCATTAGGAACAAAAGTTTTGCCACTCGTAGCAGAATCATAAGAAGTGGTTGCATTGCTGTTACCACCCTTTCTTTGAGAAGCAATAAAAGCCTGTTCAACTGCATGCTGCCTAGTCCTGTTTTTTTTGGAAAGTGACTCTTGCAACAATAATGTGCATAATGCATCAAACTTGACAACTTCAGGATTTCCTTGGGTCATTAGTCTCCAAGTACTAGCAAAAGTCTGGTATGAATCAAGTAAGGCATCAAGAACAGTCTGCACAAGGGAACTGTTTAAAATGACTTCACTTGCAGAAATAAGTTGCTCATTGATATCCTTGACACCAGTAAGGAAAGTGTCCATATCATCTTCCTCATGCATAATCTTTGATTCCAGCTGTTTACACAGCAAAGCAATTTTAGCCTCATTGTGGCTTGCATAAAGACTTGCTAGAATATTCCAAGCCTATTTTGCAGATTTTGTTGAACGAATGTGAGGAACAATGGTGCGCTTCACAGACAATGCAATCAATGCATGAGCTTGCGCATCCTTTACATCCGAATGAGCTTGTTCTGCCGTAGCCAAAACAACTCTAATAGCAGCAATCCTTGCAGCAAGACCTTCAACATCCTCAACATCGCCTACATCCTCAGAACCAGGACGCACATCAATGCCCTGCACAATATTCCAAACGCCCTTTGACACAAGAACATGTTGCATCATATAAACCCACATAGGGTAATTGTCCCCATCCAACCTGTCCTTAGCAGCAAACATCTTGAACACATATGTGTTGTTGTCAGCCATGGTAAATGCTGCACCGCACTTGATGTGAAAACTGCCCGAAAAGAGGAGAAACAAAGCGGGAACAGTAAGTGCTATATAGCACAAACCATAGAAGACTATAAGAGCCCTGTTATGCAGAAAATGGCACTGATAGAAATTCTACACAAAATGACGAAATAGCATGTGCAGTACTGCCTGTAGTGGAAACGAAGGCTGAAACGAGCCCAAATCAAAAATCTGAGCAGACTAAGCTCTACGAGCTTACCCAAAAAAAATTAAACCTGCGAACGCTCGCCAAAGCTCACTAAAATCCGAGAAAGTGAGCAGGCATGTGCTGGAGATGCTCGCGACTAAGCCCGGGAGGATGCAACCTGCTATGATACCAATTGTTGGAATTAGAGTTGCACAGAAATGCACACAGCTTGGAGAAGACGAAGGAAGCTCAAGGCACACAAAAGAGAGTGTGTTACTTAGTGTGCAATGGAAAAATTGATAGGCCTAGAGTGATGGGCGTATATATGATGCTCGGGAAAAAAACCTCCTAAAGAGGGAAAAAATGCCCCGGCGGTCCTAGTGTGTTCACAAACATCACTACCACATGTATATGGTAACAAGATTATTATTATTTTTTCTACACTTTTCAAAACGCACTTGATATTTGATATATTTCATGCAAGTAGAAAATAAAGATTCTCATTTAAATGAGCATCTTTATTATTGAAAAGCCATATAGTGGCAATATATGCAGTAATATATGTGCTAACTCTCGTGGTAATAGTCACATATATATATATATATATATATATATATATATATATCCATTACTATCACCGCATATATTGCTGACAATTAACTATTGTGAGTTTGCCATGGCTATTATTGCTCACATAAAATTTTCTCTTTCTATTTCCTTTGTTAATGTGCAACAAGGCTAGCCGCTCTAGACTTAGGGTCTTATACTGACCTAAGATTCCTCCCTTCACACTGCCCATTTGACCAAAGCCCTTCTCTTGAAATAGTAGCTGATGTTGCGTGCGGCTTGACATCGTAGCACTCGCTATGTGTGTGTATGCACATCACAATAAATTATCACCATATTCCTCTTTAGTGTTCATCTTTTCAGTGCAACCATGATATCTTTTTTTAGCTCAACATTGATGATAATATAAGTGTATCGAGCTAATGGAAAATGGAAATGGACCCATATTACTTCTCTATCACATGAACCAAAATCTTCACCCATGGCACATGGCCGCATATCACTCCCTAACATTTTGTTCACATTCGTATTTTACTTGTCTACTAGATATTACTTGGATATTCGCTAGACATCTCAAACCAAAGCTTGATGTTACCACACTTGGCATACATATCGATCAATGTGTTCCCTATGCATGTGTCCTTCTCAAGTGACCCCTTCTAGGATATTTGCTAGACATTTCAAACCAAAACTTGATGTTACCACACTTGGCATACATATTGACCAATATGTTCCCTATGCATGTGTCCTTCTCAAGTGACCCCTTCTAGGGAATATCAACTTGAATTCCATGGTGAACCATGAAAACAACTTCTTTGAAAGTAGAGAGTTAGAATAAGCTAAAGTGCACGACATTTTTTTACATACTATGCATCCATGCTTTCATGAAGAATTTAGCATTTTGTAACAACTATACCATCTTTACTAAAACAATTTAAAGCACTTTGATCAAATTAAAGCTAACAATCATTGAATAAACTTATCTTCAATACAAACAACAAATGTAACAAGCTTATCTATCTTTTTGAAAGATTGTGCACGACAAATTTCTCCCCATTTTAGCCTTTTGCTCTAATACCAAATGTGAGAAGCACTTGTCTCATGAAGACAGTGAAAACGCACAGTCCATTTTCTCCAAGAGGAAATGAGAGAAAGAAGATGAAAATAGAGCTAAGTGTGTGTAACTCTCCACCCAACCTTTGTTTATATAAGAAAAGTCTTGTCCTTTTAAAATAGTCAATGTGAACCGGCCCTTGATGCTCCCATTAACCGGTATTCTCATTAGTCCTTTGTCCCATGTTTGCAACCTTTCTTTCTTAAGCACCATTAAGCAAAGGTGGGATTCCTAGCTATTTGCCACAATCCATGGCTAGTCTTGGCACCTTTGTCCTTGTGCTTTACAGTCCACACTTGACATGCCTAGCCATATAGCCTACTTACACACTTGTATTTGATCTATGTCTAGGAACTAAGCCTTGTCCAAAGACCCTAGCTATTCCTGGGTCTCAAAAATTTACTTCCATTTGACTATTTTTTGCTTTGTAAATATTCCAAGTCTTACCAAATGTCTAAAAGCGAGCTAAGACAACCATTAGGTATTTGAGTGAACTAATGTTCTATACGTAGATTGAGCATAGAGCTCACATTTACATGGAGTCGCTGGATGGATATGTAGTCAGGGTTGATGAACATGACATTGAGTTTGAGTTGCAGTTGCTGACTCTAAAACAAGGGGACTACTACATGGACCCCAAGGGTACTAGATTCCTTAAGATAAAGGATCCCAAGAATGCTATTGTTTGAGTAAAATTGGTGGTACCAATAGTGACAAGAGAGTCAAAACCAATAGATGAAGTCACTAAAAACACACCTCTAGTTGTTTTAGCTAGTTATGTGCTATTGCATTTGGGAATTGCCAAGAAACAAAACATAAATGATGAGACCCAAGAGTTTACCATTGGGAAGATAAAAGTTCAACTTAACTGCTAATGGAATGGAAGCCTAAACTTGAGACTCTCCTAGATAGCAAAATCATCGTATTTAAATTGGATGAAGGGGTGGATGAAGGCACAATGCTGTCTAAATACATCTTAGTGATAGATTTAACAATGGGTTCAATGTTGGAAACCAAATATCAAGGTCTTTCAAACAAGCAATGGTTGTTTAACAAAAGAAAGTAGACCTTGTAGTTTCACATGTCAACATGGAAACGGGCTCTACTCAACACAACACAAGAATGGAAGATGCTATTGATTTCCTCTCATGAGATTGGATGGATGGGGGTGTAAACACCTCTAATTTGACGAAATTGGTGGTAGTCATGCAATTGAGCCAAGACCGTCACACATACATGACACTTTATTCCAAAATTTGGACTTATTGTTAGCTCCTCTAGTTTATAGATGAGCAGGGCTGATGCAAGAAGAGTTTTTTTCCAAGTAAATCGATCTCATTGTTGTAACAGGGATGAGTGAAAGGAAAAGTATTTATTTAAAATCATGTTTCTTAAGCTAGATAGAGGACATAATGTCATGGTTAGAAGTGACGTCAAAATAGGTGAGTGACAAATAGCAATTTTGGTAGGTGTGGCAAGCAAAATTTCTTAAGCAGATCTTCGTGACCCTTCACCTTGTAAAAGATTTAGAAAAGTATTATATTCCTGCACAAGGTGCAAACAAAATAAAATCAATTTGGTCCCACAAGTAGGAAAATAGCAATTTTAACCCCACTTCAAAGAAATTTGTGCATGGTAAAGGACAAAACAACATCAAAGAAATTGTGGGTCGTCACCCTCCAAAGTCCTTCATGCAATCTTTGGGAAAGGGATAGTAAGGCTTGCTAATTTTAGCAAGCCAACAAGCAATCATCTTTAACTTGCATGGGATGGTTGAGAGGGGGATGGAAGACCCTCGTGACCAATAGTGGTGATAATATGTCTAAAGCTGGTTCTACTTCTCCTGCCTTTTGTGACCAAGGAGCTTGAGGTTCACTAAGTGACCAAGATGCAATTGTTTTCTATGGTAATGAATGTGAGGCTTAGAAAATGCAAGGAGTAATAACAAATAGTATTAAAATATGCCCTTGACTTATTGTGCCTATAGCATTACAACCAATTGCAAATTGCATTTCTTGAGGTTCTCTCTCTCTCTCTCTCTCTCTCTCTCTCTCTCTCTCTCTCTCTCACACACACACACACACACACACACAACTTATTGAACCTTGAGATTATTTATTTCCATAAGAAAAGATTAAAAAATAAAGTAATCATTGCTAAATATGACTTAATGAAGAAAAATATATGACTTAATTTTTGCTAAAGATGACTAAGTGAAGAAAATTATAATATTATAAAGGGAGGTACTTAGAATGAAGATCTAATTTTAATGGGGTGAGCCCCTTTTGGAAGAAATTTTCATCAAGAAGCATGACTTCCAAATTGCATTTATGAGTAGAACCCTTTAGAAGATGAATATCTTATGACATATTCGGCCTTCCATAATCTTATATGTGAGATAGTGTGCCTTGTGTGAAAAATCTTATATGTGAGATAATGTTCCTTGTACAGGAGATGCGTGCATAGTGCAAGTTGAGATGAGTACACAACATGTGGGTGGAGCACAGAGTGAGTAAGAAGATAACTCATAGCTCCTTATTCATGTATTAGATCTAGAATAAGGTTAGTCCAAAAAACTGTTAGTAAGTGGTCTAACCAGTTGGCTTGAACCTTAACAATCTCCCATTTGAAGGCCAACATGGCCCAAGTGGCTGTATGTGCATCTATACAGCTGGGAAGCAATCACGTGGCTACACCTTACACCCATCATCCCCATGCAATGTGCAAACTGCTCGGAGGGCAGTCTCTTTGCGAGAGCATTTGCAAGGTAGCCATCCATATGAACCTTGACTAGCTCAATGTGTTTGCAAGCCAATATTTCATGTATCACATGATAACGGACTTTAATGTGTTTCAACTTGGAGTGACACACGGGCTTCTTTGATAACATAAGCACACTCTATCACAATGCAACATTGGAGTCTAATAATGCTAAGATCTCCCATTAGGGGATCTAACCGCACAACTTCCTTGCGTGCATCAAAAACTACCTCATCATACTTTAACTCTATGGTGGAAGATGGCGTACAGTCTTGGAGACATGATCTCCATGACACAGCTGCTCCAAAAAATATCAAAACATAGACAGATGTGGGCCTCAGACTATCTACACAACCCACATCATACAAATATGTGTAACCCAAAATCAATGCATCACTATTTCCAAAGCATAACCATTGTTTGACGCACCTTTCAAATGTGCTTCAATGCTTTCTAGTGCTTTTTTCCATGGTCTGCAAACCACTCCCACTGCAAAAGCAATGTCCAATATATATGGCTACCATGGTGTACACAAGACTACCAACTGCTAAAGAATATGGCATCTTGGCCAATTTTGCTTTCTCAGCATCCAATTTGGGAGCATCATTCTTGCTAAGTTTTGCATATGCCTGCATTGGGGTACTCAATGTATCCTTCCCCCTTGCATATTAAAATGTTTTAAGACCTTGTGGATATAGGTTTTTTGAGACAACTCCAATATTCCACTTTTTCTATCCCTCTTGATACACATGCCAAGAAATTTACTTGCATCTCCCAAATCCTTCATATAAAACTACGTGCTAAGGGACTTCTTCAAGATGGAAATCTTGTCTTTAGACTTCCCGACAGTGAGCATATCATTGACATGAAGTATCAAGATGATAAGTCCTAATGGTATGAAAGCTCCTTTCATACCTTTGGGACTGCATGTACTTGTCAAACTTCATGTGCCACTGCGTTGAGCCTTGTTTTAGGCCATACAATGTCTTACACAATCTACACACCAGTTCTACCCTTGTAGGCTTCTCAGGTTTGAATTCAAAACCGTCAGGTTGTTTCGTGTAGAAATCCTCATCAAGATCTCCATGAAGGAGAGTTTCCTTCACGTCCATCTAGACAAGTTCCACATCCTCAGTGGCTACTAGTTCAAGCACAAAATGCAACATAGTCATCTTAACCACTGGAGAAAAAATCTTAATGGAGTTCATTCCTTTCTTTTTCTGAAAAATCTTAGCAACCAATCTAGCCTTGTACTTAGGCTTGGGATCCTCTATCGCTTGTGTACTTCTTCTTGTACAGCCATTTGCAAGGCAAGGCTTGTTTGAACTTTGGCCACTCTATCAATTCCCAAGTCTCATTAACCACAAATGAGTTATACTCAGATTGCATTGCCTGCTTCCACTTCATTCTATCTTCCATATCAATAGCCTCTTCGTAGTAGGTAGGTTCTACAAAGTTTGTGACTAATAGATAGTCGAAATCTTGGTTGAAAGAACTTAGGAGCACAAGATATACATGTGGATCTCTTTGTTGCTTGAATATAAGACTCTGCTCTCTCAAGAGAATCACTAGCTCTCTCTGGAGAAATACTAGCGGCAAGTACATCACTAGTAGAATGAAATGTCTGTGTAACCGGACTGGAGACTACATCCTTGAATCTCTTGCAACATTCAACCTCTTTCACGGGTTATTTGTCCATGATTACTTCATTAAAGATCACTTGTGAGCGGTGAATATCTTTGCAAGATTCTGAATGCTAAAGATGATAACCCATACTTCCATCTGCATCATAGCCAATGAAGATGCATTTGTGTGATTTGGGTTCTAGATTCTTTCTAAGATCTTTAGGCACATATGAGAATGCCTCACACCCAAACACATGTAGTCTATTATAATTAGGTTTTTGGGTGCTAGAAATGAGAATCCATATTTCCATCTGCATCATAGCCATTGAAGATGCATTTGTGTGACTTGAGGTCCAACTTCTTTCCAAACTCTTTAGGCACATATGAGAATGCCTCACACCCAAACACATGTAGTGTGTTATAATTAGGTTTCTTGCATGTCCAAATCTTATGCAAAATCTTATAGTTCAAGGGTATACTAATCACCCAATTGAATATATGTAGTGTTGTCATAACAGCCTCTCCCCAAAACTTTTGAGGTAAATTTTCCATGGATAGCATGGAAGTGACCCTCTTATGAATAGTCATATTCATGCACTCAGCAAATCCATTTCGAGTAGGTGTGAACACTGTAGTAAACTACCTCCTATTGCCTCGTTTTCTATAGAAGTCCTTAAAATCAATGGATACATATGCGTCCTCGTTGTCAGTGTTGCGCAAGCCTTTGACTTTTTGCTTGACTAGTTTTCTACCATAGCTATGAACTTTTAAAAGACACTAAAGACTTTATCTTTCCTCTTCAAGAGCTAGACCCACACCTTTTGAGAAGAAGCATTTATAAAAGTCAAGAAATATGATCTCCCCCCCGAGACTTATCCGGCATTTCCCCACATAAGTCTCTAGGAGATTAGGTAAGTTTAGTTTGTTTCTCGTATATGGAATGCTCACACAAACTAAAATCAATATATTTTAGCATAGAGACATAGCCAAAAAGTTGTAACTGCTTCATTCCCTTTTGACTCATATGACCGAGCCCGCTATGCCACAATTCAGTAGAAGGCAGTTTGGCTACATAGATAGATATTTCTTTTAGAGAAGGGATATATAAGGAATATAATGAGTCAAACTTTTGGCCTTTGAGTATGGCCAAGTTACCTTTTTTGATAATCCTGGAACCATTGTCAAAAATTGTAGTATATCCAATATCATTGAGATGCCCTACAAAAACCAAGCTCTTAGTTAGCTTTGGCACATGTCTAACACCTCAGAGCAAGAAGTCGATACTGTTGTGCATACACAACTTCACATCTCCAATGCCACATATCTCAGGCTGATGAGAATCACAGGCCCCCAACTTAACTAAACCATGTGTAGAAACATAATTGGAGAACCACTCCTTGTGAGAAGTAACATGAAAACTGGCACCTGAGTCAATGATCCAATTCTATGCATAGCATTCATCCAAAGCTAACAATGCCTCTAGACTCAAATCAAAAGTGAATACTAGTACATATGATGGTTGCGGCATGTCAGGAATTACATCAGTATGTGGAGAATCAATGACATTGAGCTCCTCTATCTTCACACTACTCTTAGGAGGTGTAGAATTGACGACAATGGCTTTACCCTTCTCTCTTTGCAACAAACAGCAATCCATTTTCATGTGTCTTTTCTTATGACAATGGTAGCATTCAATGTTCCTTGTGCCACATCCATAACTCTTGCTACGTATATTCTTTCAATCTTGAGAATGATCGCAATTGCAACTACGACCTCTCTACCTTTGATTGATCCTTTGTATACTTCCGATTTTCATATATGCACCATTATGCCCATTAGTGTCAAGAGACTGATGTTGATTATCTTCCATGATCAAAGCACTAGTAACATCATTGAAAACTAGCTTGCTCTTAAGGGTGGAGTTATCAATGGAAGTGCTAAATGTATCCTATGATTTAGGCAAAGAACATAGCAAGAAAATAGCTTTCATTTCAACATCAAAATTAAGCCCTTCTATGTCAATTGAATAAACGCATTGTTAAACTCGTTCAAGTGTGAATTGACACTGCTACCTTATTTAACGTTAAGATGCATAATCTTCTTCATTAAAAAACTTTGTTTGATGCACTCTTACCATCCCATGTTGAGCATACAGACTCCCACAATTATTTAGCATTGGTCTTGTCCATAATTGTGAAGAATATAAACTCATCAATATGTGACCTAATAGTTTCCATGGCATGACAATCAAGCTCCTCTCGCTGATCATCAGTGCGCAAACCCTCTTTGCACTCTTCCAATGGCACTACAAATCCTTTGTTGAATAGGATATCAAGCTTTCTTTGCTTCCATATAATGAAATTTGTGTCATCAAATTTCTCAATGTAGTAATCTTCTTTCTCGAAAGATCCAACTATATTGACAAGAGCTAACTACAAGAGATTAATGCTATAAACATATGGCAAACTTTTTGCAAAGAATTTGAGCAGAGTCTCACTACACGAAGATCAAAATCTCAACTAGAAACTCAACAAAAAACCACTACGATATCAATGCAAAAGAGTGTGGTAAGGAGACTAAAGGACTCATCCGGTAGAGTCTCCTTCATATAGAGATTAAAATTTCAAGCAAAAATGAGCAAAAAACAATGCAAAAATAAAAAAAGGGTGCTGATCTATGCCATCAATTGGCATATACTGCTCAAAATAATTATCAAAATACTACCACTGGGCATCAAAGCACCTGTACCCGCATTTGTCAAGGTTTAAGAGAACCATTCAGTTCGCGATTCGAAGCCTTAAAACCTACCATTATACAAGATGCATTACTACGAGCTAAACACTTAATGAAGGAACAAGGGATTACAAGAAGAATTGAACATAATCAAAGCTTCAATGATAGACAACCACAGAGAGCTTTTGGTGTTAATGTGCAAGATCCTCCATGCTTGAATGTTCAATGCTTTGAATGTGGAGAGATGGGACATTACAGAACACTTATCCACGTCTGCACCATTTTGGATATAATGATAGTCGAGATAGTAATTAGAGTAGGAGTATCCTCACTTTTTCTCAAGATGAGCACATCTCGAATCCCTAAGTTGGGGAGATTGTTATGTACCCAACATTTTCAATAAAACTATTTTATTTACTTTTCAAATATTAAAGATTCACATTTTGTTAAGTCATAAAGCGTTCCAACGGAACGATCGAATCGGAAATTAGACTTTGGAACTATTAATTATGGCTCTTATTCACTTGGAAACTATAGGTTGATATGAGAAACTTAAGCCTGAAGACTATAACTTTATATAAAAGTCGACCCTTAAGAAAGAAGGAGTATTTTTAGGAAAGAGAGAGTAATTTTAGGAAAGGAAAAGTATTTTTAGAAGAGAAGGAGTATTTTTAGAAAAGGAAGAGTAATTTTAGGAAAGCGGGAGTATTTTTAGAGAAGAAAGAGAAGTGAGTCAAGTTTAGAGCTTCTTTTCTTGGAAGCCAAGCTTTTCCTAAAATTAAAGATTTAAAATTGCACATCGGTATGCGTGCTCATTAAAATAAAATTAAAAAATAAGTCTTTATTTCTTTTAAAAACAGCAGCAAAAGCATGCGAACTTATCTCTCTGCTTTTTGCTATTCTTAGCCTATGATTTTGGCTCTTGAGCGTCTATATAAAGGCCCCTCTTGAGCGTCTATATAAAGGCCCCTCTTTCCTCACTTTCAGGACACACACACACAGAAGTTCTCAGAAGCGGAAGCTCTCTTGCCATAACGTCAAAGTTACCTTCTCTCCCTCAACCCATCTCCATCTCTACCACCATTGTGATTGTCCCTCGGATTGTTGAGTTCTCTTTCTCTCTCTTTTACAATCTTCTCGGCAAGCAAGAAAACCATAACTCTGCTTTTCACGGCGAAGCTTTCCTTTTCTCTTTCGCGATACGATGGCTCCGAAGCGAGTGACTCGAAGCTCCAAGGATGCTTTTGTCGTTCCACCTCCAAGAAGGGTGCAAAAGAAAGTATCATCTACTCCAATCGTAGCTCAAGCGGATGTATCGACTGCGGAAGAAGTTGAAGTCGTCCAACCCCCAACACGGGAGGTAATCAAACATGTCGTTAATTCAGTAAGACAAACATGTCGTTAATTCAGTAAGACAAATTTATTATTCTGCATTGCTATTCGTGGTGACTTGGGAAGCCAAGCATAGGTATTCCCTTAAAACGTCCAAGAAACGTGATTTTATCATAAGAACAAGCATATAATTTCGTAGAATAGTTAAAGAATTGTTTGATAAATTGTCACTGTTTGATAAATAGTTATTGCTTGATAAATTGTTATTGTTTGATAAGTTGTAATCATTTGATATGAAGAGTTGGTTGATCATGTTTGAAGAATCATATAAGAGAAGAATTGTTGAAAGAATATATCTTGTTCCTTGCAAATAGCAAGATGCCTTGCAGTTAGTGAGATCATTCACCGGTTAGCGAAGATTAAGCTGAGGTTATCGGCTCTCTTTTATCCCTTGCGGTTAGCAAGATGCCTCACGGTTAGCAAGATAGGAAGGTTGCGCAATTCACGGTTAGAAAATAAATAAATCCTTTGCAAAGGCTCTGTTGGTTAGACAGAGAAAGTCCGCGGGTAGCGGTAAACTCACAAGGAATTGAAAATTTTCTTTTTGTTGAAATATAGGACTTTTTTCAGTGATGTTTGAAGGGTTGCATAAACGAACCTATGTTTGAAACTAATAAAGGAATCCTTTTTGTATATGTAAAACAATGTGGTAGTAATTAGAAAACAAAAAGAACGGGTGAGTGTGGTGTGGAAAGTGAGAGACTAGTATCGTAACAGATTTATGTCTATGGACGGGTGGACCCGCTTAGTCGCGTACTTTTCACAAGATTACATGTTAGTTTAGACTAAGTCTCATATCATATGTAGGGTTTATGAATAGCAGCCAAGCGCCCAAAAGCAGCCAAATTGCAAATTAATTAAACAAGCCAAAAACTTTGGATGTTCAAATTGGTCAATCATGCAAGTGTAGTGTTATTTGTTCTATGTGATGGATTATTTTTTCCTTGCATTGATGTTTAATATATTTCACCCTCAACTAGTAGATCAAAGTGACTGCGTGCAAGAAGCACATTTATCTAAAGTATTTGCACTTGGAGAGATGTCCTCCCAAAAGAGACTTCATGTGAAGAGATGCACTCACCATGCATTCACTGGGAGTAGCTTAGAAATTTCTTGTCCATAACCTTCTATAAAGGGACTATTAAAGGCTATGCTTGAAAAGAAATCCTCAATTCACACTACTAAAAGAACCAATAGCTTTCTCACCACATTCCTGTAAAACGTGTACCATGTCATGTGGGTTGATCGGAGAGGAATACTTTAAACATAAATTCTCTATGTATATATTAGAAGGTTGTGAGGGTTTTAGACAGACACCCCTAGTGTAAATATGGCATGTATATAGGGGTATTGAAAAACTCTTGAACACACGTGATAAAGGGAATTTTTGATGAGTGACCATACCATGCCTACTGGCAGCTCGTTGGTTTTATTCAATACATCCACACATTCCTCCAGAATTCGTCCCATCCCAACCTTTCCACTCATTTACCCTTTGCAAAAGAAGGAGCTCAGACTCGAACTCCCACCCGTAGCTTAATAACAGGATACATCCTGTAACCACGCAAGCATGCAAGCGAAGCTGCTAAACGATTGACGCCATGCACATGAAAAAACCAACACCCCTCCCCCCCCGTTTAGACGTTCAGATCATTATCTCGGTCCTCATCTTCTTCTCTCCCACGGGAGGGGTAGACGGTGTCGGTGGGGGGATTTTGGTAGTTCTCCATGGTCATCGGCTTCTGGAGTCTCGTTTTCTTTTCGCCAGGGGTATCTTTCGATTATTAGGTGATTTTCCCATTTTCTATAATGGGGTACCCCCTACTTGGTGGCATACCTTGCAATCAATGCTCTCTCTAAGAAACCTCATCTTGGATACGAAGGTATCAAGGACTGACAATGATTTCATGGGGACACCATAGTTGACATACATGTGAATCCAAGTATTGCAACAACGATGTAACTTGTGGTGCTTTCATAAGGACACCACATTTGACATACTTGTTGATCAAAGCATGCCTATACTCATGATGCGAGAAGAGAGAGTAAGTGTGTGTGTGTGTGTGTGTGTGTGTGTGTGTGAGAGAGAGAGAGAGAGAGAGAGAGAGAGAGAGAGAGAGAGAGAGAGAGAGAGATGTTGTGTCTCGGGATGTTTAATGGTGAATTCCTCTAGACTTATTCATTAGACTGCTCAAAGAATAAATATCTATGTGTGTATATATGTGATGGTCATGTTTGTGTGTTTGCACTAAGAAACCAACCATTTTGTCTTGAGCCCTAAAAACCTCCCACTTAAAGGCCAATATGCCTTCAAGCAAAAGCAACCATGAGAAACATCATCCTATGTCCATCACATCACAACCACGTAGAAATTTCCATAGACTGGAAGTAGACAACGTAATGTCTGTAGCCCCATCTGTACAACCATGTACATACAATCCATGCACATCCAAGAATATGTGCAACACTTGAGTGTCACCCAAGTAGCTCAAGAGGTCAAGCATTACCTCCCATAGCCTCCTATCATGGTCAAATGTGATCCACTACTCTCACTCCCTCTCACTACGGAGGTTATCTCTAATTGAATCATACTTGTGGCATACTCACATTGAAGCTTGACATTATGCAGTATGGTCTCATCAGTAGAGAACAATGCACTAGCTATCATCATTATGCAGTATGGTCTCACAATAGAGAACAATACACTAGCTATCAACCCGACATCATATATACATGGATCCTACCTTGCATGATGTCGGGTAGCATACATGCGTAGCTATGGTGGCCCTCTTGTGGCAAGAAGTCACGGCTTCCTAGAGTTAGGGGAGGTGGAAATTTCGTCAATCTTGAATAGATTCTTGGTGACTATACATCATATGGGCCGCCATTAATAATACTTGTTCATGGATGGAATGATAGGGATACTACTAGTGATGACCTCAATGATGTTGTGCTGCAATGTTAGTCATTGGATGGCAACGTTGGACCTCTAGATGTAGATTTACGTGATGTGAGTAGTCTTGGACAACAAGCCAAAGTTTCAATGTAGCATGCTGTCTATCGAAAACAAATTAGTTGAAAACCATATTGATAGCAAACAATACCCAAAAACTACATTAGTATCAAATTAGATTAGTAACAAAACTGTTACAATGGGAGATTGCATTTTGGCATAAGGTCATACCAAAACCACATTCCCTATAACTAAAGTCTCAAAAAATTCATATAAAAAACGGCTTTATTTCTACCAGAGAAAAAAAACTCAATCATCTTTAGTTGAAAACCATTCCAACCATAGGTTACCCTTACACAGAGCCACCATATAGGGTACCCTTGCAACAAAAGGTTTTATTCACAGAGTCAATATCTCCATAAGAATAATCAAACATTTTAAAGAGTTATGGTACCCTCCCTTCCTTAGTTTGAAGGAAGTAAACACCCTATCAAAAAACATGCTTCGAGGTTTTCCGACAAAGAGCTATAGCTCAAAACACCATAGAGTAGTAACTGATTTGTAAAATTAGAGAAGTACTTATCTACATGTGATAAAGTTGGCTCCTCTTCAAATTTCTCTTTACTAGCTTTTGTCATGGCAAACACAAAGTGCACCCAATAGTAGCAACACCATCAATACATAGAAAAATGCATAATTTCAACAATTGGCACTAAGTGAGCACTACTTTAGAGAAATGGGATCACTCTTTATAGGGGTTGAGGATGAGCAGTATATCATCTTTGATTTGACACTTACGAGCATGAAGGTGTAGCATAATGTCCCTTCATTTGAGAGTGAGAATATGAGAGTATGTTCGAATGATGGAGTGCGTGAGCACTTGAAAAGGATTCCCATAACTCCTATGCATTTAGGGTACTCCCCCAACGACCAACCAAGTCTAAGCTTATCCAACCATGGTCAAAGTGAGAGCATGGTTCCCTTAAAACCCAAAGCTTGCACCCTAATGTGGGATTTTTTGAAGAGGGTTCTTGCGGGCGGTGGGATTTCTACCCCAAGGGAATGGTCTTGAGGTTCATACCTCCTAGAATTGAGGCTCTCGAAAGGTAGGAATGAGGATTTTGCACATATACGCATCTCTTTGTGTGTTTGTGTGTGTGTCTCTCTCTCTCTCTCTCTCCAACTCTCCACCATACTTTTCTATGACATTCACTTAGTTTATGCATAAGGCCTATCTATTTTTATTAAATTTGAAACTCTTTCGTGATATGACAAGTTTAACTAGCTTTTTTTGTTTGTTCGTAGCTCCTCGAATGAATTTTTTTGGATTGCCCACTTTCTTCAAGTGAACACATTACTCGGTGGATATAAGAATAGATTTTTATTTTCATTGTAACAATCACAATTTGATTATGCTTACAAATGAGTTTCATAAAATCTTTCATGTTTATCTTGACATAATTTAAGTTTGATAACAATATCTAGCAATTTTTAGATAGGACATTGGCAACATAAATTGCTACAACAAGGCCAACCAAGCATAACTTGTTTTGTTGCTTCTATCTGCAATATCAAGTAACAATACAAATAGGTTTGCACGCATGTCTGGTTTCAACGAATCTCAGAAGATACCACTTTGTTAGAGTGCGAAAAGGAAGGTAGCCTTTCGAGTAAAAAAGGGCAAGGAGGGCATGTGGGAGAGAGAGAGAGAGCTGTCTGTCTTACATCAAGAGAGAGAGATTTTTGCATTGTGTGACTTTGCTCTCCTTGTGTGTCGAGTGTGGTGGGTGACTACTAACCGCGCCCAAGGCGGGAACCTCTCGAGGAGGTGAGGCTACAGCATGGATGGAATGGTCGAGACTCGAGAGGTCACAAGCCAGAGGACACAGCGAAGGGGAAACTGCAGGAAAGAAGGTGAGGGGGGCAATGGGAAGGCTGAGTAGGGCTGCGCAGCGGGTGTCATGGCAATGAAAATAGGAGCATTTCTCAGATTTGAGTGCAATGGAGCTGTAGGGTGCTCCTGTTCAGAAGCGAGCGGGGAGCCCCACAACCCTCACCAAAACGGCCCTTGCAAAATGCCCTGCGGGCAGGCACACCAAAGAGCTGTGCCCTTTGACTTGTGATGGAGCTGGACGAGGTGATGTCCATCGCTGTGTAGGCAAGGCTCGACCAGCCATGGCGAAGGACGCGGGGCGCAAAGGGCAACGATGGCGAAGAGGGGGGGACGGGGAACAGGGTGAGAGATGGAAGAGAGAGGAGAGAGGGGGGGAAGGATCTGACGAGATTCCCCTTAATGAGAGCAGAGCCAGTAGAGCGAGAGATACTTTAATCTTTGTTCTCTCCTTTGATTTGTTGCAATCACTTTTCACCATTGTCACCTCAATGGCACTTAGTGTGCATTTCTAATTATTTTCTTTGAAGGCCCTCCCTGTGGTCCATTGACACCAAATGTGAAACGCCCGTAAGCTCTAGTTTACTCAATGCTCATTACATTCACCACTTTGTAGGATGGAGGAGGAGGATCCCATTTGGTAAAGCTTCACCTTCCACTTATGGGTGTGCTCACACACACAAATGCACACTAAACACACACACAAATGTCTGTCTAGGTGGAAACTTAGTCCTTGTCTTCTTTTAATAAGCACTATAACATGCTAGCTTGGCTCACACCTAAGGCTGACCTTAAATTTTTGGAGGTTTCGGCCTGCCCTAGCCTAAAAGCAAGGCCCTCGTAATAACACACTAGTAAGGGTTTTTTTTCTGATAATAACCATTGGCTTCAGTTGAGATAAAAACACTTTGATGCTTGATAGAAGTTGGGTAAGGCTAGTTTTTCCACTTTGAAACAATTGTGTATACTTACCAACATAATAACGTTCGGTGATTATGCTGCAAGTGGAGAGTGGATCCGCCTTTTTTGGGGACGCATATGCTGGCAATTCACATGTCTTCAATCATTACAAGCACGGAACGACCACCTACTGTGGACAATGTGTGAGCTGGTTATTGATGCGGAGGTGTTGCGTGCACATGGATGGGACGATTACTCACTGCATTACAGATACAACCCTATTTAAAGGTGAGGGTTTTCCCTCACTTAGCAACCTTGTATACTTTCAATTTGTAGTTTGTGTTGTAGTGCATGCGTTATTTGAGTGGCTTTACTTTGTGTGGAATACACTATCATCAGTCTTTGGAGGTTCATTCTCTGGTTCCTCTCAGGTGGGTTTTTTTTGCTTGGTGTAAAGATTTTCAAGCTGATTCCTTTTTACATGATAAATGGTAGTATGGATGTCTTCTCTAAATGTAAGTGGCTATGAGCTTATGGCATGAGTATGCCTGAGATGTTTTGTGCAAACTCTTGTCTGGAAATGGTTATTCTGGATAGAGAGGTTGCAGTTGTTCGTAAATACTTGAGGGGGTTGGAGCCTCAGTTGGCTGAATGTATAATGTTGGGACTCGGTTGGTTGAGTGCTGGGTTATGTAGTTAGGCTTGCTGGAAATAACATTACACTTGTTATCCATCGGATATTTGATATCGTGCATCTTTCAAGTCGGTTATGTGAAGGAATTCCTTTTGCTTCATGACATAGCTTTTCTGACCCAATTTTCCTGAGTTGTTTCTTAACCGGTGGCTACCTTGGTCAGGTATGCTGCTGTAAGCCAGTATTTGGCTCCGACTTTGGCTGGTATGTGATTAACCTATTTTTGATAACTATGACCCCTTTTGCTCTGGCTCGGAATCAACTTGGATTTATGGGAAGGGCTCACTTAACTTAATTAAATATGCACCTTTTGCCATTGTGCTACCGAAGGGTTGCCGATCTTGTATAAACCAATTACCATTGTGCTGACTTTGTTACCTTTTAGGATGGTGACTTGTTTTGTTGCTTCTATCTGCAAGATCAAGTAACAATACAAATAGAGATCACAATTTGTTCTCTCCCTTGATTTGTTGCAATTTGTTTTTGGGTAGGGCACGCCCGGCCGCTCCCCTCATACGCCAAAAAAGTATACAAGAAGAACGACCAAGACTATGCACCCAGAAACCGAAGGCAGACGCTTAGTTTCCTCTGGACTACGAGAGGCCATAATTATCTACACTCTTAGGGCCATGACTATTCCCTTGAGAGACCCATTTCGCCAACTTGATTTGGACGTGATAGCGACCGAGTACCTCTGTTCAAAGGCCCAAGTACTGCAGGACTTGCTTCGGTCTTCCCTTTGGAGTTGCCTCCTCCAGGTAACTTATCGCTCACCTCACTAAACTGCCTTTGAAACCCGACGGTTTTCCCCTAGGAAATGCCATGCCCGCTTGGAAGGACGTCGGCTCACTTTGTTGCAATCACTTTTCATCCACTTCAATGGCACTTAGTGTGCATATCTAATAATTTTCTTTGAAGGCCCTCCCTGTGGTCCGTTGACACCAAATGTGAAACGCCCTAAAGCCCTAGTTTACTCAATGCTCATTACATTCACCACTTTGTAGGATAGAGGAGGAGAATCCCATTTGGTAAAGCTTACGGGCGCGCTCACACACACAAACGCGCGCTACACAACACAGACAACAGTATATACAAACAAAGGGCTCTCCCTACACACGCGAGCGCGCGCGCACACTTACACACACACACACACACACACACACACACACACACACACGGGCGTTCCTTCCCATTACTGTCTCAGAACTTACCTGAGCTTAGAAGCATTAATGGCGGATTCTGCAGGGTCGCCCGAGCTATCTCACGAAGAAGAAGATCCGGTGGAACAGGTTGATACTGGAGAGGCTGAGCTTGAGGATATCATAGACGAGGCCGATGAGGACGTTGCAGCAGGCAGAGGGCATGTTTACCAAGGAGGTCGCCACAAACCTGATGAAATTGAAGATGATGATGAAATAGAAGAAGAAGCCCAAGAAGGGCTTGACCTAGACATGGGGGAGGAAGAAGATGGCATGGGTTATCACGACGATGATGACGAAGATGCAGGTTACCACGATGGGGATGGTAGGGATGGCAGCATTGGGTTTCAAGGGGAGCCTTTTGCAAAACACATCAACGAAAGCGAACAGCCAACTGAGGCTGACATGGTCGCGAATGTGAACGAGGAGCCTCAAATTCTTCCTTATGGTGGGGCTGAGGAGGCTCATCAAACAGAAACTTTTGAGAAGGATGCAGATGTGCAAAAAGAGCTTGCACATGATGAAATAGCGCATCCTCAAGAGAAGGAGCAGGCTGATGAGAGGGGGGAAGAGAGCTTTGAGGATCCACTGGTGCGGCCTCCGCATGGCTCAGAAGTGTTCGTTGGGGGTATCACAAAGGATGCCGTTGAGGACGATTTGAGAGAGCTTTGTGCAACTTGTGGCGATATTTTTGAGGTATGCCCAGTGCCTTGACATGTCAAACCGAATGTTTCTACTTGTGTCTCTGTCTGGAAGAGTTCTTATTATCACTTCAGATCTAAAGTGCAAACTACTATGCTGTTTGAAAACTGGACACCATTGTGTTGACATTCTCCATAGTGGGAACCAGTCATGTCAAGTTTTGGAGTCCAATTACATGTGGATTAAGGTACAGAGATGCTTCAGCTTTGTGAGGAACAAGTTACCATGTTTCAATCTTGCAGATACGATTGATGAAGGATAAAGAGAAAGGGGACAACAAAGGATTTGCATTCGTAACATTTACAACTAAAGAAAGTGCAGAAAAAGCTATTGAGACATTAAACGAGCAAGAATTGAAGGTGACTTATTTGTACAATATGTACCTACAAACTTGTCAACAATTGGCTTTCCGATTATATATTTGGAGTTGTGAAGTCTATTCTATACTGTTATAAGGTCTTGTGATTAACAGGGTAGAAAGTTACGGTTCTCCGCGTCACAGGCAAAGAACAAGCTATTCATTGGCAATGTGCCCAAGAATTGGGATCGAGAAGAGCTTCAAAGGAACCTCTTGGAAAGAGCTCCCGGGATTACCAGTCTGGAACTTCTGATGGTATGCAAGCTGGAAGCACTTTCTGTAGAATGTTCTGCAATCCACAGGTTTATTCATTCATAATTTTGTAGCGAGAACACCCCCATCCTTTGTTTGCATCCAACATTCTGTTCATATTTTTGTTTCCTTGACTCGTGAGTGCTGATTGCTCTCAATCAGCTCTCATTAGGATGAGAATATACCGGATGATGTTAGACTAATATAGGGAGCATTCATGCATAAAGGTTCCTCCAGTGTTGTAAATTTAGCTCAGGCTGACAGAACTCCAGGTTCTAAGCGAAATCTTGCCACCAAGGTAGGTAGCACATACTTGTTGAAATTTTTCTATCCACACATCCTGGTGGTTCATCCCCCATTTTGATGATTAGCTTCGGAACATTAGTTCTATGAGCGATAAGAGCCACACACTTGTACCGCATAGGCATTGTCTGCTTTTATTGCTATCAGCTCGTGAGAATTCGTGTTCAAGTTTTTTGTGCTTATGTTGATTGGAGGCGTGATTTGAGTTTAATTGTTCTCTTTGTATCGATGTGCCAGATTGGGTGGAAGTCTTTGTTCTTGTGTGCGCTTGTTGTAAATGAGTATTTTGTTGTTATTTGCTTAAGAATTAAGGTCAAGTTGTGGTCCTAGTTAATGTTATAATTGAGTTTGTTTGTGGTTGTGCTATTTCTTTACGGTTTGATATTTTTGCTTTGCATGTGTAACTTTGTGTTTTATTGATTCTGTGCCCCAGTTTTTGACAGGAAGCAGCACTTCTTTGGCAGTGGACCTGACATGTTTTGTTCTTCAAGGATTTGATTTAATGCTTATGCATTTGAGTAGGATCCCTGCCAGCTTTTCAACTGTTAAGCTTCATAAAAATCAAACCCTCCACTTTGAATCATTTTTCTAGCGATTCACACACATATGAGTAGCCTGGTTTATGCACAATGCTGTTATTCCCCCGCAATTTAAAGCTGAATTGATATCAAATATCATTTTCTGGAGTTAGCCTTGATCTTCATTATTACCTCCCCAGCTTCTCATTCTGGTCTAAATGCACCCGTCCTTGGGTTTGTTGCCCCAAAGTGTCGCATTCAGTTTTTAGATGCTGTTGTCTTGCCCTGTACACCCTTGACAAGGTATCACTGGAGCTGATCGGGACAAGGCTAATTGAAAGCAAAAGGGACCGAAAATTTATGCGGGTAATTCTTGCCAGGTTCAGATTTCAATTCACATTTGCATGTTTTTAGGTAGTTTTAGAATATCTCGGCGCCATCCAAGACACGAGAATGATTTTTTGTAGTTGCTTAACGTTTTCACATGTGGGTTTTCCACTATCCCATGTTAACCATTGGCAGACATCATTAATTTAGCCCCATTTGGATTTCTGACAGACGCCATTTGTGGGGCAGATGAGTGCCAGCATGACTAGGGTGGAAACAGAGTCTTGATAAAGTTTCCAGATTGATAGCTGATATTGCATTGATTTCTGGATTTGGCATTTGCAGCATTTTATGCACCATTACAAGATCAAGTGATGAATGTTGGAAAAAGTAGGGAAGGAAATTTGAAAGAGAGAGAAGCTTTCAAATTGAATAAAGCTCGTATCTTATGATCGGAAGTAATTGTGACATGCAGAGTTGCACTATGTGGCCAGGGAAGCCATTGTAGAATTCTGCACTGAATGCTTATAAAATTTTTGTCAGATTTTCTTGTGCGTAGATTTGTGTTTTTCTATTGCTTCAGTTACAAGATTTTAGAGGAGCAGAGTCATCATATGTCTATTCGTCTTTTCAAGTTATCAATTATTATCTTATGTAAGTGACGATTGTTCAATGTAGGTATTGTGACACCTCTACAGTTCTTTAGCCTGCTTCTTTTATACATTAAAAATAAAGTTTTACCTTACAGGGTCGATGTCTCATGAATACAGAGTAACCAGATGTTTTACCTGCCCCCCTAAACCCTCAACCCTAAAGCCCTACACCTTAAATCCTAAAATCTAAACAGTATTGTTGGCTCCTGCATTGGTTTTCTGACGTGTTAAATTTCTTGCTATCTGGAGTTGTGCAAGAGTGGGTATTTGGTGCTAGCCTGTCATTTTCTCATAAGGGCTTATGTGTTTTCCTGGACATGCCATCCCAGTTTAATTTAGGGCTCAAGATTATCTATAACCTCAAGTATGACTGGTCAAGAGCTTTCTTAGCTTGCAGTGCAATGAAGTAGGAAAAACCGTCTGTGTGGACTAAAGTAGGCAAATAATACTCCATTTGCTAACTGTAGTGGTGACTGATTATTCCACTTCTCTCATGCTACAATTGTAGGTTGTTATCTTTACAGCTTCATGATTTTACAATTGCTAGTTCTGTGAGCTGATTCTGTCAGACAATTGCATAACTCACTTTTGCCCCATTTAACCATGGAACGAGCTGCTGTAGTGCTTCATTGAGATGAGGGTAGCATGGGGTTTGTAGTCTGGTTTCAAGAGGGTTGTTAATAACAAGGGGTCACAGAACTGTGCAATCACTTGCTCTGGATGAATTTACCCCTATTTTCTAGCTTCATCTAGTGTTTCTTGGGTGGTGGTGATTTTTTAAATGTTGATTCAGCTAACCATGCGGAAAGATTTTTTTCTGCATCTCTTTGCCTCAACGGATGATCATTATTTTTGGAATCAAGCTTCATCTAGTGTTTCTTGGGTGGTGGTGATTTTTTAAATGTCGATTCAGCTAACCATGCGGAAAGATTTTTTCTGCATCTCTTTGCCTAATGGATGATCATTATTTTTGGAATCAATGCAATCGCTTGCTGGCAGGATCCTCAAAACAACGACAGAAACCGCGGATTTGCTTTTGTAGAGTACTACAATCATGCATGTGCAGAGAATGCACGGCGGAAGTTGTCTATGTCAGGTTACAAACTTGGAACAAATCCACCCACTATCAACTGGGCTGACTCACGGGGGACGACGGACAGTGTTGCAATGTCGCAGGTGAGCGCTTTCAGAAGTGGTAAAGCAATCACAGCCAATTCTTGATGAAATTCTTATTACCGTTTGGTATGGGATCAGGTGAAGGTTGTTTATGTTCGCAATTTACCGGAAAGCGCCACCCAAGAACAGGTATGGAAGCTCTTTGAACGTCATGGAGAAATTAGCAAAGTAGTTCTGCCCCAATCGAAGCCGGGACAGCCGAAGCGTGATTTTGGCTTTGTACATTACGTGGAAAGGAGCAGTGCTTTGAGAGCTGTTGAGAAGAACGAGAAATATGAACTAGATGGTATTAATTGTGGTTTTGGCTTGTTGTTTATCTTTTTCACCTGCCATGCTAAAGGTATTCTTCATCGGTTCCTCAAGGTCGGGAGCTGGAAGCAAGTCTAGCCAAGCCACAATCCGAGAAAAGGCCCAATGTTATAAATGCTCCAGTTGGGGCTGGCATTTTACCTCAACTTTATCAGTCAAGAGCTGGCTATGGCTATGATATGTATGGGGTAATGGGTGCAGGGTTCGGCTCCCACCGGGGTTATGTGCAGGTATAAGTTTTATGCAACTGAAGGAGAATTAAAATGGTTCGGTTGTAAGGCTTTCAAACTAATACTTTTGTTATGTCGCATCATCAATGCTGGTGTCTTCGCGATGTTCAACTCAAAATTGTTGATTTCTCATAGCCTGTGATATACGGTCGAGGACCTGCTCCAGCTGGAATGTCCATGGTGCCCATGATGTTACCTGATGGGCGAATGGGATATGTTTTGTAAGAAAAGTCTCACTTATATACTCTGCCGCACGCACGATTGATGTAGTGATTTTCTTATATTTCAAAATGCTCGTTTTTCTCCAGGCAACAGCCAGGGATGTTTCCTGTTCAGAGAGACAACAGAGGTGGTGGAAGGGGAGTACCGGCACAGCGGCAAGGTGGTGCTACTGGTAGTAGTGGGTCTCGTCGATACCGTCCTTACTAATGTCATTGTGCTGTAAAAGGTGTATTGATTTCCGACCTCGGATAAACCGTCAGAGGAAAAGCTTATGTCATGCTTCTTGGAAGGACTCCGCGATGAAAGGTGGAACTTCAACTTCATTCAAACGTTTGGAAGCTTCAAGTCGTTCAAGTACTCTGCTATTTTCATGGTACTACTTACCAAGTGGATAGATACATAGACTAGAGGATGCATTTTCTGGAGGATTTTTTCCAATTGAGCCTCATAGTCTAGTGGTTGCCAGTTGCTTTTTTTTTGTGATGGAAAAGGCTCTTATCGCACTGGACCTTATTAGGAATTCCATTTCAAGACAATGGGCATTGGTTCTTTAAAGTGCCATTTTATGCCTTGCTCTCTTCCATGCTGCCTGTAATGGCTCATCAAATTTTACACGACATGACAATGGTATATACTTGGACGTCAGCCATCTCAAATTAGAAGAAACACAATCACATTCAATGTAATCATCTAGTGCCTTTTCACTTGTAAAAGGGTTCTCTCTCAAAGACAGTGTTGATAGTGTCTTCAGACTGGATACAGTCGTCCATATACCTCGCACTTTGGGAGGGTAACCACCCTTGCAGCGGGGTCGTCCCACAGCACCATAGATGCATTTCAGCTGGCCCATTGGAGGTCTCATGATGCTGGGTCTGAGTGATCTAGTGTAGTCTTGAAGTCTCTTAGAAAACAATTGCATCCCTTCTATGCATTTAAGTCTAATTTTTTTGCCTTCATTGAAAGATGTCAAGGCTCTTTGTTTAGTCCTTGCTCTTGCTTTTGGACCAACTCCATATCCTCCTTGGCAAACAAAGCAATATTGTCTGCAAGAATAGTCATTTTGACAATTTGCAAATGTGAAGCTTTTGTAGGCACATTTGTTGGATGCTTATTTTTAACCTTGGAAGAGTTTACCGAACAAAGCTTTGCTCATACTAGCTGTACAAAGCTATTTGTGCTGCTAGAGAATATCATAGTACGAACTTAATTCACCAACTATATGCATCCGTCAATTTTGAGCAGGTTCTCTGAATTGTAGTTAACAAAACTGGGTAATCAGATTTGATTCCTCGTACCATGATACATTGAAGTAGCATTTCTTGGAGCTGCATATCATGAATCAAAACATGGGGCCGACGGCTATGCTCTGTAAGGCCTTCATATTCAGCACAGAAGTAACTGAAAGTCTAAATGCTTGTATCTGGCCACGATGCCAATCATCTCAAATGTGTGAGCTGACAGTGAACTCATTGCAAATGCATCTCCTAGTTAAAGCTAGCATACATCTGACAATCAACACATTACCTGGACCAAGTCTTTTTGTACAATGCCTTTACAAGGGGATCTGGTAGACACTGTGCTGCATCATCTTCCTACAACTTTGTTACAGTACCCAGTAGAGGTCAAAATGTAATGGCTTCTTGAAGCAGCTACTTTTGGTTTGTTTGGTCCAATGAAGTCCAATCCCCACTTCTAGAAAGGGTCTTCCTACAAGGCTAAGGCTTCAATCCACTTAGTGCAGTACATGGGAGATGTCAAAATGTGACGGTTCCAGAATGTAATGGCTTCTTGAAGCTACTTCTACCGGTTTCATTGGTCCAATGAAGTCTATCCCCCACTTCTATAAAGGGTCTAAAGGTCACATTGGATGCAAATGTAATTTATCCCTGTAGACTACTTGCCCTATCTTTGGCGAACATCACAAAGCCTTGCATCATTGCTTGTTGCTCGGAAATTGGTTCAGATTGCAAAAGCACATCCTGGAGATCCTCATATTAAAGTTGGTCCAGGATTATTTCAAACCTGTGACTTGACAAGGCAAATCGTTTCCTCTGATTGTCAATCAGATGACAGATGAAGAGACATGTAGGCTTTGTTCAAAAAATACATCTCCTTATATCATGTCCAAGGCATATCTCGCGATCTTGGAGGATTGGCTGTCAGCGTGAATTTAAAATAAATGTACATTCGGCAAGGAATCATCCCTTCCTTGCGAGATTTTCTCCATAATTGATCCGTAACAAAATGTTTTGCATGGTTGATGACCTCAAACTTGAACTCTTGTAGCAGAATCATCAAATGTCTTGTAAGAATCTATGACCCAGAATATAGTTTCAAAGTTTCTTGATAGAGTGTACCATGCCCATACATTCTCACTTTATGGTAGAGTAATTTTTCTCTGCACCAGGCACTCGGCAAACACAATATGTAGAACCAAACCATCCCACGTTCGTTGTTGGAATGATCTGAATGCGTCCAGACAGCTTTTCTAGGTTGGCAACAGATCTGACTATAGGCTATAGAACAGACTTCAGTACATTGAAAGACAGAATTGGAACCGGAAATAGAACAATATTGCAAGAGACATCTGAAAGTGGAATTGTGTTATTTAGATTAGAAAAGTGTACAACTGGAGTTAGTAATGAATGAGCTTCCATCTTAATGAAAGTACAAAGTACAACAGCGAGTGGCTCAAGATAAAAGTATTGGGCTCAGGGTTGGGAACTTGAGTATTGAATTTAGAATATAGGATACAAGATAAGATAGGATCTAGGATCTAAGATAAGCAACCCCCGAAATGAAGTAATGGATCCTATTTATAGCCTTCCCGATTGGGTTATGACTATCTATATATCGTGTTAGTTACTGTGGTAACTGTCTCTGGATTACCGCTTCTGGAAGCCTCCAGTCCAACCTTTCGCTAAGGGTTGCTTCCATCGTCTACATTCCTCCTCCCCTTTCTTGAATATTGGTACGTACCAAAATTTCTAGAAGGCATGTGTCTTCGTCCCCACTAACGAACTTTCTTTTTGTATGGTGCCTTCTTTTGTGCGGTACCTTGGAAGACTCTGGAGCACTTGAACCAGCATTATCCTTCTGAATTAACTTGAAAATGGCTTCTTGCTCTAGTTGATCGTTTCTGGCCGTCTTCATCTCAACTTCATAAGGTACCAATGGATTCCAAGTTTTGGTGTCGGGGCCATTCAAGGTGCGTTTGCCCTTGGTAGGCCTAGCCCTAGCCAGCTTATGGCAATATGATGCAGTATGCATCCATCCTTTAGGCAATGGATGATTGCACTTAATGCGGGCTTCGAACAAGATTTCAGCCATTTATTTGAATTGGGTTTCAAAGGATGGCTTATTAGCCATATCTTTTTCTGGTATCGATGAGGCTTTCATCATTAACTGAAGAAGCTAATTTGTGAATTTAATGAGCCGTCTGAGTTGTACTTTCCATTGCTCCATGACAAGTTGAAAATTTTGTAAATCGACAATCAGCTCATAAATGAGTCTTCTTCCGCTCATTTTGCAGCACTTGGTTCTAGGCCAGCCACTCTGTAGTGGCTTCCTCATACCACTCCCTGAGCTCATCCACTATTGTGATGTAGCGTTGTTTATCTGCTCGCTCAGTGTGTGGAGGATAAAGTGCTGGGAAGAAACGAGGCAACCCCGCTTCTTTGGCAGTGATGGATAAGGAGTGCTGGGGAATCTGGGACGAATTCTAGAAATTTCATTATCATTTGGTTCTTCTGCTGCATCATTTTTCTTGTAATCCGAACCAGATGAAATAAACTTTTCAGATTGAGCTCGTGCTCTCTTAACGTCATCCAAGTCCGTGGTCCTTGACTACACGTCGCATTATTCTCCACTAATGCTCTGACTCGTCGGTCCAGAACGCCTCTAGCAATGCATTTGAATCACCATCTCTTTGATTTGAATGCGTATATCCTTCATGCACTGATAGATTGGTCTGGTGCCTAAGAGCATCTCCACTTGTAAACCCAATGATTTGAGTCGCCAGTGGTTACATCTTTTATGGCTGGGTTTATTGCTTTGTCATTGGTGGCCAGACACCACTTTGACACTCTTTCCAACACTTGGACGTAGAGCGCATGTGGGGGCCCTGGGGGGCAATTTGAAAATTGTCTGATTGTGGTAACTGACGGATTTCTAGTCCAGAACCATTCTTCTGGTCCCCATGTAGAGCATCTGAAGTCGCTCTAGATCTGAGTAGATGGTTTCATATTTAGGAAATCTTGGATCTTGGGGTTCCTCTGCTTCCTTAGGCTTTTATTTAGAGTTATCAGTTCAATGGAATGGGTCTAGTCAGACTCAGAGTCAGATTCAATGATGATGGTTTGCCCTTACTAACCTTGTGCTGGCTCTGAACTGCCTTTTGCCTTGTTTGCTGGTCAGTCGGGGGATTCTGTTGAGCTTTATCACCAGGCGGTGCTTGGTCATCAGTATATCCGTCCTTGGCTTGATCTGGAGCTTGGATCTTAGTGGGTGCTGATCTGCCTCCTGCTGACCCCGAAGTGTTATCATCGTTATCATCATCATCATTCTTTGGGGTGCTGATCTGCCTCCTGCTGACCCCGAAGTGTTATCATCGTTATCATCATCATCATTCTTTGGTGGTTGGTCTCCCTGTCACAAGACGGTCGCCACGTGGCATTATAAAAGAACAGATTGAACAGACTTTTAGCACTTCAATAACAAGTGACGAGAGAGAGAGAGAGAGAGGACACGTTACATGGAGTGGTGGAATTCCACCTAAGAGAGTATTGGCCCCAAACCTTGGCGCCCCTTTCGGTATTTCTTTATATTACATCAACACAATACAAGCCCGTACTCAACGCTTTGCACCTTCTCCAGGAAGCATGCCAGAGAGTGAGCCAATGATGATAGAAAATGATGATGCTTACTTTCTCCGATTTTAAGAGCTTTGGCGAGCATCATCAGGTCGACATTTTCTATCATCAGGCAGTGCTATGCAGGCAACTTTGTCATTTGTTGCAGAACTTTTGTCAGTAGTATTTTTTGCATAACAGGTCCCTTGGTCTTCTACGGTTTGTGCTATATAGCATGTGTTGTTCCCACTTTGTTTCTCCTCTTTTCGAGTAGTTTTCACATCAGGTGCAACATTTGCCATGGTTGACAACAACACAGATGTGTTCAAGGTATTTGCTGAGGGTGGATTGGATGGGGACAATTACCCTATGTGGGCTTATATGATGCAGCATGTCCTTGTGTTAAAGGATATTTTGAATATTGTGCAAGGCATTGATGTACGTCCTGGTTCTGAGGATGTAGGCGATGTTGAGGATGTTGCAGGTTTTGGTGGCAAAAATGCTACTGCGAGAGCTGTTTTACCTAGGATTGAGTAAGCTTGTTGGGATGTAAAAGATACACAGACTCATGCTTTGATTGTGTCGTTTGTGAAGCGCACTATTACTCCTTATATCCGTTCAACAAAATTTACAAAACACGCTTGGGATATTCTGGTTGGTCTTTATGTAAGTCGCAATGAGGTTAAATTGCATTGCTGCGTAAAGTGCTGGGGTCAAAGATTATGCATGAGGAAGATGAGATTGACACTTTCCTTGATGGTGTCAAGGATATCAATGAGCAATTTATTTTTGCAGGCAAAGTCATTTTTGATAGTTCCCTTGTGCAGACTATTCTTGATGCTTTGACAGATTCTTACCAGACTTTCGTTAGTACCTAGAGACTTATGAGCCAAGGAAATCCAGAAGTTGTCAAGTTTGATGCATTATGCACATTGCTGCTGCAAGAGTCACATTTTAGAACAACAAGACTAGACAACGTGCAATTGAATATGCCTTTATTGCTACTCAAAGAAAGGTGGTAACAGCAATGTAGCCACTTCTCATGGTTCTTCTACAAGTGGTAAATCACTTGTTCCTAATGCTTCTGCTGCCAGCAATTTGTCTGGGAATTTTGGTGAAAAGGGAAAAAAGAAAATGCATTTCCATTATTGTAAAGCTAATGTTCACTTGATCAAGCAGTGTTCAAAATTGAAGGCAAAAGAGGCTACGAAGAAAGAGGCTAGATCAACTATAGGGTCCAATACAAGTGCAATTATTGTGGAGTCTTTTGTGAAAGGAGATTGTGATGCCGATGTAGATGCAGAGTGGGATTTTAGTGCATAGTGTACTTATGATCCCGTCGTCCATGATGCATGCATATTAGTTGTTGTAGATTCACATGTGTGGTATTTGGACAGTGGTGCTACAAAGCACACAACCTCATATCGTGATTATTTTACCTCTTTTGAGGTTGTCCGTCATGGAAAGTCACTTGTGACAACAACACCTCTTATCCGGTTCAGCGAGTTGAAATATTGTGCTTACTACAAATGGTAGTTCTTTCACACTTGGTGATGCATTGTATGTACCTGGGATCAAGAAGAATCTTTTGTCTATATCTGCACTTGCTAGACTTGGTATTGTAGTCGAATTTGTGGAGATGTACAATACATGATCTCAGTTTCGGTAATGAAATTGTTGCATCTGGAATTTTATGCTGTAGGCTGTATAAGCTCACTTTGTATGACAAGTGTGGGCAGAATTTTACAAATGCTATTGTGGATTATAAGGCTATTTCAGATGCAAAACTTTGGCATGCACATTTTGGGTATCTAAATTTTGCTAATTTGCTGCGTTTGCAAAAATCTGATATATGGTTGCTTCTTTGCCACCTCTTGAAGCACCTGTCAAACATGTTTGTGAAGGTTGTATTTTGTGTAAGATGCAATGATTGAAGTTTTCAAAGGATGGTTCAATTAGGGCCACATGCAGGTTGCAACTTGTGCATAGTGATGTTTGTGGGTCCATGTAAACTCCGTCCTTAGGAAATTACCTTTACTTCATGACTTTCATTGGTGATTCCTCCAAGCATGCATGGGTATATCTACTTGAAGCGAAGTCCGAAGTGTTTATGTGCTTCAAACAATTTCTGGCTATAGCTGAAAAATGTCTCAAAATGTACTATGGGCACCCTCCGTTCCAATTGAGGGGGAGAGTATATGTCTCATGAATTTAATGCATTTTCGGCTAGTCATGGATAAAACACCAATGTATAGTGCCTTATACGCCTCAATAAATTGGTGTATCTGAGAGGAAAGCAGACTAATTTACAAAAATGAAACAATGTATGGTCAAAAGTCAAGCTTTGCCGCATTCTTTTTGGCTTGAGACCATCGCGTGTGCCACTTATGTACTTAACAAGTATTCTATGAAAGCTTTGCAGTCTAAGGCTCTCCCTTCTGTAAGTAAAAGAAACCCTTGAGCACATTTTGGAGCACTCATCTTGAGCAAAGTCCGAGTCGAATTTCTACAAAATCCACCACCAAGACGTGCCATGTGTTGAAAGGGTAATAACTTAGCCAAAATAGTGCTTAGTCGGATTATGCTTTGCTGATCGGAATCATACTTAGTCGGAATGTTGCTAGGTCGGACTTTGTTGAATTGGATGTATATGCCAAGAACATTCAATTAGACAATTGTAACTCTCTTTTATAGTAGAAGTCGTGGGTAACAAACACACAACACACACGAGATGTATTCAAGCTCTATCATCAAAGTTTCTTGCTGTCTGATCTTCCTCTTGGCTTTGAATTTGCTCTGCCTGAAGAGCAAAAACTGTGTTTCTAGCTGAATCTGATTATGGAGTGAATTTTGATTCTCTATTTGAGAGTATGTTTGTTGAGAGAGATAGAACCAAGAGTCGGAACCAAAGCTGAATTGTGGCCTAAAATGGAGCTAGATGGAATTGTTTTATTTGATTTTGCAATACCAGCTGATGGTAATTCTGAGCAGATGAAAGTTCCTTTTGATGCAGCTGAAGGTGGTGCTATTTCTGAGGGTATTGAGAAGTGAAATGCAGCTTTAGTATTTTCAAACTGAGTAGCATATGTAACTTCTTGAACTTCTTTATGGTCACATTCTGTTTTGGATCAAGGGATCCATTTCCTACAGTGGCTTTTCTGAAAACTCAGCTTGTTTTGCAAATTGTTGCTTTTCTTCAACTACCAACTTCTCCTTCTGTTTTGCCTTAAGTTTGTGGACCTGCTTAATCCAATGCTCTCGTTCCTTCTTGAGCTACTCTACCTCCATCATCAAGTCAACCCCATGGGTACTGACAAAGCCAATTCTAACCATTTCATATGGGTGCTTTAACATAGTGGTCAACCTATCTTTCATTGCTTTCCATGCCTCTTGCATTATTGCACTCTTCAATTGTTGCCTAAGCACCTGCACATCTCCTTCTGACATTAATACTCCATTAACATCCAATTCCTCTTGATTGAACACCTGCTTCTCCATATCCAACAAGGGCTTATGTCACATGACACATCCAACCCTATGTGTCCGTGGACAAGCTACTTCATAACAAGGGTTCAATTCAGTCAAGTCAGTCTAGAATAGGAAGTGATCTAGCACTTTTGTGAGTCTGTTCACAGACCGTGCATGATCACGTAGAAATCTGGAATTCTTAATTATCTAGGCCAAATAATTAACCTTAGGGCCAATTCCCATAGATCAAGTAAGGGGCTATCAGAAATCTCTATGTCTTGAATTAATCAAACCTCTCGTATAAAGGAGTTTGCTTATTGAAACTAATCCGTCATTTTGGTCGTATGTGCTCTCGAGTATTAGCTTTCTTTTTCCAAGTTGTTAATTTAAGTAGTGATTATAATATGGTCCCGGTAAAGAGAACTCGTTTCGGTGGTTCCCACGACCGCGAGGCTGGGACAAGCAACACAAATGGGAAGGGAAAATCTCCCATGGTCGACCAAGTGCCGGCCAACTCACGGAGCAATGACGAGGAAATTGTGGAGGTAGGTCACATTTTTTAATCAAGTTTTGCTTAATTTAACATTGCATTCGATAAGTTAGAAAAGAACATATCCCTAAACACGTTGGAGAAATCCAACGGAGTTCACCGCATTTGAATTGAAATATATCTTAATTGCCAAGTAGGAAAGAATGATTGTTGGATATACTGTTTGAGATAGGAAAGAATGTTTGCTAGGGAAAATTTAGCTCGGCCTGTTCATTTCTATTTCCAATGTTGATACTCGTCCGAACCCCCTCCTGATCACACAGGGGGCAGAGTTCCTGGTTAAGGGCTCTTGAATCCACGACTGCTGGGGTTAAGCGGTGGATACCCACGTCTGCTGGTTAAGCGGTGGGAACCCACGTTTTGCGTTCTATGCGGTGGGAATGTCCACGTCTGCTGGTTAAGCGGTGGACATACTTAGTTGTATGGGCAACTAGGTGATAACGGAGGAGTAAACTCTCGCTGGAGGAGGGATGTTGTACCTCCAGAGCATTGGAACTTTAAATGAATGAGTTTTTGAGTGAATTTTTACTAGAATTACTGTCTTGGTGCCGCTTTGCAATACTGGTTGAAGGGTTGTATTAAAGAACTTGTGAATCGGAAAAATAAACAAAGAACTTATATGTTGAACAACCATTGTGGTAGTAATTAGGTAACAAAGGAAGTGTGAGTATGGGGTGGAAAGTGGGGGCTTGGCTCGGGTTGCCAATGCCTATGAGAAGGGTGGTTCCGATTGGTCGGGAACTCTCCGTCCCCATAGTGTTATAAATCGACGCTAGTATTACTCATTGCCCCAAGAGCGGCGAAGCCTCAAGTGTACGTGCCTCTGAAACATGGTGAAAAAGGCACTCGGGACTTCTCTCATCTTGGAAGGTGGGTCTTAGGATCGCTAGATAAGTTAACCACGCTTCCCCTTCGGGGTGGAGCTAGATCTCGATGCTAGTGGGCTTGAACTCGACTCACTTTGTGATGAGAGATCGTCCGCTAGATGAACCATAAACCACTTTGTTTGCTTCCGCTATAGATCTAGTGGCCACCACCAGGTTTACCATCAGATTCGTCGTTTGAGACGATAGGGTGGGGACTTCACATCTCCAAGGTGGTCATGGAGGTCTCTGAAATGGTGGCCTCCCTCTAAATAAAGCTATTTGATTAGTTTTAGCATCATTTATCCCTCTTTCTACATGTGGAGTTGATCTACTCCTATTATTAGGGTTGTACCAACACTGGGCTTTGCCAGCAAGTTTGTTTTCTATGTTGATTATCAAGCATTGTTGTATCTAGTAAATAAACCTTGTTCCACGGGAAGAATTACACGATGGTTGTTAAATATTCTTGAGTTTGATCTTACCGTTGTGGTGAGACTTGGTAAAAGACATGTCATGGCATACCCAATGGTGAAGACCCTACATGAATTGATGTTGAATTGCTCAATACTTCCCTATTCCTAGTAGAGACCATGACTGAATGGGGTGAGAAGATTGTAAACTTTTTAGTTGACGGTTTTCCACCCAAGGAGCTTCGTAAGGATATAGCTCAGAAACTATTAAAAGAATGTGAACCTTATTCTCTAATTGCAAACTATTTCTTGGGGCTCAAAATAGCACTATTTTTTGGAACGTGGTGACGTAACGACTCTCCCATGCATTAGGGTTTTGAGCTTCTCTCCATCTCTCTCTCTGTAGCACTCTGTGTTCTTGCAGCTATGTGTATTGCTCTTTCTCTCTCTCTCTCTCTCTCTCTCTCTATATATATATATCTCTTTCTCTCTGTGCAGCTCTTTCTGTATTGCTCCCTCACTCTCTCCAAGCATCTTTCTTCTGCTTTGTACGTGAGTAGATATGGTGGAACTTGCATCTTTGGAAGGGGAGGATAAGGAGCAAGTGCCTTGCCATTATCTGTTTCTCTCCCTCTATTTTTAACTGCTGTACTTTGGGCAGGTCCTGTTAAAATGCACTTGTTATGTTTGCCAATGGTTGGTTCATTCCAGGACTTGAAGCAGGCAATGGTGATCACGGAATATGAAGCTTTCCGTAAGAGAGAACAAAGAGCCGGATTGAAGAGAAGAGTAGATGTAGGTTTGGTTGTTGAAAGAGAAGTGGATGAAGCAGCTGAAGAAGACTTAAGAAAGGCACAAGGCTGTGCAAAAATCATTGATAAAATGAAATAAGAGCAAAGATAGCAAAATGGATTGCATGATATATACTTCAAAGCACAAGTGGAATGGACATGGACACCAAGAAAGACATCTTCAATGGGATGATTCGGCACCCTTCATTGAAGATCTCCAGAACGACAAGGCATCAACACCCTGTTTTGTAGATACGCTGTTAGCAAATATTTGGAACACACTTCAAGACTTGAAGAGGCCACAAAATGAAGATGAGATGTTCCTCAAGAGGTCTACCATGACGATGCTTGTGAATTCAAATACCCACAGGAGGCACAAGGACTTAATGTCAATGTTGTCTCCAAGGTACTTTCTATTCATAGAAGGAACTTATATGGAGCCAAGAATTGGCTACTCCAACAAACTGAGAAGGCCACTTTGTCCTTTGCCACATGTCATCGAGTCTTCAAAAAAGTCGCATACCTGAAGAGGTAAAGGAGCTAGTAGTCAACTTCTGGACACTTGAGACTCGTGTATCCCCCAACAAAAAGGACATATCAAAAGAGAATTGGTTAGAAGGAGTATATCGACCATCCCATCCATTCATTGGAAGTATCATAGGTATAGAAGAAAGCGTATGCCATGTAGTGGCTTTCTATATTTGTTAGATAACTCTTGCAAGTAGAAGCTTTTCAACTGCCCAGCTATTTGAAATTGTTACATAACTATTGCCAGGGTTTAACACGATTTTATAGCTAGTGATTCCTATAAAATATCTCTTGATAGCTATTGATAGCTGTTCATGGCCTGTGATTGCTATTTCATAGCCAAAATTTTCTTTGTAATACGTAATTAATAGATATTTTACAGCTACTCATTGCCATTTTATAGCTAGTGATGGCTATTAATCAAGTATTTTCTTTAGGAAGAGGTATCTCATAGCTAGTGAGAGCTATTTGATAGCTATTCATGGCTGGTGATTGCTATTTTATAGCTAGTGATAGCTATTTGCTTTAGGTAAGGCTATTTCATAGCTAGTGATTGCAAATAGATAGCTACTAATAGCTCTTTGATAACTATGATAGCTATTCATAGCCACTTTTTGCTATTTGAAAGATATTTTATATGTAGTAATTGCTATTTGATAGCTATTGCTAGCTCTTTGATAGCTATTCATAGCTAGCAATTGCTATTTCATAGCCAATGTTTGCTATTTGATAGCTAATTAATAGATATTTCATAGCCTTGCCATTTTATAGCTAGTGATATTAATAGCTATTAATCAAGTATTTTCTTTAGTTAAAAGCTATTTCATAGTTAGTGATTGCTGTTTGATAGCTATTCATAGTTAGTGCTTCTTGTTTCATAGTTATTGATAGCTATGTGATAGATGTCTCATAGCTAGTGTTTGTTTCTATTTCATAGCCAAAGCTATTCCATAGCAAGTAATTGCTACACGATAGCTACTAGAATAGCTCTTTGATTACTATAATAGCTATTGATAGTTATTTCATAGCTAGTGTTTACTATTTGATAGCTATTTCATAGATAGTGATTACTGTGTGATAGCTCTTTGATAGCTATTGATGGTGGTAACTGCTACTATTTGATAGCTATTGTTAGCTCTTTGATAGCTATTGATGTTGGTAACTGCTATTTGATAGCTACTATTGATAGCTCTTGAATAGTGGTTTTTGGATATTTCATAGCTAGTAATAGCTATTGATATTGGTAACTACTATTTGATAGCTATTCATAGCTAGTGGTTGTTGTTTCATAGCTATTGATTGATATTGGATAGATAGCTATTGGCAGCTATTCATAGTTAGTGCTTATTGTTTCATAGCTATTGATAGCTATTTGATAGATATCTCATAGCTAGTGTTTGCTATTTCATAGCCAAAGCTACTTTATCGCTAGTGAGATTGGTACTAGATAGCTACTAATAGCTCTTTGATAACTATAATAGCTTTTCATAGCTAGTGTTTGCTATTTGACAACTACTTGATAGATATTTTATAGGTAGTGATTGCTATGTGATTTCTATTGGTAGCTCTTTGATAGCTATTGATAGCTCTTCAATAGCTGTTTATAGCTAGTGATAGCTACCCCTTAACTATTGATAGCGATTTTTAAATATTTCATAGCTAGTTATAGCTATTGATTTTGATAACTGCCATTTGATAGCTATTGGTAGCTCTTTGATAGCTATTGATAGCTATTGGTAGCTCTTTGATAGCTATTGATAGATATTGGTAGCTCTTTGATAGCTATTGATAGTGAACGATCAGGTGTTTGCTTTAGGTGAAAGGTAATTTATAGTTAGTGATTGTTATACGAAAGCTACTACTAGCTGTTTGATAGTAATAGCTATCGATAGTGAATGATCAAGTGTTTGCT
Source organism: Adiantum capillus-veneris (assembly GCF_014529385.1). Taxonomy (NCBI): domain Eukaryota; kingdom Viridiplantae; phylum Streptophyta; class Polypodiopsida; order Polypodiales; family Pteridaceae; genus Adiantum; species Adiantum capillus-veneris. The sequence continues at coordinate 14,105,845 of NC_140944.1, forward strand.
TTAGGTGAAAGGTAATTTATAGTTAGTGATTGTTATATGGAAGCTACTAGTAGCTGTTTGATAGCTTTTGATAGCTATTTATAGCTAGTGATTTCTACTTTTTAGCACCTCATTGGACCTCCTCAAGCTTGGCCAATCACATGATTAGGGCATATCAAGCAGCAAGGGTAGCCTTGGGACAAGTGTCCCCCTTTGCTATTTGATAGATATTGATAGCTTTTTTTGATAGATATTTATAGCTAGTGATTTTTATTATATAGCTTTTGGTAACTATTAATAGCTACATCTAACTATTGATAGCTAATGGGTAGCTTTGACACATGATTTCTTCACCATTCAAGCTCTCATGTTGTGGGATGTAGGCTGAGCTCTACCAACATTTCAAGGATGCCAATCCGAATGTAGGAATCCAGCTTCGTGCTTTTGAATCAGAGAAGCCCTACTTTGTGCAAAAGCTAAAGGATAGGCTGACATGTTGTTGTATTTACCATGTGAAAATTTCATATTTGAAGGAGGTTGTGAATCATATGCATAGTCAAGCATTTGGAATGCATGGTGGGTTGTGCAAATGTGCATGCGCTGTGTGCAGTGATTCATCACTTGCAAGAACATGCGTTGCTACAAAGTACAGTGTGAAAAGCATTTCAAAGCTTATAGATTCTCTATTGTGTGCCATGCAAGCTGGCTCTACCTACCATGGTCTAAAATGACACATGGGTCAATGTACAAAATGTGGGGCAGAGAAATTTGGATGCTGTCAACAAGAGCTGCTAAAGGATGCAAGAACCATCAAAGTCAAAGTATTCAAGGATGTGGAAACATGCAAATGTGAAGGTGGAAAGAAGAAGAAAAGGAAGGAACTTATATGCGAGGAGATGATCACTGCTGATTTGCTACATGTATTCAAGAAAGATCTCCAATTTTTCATCAAACATGACTTTGTGTATCAATGGCAGGCTGAATAGTTCAAAGCATGCATCACGCATTTTCCTGAAGATGTTGTTGTATCTACGGTGGATTTTGCTAAGAATTATTCATTCAAGGAGCAGAATGAGATCCAATCGATGTATTGGTATTCCATTTAGGTCACCATTTTCGTACACATACCTACTATCGTGTTGGACCTGAGATAAAAAAGACTTTGCACGTTTTCATTTAAAAATCATGACACTTTGTTTGTCTAACACTGCTTTATGCTACATTGGTAATGGATAAAAGATAGAGGCTTGGATGTTAGCCAGCACTAGGTTTGGTCAGATGGGGCATCATCACAATTCAAGGCAAAGAGGCCTTTCTATTTTGCTGGTAGATATGCTGCTTTGTCAAGGAAAGTGATGCTGTGGAACTTCTTTGGAAGTGGCCACGGGAAAGGAGAACATGATGGGGAAAGAGCCTTTGTGAAAAGGGCACTTACACACGAGAAGCTGAAGAGCAATGGAGCTACAATCAAATGTGCAGTTGATGGTGTGCAATTTCTTCACCACCAGCATTTGACGGACGGGTCCATTGCTCACTACCTTCCAAGCATAGGTAGGTAGAGCGTGTGGTTTGGAAGGTCAAGCTTGGAGAAGTGTCCTGGGAGAATAGATGGGATTGTGAAGCTATCCCTAATGCACGCTCCATACATTCTGTTTGGGGATACTCAAAACAAGATGGCTCCTCCATTGCACACAAGCAACTATCTTGCTATTGTAGTGCATGCATGCACAACCGAAGAATTGCAGAAGCAAAATACACGTGTTTAACTCGAGTTTCCACAAAATCGCTCAAAGTGATGGTGGAAATAGTGATGACAAATCTGAGGAGCCTATTTATGAAGGGCACTAGGAAGCATTGAGTGATGCGATTCAGGTAGATGACTACTTTACTGTCAATGCCGGGGAGGGAAACGAAGAAGGTGCTCACTTTTACTTGATCAAGTGCACAAGCACATTGGATAATCTCAAAGCATATGAAGTCGATAGTTGGGGCAGTGTATTTGAAGCAGGGTTGCAGATTTTGAAAGGCTATATTATAAGCAGGTCACCGATCATTGTTACAAGCTTTTGGGCAGAAACCCAGTCTTCATGTACTCCCATCTTGTCAGATGTATAAAAATCCCACTGACAGTAGTCCAGGGTGCTAGAGGATTGTATACAATCTCATCGAAGGTCTTTGAATTTGTATACAACAACATGCCGTGGGAGATGTAATTTAAATTGTTTGGTTTTTATATGAGCAAACAAGTCTTGTCATTCTTTTCATATGGTCTCCATGCGTTGCTAGTCAGTTATGCAGGGTTAACCGGAGCATTTTTTTTTTCATTCGCTGCCAACCTGCCAGTATTATGTCTTGTTTCTATCAATACAACTTTCATGGCACCAAAACATGGAAATTGAGCAAATCCTAAACAGAAGGATGATTGATGTTTATGTACTCAAACTTAAGATTGGGGAACTTAATAAGCTTTGTAGGGAAAAAACAGTGCAATGTCGCATCAAGCCAGATTTTCTATGATGTAAACATAAGAGTGGAACTTAATAACCTTCTCAGGAAAAAAACAACACAAGGTCGCTTTGAGAGATGAATTATATTACAGATTTTTGCAATGAGCAAGATAATTAAAAAGTATGGTGTTACAAATAGGATGACCAGAGGGGATTCTCTAAATCTGCACAGAAGCTGCAAGCACCCAATGTTACAAAAGGCAGGCTATTCAAACATCAGAGGCAATCCACCAATGTGCTCAAGCGTGTCTGTCCAAGATGTTTAGAAAAAACCTTATCCCACACCACCTTGTAGGAGTCCTTTTGCTCTAGGCAATCCCCCGCTGTGTCAGATGCCTCCTGCTGAATCTCCTAAGAGGTCTTCTTTTCAATTTTGCCCCATCTAACACGATTGCGGCACTCTAGGATTCTCTGTCCATGCAACTCTATAAGATCCTTAACAATCAATTCCTCTTCATCACTGCCCCAAGTTCCAAACACATCTCCTCCTCCGGTAACAAAGTGTGTTGTGTCCCCTACCTTCAGGTACTTGTACAACCATGGGGCAAGGTTGTGTGTAAGGAATGTCCTTCGAGTTGTATCGTTAGGCAAGCCAAACTTAGGCACAATGTAGCAATTGCCAAAAAAATAAATAATACACTTGTACAAACTATCATCAACCAATCGCGTATTGTGTGGACCAAATTGACCATTACACCTGTTCCAAAAATCATTGAGGTGCTTGAAGAAAATGGGTTTTTTGCCTTTGATTTTGTGATTGTGAAGCACATCACAAGAAGTCTGTGCAATGAACCTGCTATCAATCCTCGTAAACCTGGAAAGCACTCACAAAAACGATTTACAACATTATACTCCATGGCTGAGCTCCAAATGAAGACATTGAAATGAGTTGCTTCCACAATAAGAACTGCCTTGCATTGGGCCGCATAAGGAAGTATATCCTTCTTGGCCTCTCCTCTAGTACCTGGTCATATTGCAAATTCCATGTTGGGAAAAAAATATCTTCTTCTAGATCCACTTTATGAATCAAAAGACCATTCATATCCAAAATAAGAGCCCCATGATCATTCTACATACTTTTTGGGACAACATGATAATCCTCCTCAGCTGATGCAAGCATCCTACTTGGATCATTGCAATTTGGGAAAGCCCATGAACATGAGCTGGATGCATACACATGTGCCAACCTAACGTGGTACATTCAAAGTTGAGTGCCATGTACCGTCTCCACCTTTTAAACGGGTGATCTATGACGAGTTTTTTTGGCGTTGACTTGGGCTTGGTTTTTGACGGTGGACATACTACTAGCATCAACATCAATTCCTTATGAATTACTGCATACACAACACTTTCTACATAAGGTGACTAATTTGTGGGCAAAAACAACGCAATATTTGCAAACAGCTAATAACATTCATAATATGTCCTTGAAACAAAAAAAATTACAAAGCTGCAATAGACTAGCACCATGGTCTTCGCTGCTAGTATTTGTGTGACAAGCCGAAGCAGCAGGGTGATAAGCCATAGGGCTTGCTTGATGAACTTGCTGTGGAGCAGGCACATTGCCATCAACACTACCATCAATGCTCACATGATGAACAAGGACTTCACTGTTTAGGCTTGCATCAACAACTGTATCAGGAGCATGCACGATATCAACAACACTCACACGATGAACAGGGACTTCATTGTTTAGGCTTGGATCAAAATCTATACCAAGAGCAAGGACTTCAGCACCATCCATCATTAGGTCAATTACCCAAGGTAGAGCAGGGTCTTTGCCAGCATCCTTTGCATGCCTTTCTGTTTCAACATCTGAGCAAGGGATTTCACCGGCACTCCTAACATCTGGAGGAGTTTTGCTGAATAGAGTTTTCTTCATCCTCTTGGATGGTGGCTTTGCTGACCCTTGCCTCTTCTTTTTGCTTCTGCCAACATGTTCTTTAGAGTGTCTCCACAATCTTTATTGACAGGAGATTCTGCATGTTGCTATGCCATCAGTAAGTGATCCAAAAAGGCACAAAAAAATTGAACCACGTGTAAGTGGACTGCCACTAAATTCTCTAAGGCATACCTTTTTGCATCATTGTATTGCTATTTGTATCTTCATTGTCAACTTCATATGAAATTACAAACCTTCTTGTCAACCTCCTAGACATACTTTGCCCATGCTTTTGCCACCTCTTGCAAACTTTTCCTGTTTTACCTTGTCCTTTATGTCTCCAGCTGTTGCCTCTGGAACATCATCAGGTGTCTCAGAGATACCTGGAGCTGCAATGGAAGAAGTGATTAAACTAGAAGTACCTTCAAAGCTACTTAATAGCTATCTAGAAGCTGTCTAATAACTAAATATTAACTGGCTAACAGCTGTCATACACCACCTAAAACTCTGTAATACCTTGCCAACAACATGTAGCCATAGCATGGTTGGAAAGGTTCTAAACTTGAAACTTAGCAAGATACTCTTAGACCTCACCTTTGCTTTGAAGACCATCTTTTGGACTTGTGGAGCAGCTTGCAGCGATGTCACAAGTACTACTTTTTTTTATTACTGGTAGCTGTGAATTCTTGAAGGGGCTGCAAGAAGACTTTGCTAGGGATTCTCCCCAACAATCAGAGCCGACTGTGAATACCGTTGACTGCATTGTATGTCCACCAGATGCTTCGCTGGTGTGCACATTCATGTGGCTGGAACACAATCAGCTACTGTTACAAAGAGATGCGAAGCAACAAATAAGAAAGCAGTCAACCTTTTGGAAACAAAGTCAAACTTTTCAGCAAATTATTAGACAGCTATTGGTTGTTAACAACTAGAAATACTTGCTGCATAGTGAATGAGAAAAGATTTACCACACACAATCAACAACTATTAGGGAGCTGATTAACAAGCATTAAGTACCATTTACCTGCTACTAGCTCTCTAAACCTAGTAAATGGCTATCACCCACTAGCTGGTTAAAGCTATCTGTTAGGTAGCTATTAATAACTGGTAAAAGCAGCTATCAAGCAGCTATTAATAACAGCTCCAGATGGCTACTTCTAGCTAATAGCTCTTCTATCACCCACTAGCTATGGAAAATAGTTATCATCCACTAGCTATGGAAGCCAATAGCTAACTCATAGCTGATTAAAAGCTCTATCACATAGCTATTAATAATAGATCAAATAGGTACTTCCAGCTAATAGCTCTCCAAACCTGGAAAATGGCCATCACCCACTAGCTATGGTAGACGATAGCTACCTAATAGCTGGTTAAAAGTTGTGCTAAGAAGCAACTATAGCCAAGTTTGGGTCTATATATCGACCTGCAAGCTATTAAACAACTATTTCTTGTTTCTAACTAGGCCCTAGTGGCCACATGGTGATTGTGTATATCTACATACTATCAATAGCTATTGTATAGCTATGAAATTCAATAGCTACCTCATAGCTGGCCAAAAGCTTTGGGACCAATAGATATGTAATAGCTAGTTACAAGCTATTAGAGAGCTATTAAATGCTAATAGCTAGGAATATTGGCCACTGGTGAATGAGAAAGTATTTACTCACACAATCAACAACTATTATGGAGCTATTTAACAAGAGCCAATTAGCTATTACCAGCTAGTAGCTCTCTCTAAACCTAGCAGATAGCTATCACCCACTAGCTATGGAGCCAATCCAAAAATAATTAGCTGGTTAAAAGTTGTACCTAATAGGTGTTTAAAAGCTTGGTGACAAGCAGCGATTGTTAATTGGTCAAAAGCTGTGTGAGGAGTTACTTACAAGCTATTTGTGGTTACTAATACAACTTACTACTAATACTTTTGGTTACCAATAAAACTTTTCCTTCCTTTGGAGCTTGAGTTACCAAAATTGGGAACATACCTATGGAGTAACTTTGTATTCTACCACGGACTTTGTCTTTGTACCAAACATCATCTTCACAGAAGCAGGGATCTCTATGCCGCATCCCGATGCCAAGTAGGAATCACTCAGCGGGGACAAAGTTGGGAAACAAAAACTGTGATAGAGGTGTTGGCATGGTAGCATGCAAACACCCACCAGCATTTTATCGTGTAGTTCCAACCCATAGGCTGTGCACGACTCTTCAATAAATATAGCGTCTTGACCTACATTTGGCATTGGAGGTGATGGAGAGAATATAGGTGCTTTTCCTTGTTGCAATTGTAAAAATGCAATGCCAACAAAAGCCTCCTGATTTTCGAAGCCATTGGGCTGTTGAATGCTCATTGGACCCCTTGGGAGACTGTCCAATAGTCTTCTAGAGAGCTTAATTCTTATTGGTTTTTATATCAAATATTTTTAAATGAAAATACCAAGGGCACATTTAAATGAATATCATTTTTAAATGAATACTTGATTTGCAAACAGTTTAACAGACACTAGTGTACCTCTTATTGTGTGTTTGAATAGTTTTGCTAAAAAAATTTGTCAGATACTGGAGAGGCTGCAACAAAAGAACGTGCCCTTGGTGAGACGCCTGATTCCTATTGGCCAGGAGACAAAGGGGTCCAATGAGAGTTTAGTTGCATTAATTAATTACCTAAAGCTCTCACAAAAGGGGAAAGGGGGACACATGTCAGAAGGCTATCACTTATGCCTCTCTGTGAGATCCCCAACCCGTCAATACCAAGATCGGGATGGAATCCTTGACAGGTCTCTAGGTCTGATAAAAATCAGAGTCTCTAAACAAGAAAAATCCAAGGAATATACCTTTACCATTAACAATGGCTGGGGTCTATAGCCTTAGAAGAAGACCTAGTCACAACGGAAATGAGACAACGTATTAAAAGTCCAAAAAAACTATTTCGGCCCTGTAACTTCCACAAATTTGGCTAAGGTATCCTCAACCAACGCTTTTTTCCCCCTAACATATGTGAGGGCACAGCCGCTGGTGGACTCCTCTTCCAAGTGAAGAAGTTTTCCAAACGTTTTTAGTGCGCGGGGATGGATAGTTACCTGACTAATCATACTCGTCCATGATTGACAACCTTACTCAATCCCCACTTACCACCCCGCACTCACACATGATTCTTTTATTTTCTAATTACTATCTCATTGTTTTAACACTTAAAATAATAGATTCTTTTAACTTTCCTTCACAGTAATTCCTTAAAGACAGCATTGAAAGCATTCTTTTAGAAAACAGACATCTTTAAACTTAAGACATGGTACTGTCAATCAAAACATTATCCATAATAAGCATGACCAATACTCTTCTTGTCTAAGACCACCTAAGGGTGAAAAAAACGGCACCCATTCCTTATTCACAATCCGGAGTGGATAAACCCCCACCCAAGGTTCCGAGTGCCCATACACCAAATCAATTGCCCATACAACCGGGCGGCTCCCCTAGGATAAAAAACGATATCCTAACTTATGTAGAAACATCAAGACATGACACGGAGTAGAAACTCATCGTTCATGGGGGTAACCGATTTATCCGTGGCTAGAATGCCATCATTATCATCAATTTATACCAAGGAGTCGGAGGTGTCTTGAGACAAGCTGTCTTAAGGATGATTAATCATATCTTTCCTAATTCAACCAGTTTTAACCCAAACAATTCTTTCCTACATTATAAACAAATGCACATTGAAAGTTACCTTCCATTTTTGGTCAATTATTCCTTTCCTGATTCTTACTCACTTCTTACGTATGCAATGATAACTTATAAAAGAACTTAAACTATTTAAAGACTTAATTGAATAATGGGAAACCCACCTGGGATTGATCAGCCATCTTCTGCTGCGCTGACACTTGAAGACTCTCCTCAGTAGGCCTACTACTAGGCCCGGCTCCGTCGTCGTGCGACGCTCTAGTTCGTTTTGGAGCTACGTCCTCATCATTAGATGTAGGAATTGCTCGGGTCCTTTTAGGTGCCATAACTTCTTATCCGTTTAAAAAGGAAGACGTCTAATCATTAGGTAAATTATCCAAAATCTAGATTCAACCTTTCTATTCAATCGTAACCCATCCAAGGTTAGATTTATAGTCTTAATTGGCAAATTCTTGACCTAGTAATTTGTTATTTGCCTAAATCGGCATGATAACTTCTTCCACAGCTTCCCTAAGGTTTTTCGAGGCTATCCTAATTTTCTATATCTTTTTTCTAATTTCCCCATCGAATCTTAAGCTTGGAATCTACTTATTTTGAGCTTAATATTTATTCTATTTATTTTCTCTCAAAGATTTCATTTACTCAAATTTACATCACAGGTTTACACTTACTATAATTTTCCTAAAAACTTTTGACCGCAAAGTCTATTTATTTTAATCAATCTTTGGCAAAAAATAGGAATTTTAGTCAATTATAATTTTCTTAACTTACTAATAAATTATGGAATAATTATCACCAGTAGATAAAGATATTTTTTACCTCTGGTAATTATCTTATTATTTTCCAACTTAATTATATAATTTCCATCTTCAATTTTCAGCTAAAATTAGAATAATTTGACTTAAATAAATATTTAGACTACTTTTTTAACCTTGAAATAATTATCGCGGCCTTTTCATCATGTAATCTAGCTCTAATCAATAGCATGTAATCATATAACATGATTTACTAATTTTCCTCTTTAGTTTTTAGCTAGAATTAGTATAAATTGACTTAGATAAATATCTATAATAATTTTCTAGCCTTTACATAATTATCAAGGATTTTTTATCCTATAATCTAGTTCTGATATATAGCATGTAATCATAGCACATGATTTATTAATTTCTCCCTTTAATTTACCTTCAATAATAGTGATTTTCTACTAGGATAATTATCTATGGTTAAGATAATTATCACACGTTACTTAAGATTTGATTTATCTCTGATAATTATATTAAATCATTTGGGATTAGTTTACTATTTTCCTCCTTTTATTTTGTCCTAAAAATAGTGTAATCCTATTGAGATAATTAATTAGACTAATTATCTGAGGTTAAGATAATTATCATAGGTTTTGTAAGATGTGATTTACCTCTGATAATTATCTCTAAGCATTTTGAATCACTTTAATATTTTCCTTCTTTTAATTTTCCCAAAAAACAATGTAATGATGTTGAGATAATTAGTTAAACTAATTATCTGAGGTTAAGATAACTATCCTGGATTTACTAAGGTGTATTTTACTTCTAATAATTATCTCAAAACATTTTCAATGAATTTGCAATTTTCCCTCTTTTAATTTTCCCTAAAAACAATGTAATTATGCTTAGATAATTAGTTAAACTAGTTTTTTGAGGGTAAAATAATTATCATGGGTTTCATGAGCTGTGATTTACCTCTGGTAAATATCTCAAAGCATTTTGAATCAATTTGCTATTTTCTCCCTTTTAAATAGTCCTAAAAATAGTGTAATTCTGCTAAGATAATTAGATAAACTAATTATTTGAGATTAACATAATTACAACAGGTTTTTTCAGATGTGATTTACCTTTGATAAATATTTCAAATAATTTTGAATCACTTTGCTATTTTCTCCCTTTTGATTTATCCCAAAAACAATGTAATTCTGCTAAGATAACTAGATAAACTAATTTTCTGAGCTTAAAATAATTATCACAGGTTTCCTAAGATGTGATTTACCTCTGATAAATATCTCAAAGTATTTTGAATCAATTTTCTATTTTCCCCCTTTTAATTTGTCATAAAAATAGTGTAATTCTGCTAAGGTAATTAGGTAAACTAATTATCTGAGGTTAACATAATTATCATGGGTTTCCTAAAATGTGATTAACTTTTGATAATTATCTTAAAGCATTTTGAATCAATTTGCTATTTTCTCCCTTTTAATTTGTTCTAAAAATAGTGTAATTCTGCTAAGATAATTAGATAAACTAATTATCTGAGGTTAACATAACTATCATCGGTTCCCTAATAATTATCTGATAATTATCTCAAAGCATTTTGAAGTAGTTTGATCATTTCTTTCTTTATTTTTTTCTCAAAAATAGCGTAATTTTGCTTAATTAATTATGAAAATTACTCAGAAAATTATAATTTTCCTAGCATAATGACAATCTAACACAGCTCTGATAATCATCTCATCTTAATCTAAACTTAATTAGTATAATTACCATTAATTTATGGTTAAAATGGATAATTTTAGTCCTAATATGATATAATAATTAATTATCTTAATATCCCTAAGCTTAATCACAATAATCAGCAGAGAATATTGAATTAAGAGATGATTTTTGAGTATACATAGGATTAATCTTCAATTAATTAAGAATTTGTAACTAGGTTAACCTAGCTTTGCTAATTAAGAAAGATTAGGGGTAATTACCGTTTAATTAACCAACTACAGCTTGATCTCTAGTGATTTCTGCATAGAGGTCTCTCTAGACCTGTAACTTTTCCAGATTTTATCAGAATTCGGTTCTGAAAAATTCTAATCCTAGTAAAGCTCTGGTTACGGTTCCAAAAATACCAATATTTGCCATAGTTGGATCATTCTACCGTGTTTTCTTAACAATCAAGTTAATTTGATCAGGCTTTGTACAATTTCTAAGGTTTCAGAAACTAAAAACCTTACACTCTCAATTTTCATTGGCTAAGCCTGGCATGGGCCAATGGGGTGCCTGCAGGAGTAAAATGGAAGAGGGGTCGACCAAGAGAGAGAGGGGGCTAAATTTGTCAAGTCATTATTCCACACACACTCACACAATCGAAGGTGTGGAGCAAGAAGACTCTCTCTCTCCTTCTCAAGCTTTAATGGAAAGCTTATCACCTACTCCAAGCTTGTGAAAAGGGAGGCTTACACCAACAACTCTTGGCTTTGTGATGCAAATCCAACCAAGAGCCAAGCTTCAATGCATGCTCATCTCCTCTACCATGCTAATTACTAAGCTATGCTATGCTAATATGAGTGATTATGTGAGGAGATGTACATCTTTCTCGTAAGACTACTCCTTCTTCCTCTCAATCTACTCTCATACTCCGCTAGCTCTCACCATCTTCGAAGGTGTGTGAGGTCTTGGGTCTAAGACCGTGAGGGGATTGATGTTGTGTTTCATAAGTGTTTTGCTTAGTACTTGAATCTTCCATCTTCATTGCACTAGCTAGGATTGAAGGAACACAAAGAATTGTATTGTGAAATGTCTCTCTTGATGGGGAAAACCTATAATACAAAGCCTCTTGGAGGGGGGACCGGCTCCATGTAAATCTGGTCCTCAACTGTTGTCAATAGCTTAATTTCTCTCTCTTTTTCATGTTATCTAACTAGGTGTTATGCTTTTTGTTGCTCTCTCCACCCAAGCACTCTTGTTATGCTCATTAGGAATCTATTCTAATGAAATGCTTACTATGTTCATGCTATTTTCCACTACACACAAGTTACTAGGCCATTAAATGTTACATTGGTATCAGAGCACAAGGTTTCTCTTTTCTTGCTCAAGAAGGGAGGTCCTCAAGCTAGCTATAAATGGCTGGCATTATTAATTGCCATTGAGTTAGAAGAATAGGGATTTTTCAACCTTGTAGTGTGCCTACCTTCGTGCAAGCAGATAACAAGGCATCACTATCGAGAGCTATGGTCTTAATAATGGAGTCCTATGGGGCTTGCCTACGGCTTAACCACTATTGAGCTATTAGAATCTTGATAGGAGCCGGTCTATTTTGATGTTGAAAGACCCTCTCTTCTATTCCTTGCAACTAATGGTATTCGAGCCACGGGTACAGTAGCTTGAGTGCTTTTTTATAGGAGTAAAGAGGAGTAGCAACTAGGGCTTGAAGTGCAAGTACACCTAAAAAATTTTACACCTAAAAGTTGTTAGAATGGCTGACAATACTAAAGAGAGTGAAATTAATGTTGATAGCTTTGATTTTGCTAATGAACAGGCTACTAATGATGCCCTATGCTTGTTAACTACCTTGTTTCTAGCCATGGGCAATCCATCCCTCCAAAGTGAAGTGCAACAGCAGCTTCATGCTCATGGGATTCTCCAAGCTCCCCACCATGACAAGAGAGTACCTAGGAAGCCTCCTTGTGAGACTTCCAAAAGAGGCCTCTCTCCGATTCGGGAAGAAGAAGAGGATCCATACGAAGGGCTCAAATTTTTTTTTCTTGATGACGCATCTCCTTCTCAAAGGAGAACTCAAGAGCCCCCACCAAAGGAACGAGAAAGAAGTGAGTCTCCTGCCACCTCGGTGGAGGTGGCTCCACGAAGACGGTGGGCTAAACGCTCTCCATCACCTCCTAAACGGAGAAGACCATCGCACACTTCTCCACACCATAATTCAAAGAAGGATGACAAAAACCAAGAGAAGAAAAAGGCGAGAAAGAGGTCACCCTCTTCTCCAACTTCTTCATCCTCTTCCTCTTATGAAGAAAGTGATGGTGCGAACAAAGAGAACCAAGGCAAGAAAAAGAAGAGAAGGAGGTCACCCTCTTCTCCATCTTCCTCAAATTCTTCATCTTCTGAAGAAAGTGATGGTGCAACTTTTGAACCATAAAAAAGAAGAGCCCCTAGGAAATCCTATGCTGCATGGAATAGGTCTTCCAAGCTCAAGTAGTTCAAAGAGGGAGAAAAGAGCATCTCTTTCCTTACCTACGATGGCACCTTTGGTGCTACGGACAAAGTCTTCGCCTTTATCCAACAATACGATGCGGCGTTTGGAGACGAGGGCTTCATGGAGTCCTCTAAGCTGCACCATGTAGCTATGCACTTTCAAAAGTCCTCCAGGCAATGGTGGTCCAAGGCTCGATTAAGGCACACGACGGACAAGAATCCTATGGGACACCAAAAGTACTATGCTAAGCTAGCAAAAAGGTACTATGGTCCCTTCCAAATTCTTAGACCAATCATTGAGATGGCCTATCAACTCAAGTTTCCTAGCCATTGGCTCATACACAATGCTTTTCATGTGAGCCTACTAAAGCATTACAAAGGAGAGCCACCTTAAGAACCACTATTGAAGACCCACCGGAGATCGAGTAGCAGCAAGCTAACACAGATACCATTTTCCGGAGTTCTCATTGTAAAACACTCATTATTTTTGATAAATTGGGAATATTGTAACTCCTATTTTCTCAGATAAACTCTATAATAAATGAGCCGGGGCTACAAACTTCCAGATTGTATCAACCTGTCATGACCCATCTTTGGTAGAACTCCCAGATTATTAGTTTTGACCACCAAAAACCTTGGCTAAGGTATAAAAGCCATTTTTTGTGGGTTCTTTAAAAGTTTTGGATAATGAAATACACAGCGTGAGCTAACGACGATCACTCCTCTCCTTCTCGCGGTTCCTACTCCCTCCCCGGTTGTCACATTGCAGTCACGTTTATTGCATTGCAACCGCAGGTAAGAGCTCTACGCATTGACGTATCCAGTCCACAGTAATTCGTAGCTTTTGCTATTGTCGACCCATGGCCTAATTTCATCTAACTAGTAATTTACACTTTCAAATAAAAAACTAAGCATAGGCAGGGTATTGGGGCATCATTGCTGAGCATTTAGGTGCATTCTGGATCGAAAACGACTAGGTCAAAAATCCACTGCTGTTAATAATCACGATTTTAATACTTCACCTAAAGTGGGGTTTGATACCATAAGCATGTGTGCTTAGGTATTATAAACATGTCCTAGAAGTTTCATTACGTTTGTATGTCATTTGATGCTATAACGGATGTGATTTGTTTGCCGATGAGCGATTGGCTTTTGGTGATTTCAGTCACTTGAGTGTAGCTTGAGTTAGATACGAGTTGTTAGTTGTTTTCCGTGAGATTGACAACCTCTTGTAGCCTCTATGCACTAGTTGAGTAAGCTTCATCCCATGGATTGACAAATTAATTGTGGTTCTCGCTAATACTGCAATAAGATAGGATGGTGAGGTTAGACATGCATTCCACAAGGACTAAGAAGAGGTGTTGCAGCCTGAGTCCATTCTTTGACATGACGACAAGGTATTAAGAGGTGGTAAGACTATACGATGATATCTTATTAAGTTTAAGAATTATCCTTTTGAAGATTCTAGATGGATGCAAGGCATACAATTAAAGCATAACCTAAATCTTATCAATGCTTACAATGCTTCCCTAGAGTAAGCAAACGTACAAATGTTTAAAATGAACAAAGTTTTTGTCTTATAAGACTCTCGTTTTCTTTATTGTGCACAAATGTGAAGTAGTATGCATGCTTAGAATCAAGTTTGCAGAGACGAGGTCTCCCAAACACGAAGTAGAACTTGTCACTCTACTATGGAAGATTGATAGCACTAATGTGCATACATGCTTGCGGCAGCCTTGGGCTCTCAAGCACCAAATGGATTAGTCATCCATTCTGGAACGATGTCGCAGGGTAACATAGGGATCCTCTACCCGCTAGAAAAAGGACTAATGAATAGGCTTTATCTTCTCTACACCATAGTCGAGGACGACTATGATTTCAAGAGAGAGGTAATGTCATAATAACTAATATCTAATTCTCCTAAATGATTTATTCATGTTAAACAGATCATTTAATATGGGGAAGTGCCAAGGGAAAAAAAGCTAGAATATTAGTTAAGCTGTCCATAGTAGGGATCCAAAGGGGGGGGCCATCTGCAAAAGAGCAATGTGCAACAATGGGCTTTAAAGACCCTAAGGTTCAGCCCATTAAGACTTCCAAAATGCTAAGGTTCCAAAATTCAAAGGTTGTGTCCAATGGTCAAAGCTTAGTTAAATTGGATGCTTGGTCTGTGTACAAAAAGTTAGCATACCACCTTTTAGACCAAGTCAGCATACCACTAGTTTAACCATGTTGTAATAAGCCCACAAATCAGATTTGGTAAGATTTGGATCACTGGATTGAAAATTGTGACCAAATTTGCAAAGTTAGTTTGCAGACAAAAAATTGATGACCATTTGACCAAAAATTGTTCAAACTTGATGAAACTTGGCTAGTGACCTTAACTTGAGGTGCTTAACAGATCTGTGTCAAAGTTGGGGCAAAAGGTTACAAAAATATAGCTAAAGTAAATAATCACAATTATTTACATGTGCTTCAAAACTTGACAATTTTGCAAATGTGGGTCTATCACAAGGTCAAGCATATCAAGTAGACCTCGCTAATCAATTCTGGTGAAATTTGGATCACAAAAGTGAGACTTAAGCCAAATTCTTGAAATCAGAGTCTACAGACACAAAACAGTTTGATAAACTTGATCAGATTTTGTCCAAACTTGTTGAAACATGTCCAAGGACTTTAACAAGTTGTATACTTGCCAAACACTTCCAAAAAGTGCAAAAACTAGCAAAAGTAAATAATTGTGATTATTTAGTACTGCGACCGAGGGACATCAATTTTGACTTTTGAACTTATACAGTGTTAGACCAACATAATACAAAGCCACCATGCAATTTTGGTTTCAATCGGATCAAAATTGGTACATGTTCACTTAGTTTCCAGGTTGCAGACGAGGAATCAGTGGCTTGACAGAAAGTTGCAATCAAATCAAGTGAAAATTGACGATAGGTCAATCCAAAGGTGAGTACTCTAACCAAGGCTTCATAAGTCTATATGAACCTTAGATCTGGTCGTGTACTAGGAAATCAGGGCATACTCGGAGAAACCTCCAGCAGAGTATCCACCGAAGACAGCGTAAATCAAGCCAATTCTTTGCACACAATTCTTGAAGAAGTCTCATACACTTTTTCAGATTCAACATGTGAAATGTCTTCTTACTTGATTCACTCGAAAATCGGAACGAGATGCACTATAAGCATATACTAACTTTTTATAAGACTAACCGCCATGGAGCCCAGGTTTACTTGGACCCTAACGAGGAGTATGCTATTCGCATTGATGACCATGGTTTTGAATTCAAAGAAGAGATTAGGGCAAACAAACAAGGAAAAATGTACATGGACAGAAATGGAACTCAATATGTACAAGTTGAAAACCCTGATGTGGTAGATAAATGGGGGTTAGAAGTAAACACTATAATCCCATACACGTCAGCAAAAGAAGGACCATCAACTTTAGAATTTGAGGGATACGATCAAGTAGATTTGAAGCCTTTGAAACGGCTTAGTACGGATAATCCTAGGATCGGGGTCTATTGTTGGGAGGATAGAAACATAAAAGATCTTCTATGGACTTCGCATGCCAAGCCAGGAAAACTAAAGGCCATGAAGATCATTTATATCTTCAAGATCAAAGATAAGGGATCAACAGACCTACCAACCTACCTGTTTAGGGATTATTATAACAACAACTTTGTTATGATGACTCCTGAGGAGGTAGAACAAACCAAATACCAAGGGTAATCCATAAGGGATTGGATATTGGGACAAGGACCAGAAACAATTTCAAGAGATGAACACCGTGAGAGATCATCTGAGAGTAATGTGAAGAAACTAGAAGCCACCTCATCACATAGAAAACCGGGTGACACTAAGGCCAGTCCAGGGCTACATGAGTCACTATTTCCAACAGACTGGTTTGAAGGACTCGGAATAGGACTAACTACCAGAAGACCGGGAGTTGAACCAAACATACATGTCAGACTAGCTGATTTTCAAAAATGGGACAGAAAATACAGTGGATCAGGGGATCCATACGACCACTTAGCAAGCTTTAAGCAAGTGCTAAGAACAGAACGTATATTTGATTTTCATACTCAATTCGAGGGGTTTGCAATGACATTCGAAGGAAAAGCATTAACATGTTTCCAAAACATTCCACCAAGGTCAATCATGGACTTGAACACATTAGCTCAAGGATTTGTAGCTGCTTGTTCCAAAATGGGGATCAAACATAATACAGTAGCTTAAAGCTACAGCTTTAAACAGAAACATGGTGAGTCTGTTAGGGATTGTGCAACTCGAGTGAAACAATACATTGCCAGATGCCCGGGGCTAGAGATACCTGCAGAAGAACAACTCGTATCTTTGTTTCTAGAGGGACTGCTAAACAAAAAACTTCATGCTATACTCTATAGTAAAAAGCATACAACCCTAGAAGAGTGTGTGTCAGATGCTATTGAATTAGGAGACAATTGTGATATTTTTAACAAAGAAGATGTCCCTAAGGATAACCAAAGCGAGAAAACATCATCCACTAAAACACCACAAGTGGGAACAGCTGCTGCAGCACCACTTTCAACCACAAAAGGTATGCTCAAAAGGATGAACAACATGATGGACAACATGCAAAAAGCACCTATGAGGGGACCAGGACAAGGGATACCTCAACAGGGACAACCAATTAGGCCACAAAAATGGTGTGCAATTGAGGGTAAATGGACCAACCATGAGATCCATGAGTGCTACTTCAGAACAAAGTATGATGGGAATGTTCATTACGTGCCCATGAGGCCACAAGGACAATCCATGTACAGATATCAACCTAATATGGCCCAAGCTCAAAGACCACCAATGGGTATGGAAAGACCTCAACTTGTGTTGGGACAACAACCTCCGTACCTAGGACATAATGCAGTGCCTGTAAAGTACATGCACTCTGAAGAGTCATAGATGAACAAGCATTAGTGCCTGTTACACCCTATGCGGAGCCTAGTCCATCTACAGTAATGGTAGATTGATATAATTCACATCCACCATGAATGGAAGAAACCGTGACTTATGCTCCACCAGAGCTCGCACCAATGTATTATGTAGCTAATCAAGGTGTCATACCTCCCATGGTAAGACCCATGATTAAGCCAAGAACGGGAAACTGTCACAACTGTGGTGCTGATGATCATTGGAAAAATGAATGTCCAGAGCCTGACAAAAACCTCAAGCCAGTTGAAGCCTATTGCATACAATTTTGCAAAAAGGGAGGACACTTTCTGGAAGATTGTTGCAAAAATCCTTTAAACAAGGGTAAAACAGTAGTAAACATAGTCCAAGTGATACCTAGTAGCTCATCAGAGAGTGAACCGATTGTTCCAATCAAGGTAATCACTAGAGCCCAGGCCAAGAGAAAGAAACACAACTCCTCTGATGATTCGGAAAATACAAAAGCTTTCTCTCAAAGAATCAAAAGAAGCAGAAGCAAAAGATATGAGATGAGAAAACAAAAACAACGGGTTGAAATCGAAGAGAAAGCAAAAAAGCCATTCTAGGAAAAGTTGAAAGAAACTAGAAGTGAAATCAAGGAAACAACCGTGAAATCGGGAGCCGGTGTTGAGTGTGGCCCATTTTGGTCAAGGGGTCTCCTTTGCGTATATCAGTTAGCTAAGGTGCAAAGATGTAGTCGTTAAACTCCATTCTGGTTGATAAAATTTTTGAGCTTATTAATGCCACCTTGGAAGCCTACCAAGCAGGACTTAAAGCAGGCCAAAATAGGAAAAACAAATGGAAAAACTATACTTCTCCATACATGGAAGCAGCTAAGCTGGAAGCTTATCAAAATTTGGTAAGAATCATGCAAGAAATGCTGAAAACACAAAAACCCAAGCTTGAAAGTATCACAAAACCTGAAGAGCTTGTGGTAAGGGAAACGAAAGAAAAACCCGATGTGGTGGTAGAACCCCACCTTGAAACAAAAGAACCAGAACTTATGGTACCGGACAACAAAGATGCTTGAGACGGAATTCCATTCGTAGAGGAAGATTGGCCAAGATACTAATGGAAAAAAGTTAGAGAGATCAATGATGGGAGCCTAACTCTAAAGTCAGCTCCTATAGAGGAAATTTGGTTGGATAACCTACCTACTGATATGAACATGGATATACAATCCTTGTATGGGGATTGCGGATCTGACGCTTCAGGAATGTCAAAACCATTGACCTTGAAAACATTACCCTCTTACTTGGGAGATAAGAAAGATGAATCCATAGTGTGTAAGACCACTCAAGTAAAAAGAGCTCAACAAATCCTAGAAGTAGACAACATTCATTCAATCATGTCTACACCCATCCAATGCACTCTTACCTTGGGAGAACTGTTAAAACTCAGACCATACTTATGGAATGATCTACAGAAAACCCTAGAGAAGGTGGGGATAATGGGATTAATCTCGAAAAATTTGGGAAAAGTGAAAAATGAAATGGACAACAAGAGATTCGATCTGTTCCCATGAACAAAGTCGGAGAATATTACGAAGGGGAAGAAGGAAACACCACCCTTCTAGTGAAATACAATAACATTGAAACCATGGCAATACTGGATAGTGGAGCAGGCATAGCCATAGCCACGAAAGCAGTATGGGAATCCTGGGGACAACCAACCATTAGACAAACTCGAATGAAATTGCAATTGGCCAACGGACACATTGAGAGACCATTAGGGCTGCTTGAAAAGGTGATAGTCAATTCCTATGGAACTGAATATCATCACACTTTTGCCATAGTAGACTTTGAAAAAAAACTCAATTATGAAATCATATTGGGAAGAACTTTCATGCGACAGGTACAACTCATCTAAGATTGGGGAAACAATTATCTGTACTTGAAGCAAGTGGGATCTATAACAAGAGTAAATCTAAAAGATCACACTTATAGAGATGTCTTGAAAACACCCATACAAGAGTTTGATTCAGTCTCTTCGACTGAAACTAAGATTCCATCCTGTTTAAACAAAGATACTCCTATTTGGATGTGTGGAGCTTCAAAAAATGGAAGTTTAAGACGAGAAAAATGTATCTTAGAAAGGGGCTGCACAGACGAAGCTTATGTACCTGAACCCTTTCCAGAGCATTTAATTGAGCCATTCGAGTGGACTCAAATTTTAGCGACCATGGATGTATGTGTGAATACGTCTATGCCTACTCAATTTTGCAATGAGGATGGCTACAACATAATTCCCATCGAAATGATTTCAATCCTCAACATTGAAGACGAAGATGAGGAACCCAAGGACTTAATGAAAGCTCAACAAGTCTTTTCAGACCTCTATAACGATGCAACATATGAGTTAGATGAACACTCAGCTACCTCAGAAGGTTCGGGGTTAGAAAAAGAACATATGAGAGCTAAGCTACTCCTGAAAGAAGGGGAGGAAAAGTTTTTTGACTTTCCCAACCAGAAATCAAGAAGACAAAAATGGTATAGACAAAAAAGAGACACCAGAAACGTGAAAACACGACCTATGCCATCAATCTCCAGTAGAACACAATTCCTGATGCAGATAGATGCAAATGATTGTGTCAAGGACAAAATCACTGGTAGATATCCTTCAAACAAAAATTTAGAAATGTCTAAAACATCGCAAAAATCAAGGAAGGAGACTCAAGTAAACCCACAGGATAAGAAACCACTCATGACTCGAGCTGAGCGTAAAAAGAAATATCAAGAGTTGAAAAAAGCTCTAAAAGAGATGTATACGATCGAAATGGAAACCATGGAAGAGGATGGTAAGGATGTAATGAGCATTCCATCCCATTACAAAAAGTATACACTCCAAGATAAAAAAATCATAGTCGAACAACCTGTTAGGAAACTATGTAAACAGGGTGAATCCTACGAATGGCCTGAAAACGCTAAAAAAATAGATTTGGCTGAACCTGGAGAAGAGCCTAGACCTGCTTACATTGCGAATGACCTAACAGAAGAAGAAGAAAAGCTCTTGCTAAGCTTGCTAAAATAATATCGAGATATCTTCGTTTGGTCTTAAAAGGATCTCAAGGGTGTTGATCCAGAAATCTGTCAATATACCATACCTATGAGAGATGATGCGAAACCAAGTAGACAAAGGCCATACACGTATAATGAAACATTTTCCAGGAAGATAAAAGAAGTGATTGAAAAACTAAAGGAAGCCGAATTCATTTACGAAATTGAACACACAGATTGGGTATCTCCAATTGTGGTAGTACCCAAGAAGAATGGAAAATTACGAGTGTGTGTTAATCTCAAAAAGGTGAATGCAGCTACCATTAGAGACAACTTTCCTCTTCCAATCACTGAGCATGTTTTAGAACGAGTTGCAGGAAAAGAAGCTTACAGCTTCTTAGACGGCTTTTGGGATACAATCAACTTTTGGTTGACCCAAAAGATCAGCATAAAACTACTTTTGCAACAGAATGTGGTATCTTTGCCTATCGGGTTATGCCGTTTGGGTTAACTAATACTTCAGCCACATTTCAAAGGTTGATGAGCCATGCTTTTAAAGAATATCTTAGGAAATTCTTAGAA
Source organism: Adiantum capillus-veneris (assembly GCF_014529385.1). NCBI lineage: Eukaryota > Viridiplantae > Streptophyta > Polypodiopsida > Polypodiales > Pteridaceae > Adiantum > Adiantum capillus-veneris. The sequence goes on from NC_140944.1 coordinate 14,127,397, forward strand.
GTATATATGGATGATGTATGCATACATCCATCAATCCGGGCTGATCATTTTGAACACCTTAAAAAGGTATTCGAAAAATGTAGACTTTATAGGATTTGCTTAAATTTGAAAAGTGCACATTCATGGGTAGACAAGGAAAAATTCTTGGACATATAGTGTCTAAAAATGGAATAGCTAATGATATTGAAAAAATTCATGTCATTGCTGATTTGCCTAGAACAACAACAGTCAAGGGGGTACAAGCCTTCATGGGGCATTGCGGATATTACCGACGGTTCATCTACATGTACACGATAATTGCAAAACCCATGTATAGCTTGATTACACACTTTTGAGTGGGCCGAGGCATGTGAAGAATCCTTCATGAAGCTTAAGCAAGCTCTCACCTCAGCTCCAATATTGAAAGCACTAGATTGGAAGAAGGTATTTCACGTACATGTAGATGCTTCCAATTTTGCTATCGGTTGTATACTAGCTCAACCAAGAGATGTGAAAATTGACTTTCCTATTTCTTATGCTAGCCGACAATTGAACATGGCGAAAAAGAATTACACCACCATCGAAAGGGAAGGATTAGGAATGATCTATGCCGTTAAAAAGTATAGACATTACCTGTTAGCCAACAAATTTGTGTTCTTTGTAGACCACCAAGCTTTGTTGTACTTTGTCAACAAGCCATGCAGCACATGAAGAATAGTGAGATGGTTCATCATTCTTCTGGAATTTGATTTCACTGTGGTTGTAAAAAAGGGCACTACACATCTACAAGCTGAACATTTATTAAGGATTGTTTCAGGAGAATCACCTAAAGGGGTAGATGATGATCTACCAGATGCCTATTTGTTCTCCGTGGAAATGATACCTTGATGGTAAAAAAACATTGTGTCATTGATGACAATAGCTCAAGTGAATTCAGAAATACCACTTACGATCGGATTAATCGAGCAATCGGCTATGTATCAATTACTAGCTGGTAGGCTATACAAAAGAAATCGAGACAGAATATTGCTCTTATGCATTAATCCTGAAGAGAAACAACAGTACCTGAGTCAAGCACATGTTACTATAGTAGGACTTCACTTTGCGGAAGACCAAACTATGCAACAAATCTTGAGACTTGGAGTATTTTGGCCGACTATGAGGAGTGATGTTCGATCTTTTGTAAAGGATTGTCCTCAATGTCAAAAACAAATACCCATACCTCATGTAACATTGTTTCAAATGTCACATGTTCCTAAGTGGAGTGACTATCTATTTATCTACTTATCAAGCCGAACATTTCCTGAGGATATGAGTAAACACCGTCAAGAGCAATTGAAACTGAAGCAAGAAACTATGCTCTTATTGGGAACCAATTGTATCGGAGAGGTAAAGATCAACATTTGCGTCTTTGTGCAAATGAAGACGAGTATATTCCGATTATAGAACAAGCACATGCTGGATTAGCTGGAGGTCACTTTTCTAGTGAGACCACCACAAGAGCAATTTTGATGGAAGGCATATGGTGGCCAACATATTTTGCAAATGCTAAAGAATATGTTCGAAGGTGTGATGCTTGTCAAGAGCAAAAATGCCAATACGCGTAGATAGCATGCCCTTAAGACCAATGATGGGGGCTAGAGCTTTCGCAAAATGGGGTATATATTTTGTTGGACCAATACAACCACCTTCTTATAGAACCCAAGCTCAATATATCATTGTAGCTACAGACTATTTTAACAAGTGGACCGAGGCTAAAGCAACTCAAAAGAATGATGCCAGAATCACTACTGCATTCTTATATGAGTATGTATTCACGAGATATGAACTGCCAATAGAAATTGTCAGTGATCGGGGAACTTATTTCCTCAATGAGGTAATTGAGTATTTTCTTAATGAGTTTATGGTCATCCATAACAAATCAGCTCCCTATCACCCACAAGCAAATGGACAAGTTGAGCATACGAACAAAATTCTTAGCTCGGTGCTGACTAAAGTGGTTAGTTCAGGAAGGACAGACTGGGAAATGAATCTCCATGCTACTCTATGGGCTTATCGAGTTTCATTCAAAACAGCTTTAAATGCTACACCCTTTAACCTTGTTTATGGTCTTGATGCCATACTGCCAATAGAATTTCTATTGCCGACATTAAGGGTAGCACAAAATCTTGAGTGGACTAGACATGAATTGTCAGAAAGACTTGAAGATTTGGAAAAGCTAGATGAGCAAAGGCTAACTGTTGTAGCTCACACCTATGCACAAAAGCGGAAACAAAAACATTTTTTTGATTCCCACTTAATCACAAAAATCTTTAAGAAAGGGGACTTAGTTTTAATCTATTCCCTTAAGCAACACATTCCCAAGTTTAAAAAAAAGAAAAACAGACCATTTATCATTGAAGATGTATCTCCAAGTGGAGTAGTAAAATTGTCCACCCTAGATGGTGAACCAATGGCTAATTGGATTAGTGGATGTTGTTTAAAGAAATATAATTTGCCGCTAATCAATGAATTGCTAGAAAGAATGCATGCAGTCAAGCAAAGGAAGATTAAACAACAACAAGTTATTGATGAAGCCCAAGAGGAAGCTCGGCTTTGGGTACTCAAACGGAAAGCTGCTCTCGAGAATCAACAGATACCCATTCCTATCAAAACTCTAGAAATAGATGACTGAAAATGGGAATTACCAAAAAATGCAGTTTCAACAGACAATGACTGGTTAGACGAAATGGACCTGCGCATCAAAGTACAGCTCAATAATCATAGCACCAATGCTTTGGTTGACACAGGAGCTAGAGTAAATGCAGTAAGTTATTCCATGTACAAGAAGGCAACAAGTCAAGCATTGACAACAGGAATAGCGACAATCAAAGGATGCAACAAGAACCCAACCCCAACATTGGGAGTAGTCAACTTGAACGTGATAGTACATGGATGTTCATGTCCTCATTAGTTTGTATGCTTACCAGATGAACACATGAATGAGACGATGATTCTTGGAATTCCCTGGATGCGGACATACAAAGCAGTACCAGATTGGGATACAAATCAACTCAAGCTATCACCTAAAGGCGGGCAACTCATTGTTCCAATTGCACCGAGCAAGGAGGAATGGAAAGGAAGCAATCAGCAGACCAAACCACGAAGTAATCAATCTTCTCCATCCCCTCGACAAGAAAATTCTACAAGTAGCATGCAAGGAGTCAGGCAAATTTGGGTACCAAAAGCACAGCTTAAGGATAAGCCGATTCAGATCTAGGTGCCTAAGACTTCACCAACAAAACAAGGGAAGGTTCCAAGGGTAAAAACACAGAGACGAGCATCTCCGAGCAAGGAAACCAACATTAAATTGGTTTGGAAGAAAAAGGAGTACTTATCTTATCCACAAACCATAAAGCCAATCAAGCAATGGCGAGTTAAGTCTCAAATGACTCCACCACACCATACAACACCAAGCAGACTAAGCTACCAATGGCGAGAAAAAGCTCAACAACAAACAAAAGTGCTACCAACAGCCCAAGCAATCAGCGTGCTGAAGCATCCTGATGGTACAATCAAGCAGAGAGCACACAAGATACAAGATTTGCTCTTTGGAAGACATAAACAGCAAACCTCGACATCAGAACCCTTTGAGTTAATTACTCAAGACCCAACTCTTACATAGCATAGTGGTTTGAATTGCATTGATCTTCAAAGCATAGTAGAGTCAACCACGGCTATGCATAGATACGATTGTTCAACCCATGCACACAGTCGTCCCAGAGTACGCCACCTAGGAGGGGTGGAAGGTCATTAAGTAATTAAGGGCAATGTTTGAAGAGGGAGGAAAAGTTCGATGTTAACGTGTGATTTTTTTTCAAAATTACCTAAGAATGCCCTTATAATTCATCATCAAGGGAAAATTCAATGATAATATCTTCCCAATGAGTGTAAACAGTGTATATACTATCAGAACATCATAAAAAAATATTCTCTTTTGGGTATTTTTCATCATTTTTTATTGATAATGATACTTAAAAATAAAAATCCAACAAAAAACAATAAAGCTGTGTTTTTCAATGGACCTTCTAATTATTGGATTTTCACTTTACTTTTTAAGATCATTTTGCTATTTTCTTTGATTTTTTAATAAACATGTCAAAAATTAATAATAAATAGCAAGGAAGCTCAGATGGAAAAATGGAAGACACGATGGTGATCAGAAAGACAAGGCGGATAAGCACAAAAATTTTCAATGAAATCAAAAGATGGATGCAGAAAGCCTAAATTAGCCGGCTAGACCTACTTTTGCAAAATTCTTGCAGAATGAGCTACAGGAATTCGATCAAGGAAATTTTTGAGTCTAACATAGATTCCACGGCCTAGTAGGACTAAAGGGGGAATCTGGGGAAAATTGGTTCGGGAAGTCCGGGTATAGATATCCAAGGTAGGCTAAAACCACCCCATTTCCACTTGCGGCCTTTGGAGAGAGAGCTTTTCGACCTCTTTCGTGCGTCTTTTCCGGAGTCCACATTTGTCCGTTTGCAGCGCCGTCTCACACGAGACATGAGGGGTAAGTTCTTTACTCGTCAATGATCCATTTTGTACGGCCGGTAGCTAGTCTAAACCCCTAGAAAAAACCTAGAAACCGAGCAGTTTACGAAGACCTACGACCAAAAATTGACCATAGCGGCCTGTCAGCTCGACCGAATCAGATGGAATTTGAACTGCAGCATGCCCTAACATAATAGAACCTTTCTATATCATCAGTTGACCATTTGGCAGGGGTTGAGAGGGTCCCTAGTAGAGAAGCTAGGTTTTTGGCAGATGCCAGAATTCCGATCTGACTCCACAGATAGCTTGCCTACAAGGTCCATATATAATGTATTTGATTGGTTTAGTGAAATCAATCAAGCAAAGCCCTCGAAAAGTAGAAAACGGCTCGAAGGCTACAAAGCATCAAATTTGACATACGCGGTCAAACTGACTTCAAATGAGCCAGAATTGAGCCAGAATTGAATGAGTTGCTTCACGACTATGTTGCGGACAAGTCCAAAGCCTCAAAGTTGACTAACCAACTCAACATGCAGTGTAGTCACAGAAAACAGTGATTTCAGAGTCGACAAAGCACAAAGTGATGCCGGCATGACCAAACTTGACCAAATTTAATTTAGGACTTGTTTTAGGTGTATAGAATGTGTTTAGGTCAAAATTTGTAAGTTTTGCAAAAATTTGTCACTATTGTAAATAATCGCAATTATTTACTTTTGCACTATTTTTTCTTGAAAATTGTCACATCACCTCACCTATCATGTGTACACACCTATTACATGCCAAAAATAAAGTATGAGTCAAAATGAGCATCTATAACTTGGAAAATTGCCAAAAAACGCAAAGAAATCTTTACAAGCCAATTTTTGGGTTATGGACAACATTTCTTGATCCAAATCACCTCATATCTCATATGCAGGGTCTATACAATGCCTAGAACCAATTTGTACTTAAAAATGTTGATTCTGATAAAATTTTTTATAATTGTGATTATTTACTTTCTAGCCAAATTGGGGGAGTTTTGATATTTTGCCATCATACATCCAAAGTACATGATGTATTAAGCCCACTAGCCAAGTTTGAACCAATTTGGAACTCAAAACCTCAAATTTCCTTTAAATCTACTGTTTCAGAGACCTAAAGCCAAATTCTGGTACCATTTTCACCCTATGCATCCAAATGAGCCCATATTTCACTCAGAGTATGTATATGGTATATACTTCAAGCTTGTGATGCCAAGTTTGCAAAATGTTGAAAAAAATACTCAGTTGTAAATAATCGCGATTATTTCCTTTGGTTGCAAAAATTTGTTTGGACTTTATACTTTTGTTCCTTGCATGTTTTTATGCATCTATGCTTGTTCAAAAATTAATTTGAAGCAAATTGGACCAAAATTGTCAGCATTTCAGACTAAAGGACATTTCAAAGAAAATTCCGACAAATCTGCTAACTTTGACACTCTATTCATTGAATAGGAACCATGCAAGCAACAAAGAGGGCCAAGAAAAAGCTCAACCAGAAGGAAAAGCTACAGGAACTACCCGCATATCAATTGGATCCAGATTCAGTCAAAGCCGCCAAGGCAGCTTATCTCTCTGAAGAACAGCTAGAAGAGCATCACACCACAATATTCTTTAGCAGATTCAAGAGTGAGGAGGGATATCAAGTCGAGTTGCAACTCCTACCTAAAGAAGTATATGATGTTGCGGTGAAGCCTGAGACCAACGAAGCCAACCGCAGGCTAAGACTCAGAGACTTTTATGAACAGGAGCCGTGTGGTGTGGATTTCCAAAAAGCTTACGAGCTTTTGTCCACTATTAAAGAAGATAGAACTGCCCAAATTTTTGACACGCAGGAAAATAAAGTCGAAGTGGTGATAACTAAATAAATAGTGGCAGAAGCACTCAGACTGCCCACCATAGAAGGAATGACCATGAGAGCAAGGGACAGGAAAATGGCAGGTACCTTCACCAAGGAAATTGTCGCAACCACTTTTGCAGATTTAATTTACAAGCAAGTGGAAGAGCCAGCCAGGTTATACCACCAGCATTTCCACTTCTTGGCAAAAAGGCCACCAAGGTACACCACGCAAATCACGCGGTTGCCACCACTTTCACACAAGTTCTCAAGTCAACAACCAGGCAACTGGTGGACCACACACAATGCGTCTTGACCACTCTGAAGGGCACAAAAAAAGAAGGGAAGATTACTTACCTAGGTGCGCCAGAAGTCTTGACAAGGATTGTGTACCATGCCATAGGTATGGACGTCAACCTACCACCTTTCCCAGACCAAAACACATGGATATTGGAAGCACAACCATCTCCTCGAGCTATAAGGTCAGCCAAATGATCCTATAAATCATATGAAGAATCGACTGAAAGCTCGCTAGAAAGGCACAGCAGTGAGAGCTTTGATAACGAGGAAAAGAGGGCACAAAGAGAGGAGATGAAGAGAAAAGCAGTGGCCGCACACCAAGAAGAGCCCGTGCAAAAACAAGCCCGTTTCGAAAGAGAAAAACATGCCTACCAATGCAGGCAACAAGCAGAGGGAAAGGACCCAAAAAAATGGGTGCCTAGTGGACTTAAGGGCCCAAGGACAAATCATCACACGAGAAAAGAGGCTGAAGATCCGATATAATCTTTAGAAAAAATGTATCAAGAAGCAGAAGTCCTCAAGTTGAAAGAAGCCCAAGAAGATGCAAGGAAAGCAAAAGAGGCAGAGGACCAGAGACAAGCCGAGGAAATGGCAAGGGAAGAGGCACAACAAGAACAAGGTTACGAGTCTCCCCGACCCACTTCACCGCCTACGGAACAGTAAGACAATCCTATGCCAAGCCCATCACCATCACTTGCAGGTAAAGACACCACTAAAGAAGCTGAGCCTGAGAAAGAGAAAGCCACAGAAACTGAGCCCACCAAAGAGACAGAATCTGAATCAAAGGGAGAGGAAGAATCTACACAAGAGGCTACTGCTATACAAGATCAACAAAAAGAGAAAGAAGCTGAGCTTGAAAAAGAGAAAGCAGCCAAAGCTACGCAAGAGCCTGAACAGCAAAAGGGAGATGAATCTTCACAATAGGCAACCACTACACAAGAGGAGTAACTAGAGAAAAAACCGAGCCAGATAAGGAAACAAGTACTACACAAGAGGACACAACAAAGTCTTAGCAAAACAAACACCCTCTACTGTAGCACATCAAGAGAAAGCCAAGACACAACCCTCTACCTCAACACAACGTGAAGCGCCCGAGGCATCTACAAAGCCTCAGGATGACAAAGCAGAAGAAGGCCAACAATAGCCTCAAGGGCAAGAAGAACTAGTAGCCGTGAGACAGCCGAGAGACACACAAGAGGCTGCAGGCACATCAACCCAGCTAGCAAGACAGGAAGACTGGCAGTCTAATGACGAAGTAATCCTGCAAGTAAACAAATATGCAAGGCCAATGCAGGATATGACGAAACCACTTCGCTCAGCAGCACTTGGTCGTAGCACAAAGGCCAAGGAGTTAGAGATGGTGATTTACGCTCTCCAAGGAGAGTTAGAAGACAGAATGAAACGTCATCACAGATCTTCAGAGGCAAGTGCAAGAAATGAAAGCCGAACCTAAACAACATCAGCTAGCCAGAGATAGACAACAAAAGGAGATGGAAGAGCTAGGTGATCTGCTTACAAAGTTATGAGATGCATGTAAAGCCAAAGATGAACAGCTGGACAGAAGTTACAAACAAACTTCTAATGACAACCCTGTCAGCTCAGAAAATTCAAGTGCAGTTAGATGTTGCCAACGCTTCTTTACAATACTCTGAACAAAGAATAAATGATTAGGCAATCTTCTTATGGCAAATACAAGAGAATCTAGCCGTAGCCTCGATCAAAGGAACAGATGAAGTGTACAAAGTGTTAGAAAAAAAGAACAGAGACCTCAATCTGGAGTTAAAGCTAGAGCAATCTCAGTGTAGGGACCTGGCTTTGATGTGGATCCAAAGAGAAGAAGAGTTGCTAAAGGAAATAGCTGAGCTTAAAAGAGTTAACCAGCTATTGAGAGGCAGAAAGTCAAAAACGCACGAAGAGGCAGGCCTCTGGAGCAGCCACAAATAGATATACCGTCAGTGTCATTTGCTGAACTGGAGACATAGTCCACAACAGAGCTAAGTGGTATGATTTCCAGGTAAACATTACAGATGCAGACATAGTACCCATGGTCCAACTGTCAAAAGTTGAAGAAGATGCACTGAAAGAAAAGATCACACAAGAAGTAGATGAGGAGTGGAAGGTAGCGATGGATTGGGAGTTGAGAGTTCTTCATTCTGTAAATGTTACACAACTCACTCCCAATCAGATCAATGCGCAATGGCATCAACAATCCCTGCCATACCCTCTTATAAAGGTTGAGTTACTACGGGTTAAGGAAAGGCTTTATGCAGACATGCAAATAGATGGCACACATAAAGACCACCCAAAGTGGTGGTTGAGCTGGTTGAACAAAAACCCAAGGTACTTGATTTTGTTCACAAGAGCACCTACGGCCCTGCAAAGAGATCCAACCTTCTGTCCTGTACCAAGAGTAAGGACTTGGCAAGAGCATGAGGCACTAACAAAGAAGCGACCAACCTAGCTGAACTACCCAAGATTTTTAGCTCTAGAACAAGGACCAGCCATAGAGGAATACATGGTGAAAACCCTAACGGGCACCATGTCTTTCTTCAAAAGTCTACCGGATTTCTCATCTGCAATGTTATATAAGATATACCAAATTTTGCTCACCTGTATTGAAGTTTTTCATGAGCCAGAGCAAGCAGGCGCCCTGTGGATGTCATTCCTCAAGGGAAATAAAGGTTTGTGCTATGCTCTCAGTGGCCAACCTTCCAAAGAAGTCCTCTATGGCTTCTACGCCAGATGCATGTTTTTACCTTCACACAATTTGCTGGCGTTCAAGGAAGCGTTCTACACAGGATTCTTTACTTGGCAAACGAAGATATTTGCACGAGTGATCAGCAACCTCACATCCAGGTTTGTGGGCTACTCATCGGTGGAGCTGAAGAACAAAGTAACAATGCAGTTTCTGCAAGTACCAGATAAAGAAAGGAAAATCAGATACCAAAAGGCACTGAATGCGCTTAAAGACCGACTCGCCAGCTGCTAGCCCGAAGACTATTTCAGTCCATAAAGTTGTGTCAAGGAACGACACAGGCGAGGAGGGGAGGAATGTTAGCATCAAGCTAACACACTTATTATTTTTCGGAGTTCTCATTGTAGAACACTTATTATTCTTGATAAATCGAGAATATTGTAACTCTTATTTTCTTGGATAAACTCTGTAATTAATGAGCCGGGGCTACAAGCTTCTAGATTGTATCAATCTGTCATTAACCATCTTTGGTAGAACTCCTTGATTATTAGTTTTGACCACCAAAAACCTTGGCTAAGGTATAAAAGCCAATTTTTGTAAGTTTTTTGAAAGTTTTGGATATTGAAATACACAGCGTGAGCTAACAGTGCTCACTCCTCTCCTTCTTGCGCTTCCTACTCCCTCCCCGGTTGTTGTCACGTTGCAATCGTGTTTGTTGCATTGCAACCGCAGGTAAGAGCTCTACGCATCAACGTAAGCAGTTCACAGTAATTCGTAGATTTTGGCGTCGCAGACCCGCGGCCTAATTTCATCATAACTAGGAATTTATACTTTCAAATAAAAAACTAAGCATAGGAGGGGTATTGGGGCATCATTGCTAAGCATTTAGATGCATTCTGGGTGAGAAACAACTAGGTAAAAAATCCACTACTGTTAATAATCGCGGTTTTGGAACTTGACCTAAGGTGGGCTTTGAGACCGCAAGCATGTGTGCTTAGGTATTATTAACATGTCCTAGAAGCTTCGTTACATTTGGATATCATTTGATGCTATAACGGATGTGATTTCTTTGCAGATGAGCGATTGGCTTTTGGTGATTTCAGTCACTTGAGTGTAGCTTGAGTTAGATGTAAGTTGTTAGTTGTTTTTCAAGAGATTGACAACCTCTTGTAGCTTCTATGCACTAGTCGAGTCAGCTTCATCCCATGGATTGACAAATTAATCGTGATTCTCGCTAATACTGCAATAAGATAGGAGGGTGAGATTAGACATGCGTCCCACAAGGACCAAGAAGAGGTCCTGTAGTCCGAGTCCATTCTTCGATATAAAGACAAGGTATTAAGAGTTGGTAAGAATGTCTGACAATATCTTATTAAGTTTAAGAATTATCCTTTTGAAGATGCTAGATGGATGCAAGGCATACAATTAAAGCATAACCTAAATCTTATCAATGCTTACAATGCTTCCCTAGAGTAAGCAAACGTACAAATGTTTATAATGAACAAAGTTTTTGTCTTATAAGACTCTCGTTTTCTTTATTGTGCACAAATGTGAAGTAGTATGCATGCTTAGAATCAAGTTTGCAGAGACGAGGTCTCCCAAACATGAAGTAGAACTTGTCACTCTACTATGGAAGATTGATAGCACTAATGTGCAGACATGCTTGCGGCAGCCTTGGGCTCTCAAGCACCAAATGGATTAGTCATCCATTCTGGAACGATGTCGCAGGGTAACATAGGGATCCTCTACCCGCTAGAAAAAGGACTAATGAATAGGCTTTATCTTCTCTACATCATAGTCGAGGACGACTATGATTTCAAGAGAGAGGTAATGTCATAATAACTAATATCTAATTCTCCTAAATGATTTATTCATGTTAAACAGATCATTTAACATGGGGAAGTGCCAAGGGAGAAAAAGCTAGAATATTGGTTAAGCTGTCCACAATAGGGATCCAAAGGAGGGAAAATAAGGATCCAAAGGGGGGGGGGGGGGGGGAGGGCATCTACAAAAGAGCAATGTGCAACAATGGTCTTTAAAGACCCTAAGGTTCAGCCCATTAAGACTTCCAAAATGCTAAGGTTCCAAAATTCAAAGGTTGTGTCCAATGGTCAAAGCTTAGTTAAATTGGATGCTTGGTGTGTGTACAAAAAGTCTTCAAAGGTTCCTACATAGGAGGGGGCGAGCCTTGCAAGTAGGGGATGAGAGAGAAACACACACAAAGCTTCCTTTACACAAAGGGAATGAGGGATACATGTCAGCTCCCTAGCCCAGATGCCCACAAGGTGCACTCAAATCCTATTGGATGGCCATGGAGGTGGACCAATGAGAATTAGGCTAGAGTAAATCTAGTTTAATTCATTTAAAAACACTTAATAAAAGGACCAATAATAATTAAGCTCTCTAGAAGACTATTGGACGGTCTCCCAAGGGGTCGAATGAACATTCAGCAGCCCAATGGCTTGCCTGATTCCTATTGGCCAGGAGACAAAGGGGTCCAATGAGAGTTTAGTTGCATTAATTAATTACCTAAAGCTCTCACAAAAGGGGAAAGGGGGACACATGTCAGAAGGCTATCACTTATGCCTCTCAATTTTCATTGGCTAAGCCTGGCATGGGCCAATGGGGTGCCTGCAGGAGTAAAATGGAAGAGGGTCGACCAAGAGAGAGAGAGGGGGCTGAATTTGTCAATTCATTATTCCACACACACTCACACAATCTCATGTGTGGAGCAAGAAGACTCTCTCTCTCTCTCTATCTCTCTCTCTTTATCTATCTATCTATCTCTCTCTCTCTCTCTCTCTCTCTCTCTCCTTCTCAAGCTTTAATGAAAAGCTTATCACCTACTCCAAGCTTGTGAAAAGGGAGGCCTACACCAACCACTCTTGCCTTTGTGATGCAAATCTAACCAAGAGCCAAGCTTCAATGCATGCTCATCTCCTCTACCATGCTAACTACTAAGCTATGCTATGCTAATATGAGTGATTATGTGAGGAGATGTACATCTTTCTCGTAAGACTACTCCTTCTTCCTCTCAATCTACTCTCATACCCTGCTAGCTCTCACCATCTTTGAAGGTGTGTGAGGTCTTGTTTGAGACTGTGAGGGAATTAATGTTGTGTTTTATAAGTGTTTTGCTTTGTGCTTGAAGCTTCCATATTCATTGCACTAGCTAGTATTGAAGGAACACAAAGGATTGTATTGTAAAATATCTCTCTTGATGGGAGAAACCTATAAGCCTTTTGGATAGGGGACCGGCTCCATGTAAATCCGGTCCTCAACTGTTTTCAATAGATTAATTTCTCTCTCTTTTGAAGTATTGTTCATGCTATCTAACTAGGTGTTATGATTTTTGTTGCTCTCTCCACCCAAGCACTCTTGTTATGCTCATTAGGAATCTATTCTAATTAAATGCTCACTATGTTCATGCTATTTTCCGCTACACACATGTTTAATGGTCTAGTAACTTGTGTGTAGCGGAAAATAGCATGAACATAGTGAGCATTTCATTAGAATAGAGTCCTAATGAGAATAACAAGAGTGCTTGGGTGGAGAGAGCAACAAAAAGTATAGCATCTAGTTAGATAGCATGAACAATACTTCAAAGAGAGAGAAATTAAGCAATTGACAACAGTTGAGGACCAGATTTGCATGAAGCCGGTCCCCCCTCCAGAAGGCTTTGTATTATGGTTTCTCTCATCAAGAGAGACATTTTACAATACAATCCTTTGTGTTCCTTCAATACTAGCTAGTGCAATGAAGATGGAAACTTCATGCACTAAAAAAAACAATTATCAAACACAATATCAACTCCCTCACTGTCTCAGACCCAAGACCTCACAGACCTTCAAAGATGTTGAGAGCTAGCGGGATATGAGAGTAGATTGAGAGGAAGGAGTAGTCTTACGAGAAAGATATACATCTCCTCACATAATCACTCAAATTAGCATAGCTTAGCTTATTAATTAGCATGGTAGAGGAGATGAGCATGCATTGAAGCTTGGCTCTTGGTTGATTTGCATCACAAAGACAAGAGTTGTTGGTGTAGGCCTCCCTTCTCACAAGCTTGGAGGAGGTGATAAGCTTTCCATTAAAGCTTGAGAAGAGAGAGAGAGAGTCTTATTACTCTACACATGAGCTTGTGTGAGTGTGTGTGGATAATTGCCTTCAAAAATCAGCCCCCCCTCTCTCTTGGTCGACCCCTCTTGCTATTTGCTCTTGCTAGCACCTCATTGGACCTCTCCCAACTTAGCCAATGAAATTTAACTAGCATAAGTGATAGTATTTTGACATGTGTCCCCCTTTCCCCTTTTGTGAGAGATTTAGGTAATTAATTAATTCAAATAAACTCTCACTGGATCCCTTTGCCTCCTGGCCATAGGAATTAGGCAAGCCGTTGGGCTGTTGAATGCTCATTGGACCCCTTGGGAGACTGCCTAATAGTCTTCTAGAGAGCTTAATTCCTATTGGTTCTTTTTTTAAGTGTTTTTAAATTAATTAAACTAGATTTACTCTAGCCTAATTCTCATTGGTCCACCTCCATGCCATCCAATAGGATTTGAGTACACCTTGTGGGCATCTGGCCTAGGGAGTTGACATGGGTCCCTCATTCCCTTTGTGTAAAGGGAGCTTGTGTGTATGTGTGTGTGAGTTTCTCTCTCATCCCCTACTTCTTGGGCTTGCCTCCTCTTTTGTAGGACTTGGGAAGACTTTTTGGAACACACACAAAGTATCCAATTTCCTAAGCTTTTGCCCATTGGACACAACCTTTGAATTTTGGAACCTTAGCATTTTGGAAGTCTTAATGGGCTAAACCCTAAGGTCTTTGGAGCCCATTGTTTCATATATCTCGTTTGGAGATGGCCCCCCCTTTGGATCCCTATTTTCCCTCCTTTGGATCCCTACTGTGGCCAGTTTGCTAGCTTAACCAATATTCTAGCTTTTTCTCCCCTGGCACTTCCCCATATTAAATGATCAATTTAACATGAGAGAATCATTTAGGAGAATTAGATATTAGTTATTATGACATTACCTCTCTCTTGAAATCATAGTCGTCCTTGACTATGGGGTAGAGAAGATAAAGCATATTCATTAGTCCTTTTGCTAGCGGGTAGAGGATCCCTATGTTACCCTACAACATGGTTCCAGAATGGATGACTAGTCCATTTGGTGCTTGAGAGCCTAAGCTACCGCAAGCATGTCTGCACATAAGTGCTATCAATCTTCCACAGTAGAGTGACAAGCTCTACTTGGTGTTTGGGAGATGTTGTCTCTGCAAACCTGATCTAAGCATGCATACTACTTCATTTTTGTGCACAATAAAGAAAAAGAGAGTCTTTTAAGACAAAAACTTTGTTCATTTTTAACATTTGTACATTTGCCATTAGGAAGAGGATGGGGTGTAGAAGGGCCTCTTTATTTTCCATGAGCGTATGGAGGTGATTAACATTTTGACAAATAGGTGTACGCTATGTGCACAAGAATGTGTGTGAGAGATATGTAAGAGTGGTCAAAGGATGCACTTTTCCCCCCAAATAGGAGGCAGAGAATTTTATGATTTTTGGACTTCCACAACTCCTACATATGATCTCCGATTTGAGCAGAGATTATAGATCTGCAATCTATGCGTCGAGATCTTTCCATAGATATGCTACATGATATGGTTTTACCCGCTAGATTTTAAATTCCATTTTGGGGGGAGCTTTGAATTCAAATAAACTAGCCGTTTTGCCTGTTTGAATTCAAGAACCGTCCTTTGATTACTTTCTTAATACTAAAGGTTTGAATTTCTTAAACTGCCAAATAAAGAGGCCCTCCTAGACCCCATTCTCTTCCTAATGCTTACTCTAGGGAAGCATTGTAAGCATCGACAAGGTTTAGGTTATCCTTTAGTTGTATCCCTTGCATCCATCTAGCATCTTCAAAAGGATAACTCTTAATAAGATATCTTAGTACCTTGTCTTCATGTTGGAGAATGGACTCTGGCTGCAACACCTCTTCTTGGTCCTCGATCTCCGGTGGGTCTTCAATAGTTGGTTCTTGTGGTGGCTCTCCTTTGTAAGGCTTTAGAAGGCTCACATGGAAAGCATTGTGTATGAGCCAATGGCTGGGCAACTTGAGTTGATAGGCCATCTCATCGATTGGCCTAGGAATCGGGAAGGGACCATAGTACCTTTTTGCTAACTTACCATAGTACTTTTGGTGTCCCGTAGGATTCTTGCCCGTCATGTGCCTTAATCGAGCCTTGGAAAATTTGAGTAAGACCCAATCATTTTCTTTAAAGGCTTGGGCTCTTCTGTGCTTATCAACAGTAGCCTTTTGCCTTTGCTGTGAGATAGAGATAGCATCCTTAATCTTTTGGAAAGATTCTTGTAGGTCTCCGATATACTCATCTGCAGCGAAGATCTTCCCTTGTACCTTAAGTAGCAGGGGAATTTTTTATCTTCCCTCAATTACCTCAAAAGGTGCTTTTCTCGTGGAACTATGTGTAGTGTTATTGTAGGCATACTCCACTAAGGGTAAATACTTCTCCCATTGGGATCTTTGATCTACTTCCATTACATAGGCTTTTGATAGATTGAGAATTGTTAGGTTAGCTATTTCACTTTGGCCATCTGTTTGCGGGTTATAGGCCGAAGAGAAGTTTAGCCTTGTCCCTAAATTGGCAAAGAGACCCTTTCAAAAATTATTGGTCATTCTAGGATCTCTATCCAACACTATGGACATTGGCATGCCATGGTACTTGAAGATTTGTGAAATGAAGAGGGTTGCCATTTGATGGGCTTTGATAGTCTTTTTGACAGGTATAAAATGAGCTTGTTTACTAAACCTGTCCACTATCGTCCATATTCCCGAATTCCCATGAAAAGACTTAGGCAATCCAAAGATAAGATCCATGGATATGCTCTCCCGTGGTGAATTAGGGATTGGCAAAGGTTGAAGAAATCCAGGTTGCTTCCCTCTATCAAACTTCGTCTTTTGGCATACCACACATTTAGAAACCTACTCTTGTATGTTTGCTTTCATGGTAGGCCAATATAAATATGTTTCAATCCCTTTTAGGGTAAATTTAATCCCTCTATGCCCTGCATAAGGAGGAGCATGAGATTCATACATTACTTTCTCACGTATTGAGCTAGTAACGCATAGTCTATTGCCATAGAGAAGATAACCATCTTGTAAAGTAAATGGTTCCTCTTTCTTCCCTAATGCAAGGGCTGAAATCACATCTCTACAATCAGGATCAATAACATACTCATCTATCATAGCAGATAGATCATTGTGAGTTGCTATGGAAACCGCATTCACTCTTGGCCGTCTTGAGAGTGCAGCGGCTACTTGATTATGCTTTCCAGCAATGTGAGCAATATGAAAATGAAATTGCAAAAGAAAGTTTGCTCACCTCATTTGTTTGTCGGAGGGCTTGGGCTACGTCATGAAGTACTTAAGACTTTGGTGATCCGTTCGCAGAATGAAAGGAGTCCCCAATAAATAGTGCTTTCATGAGTCTAAGGCATGAAGAACTGCAAGGAGTTCCTTTTCATATATGCCTAGAGCTTGCTCAACAGGGTCGAGCCTTTGACTTTCATAGGCTATGACGTGCACTTCTTGGAGAAAAACAGCTCCAAGGCAATCACCGCAAGTATCACATCAGACCTCAAATGGATTTGGGAGATCCGGTAGTGGCACATGTTGAGAGATAAGCTTTTCTTTAAGCTTTTTGAAAGCATTGTTCTCCTTGGCAGAGTTGCTAGCATACATAATAGCATAGTAACGAGGATGGAGAAGATGGCAAGGTGAAGCATCAAAGCATGGCTCTAGGTTGGATTTACCTAACGTTTTTCTTTGTTAGGTCATATAATGGTCCTGCTATAAGTGAGAACTTTTCTATGAAGCGTCTATAGTATGCACACATACCTATAAAGCTTCTTAGTTCATGAAGATTCTTTGGTTTAGGCTATCCTTTTATTACCTCTAGCTTTGATGGATCCATTTGGATGCCATCTTGAGAATAATGTGACCTAAATACCGAATCTCTTGTAAGAAAAATTAACTTTTCTTTTGATTAACATAAAGTTTATTCTCTCTTAGAACTTGAAATATTACCTGGAGGTGTTGCTTGTGTTCGTCTAATGAATTTAGAGTAGATGATGATCTCATCAAAGAACACTCCAGTAAAGGTTCGATGAGGCTTGAATAGCTTCTCCATCAAGCGGTTGAATGTGGCTAGTGCATTGGTCAAGCCAAAAGGCATGACAATGTACTCATAAAGACCAAACGTAATACGAAATGCGGTCTTTACAATGTCTTGATCAACTATCCTTATTTGATGATAGCCACTTTTTAGGTCAATCCGACTGAAGTAGGTGGACCTTTGTAGCTTATCAAATATGTCTTCTACCCGTGGAATGAGAAACCTATTCTTGATAGTGATCATATTTAGTGCTCTATGGTCGACATGCATATGATATGTGCCGTCTTTCTTTTGCACTAGTAGCACATGAGAACAAAATGGAGATGAGCTAGGCCTAGCCATGCCCTTCTCAACTAACTCATACACTTGCTGCATAATCTCCTCTTGTTGAGCTTGAGAAACTCTATAAGGAGGTTTGTTAGGCGGTGAACTTCCTGGAAGAAGTTCAATTGCATGGTCATCATGGCCTCGTTTAGGAGGTAGCTCACAAGGGATGTCGTCAATAAAGACATCTTGAAACCCATTGAGAAAATTGGATAACTCTAATTCCTTTTGATTGTGTATATTTTCTTTTGCTAAAACATTAGGTTCATTTTAAGAGTCTTTAACAAAAATCATGTACACAGAGATAGAGCTCTTTATTGACTTATTGAAAACTTGCGCATGTACAATTGGTATGTTCTTACCCATTTCCTTAGCATCTATGTACATATCTTTTTCTCTAAACTTAAAGGATATTCTTCTTTTAGGGAATTTAACATTGGTAGCCATGCGATCAAACCATGGTACCCCTAAAATTACATCCTCATGCTTGAGAGGAGAGATAAAGAAGTCCTTTTTGTCCACATAGCTTTGGACATGGAGCCTCAATTTCTCGATTAAGGGAGTGACTGAATCTTCTGGCCCCTTGAAAGCACCGTCTGCGGGTAGGACATCTCCCATCTTGTAAGCTTGTATACCTAGCTTGGTGGCCAACTCTGTGGATATGAAATTGTGACTAGAACCAGGGTCAAAGAGAATAAAAGCATCATTTTCTCTTATCTTTCCCCAAGCATGGTATAGAGGAGATCCTTTGTGGTGAGTTTCCTCCTCTTGGATTTCGACCAAGGTAGCTCTAGGAAGCTCATGGCGGGTGTTCTTTTGGGGACAAGCGCGGTATGCATGCCTTGCTCACCGCACTTGAAACAACGGTTATCCTTGCGATAACGCTCAAGCTCTTCAGGAGAGAGTTTATTTTTGCCTTTGTAAACTTTCTTCTTTTTAGCTTTGTTGGAGTAGCCCTTAGGAGGCTTTTGGACATTGTCCTTCCCCTTAGGCTCATTGGAACCCTTGTTTTCCGTGGGCTTAGAAATTCTTTTAGCCCCCGTTTGGAAATTGATTCGAGAAGCCACCATAGTATGGTGCGTGGCCTTTGGGAGTTAACATACTCCGCCATTTCTTCAGTTAAGCCCGCACAAAATTTTTTCTTTTTCTCTCCAAAATCCAACTTTTTGAAGACAGTGGATTTGAGTTGTAGATCCCAAAACTTCTCTACATATTTGTGAATGGATTCATAGTGAGAGAGCTTCAAGCTTCGCCATTCAGTGAGTACTTTGTCTTTGGCATCGGTGGCCAAAAACTTCTTCATAATGGAAGCTCTTAAAGCTTTCCATGTTCGTGGAGCTTCACCGTTGGCCCATAGACTAGACCACCATTGTCTAGCGGACTTTTGAAAGTGCATAGCTACATGGCGTAGCTTAGAGGATTCCGTGAAGCCCTCATCTCCAAACGCCGCATCGAATTGTTGGATAAAGGCCAAGCTTTGTCCGTAGCACCAAAGGTGCCATCGTAGGTAAGTAAAGAGATGCTCTTCCCTCCCTCTTTGAATTTCTTGAGCTTGGACGACCTCTTCCACGCAGCACAGGATTTCCTATGGCCTCTTCTTTTTGATGATTCAAAGGTTGCACCATCACTTTCTTCAGAAGATGAAGAATTTGAGGAAGATGGAGAAGAGGGTGACCTGTTTCTTGCCTTTTTCTTGCCTTGATCTTCTTTGTCTGCACCATCACTTTCATAAGAGGAGGAGGGTGAAGAAGATGGATAAGAGGGTGTCCTCTTCCTTGCCTTTTTCTTCTTTTGCTTTTTGTCATCCCTCTTTGAATTATGGTGTGGAGAAGCATGCAATGGTCTTCTCCATTTTGGAGGTGATGGAGAGCGTTTAGCCCGCCGTCTTCGTGGAGCCATCTCCGTTGAGGTGGCAAGAGACTCACTTCTTTCTCATTCCTTCGGTGGAGGATCTTGAGTTCTCCTTTGAAAAGGAGATGCATCATCAAGGAGAAAATTTCTGAGCCCTTCATATGGATTCTCTTCTTCTTCCCGAATCGGAGAGAGGCCTCTTTTGGAAGTCTCACAAGGAGGCTTCCTAGGTGTTCTCTCATATGGTGGGGAGCTTGGAGAATCCCATGAGCACAAAGCTGCTGTTGCACTTCACTTTGGAGGGATGGATTGCCCATGGCTTGTTGAAGCCTAGAAACAAGATAGTTAACAAGCATCGGGGCATCATTAGTAGCCTGCTCATTAGCAAAATCAAAGTTATCTACATTAATTTCACTCTCTTTACTATTGTCAGCCATTCTAACAACTTTTAGGTGTAAAATTTTTAGGTGTACTTTGGCACTTCAAGACCTAGTTGCTACTCCTCTTTACCCCTTTAGAAAAAGCACTCAAGCTATTGTACTCGTGGCTTGAATACCATGAATTGCAAGGAATAGAAGAGAGAGTCGTTCAACACCAAAACAACACCGGCTGCTGTCAAGCTTCTAATAGCTCAATAGTGGTTAAGCCGTAGGCAAGCCCCGTAGGACTCCACTATTAACACTAGGTTGGTAATGGGACACTTTTATGTCCTGTTAAGTGATCATTTTCCTTGAATTATGTCAAGAGTTTCAAAATGGATTTTGAGGTGCTATCTGTCTAGAAAGTTATCTCATGAGCTGAAAAAACCTCGACGTTTTTTTGGAATATCAATTCCATCTTTAACCTTGTCCTTGCACAACATTTCACAACCTAAATTGTGTGAAAAAACGGGTCCTGTTTTTGGCTTTTTTCAACTTTTTGCAACTATATCACTCTAGAATTCATGTTTGTGAGGTCTATAATGCTAGAGAACTATCTTTAGTAGTCCTCAACATGTCCTGATGCTTCTAGGGAGAAATAAATGTTAAAGTTGTAAGTTATGACCAAATTACAAAAATTGTCAAATCCTGTTTTTTAGCCAACTTTAGCTCTTCTATGATTTTTTTGGTGGCTTTTATGATATCCAAATGCAGTTTTGATTTTCTATGTCGCATATTGTAACATAAAGCTAATATTCCTTGAGTTTTGGGACACCTAATACCCTATTTTGCATAGTAGACAACGATCGTTGATTTTTTCAATTATAGAAGAAAACGAAACATTCTAGTATATCAAGTATAGCTGTTTCAATATTGTTAGTTTCTTGTGACAACTACATGCATTTTGTAGGTAGTAACCATATCTAGTCATAAGGATCAATTTTTTCTAGATATTGAATAGTTTCTATGGGATTCTACAACTCATAATGTTGAACCCAGTTTCATGTTTGCTGTATTTAACACTTCATCTTTGTCCGCAAGATTCCCCTTGGTAAGAGATGTATTATTATTTTGACATGCTCCATGGCTCCTTATGAACCTAAAGGACAATAGGAAACTAAGAAAACATGCATATATTATTTGTATTGAGCGTGGCTATAGAAACTTTGATAATAGGTTTGCAGAATGGTAAAAATTCAACTTTTTTGTACCTGTTTCTTTTGGCAAAACAAAAAATAGTGAGTGAGAAGCAATCATATGTTCTGATCACCAACCCATTGAAGTTAACTAGGGAATTTATCTCAAGTCCTACAAAAATCCCTAATCTTATTTTTATGCAACACAACGTAAGAAATAACTGTTTTGATGAAAATGTACTGGTCCATCAACTTTGGAGGCTTGGTGTGACCAAAAGATGAGAAATTTTACAAGTTTCTTAATTTTTCCATGTGTAGTAGTCCTTGAACTATAACCTCATGAAAGGATTTTACAAAATGAGTGGATCTACTATGGTTTTGGAGGTTTTTTTCAAAACTCTAAAAGGACACTTTTATGTCCTGTTAGGTTACCAACCTAGTGTTAAGACCATAGCTCTCGACGGTGATGCCCCCTTATCTGCACGAAGGCAGGCGCACTGCAAGGTTGAAAAATCCCTATTCTACTTACTCACATGCAATTAATAATACCAACCATTATAGCTAGCTTGAGGACCTCCCTTCTTGAGCAAGAAAAGAGAAACCTTGTGCTCTGATACCAATGTAGCATTTAATGGTCTAGTAACTTGTGTGTAGCGGAAAATAGCATGAACATAGTGAGCATTTCATTAGAATAGATTCCTAATGAGAATAACAATAATGCTTGGGTGGAGAGAGCAACAAAAAGTATAATACCTATTTAGATAGCATGAACAATACTTCAAAAGAGAGAGAAATTAAGCAATTGACAACAGTTGAGGACCGGATTTGCATGGAGCCGGTCCCCCCTCCAAAAGGCTTTGTATTATGGTTTCTCCCATCAAGAGAGATATTTTACAATACAATTCTTTGTGTTCCTTCAATTACTAGCTAGTGCAATGAAGATGGAAAATTCATGCACTAAGCAAAATACTTATCAAATACAACATCAATTCCCTCACGGTCTCAGACCCAAGACCTCACAGACCTTCAAAGATGGTGAGAGCTAGCGGGGTATGAGAGTAGATTGAGAGGAAGGAGTAGTCTTACGAGAAAGATATACATCTCCTCACATAATCACTCATATTAGCATAGCTTAGCTTATTAATTAGCATGGTAGAGGAGATGAGCATACATTGAAGCTTGACTCTTGGTTGTATTTGCATCACAAAGCCAAGAGTTGTTGGTGTAGGCCTCCCTTCTCACAAGCTTGGAGTAGGTGATAAGCTTTTCATTAAAGATTGAGAAGAGAGAGAGAGTCTTCTTACTTTACACATGAGCTTGTGTGGATAATTTCCTTTCAAAAATCAGCCCCCCCCTCTCTCTTGGTCGAGCCCTCTTGCTATTTGCTCTTGCTAGCACCACATTAGACCTTTCCCAGCTTAGCCAATGAAAGTTAGGTAGCATAAGTGATACTCTTCTCACATGTGCTCCCCTTTTTCCTTTTGTGAGAGCTTTAGGTAATTAATTAATTCAACTAAACTCTCATTGGACCCCTTTGCCTCCTGGCCAATAGGAATCAGGCAAGCCATTGGGCTGCTGAATGCTTATTGGATCCCTTGGGAGACTGTCCAATAGTCTTCTAGAGAGCTTAATTCCTATTGGTTCCTTTATTAACTGTTTTTAAATTAATCAAACTAGATTTACTCTATCCTAATTCTCATTGGTCCACCTCCATGGCCATCCAATAGGATTTGAGTACACCTTGTGGGCATCTGGCCTAGGGAGTTGACATGTGTCCCTCATTTTCTTTGTATAAAGGGAGCTTGGGTGTGTGTGTGTGTGTGTGTGTGTGTGTGTGTGTGTGTGTGAGTTTCTCTCTCATCCCCTACTTCTTGGGCTCGCCTCCTCCTTTGTAGGACTTGGGAAGACCTTTTGGGACACACACAAAGCATCCAATTTCCTAATATTTTGACCATTGGACACAAGCTTTAAATTTTGGAACCTTAGCATTTGGGAAGTCTTAATGGACTGAACACTAAGGTCTTTGGAGTCCATTGTTGCACATAGATCTTTTGCAGACCCCCCCCCCCTTTGGATCCCTATTTTCCCTCCTTTGGATCCCTACTGTGGCCGGTTTTCCAACTTAACTAATATTATAGCTTTTTCTCCCCTGGCACTTCCCCATATTAAATGATCAGTTTAACATGAGAAAATCATATAGGAGAATTAGATTTAGTTATTATGACAACTCAAGCCATAGTCCTTGAGATATTACCTCGTGAGGAAATAAAACCCAAAACATTGCATGTCGAGGAGGTTGAACCATATATCCCTATAGCCCAACTCTCTAGAGCTTCAACTTTTGTAATTGAAACAAAAAATGAGACACACAAGGCCCATCGCAATATAACTAAGAAAACATACAAATGGGTCCCTAAAGCTTCTTCGACGATTTTTGATGCTAAAAAACAAAAGCCTTGTAAGAAACGCCCCACTCGCTCCAAGAAATGTAAGAAAACTGTGCGTCGGATTCCTAAAAGACTATTGGAAGCCCAAGGCTACTATGAAAGGAATGATCAAATCTGGGTGCCAAAACGTAAATTGTGTTCTTACCAATCACCTGACCCATGTGAAACAAATCCTGTAACGATAACGCCGATTGACGATCGTGGGAAGGAAAAGATCACAGAACACTATACACCTGATCCGGAGCTAGTTTACCCAAGCGAGAAAGGCTTGTTTTGCTCAACTCAAAAATAGAAAAAAAAAAGCTTCTTGCTCTTCATGTAGTTCATATACGAAAATAGAAGCTTCGACACAACCTCCACCTACCATTGTATATATCCCTATAAACAAGAAAGAATTTGCACCTCTTGTTGTAAGTTCACCACCTACAACAATGTTGCAAGTAAAATCATGTGAGTGTACCTTACCACCCTTGCAACTAGATGAAACGCCTAGGGCTGTCGAAAACTATTGGTCAAAGTCTTCACCCATAGCAACTTGGAACAATTGGTTTCAAAAGGTGACGATATCGTTCCAAAAGGCATGATCTACCCAAGGAAGGGGGGAGTGTTTGCTGACATCCATCATTCACTTGCTTCCCTCTTAACCTTCCTCCCTGACCTCTCAATATCCCTATCCTAGAGAATGTATATGTATAGCCCAATACTCAAGAAAACAAGATTATAAAAAGTAAATGAGCAAGACCCACCAAACAAAAAGCTGGAAACCTACAAGTTCTAGTACATGACCCAAAATCATAAAAACAAATTATTGCACAAGGACACGACCTTTTAACATGACCCTTATAATATTTTCACTCTAACCATAATCTATATGTGTGTACAGATATGGATAGTACATTAGAGTCATCCATTCCTACCTTGGGTGAGAGGCACCCTCTTTATTTTTCACAAGTGTTTCACATAGTCTACTCGGTGCTTGCCTGTGAATGGAATTTGGTAGATACGCTAGCATGTGAGAAGAATTTTGAGGAACTAAAATGGGTGGTACATCTCTTGACCACGACTGATCCCTACTTAGTAGAGAGCGTCTCTCCAATTGCACAAGCTTATCCATCTGACCAAGATGATTATAGATGTCTAATGACGTTCTTAGTGAACATTTGTGCCTCTAATGATGAGAAAGAGTTACATGGCACGTATGGTTTCACGGGGATGATGACTTTGTTTTACTTGAGATGATAACGAGGATAGGGGTTTAGATCTAGGGCTACCCGCCCATCTACTCAATATCCTGTTTCCTTGACTGTCTAGGGAGGTGCAAATAATTAGGTTAGGGTTCTTTATGTTGTTTGATTGTGCTCAATAAAAGTTGGTGCCTCTTCCCACTGATGTGCCTGTTAGAGATATTCCTCGTGTTTTCTAGTGTGTATAGGAATGCATTGCAGAATGCATCTTTGTCTTGTTCACTCTTTGAATGAGTGCGATCATCAACACGAACATGTGTTTCTTGTATTAGCATTGCCCCTTGTTTTTTTTAGCATCCATAATTGTCTGCTTTAATTGTGATGGGTAGCATAATATTCAACACCTTTGCTTAGTATTAAACATTAGATTCAATATAATTTTTTGTTGTAATCCCTTGTCTAGGTTTAAGAATCAAGCAACCTGACTGAGCTAGTTTGATCAAGTTAGACGTAAGAGATCTTCTCTTAATACCATGGGGCATGCCTTCCTGATAATCAATGGTTACTTTACGTTCTTAATCCAATTTAGCCAGCATTCTGTGCAATGTACTAGGGCTTTCTAGTGGGTTTAGTCCCTATTGACCTTTAGCTTAAGTATTATAAAGAGAGTTTACTAGCGTGATGAGCGTGGGTAGGGTGACATTGTCAATATGACCCAATGGTTACTTTACGTTCTTAATTCAATTTAGCCAGCATTCTGTGCAATGTACTAGGGTTTTGTAGTGGGCTTAGTCCCTATTGACCTTTAGCTTAAGTATTATAAAGAGAGTTTACTAGCGTGATGAGCGTGGGTAGGGTGACAGTGTCAATTTGACCCCCCAAAGTTACAAAATTGAAATGCAATAAAAAACAAACAAAAAAACTAAAGTTCCAAGAATGTAAAATCTTAATTTGTCACTTCACTCACATGTATTGTCTATGGTACTAGAGACCTAGAGGTTCCTAGTGTGGGCGCTTTTCCTTGGAAAGCAAAAGCCCAAGGCATACAAAATAAGCACACACATCAAAAATTGAATCAATGTGAAAAAACTTTGGGGGATCAAAGAAAATGGAATAAGTCACGTGATGATTTAATGAGCAATTCCTTTTATCGTAGTTTAACTACAAGGTCTTCTAGGTATAGTCTCTAGTCAGTCCTTAGACATGAAATACTTGGCTCTCGCGATTAAATAGCTTAAATGACCAGAGAGAATTGAGAAGCTTGCCCATGGTATTAATAGTTCACCTCTAGTGCCTTTCGATCGTTAAATTAACAATCCTAAACTTGTTTAGTTTTTGACCTTTACAATTGCTTATGCGTTTAATTATATTACAGTTTAATGTTTACTGTTGACAAATTGTTTAATATATCCTGTTACCAATCAATTTGTGTGCCTACAACTGCATATGATTTTTAATTGTATATGAGAATGCAGTGACTGTGCCAATTTTGGTTGATTTTGCAGTGATTGAAGAAGGTGAAGGACATTCAATCTCAGATGCTCTTCCACCTCGACGAGCGGACTTCATCTCAATAGCTTCCGAGGAGGCAATCTACATCAAGAAGGGAGGCATGTTAACCCTCATGGACACCCTAATACCTTTGACGAACGCCTTATTATTTATTTGATTGAGTCATGGACCGGGCTTGTTGGTCCAATAGGTGTGTAGGTGATCGCCGATAAGAGGCGCACCACTTATCTTATTTTTACACTAGTTTTGAAATGATCGGCCACTGTGGGTGCCCCATGTGTGAATGGATCAAACTCTTATAAAAGGTTCATTTGACCTAAAAATCCTCATTCTTGGAGGTGCAAGATAAGAAGTGCTCTTGATCTACCTCTATCTCCTCCTCCTCCGTGTGCTCACGTGTGTGTGTATGCTTGAAGAGAGAGAGAGAGAGAGAGAGAGAGAGAGAGAGAGAGAGAGAGAGAGCATTGCGGCGGCATCGGTGGCGGCTCCTTCTTCGCAGCACAAGATCCTTCACGATGGAAGCATTGAGCGATCAGTGATACACCATTATTTCTTTGAGCTTGCTAGAACTGTCTAGTTGTGTGCTTGCAGCCTTTCAAGGCTTGCACACAGTGCACAGGCAAGTTTCCAGCCTCCGACACGTGCGACAAAGCGCACAACTATCATCATTTCAAGATTTTTCATGGAGATGTAAACAAGACCATCTTCAAGACATCCTTTGGTTTATCATCATATCAAGATTTCTCCTGGTGTGAACAAGACCACCTTCAGGACATTCTTTGAGCTTGCTAGGACTGTCTAGTTGTGTGCTTACAGCCTTTCAAGGCTTGCACACAGTGCACAGGCAAGTTTCCAGACTCTGACACGTGCGACAAAGCGCACAACTATCATCATATCAAGATTTCTCCTGGAGATGTGAACAAGACCACCGTCTTCAGGACATCCTTTGGTTTGTACGAGTATTTGGTGATGCCTTTTGGTGTCACGAATGCTCCTGCAATCTTCAAGAGAATGATGGATATGATTTTTTGAGAGTATAGGTCATTTGTGGGCATCTTTTTTGATGGCATCATTGTATTCTCCAAGAATAAGATAGAGCATCAAAAACACTTGCTACAGGTATTTCAAGCACTAAAGGCAACATCGGTTTGTAGTGAATGGAAAGAAAAGTGAATCTTTCTTACTAGAGATTCACTTTTTGGGACACATCGTGTCTGCGGTGGGGGTCAAAATGGATCCCGCTAAGATTGAGACCATCAGAGACTAGCTAGATTTGAAGAATGTACGTTCATGAGATTCGTAATTTTTTGGGTTTGTGTTCTTACTATTGGCGGTTCATATGAAAGTCCGCAGAGAGATTGTTTCTCCTTTGCATGCTTTGACAAAGAGAGGAGTTCCTTTCACTTTGGGACCATTTGAGATTGCAGCTTTGAAGATTGGGCCCAATATTGGTTTTGCCAGACTTGCAAAATCCATTTGAAGTCTGCTGTGATGCATGTGACCATATTTTGATAGGAAGGTTTTGTAGTAGCAAACCCTTTGTTGCACCCTATTACCAACAAATTGAAATTGGTTTCCATGCTTTTGTCTTTTTTTGCACATGCAATGGAGGATTTGAACTGGAGTCTATATGCATGTACAACCAAGGACGTGCATGGACCACGTTGGGGTTGTGACTCACCTGAAGTCTCTAACAAAGCCCCCCTATAATTGCCACTTTGTAGACTATGACAACACTATGAGATGTTGGAGGGAGCGACCACATGCTTAGGTACAGTATCCAGGTGCCTATTGTTTTTTGTTTTTTCGGTGTGTGTGTGTGTGGAGAGGGGTGGAGTGAGATCTTGGAGGGAGCGACCACATGGTTGGTGCAATATCCAGGTGCCTACTGTTTCTTTTTGTGTGTGTGTGGAGAGGAGTGAGGGCAACAATTCCTTGCCCCAATTGTACCTCTCTTATTATGCAGTCCCTCTAAAGGGGAAGCTCATAATGTTGAACACTGCATTTTTTTACATATATACTGCATATTCTATCAGGTTATGGCTTCATGCTTACAGCCTCTTGTTTATTATAGGCATGCCTTCTCAAACATGAATTTTGCGAATCATCAACTATTGCTGTATCCGGAGGTGTCTAAAGGTGAACAAGTTTTCAATGCTTTAGCCATGGAGATAGCAAATGGATTATGGACTTTCAATTTCAAGAACTCGAAAGGACAAAATTCTCTAATATGTTTTTTCTACTCTTGGATCATGTATGGATAGTTTGTTATCATAGTTTGACTACTGAAATGTAAGATATATACATTTTTTCTCATATTTGGGTCTTTTTCTCTGTGAAGTTGGATGTTACCAAATTTATTATTGGAAGAGAGGTCAAGTTGAAACACAAGAGGAATGACATCCGTTCACTAAGATTGTATGCTCATGTATTTTAAGTTTAAAGACTTTGAATGACCTGCATGCCATTCAAAGACTATACTCATTGGATTGAGAGCTACTTTTGGGAAGATGTTCTTCAAGGAAAGACTTGGATGAGAATCCATAGAGTGGTGTGAAGGATATACGCATATGAGAAATATATATGCTACACTCCTATTTGGCTAAAACTTACCCAAGAGTACTGGTTAGCGAGAAAAATGAGAAACGCTTTCTCATGCTTGTTTGTGAAATGATCTTGCATCTCCACAAACAAGAGTCTTTCCCAGCTTGCCAAGTCAACAGCTATCTGTAGGTAGTTGTCCATCGACATAACATGTGTAGACATTTGTGAAGGAAAGAATTTTCTAGCAGACTTCATTTGTTGTAAGCTCACAATGAAAGAAAGCCTTATAATTTATTGTTGTCTTTTAAACCCATTTGAAGATATGTCCCAACCACAAAATAACACTGAATTGGGTATCCGATCTTGAAATGACACGAAGCTTTCATTTTATTTATTACTTTTTGTATCTGTATGCTCAACCCTTCAGAAAGCTTAAAATGAAAGCTTCGTGTCATTTCAAGATCGGATACCCAATCCAAGGTTGATTTGTGGTTGTGACATATCTTCAAATGAACTTAAAAGACAACAATAAATTATAAAGATTTCTTTCATTGTGAGCTTATAACAAATGAAGTCTGCTAAAAAAATTCTTGCTTCATAAATGTCAACACATGCTATGATAGACAATTGCCTACAAATACTTGTTGACTTGACAAGTTGGGAGAGACCTTTGTCCATGGAGATATAAGACCATTTCACAAACAAGTATGATAAAGCGCTGCTCATTTTTCTCGCTAATCAACGCTCTTAGACAAGTTGTAGACAAAGGAGGGTGTATCATATATATTTCTCATATGTGTATACCCTTCATACCTCTCTATGGACTCAAATCAAAGCCTTTCCTTGGAGAACATCTTCCCCAAAGTGGATCCCAATCCAATGAGTACAGTCTTTGAATCTGAATGGTACGCAGATCATACAAAGTCTTCAAACTTAAAATACATGAGCATATAATCTCAGAGAACAGATGTCATTTCTCTTGTGTTCCAACTTGCCCTCTCTTTCAATACTAAATTTGGTAACATCCAACTTCACTGAGAAAAACCAAAAAAATGAGAAAAAATGCATGTGTCTTACATGTCAGTAGTCAGACTAGAATAACAAGCCAGCCATACATCAACGCGTAGAAAAAACATACCAAGGAATTTTGTCCTCCCCAGTCCTTGAAATTCAAGATCATAATCCATTTGCTATCTTCATGGCTAAAGCATTGGAAACTTGATCACTTTTAGATACCTCTGAACACAGCAATAGTTGACGATCCGCAAAATTCATTGTTGATAAGGCATACCTGTGATGAACCTACAATAAACAAGAGGTTGTAAGCATGAAGTCATAATTTGATAAAAGATATAATATACATGTGAAAAGAGAAATATACGGATACATATAGTGAAATATGAGATGATTGACCTGAAGTAGGAAAAATAAAGACTAAACTCTAACAAGACCCTTCCCAAGTCAATTGACCTTGGATCTTGCCTAGTCTCTGATTGCAAATTTCCATGGACATCTTTGTATGAAATCATAACCTGTCAACAACAGCAAGTAGATAAATTGTTACCCTATGGTGTTTGTGGAAGCATATACACACACAATGCAGAAAGGGATTTTTTCAAATTCCAATAGTTTCCTACTCCCTAAAATGTGAAAAGGGACATTTTTCCAGTTGTTTTCTACTTTAGTGTTCAACATTATGAGCTTCCCCTTGAGAGAAACCGCATAACAAGAGGTACAATTGGGACAAGGGATTGCTCCCCCCCTTGATACACACACACCCCGATACTGCACCTAAGCATGTGGTCGCTCCCTCCAACAGCTCATAGCGTTTTCATAATCTACAAAGTGGCAATTATAGAGTGACTTTGTCAGAGACTTCAGGTGAGTCATAACCCCAACATGGTCCAAGCACATCCTTGGTTGTACATGCATATAAACTCCAATTTGAATCCTCCTTTGCATGTGCCAAAAAAGACAAAAGCATGAAAACCAATTTCAATTTGCCTGGTAAAAAGACGTAACAAAGGATTTTCCACTACAAAACCTTAGCCAAAAAATGTGGCCCAAACTCCACTTCTAACTTCCGCCTTTGTTTCTCCAACCTCTCTTACACTAGCAACTGCACAAGTAACTGATGGCACACACACGCTTTACTTAGATCAAACGCCCTCCTGATTTAAAGTTCTTGAAAATGAAGTGCATATGCTGTGCACATCCGTCTATTGCATTACTCATCAAATCCTCATTTCTTCTACACATCCTTACAAGTCTTGCTTTAAATATATTCCTTACATAACCGACCCAAATTTCTCAATCGGAGCTACAATCTTCTCAAGACTGACACAGATGGTGAAACACACATCTGCTTGATTCATGAGCGTGCTCGACTTGGCCTACAAGAATCATGTCGACACAGATGAATACTGGAGCAAAGAATTATATTGGGGACGATATTGATCTGTAGATTACACTTTCTCCTATAATTTATAGGCAACACAACCTACCAAAGTCCCAAGCCTGATTGGTTGTGCTGTCAATATAAGAGCAACTAAGCAATAGAAATCTCATAAAAAGCAGTTTTCGTTAAGGCGAAAAACTCAAAAAGAGTTTTCCTAACTACACTGTACGTGTTGACATGAGAGCATGGCACTTAAGACTTCCCTTGTATCCTGTTGAACACCTTCAAAACCAAAACTGAGCAGCCTATAAAATACAGCAATTCACTGCCAGGACACTAGTGAAAACTAAACCGTGACGACTTTTATGCCCCCCGGAATTTTCATACCAAATCATGTTGGTAAGGGACTGCAATGTAATCAAACGAACTGCCTTGAAGCGACCCCTACTTTTTTACAGGGGAGGTATTCACAAAAGGCTAGATGTGAAAGGACCTTTCTGCACAAGGATTGGCTTGCACCATCCAGCTGCTTCCATAAATCTTTATGGCCTTTCATCCAAGTTATTCTCTCTCTCTCTCTCTCTCTGTGTGTGTGTGTGTGTGTGTGTGTGTGTGTGAAAACAAAAACACAAATGGTACACCTCTTTTCTATCACGGCGGTCGCAAATCCCAACCGTCATCTTTGCCCTGCTGCATGATATATATTTTGTCTGTGTGACTCACGAACTCGAAGATGACCTCTGCCAATAAGTCTCTAGGACCCCCGAGACACATCCTCACTCTTGAAAGCCATGAAGACATCCATTTTGAAGATACAACAGTCAGCAATGAGAACTTTGCCAAGATTGCTATTGGAAATGATCCCATTGCTGCCTGACACAAGGTATTGGCACTCCAACCCCATTCGCATTTTCCACAAATCAATTTGCATTACCAGGGACTCTGGGAGCAAATCTGTGTATTGTGAGGAAGGCATTCTTATCCACAAAGCCTCGTCCACAATGGCATAGGCAAGCTCTGCTGTGCGCTGTGCTGGAATCCAAAAGCTTAACGCCTTCTGTCAACAGAGCTCTTAACTCCAGAAAAAATCATCCTGTAGATTGCACCATGGGGCTAAGCTTAATTCAACCGGCAAGGAAAATCGAACTCCTTGCCATTTGTATTCGCATGCAGTAGCCTGAACCTGCCTCGCTGCTATCTTTGCCGGAGCGGACCCCTCTGCTGCTTTCTGTCCAGAAACCCTGTCTACTAGGGAAGTGGCAGAAGATCCATTTGCTGCTATGTGTTCGGAAAGCAGGGAAGCGCTGTGATGCGAAGCTGCAGCAGACCCTGGCAAGGTCCACTTCACTAACGAATCGCGCCCCTGCGTGTTCCCTCTTTAATGGCAATTCCGCCCCTGCATGTTCCCTCTTGAATGGCATGAGAGAGAGAGAGAGAGAGAGAGAGAGAGAGAAGTCTGGTTCGGTTTAAACTTTGGGCATATCTGATTATAAATTGCATCAAATGACTTGGGTATTTTTCAGAGTTGATCTTAATGCTTTAATTTATGCAGTAAAAAAGTTGCAGTTTTTAAAGCCCTAGAGCCAATTCACGTGGAGCTCTGGTTTGCAATTGGTTGCCAACCACCGAACCACTTTGGTTCCCATGAGGGGTTACGAAGAAAACTGGTTGCAAACTGGTTGCGATGCTGCTCCTAAAGGAGAAGGTGGATCATGTTGGAAACCACAGAAAAGGATGAAACTTTGTTCACTTTTCCAGCATTGCAAGGGGAAAAAACACCATTTTTCAATTCAATTTTTTTGCTTTCCATGTGAACCGAGTGGTTGCGGGTTGTCGGTTACCAATCGGTTGCAAGCCATGGTTCGACGTGAACTGGCTCCTAGAGACACTCAAGCCCCAAATAAAAGTACGCTTCTTAACGAATCAAGAGAGGACATATAAGCAATATTCCAAAATATTGTCTCTAAATTGGGAGTACTTACGTGTCTCTATTGGGGGTGTGGCCTTTTATTGGCACTCTTACCCTACATGTCTAGTAGCTACGCACACTACATTCAAGACATTAAAATACAATCTCTACAATAAGTTGTTGCTTTTTAAGTGGAACCAGAGATCTCTCTTTAAAACAAGATGGGAACCCACGATGGTTGCCACCCTTGTAAGTTGCTCCCCTTATCTTCACCCTCTCAACATGGACTTCCCTTCCCAACAATGGCTATTTTGGCGTTGTTGGAAAAGGAAATCCATTTTTGAGACATTGAGGACAAGGGTGGAAGCCTTTTGGTACCATGGCCTTACAAAAAATCCCGCCGCATCCTAACAAGGGATGGACTTCATTCAAAACCTTCCTAATACATACGCACATGTATAGAAATAAATATGTACACTTTTGTACATATATATACAAAGGCTATATAGACGACATAAAACAAACTTACACAGACACTTACTCTTAAGGATCATGGCCAAGCTTGTCAACAATGGGGTCTCATGGCATAAAATGCCCATGTGGTATGATGACACATGACATTCTTGTCTAAGAAATGCTACTGCACCACATGATGAACCTCCTATAAGGTTGTCTTGCCATTCACTGCATGTTGACTACCTTAATCACATTACCAATGTCGACTACCTCTATGTGCGTGCTTGATCCACATCGTGTCTTTGATTGGACTAATTAATACAGGTATGTTAGCCTATATTGCCTGATTGAGATCAAGAATGCTTTACGCTACTATTCCTCTATAACATTTGCAATAAACTATATTGGAGCAATACACTTCTTATGGCCTTAATCCTACCATCTGTCTCTATCACAAAAGGTTTTTGTGGATTAACAATATCCAGAGTCGGTACGCAACTAAAGCTATCTTAACACTAGGTTTGTGTTTGAGCCACTTTAGTGGCTTGAGCCACAACAGTGGCTTGGCACCTCATTCTATTAAGTTGGCTCTAACGTTGTATATTTTTTAAGAAACCCTGATCATAGGATATCATTGAGGTCCTATGACATAGAGGAAAGTTCTAGTATACCGTTTATCCCAAAAAAGTGCAAAATTTAAAATTTTAGTTTTCTAAAAATAGTAAGAAGCCATGAAACTGTCTTTTGAATTTAACAGCATACATGTTTTTGAGGCCTAAAACAAGTCGATTTTTTTTTCTAAAAATAGTATATGCATAGATTCTCATTGTATACATATCCATGTATTTTTCAAGAAAGTTTCAATGTGCTTTGAAGGTTTTTGATGGGTCTACAAGGGATATCAAAAAATTTGAGTGATTTTTGCTCGATTGTACCTAAAGGATGTCTCTTAAAAAATAACAATTTTACATGAAAATATTTATTTGTTTTTTTTCAACTCCCTACATGCCTTGAGAACAAATCCTTGAAAGGTTTTAATGAGTTCGATCTTTGTGGTCTATAAGAATAAGAATTTACAACAAAGTTGCTTATAGCCACAAAAGTGGCTCAGGTTCACACAACCCTAGTGTTAAGCTTTCAAAGCTACGTTTTTGCTCTTCCCCCCGAGAAAAGTTTTTCCATGAACTTTCACTTGGTCCATCATGGGTACGGCAATCTTAGCATAATCTTTAATTAACATGCAACAAAACCTTGACATACCAAGGACATACCTTGAAAAACTCACATTTACTCTCTTTACCATAAAGGTGGTTTTTCCATAGCAATTCGAAAATTCTTTTGAGATGCTCTAAATTTTCCTTTTCAATCGCATTGTAAAGGAGTATGTCATCCAAATGCAAATGACAACTTATCCATGGATGACACTATCCATAAGTGTTTGGATGTAGCAGGAGCATTACTTAAGCCAAATGGCATAACTAAAATTTCATAGTGTTTAAATCGTATACGGAACATTGTCATAGCAATATCATTAGTAGAAATGCATACTTGATAATATCCAAAATGCACATTTGGGTCACATAGAAGCACTTACTACAGATTTTGAGACCTTTGCTCTTCTTGGTGGTTCTGGTAGCTGAAGATACAAGTGGGAAATACAATTTGCACTTTCCACTATAAAATTGTGCACCCTTCTTATTGTCCCAAGCCGGCGTATCAACCATGACTGTTTATCAAGAGCATCATCACAAATTTGGGAACTTTGGATAGTTGCGCCTAAAGTCTTTGTATCTTGTATTTTAACTTTTATTGATATTCCTTACCCTGGCCATGGATAAATTCATGCACCGTTTCAAAATCATACAAACCTTTAACTTATCACAATAGAGAAGCCAATCTGAAATTTCTACCCAAGGCAGGAAGGCTACCTAAATGGTAATGCCACAAGATGGGGGCTAGATGGTAGGAATTAAGATCCTCAGGCGGCACACTAGTTGTGCTTATGCATATCTACTAGGATGTAGAATAAAATTATCATTCTACTCTCCCTTTAGCAGGCATTATCTTGAATCTCCTATTTTTTTAAATGAACACCACATTTCTCACTCTCATCTATAAATACAAATTGATACATAAATTAAGGTCACACATTACATAGTAAAGAGGTGCTTATGTAATTCTACTATCCATTGGTCACACAGGTGACAAAGACCGCCAAATGAGGCATTGTACAGAGTTCATGTGATGATTTTTATGGATTGTTATGGAATGGAATTGATCCAAAAACATGTTAGAACTTATACGCCAAAAAAAGGAAGGACTCTCTGTTATGTAAAATAATATGAAATGGATGGTTATTCATACATGTGTTCTAGAGCTCCTACGCCTAGGGATGCGAGATTCTTTGCCATAAGTATATGTGGGGCTGGCCCATCACATTTATGAGAAATTGATATGAAATGGATGGAATGATGGAATGATTTGGTTTGGAAATATATTGTGACCAATGTTGCCTTCTTATGGGAAGATGCATGTACATATTCTTGTGGTATGGGACACAAGAATATGTAGCATGTGTTGACAAAAACTTAAGCATCTAAATTTTATAAAATCTTAGTATTATTTAGGCAATTTAGAAGGGTGTACACCCTTCTAAATTTTTTAACCAATGTAACCTTGATTTAGTCCAAAATATTTATCCAATGTAACATTGATCTAATTTTGTTGCATACACTTGTCAATTCCAGTTTTGATATAATCTGAGTGTATTTCTCTTGAACAAAAGTCTTAAGATTTTGTGTTACATATTCTTATCTACATCCCTCATAACTAAGGACAAATGCTTTTCCAACATCGGAGTATGTTATGGATAGAGAGATGATGATTTATGATCCTTATGTATCGTGTAGACTAAGGCTAAGTGTAGCAATAATATGGCACTGCTAGATTGTAGATCTAGATCTAAGGGCTCACAATGAATGCACAACATGGAAACCCTAAGTGGATTGTATAAAAGAGAGGGCTCACTCTCACTTGCTCAGGTAGTGTTACAATGAGAATACAATACTGATAAATACTCATAAGGGGAGATGATCACCTCCTATTTGTAATGCCGAGGTAGCCATGTATACACGTGTGCAATGGTCATCTGATGACGACAAGCATTAGTAGGTCCTCACCTTGTAGGAGGACATGAAGACTAGCATAGAGAGGAAACCACAGCAGGGAGCAACACGCATAGACACATGTGGGAACACACACAAGACACAGTGGATTTTTATCTTCAAGAGATTATTCACACAAATTTCTAGGCGATGGGCATGACACAAATCTTCTTTGATGATGAGAATCCACATAATGTGGATGCTAGCTGATGCTTGATCGAACCCCACACCCATTGTTGATATTAATGTAACGAGGTTCAGACACTACCTTGACAAGTAAACTGGTATTTGCGGGCGGTAAGACCGCCTCTTGTCTAGATCCATGCCCCTCTTGTTAACAAGGAAATTTGTTGTTAGAAGCCTATAGTTTGTTGGGCTTATGTAGGATAAAATATGGCCATCATGTTGTTGTAGTAGGTGGCTACTTATAGTGTTGTGTAACATATGACTACTTCTGTTGTATAGCATGTGCTACTGATGTATCGACATATGTAGCTTTGTGTTTGTGGCTACTCGTTTGTGTATTTGTTAGTTTGAGGGGGCATCATGGATTCATGATGCAGACTATGCCAAGTTTGGCTAGAGGGGGAGATTGTTGGGGTGAGCCCAACTTGGGCGGTCACTTGTATGTCTGGGCAGACAGGTGTGTGGATTGGTTGTAAATTCTTCTGTAAGGCTCATGTAAACCTAATAGAAAGTCTCTTACATTTTTGTACAATATAGTCTATCTTATATACTCCTCCTCTTCCATCTCGTCTACTCTCTCTCCTCTCCTTGCCATGTCCATTAGGGATTGTATATACTTTCACTCAGTCCCTATAGGAGGTACAGCTCCCCCTCTAGCCAAAAAAACCCGAGCCACAGATTTGTCCTCAAATAGTTTTGTAATGTGCTCCCCCATACAATATGAGAATGCTCCTTTGCTTGTACTTCCTGTAGAACCGTTTTAAAGAGGTTCAGAAGGAAAAAAGTGTATACTCATTTGTCGGTGTTGATCCATGTGTCGACATCGGCCTGCGTAACGGACCTAGCAAAGACCATAGACTTGACAACTAGGTAGAGTTGTAAGGTAGTCCCATAGTCCACAATTGGTGCTAAGGGCATTTATATTTGTCTTCAAGACACTGTAGTTTGAGTTGTCTAGTTTGGCTATCTCGGAAAAGACTGTGAGTCCAAAAGCCACTTTATCGATCATGTCTCTGTGTTATTTTGTGTGGAAATATAGCAGTCCAAGATAATCGGTAAGAAAACCATTGGATGGTGTTTGGACAAGCAATGTATGCTTCTACCAGGAACAAAAGTTCAACCTGCTATCCACCCAAGAAAACAACTGCTGAGGTGCTAAAATCATTGTTGTATAATTGAAACTAGCGTGCTCTTGCAAATCGATCGGTATGAAAGCGTTATAGAAGTTGGTATTGAGTATCCCTTGTGTATCTCAGCCATCAAGGGACTACAAAACAAAGAAAAAATAGTAGTTAATATGTCATAAAATCTAATATCTAACCAACCCAAATGATTTTCTCATATTAAATTGATCACTTAATGTGGGAGAATAAACGGGAACAAGTGTTAAGATATAGATATGTGCTTATAGATCTATCTCAACACGGGGCCAATGGTAAAGGGGCCCAAAAGGGAGATGGTCTATCAAAGAGCAAGGCTAACCAATGGAGCATAAGACCTTAGGGTTAGCTTCATTGAAGACCTCCAATAAATGTGTGTAAAAGTCCTTTGACCTTAGGTAAGCTAGGGCTGAGCTTGAGGTGGGAACCGGGCCCAAGCTCGAGGTGCTTGTCCTGCTTGAGGTGCTTGTCGTGCTTGAGGTGTTTGTCATGCTTGAGGTGCTTGATTAAAATGCTTGAGGTGCTTGACTGGCTCCATGCTTGAGGTGCTTGACTTGCTGCATGATTAAGGTACTTGAGGTGCCTTGAGAAGCTTGCCTGAGATGCTTGTGGGAACACCCCCTAGTTCAAGTGCTTTGTCATGCTTGGTGAGTAAGGTGCTTGATCACCTAAAGTCAAAAGCATTCCTACAAGAGGGGGGGCGAGCCCTTTTCCTAGGGGCTAGAGAGAGAACACCCACTCACACACA
The DNA here is from genome assembly GCF_014529385.1 of Adiantum capillus-veneris. NCBI lineage: Eukaryota > Viridiplantae > Streptophyta > Polypodiopsida > Polypodiales > Pteridaceae > Adiantum > Adiantum capillus-veneris. The sequence continues at coordinate 14,166,390 of NC_140944.1, forward strand.
CACAAGGGAAGCCCCAACTTGAAGAGGCAGCAAGGACACATGTTAGGTCCCTACCCATGTTACCTTCATGTGTTGCTTGAAGCCTATTGGCTAGGCTTCAAAGGGGTCCAATGATAAATTACTTGAATTATCTAATTGATTTTACATTTATCAAGTCCTCTCTCTCAAAGGGGAAAGGGGGACACTTGTCCCAAGGCTACCCATGTTGCTTGTAATGGCTCTTGCTTGTGATTGGCTAGGCCTGGGAGGGTCCAATGAGCTTCAAGCATGAGCTACAAGGGGGGGTCGACCCAAGCTAGCTAGGGGCTTGCTTGAGGGGTATACTCACCCACACACACTCACAAGCACTCTCATTGTGTACTATGCAAAGTGCAAGAGCTCCCTCTCCTTCTCCAAGCAAGTAGAGGTTGAGAGCCTACACCAACACTCTTGGCTATGGAGTGCAAATCCAACCAAGAGCCATGCTTCAATGCTTAAGCTTGCCATCTCCTTCTTCTTCATTACTATGCTATTATGTATGCTAGCAACAAGAGTATGATAAGTGAGGAACTGATTCTTTCTCCTACGAAATGTTTCTTCTTCCTCTTCCCTACCCTCATTCCCTGCTAGCTCTCTCCACCTTCGAAGGTGTTTGAGGTCTTGGGACTGAGGCTTGGGATAGTCAAAGCTTTCTTCAAGTTCATGTTATGCTATGATTGTGATGCATGAAGCTTTCCATCTTCATTGCATCACCTAGGTCACAAGGAACACAAAGAATGTATTGTAACAAGTCTCTCTTAATGGGAGAAATCATAATACAAATGCCTATTGGACGGGGGAACCGGCTCCACATAAATCCGGTCCTCAACTGTTGTCATGTTCTCTAAACTCTCTCTCTTGCAAAAGTATTGTCTATGCCAAGTTAACTAATTGCTATGATTATGTTGCTATCTTCAATTATGTCAACCCGCTATGCTCACAAAATCATTTCTTGAAAGTACTCTCATTAAATTCCGCTACTCTCACATATTAAGGCAAATTCCATTACATAATAAATGAAACAATGTAGATAGCATGATGTATATGCACATATTTTCATCAACAAGCCATTTGGAGAACATTTCTATTGTAGAGAAGATATTCATCTTGTTGTCCATTTGTTATCTGCATTGACTATTCGCTATCTAGCCATCAAAAGTTCATTCTTATCCCATACAGGTCTCATATCATCAAACCATTGCATAGAGAATCACTTTCCAATGTTGTACATTCATTTGTGTAGCTTCTAAAGCTAATACCATGCCGGTAACAGAGTGGGGGGACCTAAGAGAGTATGGGACTCCATCGGTGTCACGTCTCTTGGAATAGTTTCCTACGACATTAAAAACTCTCTTCTTCTTCTTCTTATTCTGTCTCTCTCTCTCTCTCTCTCTCTCTCTCACACACACACACACACACACACACACACACACACACACACACACACACACACACACACACACACACACACACACACACACACACACACACACACACACACATTCTCTCCATCTCCATTCAAAACAAGGTTGTGTTTATCTACAAAGGCATAGATTTTGAGCAACATTTATTTATTTATTCCATTGCACCTAACATTAAACCAAATATATAGCTGAACTATACATATATCATTGCTCGTTGTACTATGAGATACATGGCCAATTTCATTAGCTATTCAAAGAGGGTTTTGGCCCACTTTCTAGAATTATGAGATACCAGTTGCCTTGATGTCTAGGAATTCTTTTACTTGAGCTAGGCATACATAGAGAGAGCTTGCTAAGAACATTAAGGAAGAATCAGTCTCAGGGGTAGATCACATATTTCTTTAGACCATCAAAATAGTAGCTAGAGGAGTAGTTGACACAATAGATCTCGCATCTCATCCACACTAGAGATACATCAATCAACCAAGAAATTGAGGTGTGTGTGTGTGTGTGTGTGTGTGCGCGCACAAAGATGTAGAGCATATGAGGGCATCAGAGATAGATATGGGAATCTATTCACCAGACAACCCGCCCTAAGAGAGCTTATGGAGTCCATGGATCAGTGCCACCTCGATTGCTTCTTATCAAAAATCTTGAAATAGTTTTTGAAAAGTTGGATAAGGATATTGTATGGAAAATGCTTCTGGTTCTAGTCTCACTTTGTTAATTCAGCCTAGTTGGATAAGGGTATTGTCTCAAAAATGCTTCTAGTTCTAGTTGCACTCTGACAATTCAATCTAGGTGGAAGGGCTTGCTAGTTCTGTTTGACTTTACTCTTGTTTCATGGTCAAAACAAAGTTGTGCTTGGATCCTCTACCTAGCTTGATGCTTATGGCAAAAGTTTGAAGTGAAATGGATTGTACTAAGTGTAGCACATGGATTGGACATGGGGAGATTATGGTCTTTTCAGGGTGATCTGGACTCAACCTACACCCACCTCTCACACAATGAGAGGAACATAGTGCTCATGTAGGAATTATGACATCTATACATCAGAGAGACATGGATCACACCCCCACATACTAAAGATGTTGTATTACAAAGATCAATTCATGACCTTACTAGAGGATGGGTTTATACAACGACCATGATACATGCACACATGCATGCCACATAACTCACAATTGATGATTGGTCAACTCAGAGTATGATCTCACAGAGTAGAGATAAAAAGAAAGAAAGAAAGATTATATTTACATTTATTGAAGGCTAAATCAAACTATGGGACAAATCCATGTACAATGATGTGATGTCCTCAAGTATCCCAAAACAAGAAAGTGAACTAGAACTATAACTATAAAGAACATCCTAGAACTGCTCGTTATCAGTGCTAGGATGGAGTATCATGGGGGATGACATCATCATGATAGGGGAGGATGGAGCTCCATCACTAGTGGCAATGCATCTCTATGTGCTGAGGGATGTACAAGCATTTTATGCAGATATCTTCATCCTATATCAAGGGGGTGTATAGGAGGGCATACAATCACAATGGGGGGGAGAGAAGCCCACTGAGGACTCTTTCTAGATCATCTCAAATCTGGGTGTTCCTAATCTCCCTCTTTTGGTAGTAGCGGTATTTGATCTCAGCTATCTCTCCGTAGTTAAGTCCCAACATCCTGAATTGACAATCTCTATCACCGACTAGCTCAGATGCTCTCTGCCCACTCTAGAGTGACTCCACGCTGTGTGGTGGACAAGGGAGTGGCTCTCTGAAAGAAATCTATGAGCTATGTCTGCTGTAACCCCCATCTTGCTATAGCCCACTCATGTAGTGCTCTCTCTCTATGTCTCTAGATCTCAAGTAAGCACACTCCGATTTTGTGTTGGTCTGTTGTCTCTAGTAGCTACAAGAGTATAGCGATGTCTTTGCATGGTCATACACATACATGGAGGGCATAGACTCCAAGTTCTACGAGCATAAGATTAATTTGAAAGAAAAAGCAATTTTGATCAAAGAACAAAGGTACATAATAAATCCCAGTTATGCAAATTAGGTAAAAGAAGAAATAGACCGACTACTAAAGGTTGGGTTCATATATCTAATGGAGAAAGCAACATGGATATCACTGAAAATTAGGGTGTTTGTATATGATGGTTCAACATTGCACCTATCTTGGACCCATTTCCTTTACCTTTCACTAATTCTCTATTGGTTAAAGTGATTAGAAAAGAAATGTACAGCTTCCTCAATGGATTTAGTGGGTACACTCAGGTTAAGATGGCTCCAAAAGATAGGGATACAACCGCAATTATCACAGAATAAGGAGTGTTTGTAGCCATGGTGATGATGTTTGGTTTGGAAAATGCACCAACAAAATTTCAAAGGATGGTGCAATAAATATTATATGACTACCTAACTGATTTCATGGAGGTGTTTGTGGATTATTTCAGCATGGGGGAAAAACACACAACACCAAAACACCCGCATACCGGGGGGTATACTGAGACCTGATGACGGGATCAAAGTCCTTTCGTCATTGATATGAGCCTCAAAGTACGTGTCAATGTCAGTTTCATGATATAACCGTCGATATAGGCATCAATATAAGTGTTGGTATGGGCGTTGGTATGCAAGTGTGGCATTTCGAGACCGATATCGATGCTTTTTTTTTTTTTTGGATAGAGAGCAGAGCTCTTCCTAATGTAGCAGCTACTATTGAGTAAACAACAACAACTACAACAAGGAAAACTTTCTCTCTGCTAAAAAATAGTTAGCCTCCATCTCTAGAGTCCTAGAGTTAGAAGTGCTCAATTGGTGTTAGCCACCCAAGAAACTTTTGATGATTTATACATCAAGACATCACGCAGTAAACTCTGATAAACAAGCAAGAATCAAGCACCCAAAAAATATACAAGTCCTTTCAAAAGTACACATGGGTGCATCAAAAAATAGCACTAGAATGATGCTGTCAATAGATGCACATGTACATGCACTAACACATGTCATAACACATGCACAAGATTTATACTCACTTCCTCGTATAGAGGTAGGTGCTGCCAATCCACAAGCTTACCCTTGCTTTCCACCTACTTCAGAAGTGCCATAAGACAATGCTTGTAGCCGTAAGCCTCCTCTACATGGGTAGTCTGACAACGTACAACCAACTCTTGCAATGTAAGCAAACAAATTCAAACCGTCTCTCTCTCTCTCTCTGCGCAACAAATTTGCAGGGCGTGTCTCTACAAGGCAGCGAAGGGGCTTGGGCACAGAGGGTCTCTCTCTCTCTCTCTCTCTCTCTCTCTCTCACACACACACACACACACACACAGTGCTGGTTGCAAGCGGCTACCACTGCAGGTGAAGGGGGAGGTAGGCAGGGGTTTTTGCGTGCAGACAGGGTGGTTAGGGGAGGTAGAGGAAAGACGATCAGAGCAGGGAGTGAGGGACGAGGAGAGGTTGAGCGTAAACAAGGAGGCGGCACACGTGGGTGCAGGCAGAGGAGAGCTTTGTGCTGACATGGAAAGGGGAGGGGGAAAAACAGAATATTCGGGGGTATTGGGCTTACAAAATTGGTTTTCTTTTAGTAGGAGCCAGTAGTATAGTAGTATGTGTGCAGTATGTCGATAGGTGATACAGATTTTGGAAAAGAAAGTATAATGAGAATCTGGCGTTGATGCCAATTTTGATTGAAGCGAAACAACGACCAAAAAAAAAATGAAGCGCAAACGAAAAGTCTCTTTAACACGAGTTCTCTCTCACTCTGCATGGCGGAATGTGAATGAAAGGCCGCCAATGAGTTTAGGTATGCCCGCTTGTGAGTTGAAGCCTGCAGGCAGGCAACGGATCTAAGGCATACGGAGATCTCTCTCTCTCTCTCTCTCTCTCTCTGTCCGTGTCAGATTTGCAGGGGGGGAGGAAAGGCATGCTATGTATTTGTGTTGGGGGGGGGGGGGGGGGAGGGGGGAGACGTCTCGTATTGTAGACATGAGAGAATTTCTAGAATAGGAAAGAAGGAAGAAGGGATGGTTGAGGAGATTTGTACACAGGGTAGAGGAGAGGGGCGTAGAGGAGGTGGATGGGGAGGGTGGGAGAAGAAAGGGTGAGAGTGACCATGCGTCTGAGAGGAAGATTCTATGGAATCTTCTAAAAAATGAATTTCTTTTAGGAAGAGCTAGTAGTGGTAGTATATCAAGGGTATCAATTGGAGGAAAAATAAAAAAGAGTGGGAATCTTGAGAGATACTAATGAAGCAATGTCAAACAACGCAGCAAGTAGACTAGGTATCGCTAGAAGCGTCATCAAGTGTAGAACAAGACGACGAGACAATAAGGGGGTTGAGCAAGTGAGAGGAGTGCCTGGATCGTAGAGATAGACCTACGACCTTATTAAAGCATGCTTTTTTTTCCACATGGAAACACATTTTGACGGTCTCTTTTTCTTTTGCTATCCCCACGTTGAAATCAATTATTTTATTCTATTCATTTCTAAGATTCCTCCATATTCTCTTTTTTCATTTGAGGTAACTCATTTTTGATGGTCTCAATAATTGTCAAATATTTTGCTTTTGTCTTGGATTTTCCATGGCACAAGCACACTATGCCCAAACTGTATGGTGCACAGTTGCCTGAGGTGCCATCTCATAGCCTTCCCTGTTGCATCCCCACAACAAAGACCGCTACCACTCCCACTCCTACTGCCACCAATGCATATGCTACTAGTGCCACCATTGCCATCATCACTACTCAATTGACTAGATGAACCCCTTGTAGGTGACATCCCGCCAAGAGAGATGCCGCCACCACCGTGGCTACTGCCACCACTACCACCAATGCTACTAGTGCCACCATCGGACTACTCACTTCACTAGATGAACGTCAATGTCGGGATGTCACTAAAACTCTAACTCCTCACAGGTGACGTCCCGCTAGAGTGATGTCACCAGGACCAGTAGTGGCTCCACCAGGGGAGTCAATACTAGAGTGTTCTGCTGACTCATCCAATAGACCATGCACCGGTGTCGCTTCTCTAGGGTCACGAATGCTGCCCACTTCGGGCTGAAGATGAAGCCATTGCTCATATTGAAAGAAACTGCATACACATTTTAGAAGTTAATTAAACCCCACAATGAAGTTACTAAGCAAAAAAATAAAGTTACAAAAAATGACTTTCAGCGTATGCTTGATTAGGCATCTAGTATGCTTGATCAGGCATCTACTAAGGCTGGTTACACACAACGGGCCCACGCTGAGGCGTGTTGGGGTGGATTCCAGGTGGCAATCATCAATTAGTTGTGCAAAAAGAGGAGCGCACAAGAAGAGGGACATCCAAACTTCCCTATCCATCGTTGGGAGGGGATGGGGATCATGTCATGACAACGTAAAGAATCAAGCACAACCAATAGGCTACAAGACAATCGCTGAAATGACCAGCTTTTATTTAATTTCTACTTGAATTTAGGTAGACAACTATGTAAAGGCCATCCCAAAGTCAAGTTGAGTGCATGCTCTAGATCACTAATTTCCAAACCTAATTTTCAAAATGTCATGGATCACACCAAAGTAGTCAAGCTAACCTATCTAGTAGTTCTCATCTCACACACTTGCTCTACTTCGTTGTTCAAAGCTAACCATTATGCCACTATCAAAGGTGGACCTACGTTGATTAATCCTTGAAATGAGAAAGTGACATACGTGTGACCAAAGCACCCCGTACTTATGATTTAGACATCTCAAAGTATGTGCCCATGCCCATGTGGGTGCGGGTGCAATATGCTAGTAAAATTATTTTGAGTTTGATCTTATTTTTGGTAATCTTGAGAATGCATTGCAGTCTTTGAATTAATCTTGGAATATAATTGTCTTGATTCTATGATTGAAGCCTATGTGTGCCTCTCAAGCAAAAGTCCAACACTTTCGTCTAGGCCTAAATGTGCATGCAATAGAGTAAAACTCTCAAGGCCCTATGCAAAGTCTATGCTGCAAGGTATGCTCAAATGTGAAATAGACTTGCACACTAGGTGTATCACAAATGATGGATAATTTCCAATAAATATAGCCCTTAATGGCTAGGTAAATGTCTTCATAAAAGTCGCCAACTTTGTGTGAACTCAATGTAGACTCTATGTCAAGGTCTATGCCAAAGAATCGGAACGATAATCTACATGGTTCTTGTAGGGAATGCAAATGTGCAATGAAATTTTTAGGAGAAATCTCCAAGGTACTAGTGTCTATAATTTCATCAAGAGAAGCTCGCTAGTATGTCTGATGATTTAGGTATCGAATCATTTCATCAATGTCTCGATGCCATTAAAGTGTGCTATGAGAGATACCCCTCCCTAGGGGTCTATGCACAAGATACACAACTTACAGCTTTATACAATTTTCCAAATACATTTGTCATTATACAATTTCCAATATACATCAAAGTTGTGGAAGAATTTGCATAGGGGAGGAGTTCTCAGTGCCTGACCTAGCATAGAGTTTAGGCCAGATCCGGACTGCATCCAAAGGCACCTAGCAACTAGTGCTACCTCTGAATGGGTGTCATGAATGCATACTCGAGACAAAATAACATTGTGGAGGGTGAATATATGTGTACACCGCCTTGCAAAAATAAAGAGAGAGAGAATATAGTGGAGGGTGAAGTAGAGTTCACAGAGACACAAAGGAATGACGAAAGAGGATCTTTAAATGCCCCCTCTAAATGAAACACACAACCATGTATTAATGCAATAACAAAACCTGGGTATACCATAACATCAAAAAGTATACAAAAAAACTAGCAAAGCATTGGACCCTATGTAGGGATCGATCGATCCACCCATCCACTTTCGCTCTACCACAGACAGAAAGAATTTCACTTCGTCGAGAGCGAGCCAGAACACCATGCTAAGTGAAGTGGCTCTTATCCTCAATTTAGGCAAGCAAATGCAACCAAATGTCAGGGGGTTCACCTCTTAGACATGTTAGTTACCACGTGAGTCCATATGAATGGGTTTTTTTAATTTCCAAAACCTGAAAATTTTAACAAGATTATATTCATAGAAGGGGTTTTTTAATTCATTTAGAGAAAAACCCATATGTGTTTAAAGAAAAAGGGGTCATTTGATTACCTTAAGCATGTAAATAAAGGGGGTTTTTGAATACCCTTTGAACGCATGTTATATGAATATTTCTGAAAGGTGCACCCCTCGAGAACCAATATGTGCAACACTCTTGTGAAGCCACAAATGCAAATTGTCTCTAGATTAGCTCAGTTGAAAATCATGATTTTTTCCTATAGAGACTGACGATTAACATTTTTTTAAAGTCTGCTTGTGGTTGTGCTTTCCTACACATCTGTACATGCACTTTGTGCTATCAATCCACAATTTTGCATTGACACACTACTCTTCTTAGATTTTTTTACCACTTTGGAATCTAACACCAAAATGATATTTTCATTAGCATGCACATCCAGATTGATGTGAGTCTTGTCAAAACATGTCTACCTACTCTACTCTACGACCTACTCTACCTACCTACTCTACGACCAATGAAAATAACTCAAATGAAATTACAGAAAAGAAAAATTTGAATGCAAACTTTCTAGAACTTGTATCTTTTGCATTTTTCTTGCAGCCAACAAAGCTTGCACTAAGCTCTAACCTACTCTACTCTACCTACTCTACTCTACGACCAATGAAAATAACTCAAATGAAACTACAGAAAAGAAAAAATTGAATGCAAACTTTCTAGAACTTGTATCTTTTGCATTTTTCTTGCAGCCAACAAAGCTTGCACTAAGCTCTAACCTTATCCTAAACACTTTACTCTAACTATCTAACACCTCTCATGGCAAGAAACTCACCAGTGTGACACAAAGACCAAGGAATCATTGATCTCCTCTTCTTACCTATCTAACCTACCTGAGGAACTTTATCAGATACATTTGTGTTCGCACTAGTTTAGGTAACTTGTTCCTCAACAATGGTGCCAATGTCTGGAGGGTTGGACTATAGCACCTATCACATCTCATAAAGAGACAATCCCACCACTATAATGTCAATCTGAGGGAATGAGTGAACACAAATACTCCATAAAAACTATCTCTGAGTCTCCTACTGGCAAAAATCATAATCTCTACCTCTCTGATCCATCACGCACATTAGGGAAAATTTGGACTCACAAAGGGGCCTTATAAGGAGTTTGACTTCCTCTCTCATGTCCAAAACGGACGTGCGGTGAAATTTTTGCAAATTAACTCACAGTTAGAATCTACTCTTCAAGCTCTTTTTATTGATATATAGCACGCCATGAGATCCTCATACTTTGAAAGATTCTATTTTTTATTCTCTTATGATGTGACAAATCCGTACTTTGAAAGAATAAAATGGAGCTTGGAGAGAGTTTTGAGGTGATCCTAAGCATGCATTTTCTACTCTAGAATGTCTTGAGCTCTCTCACACACACACACACACACACACACACACACACACACACACACACACACACATACATGTGTGTGTGTATATATAGCAAGATATTTCTATCTCTTATCACACAAATCATTCTCTAAACTTGGCTTAGACATGAAGATTGGAAACTCAAATGAAGTCACTACCTCTTTGTCTCCTGCTTTAGTTAGACCACTACACTACCATTCACATTTATCTTTTTTACTTTCAAGCTCTTAAGGTTTGTAGTACTAAATAGGATTATAGTTGATGTATTCACAGTCATTGCATGGTCCTTTGAATTGATTGGTTTTAGAAGATAGGACTACCAATTTCACTCTTCCCTTTTAGAAAATTTTCTAAAATTTATGTCTTTTTTTCAAAGAAATACTTTATTTAAATATGCAGCCTACCAAAGTACTATGGTCACCATCATTAGCAAAAACATGGACTCACTTTTGGGCCTTATAAGAAGTTCCATGTCAGCTTAGAGAGAAAATGGAAATGTTAAATAGTACACTTTACGTAATACTTTTTTGCACCTACAAAAAGCCAAAATGACATTCTTTGTTAGGTAGCCTCCGTATTTATCATTCTTATGCTTTGTTCTCTTGTCAAGATTCCAATTAACTATATGGCTTATGATTTGAAATTCCAACTTACAAGCATTCCCTCCAAAAACTTAAGCTGCAGGAACTCTATCAAGTCTAAACATGAGACTATATCCTTCCCTCCCAAAACTTGAGATATTTTGTTAGTCTCGAGTGTCTTTCAATCTCTCTATCAACTCTAGGAATGGAGAACGCTTCTTTTTTTTATGAAACACCAATTTGAACTTGCAATCCTCAACCCCTTCATCTTCAACATTTACCCAAAGAAAGAACACACATCATCTTCACATTGATGTATTGTAAGATTATGCACCATTGTAAAAATGTAGGAGGGAGTCTTTCTTATCTCAATGGGAGAAAGAACTTAGAAGGATAAATAAGGAACATCATTTGGATTTGTGGACTACTTGGTCTATTTACCCAAAGGATCCTACAACAACTGCCCCACCTCCCTTTGCTAATATCACTGACCTTTCACATATCACAGGTGATCGCAAGGATGGGCTATTGGGCTACACTTAACATTTGAAAATGCAAGGATTGAATGCAAAAAAGCAAAGAGACTTCCTAGCGATAGAGAACATGCAACTGTCGTTGATGATCTCTCGGTTGGTTACCGAATAATTTAACATAACGAGACATGTGCTCATAAGATTTTATCAATCAAAGAGACAAATTGAATCCAAAGCCTTGAGAAGAAAATCTCAAGTTTTCGTGAGAAAGACACTATGCTTGGGAGTCGGAAAAGAAAACAATATCTATGCAACATAGAGAATATGAAGATTGGTAATGGTGGCTTGAAAAAAAATACGTGCTTTAAGGTAACTCAAAGTTTGTTTCTACTTTTCTGTCCTATATATGTGCTACACTTTCTTAGTATCGACCATGATGCATGGTTGCTATATTTGCAGATCTTTGCTACCTCCAAACTTGAATGGAGTAGGTTCCAATGCCGGAGTACATTATAGCTATTTAGCTCCAAAACAAGTAGTTGAAGAGATGATAACTCAGAAAAATTTCGATAAATTGAAAGAGAAGCTCCTTACCTCCTTCATGAAGGAGAACCAATTGAAACCAACAGAAGTGCAAGCAATACTTTATGAGGGTGGCATCTTGCAGATAGGATATATGACACTCTTCAAAGCATTAGCTAAGTAGTCTCAAAATAAAATACAGAGAAGATCATTGCTACCAAAGCCATCACATGTAAAGTCTACACGTCGGCACGTAAACGATGAGGTGTTTGAAAAAATTGGGTCACCATTCCATATTGAAGCAACATTATTATATAGAGGGGGTAGAGATGTACAGTATAACAAGCATAAAAATCTCTTTGTTGATCTTGAAGCACTGGAAATATATGCAGTTCAGTTCTTTAACATGAGTCAAGAGGAGTGCAATGGGGTTCTCAGATTTGATTTGAAGCTCGACGAGTGCAAGGTCCTGAAGAACAGGAAGCTAGGGAGAGTCATCATTACCCTCATGAATAGAGCTTTGGATCCATCAATAACCAAAGAGGACTCATTATACTTCAGCGTGCAATCCAAAAACAACATTTTGACGCTAGGATCATTTCAGGTATAGTTAGTTCACTCTATAATAACAAAAATATTGCATATTTGGTTTTTGATTTTTTTTCCCATTTTTCATTGCAAGTTGATAAGGATGATTTTGAAATCCTCTTTTGGGTTTAGTCAAACCCAAATTCCTTCTACCATAAGTGAACAAAGAAACAGAGGTGTGCTTTCAATGGAAGGATTTGGTGACTATACAGTGGAATGACACATGGGAGGTGACTTGAAGACCCTTAAGTGCATGTACAACATAACGCATGGTGCACCAGTGGAAACTCCATGCCTATATTGCATGTATGATGCACAATCTCTTGAGAATGTGCAATGAAATAGAGCTCCCAACAGACATCTTCAAGATAAATCTTTCAGGCCAGTGCTTGGTATTCCTTTGAGTAGAGTTCATGTCTCTACACTTCATACATTCTGCAAATAACCAAAAAGGTGGTTCATTTGTACATATTTTTTGCATGGACCGTAGATCTAGAGAGTGAGTCAAAAAGAGTCATTAAAGCATTAGAGGGAGTGCTCTCAGACATTGGTTTGCATGGAGGCAATGTCAAAGTGGAAGAGGACCCTAATATGTCTCAAAGTTGTTACAAGGTGCCTAGAAAAGCATCGATAGGCTATGTGAAGGCCATAAATTTTCCTGGGTTTAGTCTCAAAGACTCTGATAGAGAGGATAGGAGAAACCTATTCAAAAAATGTAAATAGTTACACAAAGTGGTTAAAGACAATGTTGGTGATGCTGCAGTCCAAAATCACAAGGAGAATGTGTGAAAATCACTTGATAAAAATTTCCAATATGTTGAGCAACATTCTTGGTACGAAAGTAAGCTCACATCATTTCAAGCAGCCTTGTTGGATTGGAAGAAGGAATCCCTAGAAAGGGTGGGGTGGGCAACATGTCACTCATTACATGGTGAGTTAGTAAGCTCCATATGCAAACAACTTTTACAACAATGCAACACATACTGTTCAACCATGGTCCATATTTTGCAAACAACCATGGTTCCAATGCAACACATACTGTTCAACCATGGTCCATATTTTGCAAAGACATAGGGCTTATTGTCAATATGGTCCACACAAGGCATGGAAAATACCCACTACATGAAAAGAGCATGTTACTTTAAGCACACTAGACACGGGCGAGGAAAGGATAAAGCAAATAGCCTATTAGAGTTACACCAATGGACTTATAGACAACTTTTTCATAGAGTGAGACAGAAGGAGCTACTTAAGATCTTAGAAATTACACGTTCTTTACAACACAACTGTAAAGAAAAAAACAAAGGGCTTGGGAAAACTCAAATGCAAGGGAGAGCCATGAAAGGGGGTGACAATTACGAGTCCAAATTGGGAGAAGATGGGCCTGAGCCCGTTGTTTTTATCCTCTTTGCTGCATCTCCTTCTTCCTCGATGTGTACATCTTCAATGTGCAAGCCCTATGGAAGAACTCTTTCCTCTGTTGATGGCACCATCCTTGCGGACATCAAGCGTCTTCTCTCCCTCAAAAAACAGCCATTTGTTGTATGGCTCTAATCTCTTTGGGTCTTTAATTCCTGCCGCCGCCAGAGCTTGAGTTGTGGAGGACATGAAATAGGGGGCTTTGAGTGCTTGGCACCCATACTTACAATAGAGAAAGTAAAGTTTCCCCCCTAAAGTGAAACGTGGGTCGTGGACAATTGTGTTAGCAAGGAGATGTTGGTCCACTCCATTATCATCCACAAATCCCATGTGTTGACGTCGTGTCAACAACACGACATAACTCAACAAAGCCTTATTCTCTGAAAGTTATGGAATGCTGAGAATTATGGTTATAAACATCATTTGTAATAATAAGTAGGTAGTCTAGTTGCAATGCCACTTCCAGATTGTAAATACCACGCCATTTGACCCCTCAAACTCTATTTTTGGTTAACCTAAGGTAGCCTTAGTATATAAGGTACCTAGGTCACTTTTGTAAAGAGAACTTAATCATAATCAAAGTTTCAAACTGCCGTCGACTGTGTATGAAAGAGAAAGAGAGAGAGTGTGAGCTTCATCGTGGCGCTACTCCCCGCTCGTTCATCACATTATAGATCCGACTTTACCATTATGCTATCCTCGGCAAGAGCTACGCAACAACGCCAAACATTCCTCACGGAATGAAGCAAACGCCCTTGCGCATCTGCGAGCTCTTTATAGCTGTAAGTATATCAAAAAATGTTTGTTTCATGCTTGCAAGTAGTCATTAGAATCGTAGCGACATAAGCTACACATAGGTACTCATAGATTTCAGTTTTGGGCACTTTCAAAATCCGGCTCTGTCTTTATACGCGGTTTTTGCAGATGGGTTTAGAGCTAGCGTTTTGAGTGTAGAGGCTTAGGGACAGGTGTATCCTAGTGAGGGGATGGTGTTCCTTGAGTTTCGTACGATTTTGACATGATTTTATGAGCTTCCTTCCGTTTGTGTGTATGTGGGTTGGTGGTGTAGTTGAGAGTAGCAAGATTCTAGATTATGGTTTAGTTGGCCTTCCAGAGTGTTGTATGTGTAGGATGGTCTCAACCTAACAAGATTAAGAGATTTCCACCGTGTGCCTATCGTGTCATCTATGTCCTCAAATGACATTATGTTGATCTAGGTTGTGTTGCATGCACTTTATGGGTGGTGTGAATCGCTCCCGCAACATTGGCGTCATTGCCGAGGATACAAGGACTTAGGTAGGTTTTCCTACTAACACTCGTGTGATGGTTGCTGGCTTTAGTTTTTGCTAAAGAAAGCATTTTTCTTAAGTGGATCCGAAAGATTTATTTCGAGATCAAGTGGGTAGCCAGGAAGCGTGTGTCTTGGCGAGGGTCTGCGACTAGGTAGATGTAATAAGGATTTGTAAATTAAAGTAGTTGTTGGTGGTCGAGTGATTTGTGAGGTGATAAAAGAGTTTGTTAGTCCGTGTGTGGCATTGAAGTGTTTTTCTACTCATAGATGCAAAACCCCATATGATTTGTGGGAGTGGATTTAGGTAAGTAATCTTATTTTGATCTAGAACTATTTATCATTGATCTATTTGCTGAAGTGCCTGTTTGCATTCATGATATTTAAAAAGTTTACTTTTGAAAAAAGAATGCAATAAAAAGAGTTCTGCTGACATTTTTGCATGATTGATTGATGTTGAGCATATAAGAGGACATGTGCAAGGTTTCTGTGAAGAAAAATTGTAATTCTGTAAACTTGGACATTATACACGTATAATGTTTCAAGGGGCATATGGAGACCAAATTTGAAAAATCTAACTGCACCAGTGTTTTCAGAAGAGGGTTTTACCCTAAGAACTCACTGAACTAGAGTTTTGACCAACTCTTGACACCCAAAAGGCAAAGGACGGAGTGTCTAAAACAAAAAAAAGAAAAACTTGTGATTCTGAGCACATTTTTGCATGAAAATTGGTTGAAGTGCTTGAAAACCAATGCTAGAGACTTGGGGATGCTTGTGAATGAATTCTGTCCAAGAATTCATCAGCAGACATCATATGCGTATGATGTCTGAGGGGTGTTTCTAGAAGCAATTTTGAACTTTTGACATTATACCCATCTTCTGCATGTTGTGTTGAGCACACCCACCTAATCTCATATCATTTGGACATATAGATTGAGAGTTAAGAGTTTCAAGGGATTTCCTTGTCAAAAGCTAATTATTTTGAGCAATTTTGACATCCAAAATTTGTTGTGAGCACATATTCTTGTTGTACACACTAAGAGGCACCTCTGGTAGAAACTGAACTAAAATATGAGCAAAAGAGATTATACGTGTATGATGTCTTAGAGGCTACCCTTGTGATCTACACCATTTAGGGAGCATATAGGCCAATTTTCATCAAATTTGAAGCATTTTTGGGCTTTCAAAGACCATAAAACGCATCTAGGCAAGTGAAAGCTTGTATTGGCCATATCTTGCACAAAAATTGATCAAATTAAATTCTAAAACTTGCTGTGAGTTGCTAGTATAGAGAAGAACCTCTGGAGTGAAATTCACTTCGTTCTGACCAGTTAGACATCATAGCGTATGATGTCTAAAGGGCACTTTAAGAGACCAAAATTGAGATCTGAGCATACCAAGGTGTTAAGCACAACAAAACAAACTCACATACCAAATTTTATCAAAATCCGAGCACATAGACATTATACGCATATAATGTCTCATGCCAAGATCTAAAAGTCAAATTTCACTTTTGACCACATAGGGGAATGGGAAATGATGTTTTAAGCTTGTTTGCGAAATTTCATGTCATTCTAAACCAAAAGGCTTTATATGCACATAATGTCTCATAGGCCAGATTTGGGTCAAAATAGACATTTAAGTATACCTCAGTGTCCTGAGCATAAAAGAAGTCCCTAGCCAAAATTTCAACGAATTTGGAGCTCATTTGATCTTGTAAAGGCCAGAAGACAGATATGTACAGATTCATGCTTGTATTGATCATAAATTGCCCAAAAAATGTTGAAATTGGATTTTGAAAGTTATTGAGAGTTGCACAAGTGATAAAGATCCTCTGGATTAAAAATCACTTGATTTGGCCACAATAGACATCATACACGTATGATGTCTCTAGTCCGAATTTGGAGGCGAAAATTCACAATGAGATTCTAGAAGTGTTAAGCACTATAAAGTAAGCCTAGTGACCAAGTTTCAACAAATTTGGGTCACATTTGGTCAAGATACGAGCAAAAATCCTTGATCCTGAAACTATTTTAAGTGTTGTTTCAAGTGCAAATCACAAAAGCTGCTCTAACTTTTGATAGACAACTCCAAATTGAGTCAAGTATAGCCAGGAGAAAAGCTTGCGGGCACTAGGACACACCTAGGTCTGAATCTTAGAGCTGAATTTGGTTTTAGAGCTGAATTTTCCCAGGTTTCCTAAATCCAAACTTTTAGGGTACCCAGAACTAGTTTCTAGAGACCAAAAGAGTCACAAATTCTTGACTTTTAAAGACCTGACAAAGGGCCAAAGATGCTTATTAAGGACTATCTTGAGCATATTGAGTGGGCCTAACATTAAGAAAGCTAATATCATCAAGATGGAAAGCCAATCTACCAATCCTTTGGTAGATATGACTAGAGGTATGGCAAGCCAAGCTAGAAGTAATCAAATGCCAATCTATCCACATTTTGACACAAGCCCAGCTACATTGCCACCATGGCTGTACCCAGATGCAATCATAGCACATGAATTTTATAGAGGTGGATATAGATTCCAAAAAGGGTGCGCCACAAAGAGATAAGGATTTTTGGCCGCGGTACACTCCCCCTTCTCGCTTGTGGCGTGAAATTTTTCCTTGTCACAACACAATGCAAGGAGGGGGTCTGGTTGATGCACCTTTCCCAATGATGATGAGCGACTCAATTAATTGTGGCCACCGCCACATGCATATCCCACGTTTAGTAATCATGATGATGTCCTTGGTGCTTACATAATGTTTCTATTTCCATATACCCCATTGCTGTTTGACCTCTGTCCTCAACTCTTAAGAGTCAGCTTTTGTGACCTAACCTTCTCATTGCTCAATCTTCTTCTTATTCTTCCCCACAACGCTTTCTAGGGAAAACACTTGTTTCCATGGCTCGCATGAAGCAAACCGCAAGGAAGGTTTACCCGCAAGACAACCAACCTTCATCCTCAAGAGTTGTAGACAAAACCCT
This sequence comes from Adiantum capillus-veneris, assembly GCF_014529385.1. Taxonomy (NCBI): domain Eukaryota; kingdom Viridiplantae; phylum Streptophyta; class Polypodiopsida; order Polypodiales; family Pteridaceae; genus Adiantum; species Adiantum capillus-veneris. The sequence continues at coordinate 14,184,132 of NC_140944.1, forward strand.
GCCTAATCTTCGAGAAACAATGCGTAATAAGAGGTACGAGCAGAACCAAAGTGTTCTGCTTGACTGCACAAACTCCAGAGGCATATCTCTCTAGCTATTCCTAAGTTACCCTTCCAAAGAGTAGCTTGCTAGATTTGTGAGAGCACAAATTTGGATTATCCGTGGGCGAGAAGTGCGATGGGTTGCCTCCACGAAGCAACCGAGGAATTTCTGATTGAGCTGTTCCAAGATAGCTACGTCCTCACAGCTTATGCTCACAGAGTGATAGTGATGCCCCAGGATATCAATTCTCTTAGGCTCTTACACTTTAGGTACAAGAAGACACTTGTGCTAGTCCATCTATTTGATAAAAGAATAGACAACATTTTGACAATCCCTCTAGTCACCAAAGTGAAAGTGTAAGATGTGAGCACCACACAACACACGTATGCCACACGTTTGAATGTGGAGCAAACCCAAGAGCTACTTGTGGAAGAGCCTTCAGTCGAGTCAAATGAACGGGAGATGTTAGCAGCAATTGACCAAGTGAACACTGAGACCCTAGGTTTTCTCAACCCAACTTTTAACGTAGCACTTTTGGTCTAGGGCCAAAATTTGTATTTTCGTTTTGGCCCTCACGAGATAGCTGTTTTTCAAAATAGTGAGAGAGAGCTTACAGACCAAATTATAAATTTTGTTCTCTGGTATGTTATATTATTTTTGTAGAGGTATTTATTTGATTCTGGCTTATTAGAGATCCTCATCAATTAATATTTTCAATTTGCAGCATGCTGGTCACCAACCTTTCATGGACTCAACAATCCAAGGTAGCTGTTTTGGATTCACAGCTGTCAATCGTGCTTACCTCAGAGTTCACTTCCTTGATAGAAGTGGTTGATTGGTTTCAACGAGTTAACATGGATACAACAAAAGTTCTACTTTTAACTTACAACAAAAAGTAAGTGTTTTTTATCTCACTATTCTTAAATATTTTTTATACTATGAATAGCAAACTAATCCTTGTTTTGTGCAATCAGTTCACATTGGAGCCTTGTTGGACTAAACATTGAGCACAAGCATTGCTACCTTGCAAATTCTATGCATGGTTTTCATGGGAATGTTTGAAGGTACGTAGTTACTTGTTTCTTGATTTTGCGATTTCGATGCAATGTGTGGTCACCGTATGCTATGTCTTGCAGGTCTGTTAAAAAACTGATGCATGGAAAGCATTGACCCAAGATAGTGTCTGGGAAGATATGCTGATTTTGAGTTGCAAGGTCCCAAAACAAGACGACAGGCATTCTTGTGGATGGAGAGTTCTTGCAAATACGGAGCTTCTTCTGGAACGCATTTATGTTGAGGAGCCTAGCAGATTATTTAAATGTCCATGTGGAGGCTTTCAAGACAACGATGATCCAGAATATGATCAATCTTGTTGAGACATGTCCTCTAGTAGCCGCTGATGCATTTGTCGTGCCACTGCCACGACCACAACCTCGGCCTCCACCTTGGAGGTACGAAGCAGTGCCTCAACCAACAATAGACCAAGCGCCTAGACCTGCCTCCCCTCGTGTCTCTGGCCACTCAACCTCTAGTCTTTTTGTGATACCCGGCCAATGCACAATCTTTTTCTCAACCCCAAACCCCTCACCCAACCCCTAGACTGTCTCCCGAGCCTTTGCATGCCACTCATGATTATCAAACCGGGGAGAGCTCCCCTCAATTTTAAATGAGAGTTACTAATCAATGGGTTTAATTGGACATTACTATGTATATTATTAAACCCAATATAAAGACAATTCGAGTCAATTTGAAAAGATAATTGTTATCAGACTTTAATTGCAAGAAATTCCTTAACAATTCATTTTTCCATGAATATAGATTGCAAGCTTGCAATCAACATCTTTCTTTGATATTGGCAGTTCAGAGCAATGTGATATAATATGTGAGCCGCCTTCTTCAATCAAGAGTTGCATTACACTAGAAACATCGATCATCCTTTATCTATGCACACAATGTCTTCTTCTCCTTTCTTTGAGGCACATGTACAACAATTAATCGAACAGTTAGATTAGACCCATATTTGGTGATGATAACCAGTAGGGAAATAACTAACACAACGCTAATGTTTACATACAAAACATACTACCTTTTACATGTTGCATTAGAAAATATATTTTGGAGGCAAACCTTGTTCTCCAAATCCTTGCGCACTTGTCATAGTGACACATTCCCTTGAATGCTAAGAACAGTTAGCAGATCAGGTCCACACCATACCTCAAGCATTCTCAAAGGATTGTTCAGGTCATTAGTTAAATCTTGGTCCAAAGCTACTAAATGACCATTCACTCGATGCCACCTTATGTAATGGAAGGAAGCTATGAAATTTTGAGAAGCTAACATCCACTTACACACAATAGACTTCTTATTTACCTTCGAGGGATGCTTCTTTGATTCTATCCCAGATAGGGTTATTTGGAATAGAGATAGCTCCGAGAAACGATTTTCGGCTAAGACCATCTGCAAGTGCGTTTTCCTTCCCTGGTCTATACTTTATGTCAAGGTCATATTCCTGTAATAGCTCTATCCATCGCCGTTGTCGCATATTGAGAATGGGTTGAGTAAAAATCCACTTTAAACTCTTGTGGTCTGTAACCAGCTAAAACTTGCGTCCAAGAAGATAATGTCTCCATAACTTCAGTGCATGAATAACTGCTAAAAGTTCCAGATCATGAGTGGGATAATTCTTCTCATGATCCCTCAGCTTTCGCGAAGTATACGCCACCGGTCTTCAATCCCAAGATTCATCCAGAAAATCAAGGCATTTCTCTGTCTTGCAGAGTAACATAGTTCGAGTCTTCCTAATCTCTTCATCATGGAAAAAGTCAATGAACACATGCATGGACATGAAGATTGAAACACGTACCAACCGACTAGCAATATTTGGTCTTAAGAACTTTTGTATTTCCTAATGGAGCTTTAGTCTGAAACACTCAGCGGTTTTAGATGAAGGGACTAGCCACTCTGACTGTCCTTCGAAGGAACCGGGAGATATTCTAGAGTGCCAAATCCAAGCGTAGAACGCGGAGCATTATAAAAGTGGTTAAAACAAAAAACCCCCCTTTCAGCCAACGCTCTTCCGGCGCGAGTGTTATAGAGTAGCTCTCCCACAATTACATGGAATGCATAAAAAATGCCAATAATGCAATCCACAGATTGCCAGTCTTCTTTGTCGGAAGGATAAATACCTGCAATTGGCAGGTTAAACACACATTACACGAGTGAAGAGTAAAATCTATTGTGGAAGTAAGAAAACCTACAATTTGGTCGGTTTGTTGGTGTTAGAAGCTGGACACACCCTACGGAAAATGACTGCTCAACGGATTATTATTTTTTGTAGTTATTCATTTATTGAGAAAACCCGACATTTCACCTTTGTAAATATTGGGGCTTACAGAAGTTTCGAGATTGTATCCCATTTTTGACATTTAGATTGAGTAGATGGTTAATTTGGAACATTAGGGTTTGAGATTGTAAGGTATTTATACCACTTTTTGACCTTAATGAAAAAACCCTTTGTCATTTAAAAAAAAAGAGTATTGTCTGTGAGTGAGCGTTGTCAAAAAGTAGGCGGTCTTGCCAGGAAGGCACCGGGCCTCTTGCTGTGAGAGTTTGTGAGGAAGCTCAAGGGTTATGAGAAAGAGCTAAGATGTAGATAACATAGCTTCTAGAGCTAAAGAAGAAATGTAGCCAAAGAAGCCGCTCGCTTTTCCTTACAAACACACACGTGATGGAGAGAAATCATGAAAGATAGTCAGAACAAAACAAAAATGAAAACATCAAGATTACGATCATATCGTATCATGGGTAGGATAAAAGGGTTAATGGATGAGTTAATGATATTTAATCTTTGTTGTCCAAGTAAGTTGCGGATTGCTCTTTGGAACTGTAGCTTTGTGCTTACAATATTTTTTGTCTAGCGATTGGGATTAGTTGTGAGTAAGAATCCTCTTGATTCATAATAAAATAACTACATTCACATAAAAAGAGAAGTCATAGTCAATAATAGGTAGTATGATGGGATCTGGTGAGAGAAGTATTTCGTTGAGCCTTTCAGGACCAAATAGAAACACTATGCGTTGCTGAAAGTGAATCTTTCGACTAATCCAAATGTTGACCCTAATAGATTGCACTGAATGGAATTGACAGAAATTACCTCTATGTGGATTATGATTATTCATCAATGATATACCTAGTATGTTCAAAGATAAAGGTGTGAAAGAAGTGAAAGGAGAAGAAGAAGAGAGTTTCTCTCCCAAGCCCTATTGTTGCCCTTAGGCAATAAGGATACTGCGGGGAGAGAAGTACCTGTAGCAAGGAGATTCTAGAGTTTGTGGAAGAGAATGAGAACCTTAAGAGAGAGAGATGCTTGTGGAAGATGAAGACATGGTTACTAACCTTGTGCTCATTATTGTTTCCTGCAAGAAGGTTGTACTCATTACATTGACAAGGTTGCTGCTTGAATACCTTCCAATGAAACAATTAGGACACAACAAGAGAGATCAAAGGGGAAGTAAGATAGAATTAGAGATAGATCTAAGTGTGGTGGTGGTATTAAAGATAGACAATAAGAGATAGAGATAGAGTTAGAGACAAGTATTGGACTAGATATGCAAATGAAAGAAAAACTAGAAACATATATCTTACATGAGAGCAATCGCCACCACCTTAATGGAGAGAGAAGATGAGGCAAGACTTCAGCCTTTCTTCAAGAGAAAGTGTGGCACTAAGATGAGTGTGTCACTATGGAATTGAGCTATTCTCACTCACTCATAACTTGCCCCCATGAAGAGAAGGTTGTCCTTTTTATAGGTGAGGGAGCCATGTTTTACATAATCGCTTGATTAGGCTAAAGAGTTAGCCCAAATTAAATGTTCTTTGGATATTTCTTAAAATGGGAAATATTAGGACTCAAAATATCATGAAATTCAGCATTTTTGGTCGTTGAGTCTCCATGTGGGTGCATGATGTATGTGGGCCCCACCTAGGCATCTTCCGTGTGGCTCCAGCAGGGGGTCCCAACTTGTGTGTCTTGTCCTTCAAGGCATCTTTGAGGTGTCACATTCACATGCTTGTGTCTTTTATTCTCCAAATATCTTATTTTATGAAAAAAGACCAAGATTACCTCTTTTCACTTGATTCACCTGTTTACCATCTCTTCTTGCAGTGTAGTTGTGAGAGGGTTTTTCACTGGTTTCCTTGTAACTTTTGACCTGTAACTCGGATTGACATGCTTCAAAAGGCAAAATTGGCCTACTAAAAGAGCTTGACTTGGTTTTGTCCTTTTCCCCACGCCCTTAGGTCGTGATTTTCAAATTGGGATGGTCCAAGAATCTTTGGATCTTCCTTTTCATAAAGTCTTCTAGTAGGCCCTTCCCTCTTGTATGTATCCAAGAAGGTATGCATTATTGAAGGGTTATATTATTGAATAAATGTGAAAAGAAGAAAATAATTTATATATGGTAGGGTATAGCTGAGATATTAGAAGAAATATACAAATGCTTTTCCCCCAGACAAAAAGAGGCACAATCATTGATACTTCTCTTGCAGTACTTTCTAATAGTAATGTACATTTATATTACTTCAAAGGTAATACTAAGGTATGGTAGAAAGCTTTTATTTATGCATATGACTATTATATGAAGTATACTTATGCATCAAAAAGTCACAAGATAAATCGTTTAATGCCCGTTCCCACTATATACGTGCCACAGCACGACATCCACCCCCTCTAAACCTTCATATCCTCCGGTATGTGTCACGTTGTCTCTTTGTAAGATCAGACCTCTTGTACATCTTCCTTTTTCTTCTTCACTGGATGATTCCAGAGCTTCATGCTCACTTTGATCTTCACCTGTGTTTTGGTCTTCTTCCTCATCAACATATTCTAGATCATTGTCTCCTCTTCTCTTAAACATTTTGATCCTTTTTCCTGCAATGGGAATCTTTACTTCTGTACCATCTAGTTCAGACAAGCTGTAAGTAGCATTTTCATGCACATGCTTTACAACATACGGTCCAAACCATCTTTTTGAGAACTTACGCATGACTGTGTGCTGGTTATCAAGGCTACTATCATACACTAAAACCCAGTCACCTTTGTCAATTGCTTTGCTCCTGAGTCGATGTCACTTATCAAAGTAGTCCTTGTTTTTCAACTTTGGATTTTTGAGTCGTTCTTTTGTAGCTTCAATGTCTCTAGGTCTTCTCTCTAGTTGCCTTATACGCAGTGCAAGGAGATCTTCCCTGCTAAGCCCCTCTTGCCAAGGTAGTACATTCCATGTGGGAATTGTGTCTTCAATCGGCACATTAGCTCCGCAGGCATGTAGCCAGTTATTGAGCTATGTGTTGTACGATCAGCCCATAAAGCATATGTTAACAATTTTGGCCACTCACCAACTCTTCCTTCACAAGCCTTGCCCAAAGCTTTGATGATAGGAGGATGCCCTCTTTCACTCTTTCCATTGCCTTCAGGGTTGTAAGCTGTGGTGAGAGAAAGCTTGATTCCTAATCTGGTAAAGAACTCCCTTGCTTCCTTAGCATCCAGCTCACCTCTATCTGCAGTGATCTTTCCCACATAACCATAACGGCAAATCACCTTATCAAGAAGGAATTTGCACACAGCTTCTGTGGTTTTAGCTCTTAATGGTCTTCCTTCAACCTGATTAGTTAGGTCCTCTCGTGCAAGAACCAAGTATCTCATCTGCTAGAGTCCTAAAGGCATTGTGACTAGATCCACAACCCATTTATAGTGCATGGCTAGTGGATATGTAGGGTGCAATCCATCACGATGTCGGACATTTGAATACATTTGACAAGTTACACACGATTCTACAAACTGAGATACATATTTATACATACCCTTCCACCAATATTTTTCTTTCAACTTGGAGAAGGTTGCCCACACACCTCTGTGTCCAGCCCATAGACTCTCATGAAACTCTTGCATAAGCTTTACTTGAGTCTCTTTTTTACATATAACCCTTTGTGGTGTAGCACCCTTTTGTTTAGGATGCTTCCACAAGTAACCATCCCTCAAAAAGTACCCATATGCTTTCCTGCGTATCCTCTTGAATTCTTGTTCAGACCAATCATCAATTTTTGTTAGAGTACTCAAGTAGCTTCCAATAAGAAGCCAATCACCTTCATAAAGATCTTTCAAGAACAATTCAAGTGAATTAGTCATGCAGACATTGTTACCTTTGACATGAGAGATAGAATAGAACTTTGTGCCTACATCATCTCCCTCATCAATCATATGTGACTCATCTTCATACCTTGCCCTTGATAGCATATCTGCCACTGTATTGTCTTTACTTGCAATGTGCTTAAACTCGGGATTTTAGGACTTAATGTAGGCAATCCACCGCAACATAGCAATGTCTGGTGTTGAGCAGCTTCTTGTAATCATCCCAAGAAGTGGTAGAAAATCTGTTTCTACAACCACACATGCACCAATTAGGTACTCTTTTCCATTTTTCAAGGCTGTAACCATGCCCCATAACTCTCTCTTTATTTGTGGATAGTTTCTTTGGCGAGCACTTAGTACCTTTGATCCAAATCTTACCACATACCTGTGTCCTTCTTTGTCATCTTGCCCTATTGCCCATCCAATCACTGTAGGACTGGTGTCTACTGTCACAATTACTGGCCTTTGACACTCATAGTCTACCTTTCTCAAAGTTGTTGCTGACTGGAGCAACTCCTTTAGCTTTTTCATGGATTTTGCCTGTGCTTCTGTCCAGTTAAACTTTTGATTCTTTCTAAGCAGCTGATAAAGAGGATCAGCTACATGTGCATAATGTGGAATCCAAATAACATAGAAGACACATGATCCCAGAAACCTTCTAACCTCAGTGATGCTAGTGCATGTTTCTTTCATTCTTTGGATGGCATCTACCTTTGTTGGACAAGTTTTCCTACCATATGGCCCGCACATGTGCCTCACAATGAGCACTTCATTGACACCAAACATAGACTTTTTCCCTGACAATGTAAGATTCACTTCTTCTAGCCTAGACAAAATTTTATCACAATCATTTATGTGATTTACCACAAACCTGCGACATCCCTTGAGATCCAAAGCTTCATCTTTGTCACTTTCTTCACATCCTTTGATAGACAAATCATCAATGAAAAGCATTGTGATTTGAGGAATAAAGTCACGTAAGAACTTATTCATCCCATTCATCATATGTGCAACCGAGTTGGTTGCTCCCTGTGGCAAGGTACACATCCTTACCAAACCCAAAGGTGTCCTCATGGTTGTCAAGTCTCTGCTTTTGATTGCAAGCTGAAATTGATCATACCCTGAGTAGAGATCCCCCATTGAGTAGATTTCCCTCCCTGCAAATGCCTCTGCAAACTCATCCACAATTGGACCTGTACCTACATTTCTAATTGTCACCTTGTTCACTGGTTGCATATCTTGGATGAAGCGTAGAGAACCATTCTTCTTTGGAACTGTGAACCACGTGTTTGAGTATGGAGCACAAGAAGGCTCCAAGATTCCCATTTTGATTTTCTCATTCAGTAGCTCTACTAACTTTGGCAAATGAGCCTTTGGAACCGGAATAGGCCGCAGATTCCAAGGCACACGAGGTATTGTGAAAATTACCATTGGAGCTACAATAGAAGGATCAACACATCCTATCTCATGTGGATCAAATGCAAAAGCCTTACCATGCTTTGAAAGCATTTCTTTGAAGCACTTTGTCTCCTCCTGTATTAGAAACTCCTCGCAACCAGTCTGCAACTCTTGAAAAGACTCCTTTGTGAACGTATGCCCAATCTTTTTAGGATTCCTCAAACTTGGTTGTACAGAAGCCTGCTCAATCTTTTCCCTGTTGTTGGGTGGTAAGGGTGAAGCTACTGGTTTCACCTTCTTTGCTACACTCTTGTATTTAGTTTCAACATGGACTTCTGGGCCAACTGTTTGGCTTTCTTTAAAGGCTTCTATTACTTGATACATTTCCATAGAGCAAACTTCCACAACTTCATTTTCAAGATGCAAATTAGACCCCATTATAGCATCAAGCTCACTCATAGTATCTAAAAGAGAAAATTGTTCACACAAACCCAAAACATTTTCAGTAGGCTCTAGCAACCCACTCTTTTTCATGCCTATTTGTACATTATGCACATATTGCCTCTCACATCTCTTCAAATCTTCAAGTTTTGTAAAACATACTGATCCATTCCTTGTTACCAAGGAGCCCCTTTGAAAAAGTTTCACCTATTTTTGGATCAGGCGAGACCCTTTTTCTTTCTGTACCACTGCAATCTCGCTTTACAATGGTACTTGGCCAAAACCCATCATTTCTCTAGTATGATCATGAAACTCTTTGCTCACCTTTGGTAGAGGATGTTCTCTGAGGTTGTCACGATTTCTTTCATGGTTTACACAAACTATGAGAAATTGGACAGCTCGTTTACCATCTTTGCTACGTATCCTAGCATATGCTGAACCATCATCCATTACCTTTGTTTCCATTCAAACTCCTACAATGCAGGGTTGTCCAAGGATGAGATGATATGAAGATGTATCCTGTACAAAGAAGTTTTGGCCAATCTTTACATCACCTATTGTTACCTTCACACCTGGAGATTCTGCATATAATTCACCGGATGAATTGTTTGCCACTTTTACCATCCAGCCATGATCTGTGTCCATCGTCCATTTGCACTTGTTGTAGAGACTCTTTGACATTATATTTATTTCTGAACCATGGTCAATCAAGGCAACAAATGGCTCTTCAAGATCACCTACCTTGACCAAAGTTTCTGTAGTAGCCCTTGCCCAATGACTTCGTGAATAGTAACTCCTAGGAATATCTTCAACTTCTTCATCATCATTTGAGAAATGCACTTGCTTCACTCTCCCACTAGATTGGTAGCATCCTACCACAGCTCCATCATCCTCCTTATTTTGTAGCTGCATCCCTTGTGTCTTCGAGGTTTCCCCTTCAACCTGTGGACGAGAAACTTCATCAAGGGTTTGCCTCTTCCTCTTGATGATGTCAATGATCTCCTCATGGAATTCACGCTTTGCAATGCCAAGAACTTCTCCCAGAGTAAACTCAATCTTGCTATTCAAGATCCTTTCCTCCAAGACTTTCTTTAAATCTGTAGCAACCTCAATATTAGATTGTAGTTTATAAGTTGGGCCTTTTGTCTTACCTTTTGTTGGCTCTTTATTCTTTCTTGTTGTAGACTCCTCCATGAGTACTTCAGGTGAAGACGCTCCTTGTGTTGAGGGTGTTTGGGAAGGCATTGAGTGGCTTCTTCCCCCACTTTTGGAAGCTCTTTTTGATGGTCCTTCATCAACATTCTCACGTCTGCGCTTCTCTTCTACAATCGCCTATTTTTGTTGGCATTTTGTAATGTAGGCATGCACTGACAATGAGTCCACTGATCATTCCATCCTGTTTCTAGACGTATGCAATCACCTGCTTCATGTAGAATCTCTTTTGTAAGCTTTCCATTTTTAGCTAATTGCATGACATTTGGCCAAATTTTACCATGATGGTCACTCGTCTCTTCATCATTAAGGTGCTCAATTTTTCACTCGCCTCAACTGAAGAGCTGGCATGATTAGTTGCCATATCTTCAACTAAGGTTTGCATTCCCCCCTTTCCAAAGTTAGTTCTCAAGGGTAGACCTGTCTCTCTTAAGTGGATTTTACCATCCTTAAAAAAGACAACATCTTTTGACAAAGCATCACTAAAATCATCACAATCCCTTCTTACATGATCTATACTATCACACCAAATACATCTATTAACAAACCCTTCTTTGGGCTGTTGTCTTTGCCTAGGAAGTGACCCTGATGGTGTGCCTTTTTCTTCAAGCTTTGCAAGCTTCACCTTCAAGTCACGCATTCCCTTCACAAGTTCATCTAGCATAGACTCATCAAACTTAGGAGCTATATAAGTAGGCTTTACCATTTTGTCAGAAGTTGAGGTTGAAGGACTTGTAGTGTTTACTACCATCTTGTCCCTTCTTCTTTGTCGTTTGGCAAGCAACGAAACAACACCTTCAACTTCATTCCAGTCGGTCTTTAGTCCTTGTTCAACATCTTTATCTTCAAGGAGAAGCTCCAAATTTTCTTGAAACTCTTTATCTGCGGATTGTAAGAAAAGATCTGTCTTCACTGCATCTAGTGTGGCCCTTTATGTCCTGGTGAATTGTGCATAGCGCCGCTCAATTCCCTAAGTAGCTCTGTTATTGATAGTCCTTGCTTTGGCTTGACTACCCATTCTAAGAATGTCCTTTTGGTCACTCTCTCCGAGTCCTCCATGAAATATTCCTCCTTAATAGCTACTTTGAGCTCTTCCCAATTTCTCCCATGCCCATATTTAATTGCCCTAACATGCTCCCTAATTTTTGGAGCAACAACTAGCTCAAAGCTTTGAATCATCTCACCTTCTGACACGCTGTCGAGAAATTTGCGGTCTTGCCAGGAAAGCACCGGGCTTATGGCTGTGAGAGTTTGTGAGAGAACTCGACAAAAACTATATGAAGAAGTTAAACCATAGATGCCATGAAGACTAGGGTTTGGAAAGAAGTGCAATCAAAGAAGACTCACCCTTTCTCTCTTGCACTCACACATACACAAAGAAAGAACGCAAAAGAGAATGTCAAAACAATACGAAGATGAAAACATCAAGGCTATGGTCATATCGTATCATGGGTAATATGAAGGGGTTAATGGATGAGTTAATGGCATTCAATCTTGGCTGACCAAATAGGCTACGAATTGTTCTTTGGAATTGTAGTTTTGTGCTTACCATAATATATATATTTTGTCTAGTGATTGGGATTAATTGTGTGTACAAATCCTCTTGGTTCATAGCAAGATAACTACGCTTACGTCAAAAGAAAAGTTATAGTCTATGAGAGGTAGTATGATGGGATCCGGTGATAGAAGTATTTCATTGAGCCTTTCAGGGCCAAAGAGAAACACTATACGTTGTTGAAAGTGTATTTTACGGCTAATCGATACGTTAATTCTAATAGATTGTACAGAGTGAAAGCGATAGAAATGATCATCATGTGGGTTATTCATCTAGGATAGTATGTGAGAAATGTAGATATGAGAGAAGTGAAGAGAAGTTTCCCTCCCAAGCCCTATTCTTGCCCGTAGGCAATAAGGATACTACGGGGAGAGATGTACCTGTAGAAAAGAGAACCTAGAATTTGCAGAGAGGATGAATTACTAAGAATGAGAGAGATAGGTTTGCTTTAGGAGATGAGATTAGATACATATATATATGTTGGATTAGAGATGAAAAAGAAAACAACAACAAATCAAGAAAACATAAATGTAGAACACATCTTACTTGACAAACCCTTTGGCACCATTATTGATGGAGAGAGAAGAAGAGTGGATAATTCCACTTTGATTGATACACCAAGTGCAAGACCTTCTTTGATTAGAGTTGATCTTCCAAGGTTAGCTTGTTGCAAGAATGGCTAGTCTCCCTCTAGGAGAAAGTGTAGGCTTGGGCTTATGTTAATGGCTAAGTACAATTTGGCATTACTACTCACCCCCTCAAGAATTCCTCTCATCAATGGCTTGAATGCTTGAGTTCTTTCCAAGGAAGAAGAGGTCCCCTTTTATAGGTGAAGGGAACCCACAAGGGTTTACACAAGAAGAGAGGAGCCAGTGTGAACAGGAATTGGAAAAGTTGGAAATGAGCTGTCCCTGCATGATGTGGGCAGACTGGGGTCCAGTATTTTGATCATATCTCCTCAACCGTAGCTCCAAATAAAAAAGTAAAAATATGGGCAGAAAATTCAGCTCATTAGCTACGATTTTCATTTAAAAATCATTCTCCAATTCGGATTGGAACCTTGTGTAAAAAATTCATCAAAATAGGGTCCATTTATGGCAGCAAAAGTCTTCATGTGGTCTCTTTAGCCTTGACTTTCATTTAATTCCCAAGGACACCTCATGCCATATGAAAGCATGACATTTCTCCTTGACAAAGTTTTGTAACCATGCTTGCAATAATGCATTAAAATAAGTGTATCTTTGAAATCATGCCACCTAGTGTCCCACTAGGATTTGATTCTCTCCTAGTAGCTATTTAAAAAGAAATATAAGAAAAGTATAAAAAATACATAGAATATATATATATTGGAGTTTACCCTAGATATAGGATCTAGCTAGGGTGTGAGATGATAATGAAATAGTAGAAATAAAGAATCAATGCTTTTTGCCTCAAGTTAAAGAGGCGGAGCTATTGACACTTTTCCCATAGTATTTTTTGATGGTAAAGTAAGAATACATTACCCTTGAGATAAATAATAAGATGAGATAGAAAGCTTATTTTTATACTTACATATGTATATGTACATTATAGGAAATATAATTATGTATCTAAAAAGTTACAAGATATCTCTTGTAGCATGTGTTCCCACTATGTACATGTCACAGCACGACAACGCGATGCAGCTCTATCTCTTTCACATACTCGCGTAAGTACTTGGTTACATCTTTGCCATTGAGCTGATCCATTCTGTTGACGACCGCTTGTATGGCCTTCGTTGCTGAAATCTCCCTTCTTTCAGAAGCATGTTGTTGTTGCATGAACATTGCAAATGCTTGAAACATTTGCATTATTGCTGGGTCAAAATGCATACCCTGTTGCTCAACATGATCACCCATGGTTACGCACAAACTCTCACCCTGGCAGTTTCGCGTCGGGTTCACCAAAAATATGTCAAAAAGTAGGCGGTCTTGCCAGGAAGGCACCGGGCCTCTTGCTGTGAGAGTTTGTGAGGAAGCTCAAGGGTTATGAGAAAGAGCTAAGATGTAGATAACATAGCTTCTAGAGCTAAAGAAGAAATGTAGCCAAAGAAGCCGCTCACTTTTCCTTACAAACACACACGTGATGGAGAGAAATCATGAAAGATAGTCAGAACAAAACAAAAATGAAAACATCGAGATTACGATCATATCGTATCATGGGTAGGATAAAAGGGTTAATGGATGAGTTAATGATATTTAATCTTTGTTGTCCAAGTAAGCTACGGATTACTCTTTGGAACTGTAGCTTTGTGCTTACAATATTTTTTGTCTAGCGATTGGGATTAGTTGTGAGTACAAATCCTCTTGATTCATAATAAAATAACCACATTCACATAAAAAGAGAAGTCATAGTCAATAATAGGTAGTATGATGGGATCTGGTGAGAGAAGTATTTCGTTGAGCCTTTCAGGACCAAATAGAAACACTATGCGTTGCTGAAAGTGAATCTTTCGACTAATCCAAGTGTTGACCCTAATAGATTGCACTGAATGGAATTGACAGAAATTACCTCTATGTGGATTATGATTATTCATCAATGATATAACTAGTATGTTCAAAGATAAAGGTGTGAAAGAAGTGAAAGGAGAAGAAGAAGAGAGTTTCTCTCCCAAGCCCTATTGTTGCCCTTAGGCAATAAGGATACTGCGGGGAGAGAAGTATCTGTAGCAAGGAGATTCTACAGTTTTTGGAAGAGAATGAGAACCTTAAGAGAGAGAGATGCTTGTGGAAGATGAAGATATGGTTACTAACCTTGTGCTCGTAATTGTTTCCCGCAAGAAGGTTGTACTCATTACATTGACAAGGTTGCTGCTTGAATACCTTCCAATGAAACAATTAGGACACAACAAGAGAGATCAAAGGGGAAGTAAGATAGAATTAGAGATAGATCTAAGTGTGGTGGTGGTATTAAAGATAGACAATAAGAGATAGAGATAGAGTTAGAGACAAGTATTGGACTAGATATGCAAATGAAAGAAAAACTAGCAACATATATCTTACATGAGAGCAATCGTCACCACCTTAATGGAGAGAGAAGATGAGGCAAGACTTCAGCCTTTCTTCAAGAGAAAGTGTAGCACTAAGATGAGTGTGTCACTATGGAATTGAGCTATTCTCACTCACTCATAGCTCGCCCCCATGAAGAGAAGGTTGCCCTTTTTATAGGTGAGGGAGCCATGTTTTACATAATCGCTTGATTAGGCTAAAGAGTTAGCCCAAATTAAATGTTCTTTGGATATTTCTTAAAATGGGAAATATTAGGACTCAAAATATCATGAAATTCAGCATTTTTGGTCGTTGAGTCTCCATGTGGGTGCATGATGTATGTGGGCCCCACCTAGGCATCTTCCGTGTGGCTCCAGCAGGGGGTCCCAACTTGTGTGTCTTGTCCTTCAAGGCATCTTTGAGGTGTCACATTCACATGCTTGTGTCTTTTATTCTCCAAATATCTTATTTTATGAAAAAAGACCAAGATTACCTCTTTTCACTTGATTCACCTGTTTACCATCTCTTCTTGCAGTGTAGTTGTGAGAGGGTTTTTCACTGGTTTCCTTGTAACTTTTGACCTGTAACTCGGATTGACATGCTTCAAAAGGCAAAATTGGCCTACTAAAAGAGCTTGACTTGGTTTTGGACTTTTCTCCACGTCCTTAGGTCGGGATTTGCAAATTGGGATGGTCCAAAAATCTTTGGATCTTCCTTTTCATAAAGTCTTCTAGTAGGCCCTTCCCTCTTGTATGTATCCAAGAAGGTATGCATTGTTGAAGGGTTATATTATTGAATAAATGTGAAAAGAAGAAAATAATTTATATATGGTAGGGTATAGCTGAGATATTAGAAGAAATATACAAATGCTTTTCCCCCAGACAAAAAGAGGCACAATCATTGATACTTCTCTTGCAGTACTTTCTAATAGTAATGTACATTTATATTACTTCAAAGGTAATACTAAGGTATGGTAGAAAGATTTTATTTATGCATATGACTATTATATGAAGTATACTTATGCATCAAAAAGTCACAAGATAAATCATTTAATGCCCGTTCCCACTATATACGTGCCACAGCACGACAACCTACTGTGTACGAGAGATAGTGAGAGCTTCATCTTGACGCTACGCGCGCACCGATGGGTCGGAATCGAGTGCGGAGAAGTGTAGCGTGTTGCCCCCGATGAGAGCTACGCACCGATACCTACATTGCGGGAATACGGTCAGGTTTTTCGAGCTCAACCTACGAGCTTCATCAGGTGATTTGGTGAGCATACGTTATCCATTTTCGCATTTCATCATCGCATTGAGTAGAGCTACACATTAGGCACTTTAGTTTTCAGAATCGATAACGTACAAATTTTGACCAGACATCCTACGTGATTTTGCACCAGGTGTTTAGGTTTGGGATTTTGGTTCATGGACCTTAGGGAGAGAGACCTATTGGTGTTAGTAGGGTCTCCTTCAAGTTTCGTGGCGTTTCGAGACCGTTTGATGGGTATTCGGCTCTAGAAAGCGTTGTAGAAAACCTCCTCTTATGCACTCTTGAAGGCTGTAGCTTAGACATTGGGTAGAGACCTCTGTAGGAATTAGTCGAGAGTCGGTCGAGTGTAGATTGACATCCTATGCTTGCTTCCTCGCCCCTGCGGGTCGAGCTTTGTACTTATCTAACAAATCTTGTTAGGTGAGTTCTGCGGTGCTAACGTCCGTTGCGGCGTATCCGCCAACATTGGCGCCGTTGCCGGGGACAAAAACCCTAGGTAGGTGACCGAGACTAGTGCTTGAGGATAGGGATTCTCTGGCTTGCTAGAGTCTCATTTTACATTTAGATAGGATCAGAGGGTGGAGGACTCTCTAGGTCTTAGAGGGAGTCGAGGGAGCGTGTGTCTGGCCTAGATCCTTCGACTTAGGTAGACTTAGGTAGACTTAGATAGTTTTAGCCTTAGTTGAGTTGATGAGTAGGAGTTGGAGTGGGAGAAGCGGTGAAAGGAGAGCTTGAGAGTCCGTAGAGGCCAGGAAGCAACCAAAACACCATTATCACCATTTCACATGATGAGTAGGATTAGGGTAAGTAGGACATCATGATTTATGATCTAGAGCACTTCATGCATGTTATACTTGCTATTTGGTTCATCACAAGGTTGTAAAAGACGCAAAAGAGTGTTTGAAAGCTGAGTGATGTTCAAAAGTTGTTGTGAGTGTTTCTGAGAGAGCTGTAGAGCATCATGAGCATTTCTGTCAAGAAAAAAATTACATTTTAAGCCAGGAGACATCCTACGCATAGGATGTCTACAGACTGATCTGGTGGAAATTTTGAAATTTTGAGTTGACCAGTGTGTTCAGAAGGTAGGTTTTACCCTATTTTCACCTGGAAAGTGGAAATTTGACCATATCTTGACAGGATAAGGCTAGATAGACTGAAATTGCTAGACATCCTACCCAAATTGTGCCAAGGAATTATTTTAAGACCAAAACCATAGGATGGCTGCATGGGCATGATCTGCATGATATATTGAGTGACTGAGAAAGGTTTCATCTCAATTGGTGAGAAAATTGGGTTCTAAGTAGACTTTAGCATCTTTGACTGAAAAAGGCTAGAACATCTAAAATTGGAGTCTTTTGAAATCTAAACCAAAATTTAAGCATAGCACTGGGTTGCTGACATCAAGGGGAAGGTGTGGCTCAAGTCTGGGGTCAAACAGGCCAAAAAGACATCCTACGTGTAGGATGTGTTTTGGGTGATCTGGCACTCCAAACCTAGCTTTGAGCATACCAAAGTGATCAGCACCTCAAGAGGAGTCTCTGCTTTGCATTTGAATTAGGAGCCAGAAAATGACTGTAGGCATAGCAGGGTGTTGTATAGCCTGAGGCAAGCCTCCTAGTCAATTTTGGTCCAAATTGGAGTTGATTTGACTGGTCAGACCAACATTAGGCTGCTGGAACAGATTTGTGATCCATTGACCAGCTTATAGGTGTCCAAATCAAAAAGTAAAAATAGCTGTGGACTCAGCACATCAAGGGGAGTCTATAGTGCAAAAACCAGGCAAAATAGAGCAGGAGACATCCTACGTGTAGGATGTCTATTGGGGCTTAGGGAAGTAAATAACAGACTGAGATTATACAGTGATGTTCCAATTGATTTAAGAGTTCCAGAACTTCTTTCAGAAGTGAATTTGGACCTTGTTTGACCTTTTGACAGAGCAAAGATTGAATTGACCCGACATCCGAGAGAAGTACAGTTCCAGATTAGCAGACCTAATCCAGAACATGATAAGTGTATAAAATACAGTAGTGGTTGAGGTTAACTCTCCAGTTATACCAATCATTACTTAGACCACCACTAGTGGTTAAATACTTTGATTCGATTGCCGAAATTAAACGCTTTACATGTATATTCAGCGGCAAAGCAAGAAGTTGTGCGGAAATTGATCCTTTGCCAGGTGGTGGGTGGATTTGTGTTAAGTTGCATTGCTAAGTTTCATGAATTTAAGATCAGGAAGACACATTTTTAGAGACCAAAAGGTGGCAGGAGATCAGGGTAGCTTAGTGTCCACCGAGGAGAGTGTAACTCAGGCAAGGTTAGATCCACTAGCACCGATTATTGAGGAGGGTACACTTCATCAGACAAGTCTTCTTCATGATGGGTAGTCAACAGCCAGGAGGTTTCTCCTATGAAGGATCAATGCCAGGAGGAAGCACCTCCCTAAATCCTTTGAATGATTCCAAGTTCACTGTAATCTTCTTAGAAGGAACAAACTCGAGGGGAGCCCTAGTTTATTCTGACTATCGAGGACGCAAGTGTATTTGTATTGAAGAAAGACCTGCTCAGAGACTAGAGATAATTCAAGTCTATGATGATGGAGATAGATTCCGAGACGAAAAGGGGAACCACTATCTGATAGTTAGTAACCCTGAGGATTACAATAGATATGGAGATAACGTAGAAAAAGGAAAAATGGTTTCAGAAACTCAAGAACCACCTCCAAACATTGATCGACCTGGAGCGCTTTTTATGTATGATAAGAAAACAACCAGGGTCTCTACTCATATTGAGAATGTGGGAATTTACAAGCATGAGAGCGAGGGAATAGTCTCTTACTTCCGATGCAAAGAACCCTACCCAAACAAATTAAGCAAAGACAAGGTTCTTTACTTATTCTCTTATGAAATTGCTATGGGGAAGGATATTGTTTTTGTTGATAGGTACGGGCGAGAATACACACGTATTCTCCCAGAGGAGGTAGAAAAGGCAATAGTTTCAGAAGCATCAACATATGCCCCCGAAGAAGTGCCAAGGGCCACCTACACCCCTAGCAAGTCGACAAATCCATTTTCAGAAGAGTATGATGTGACCTCACATTCTACCCGACAACAGACGTTCAACTACCAAAACCAACCAGCAACCTAGCCATCATTGTAGGCATGGCTTCGACAGAGTGCAACATTAGAACATACCGAAATCGAGATGGTTATCAAGCCGCACGAGGGCTACTTCCCTACCCAATTTGTAGGGTTTGGACTAACCCTAGAGGAGGATGCTGCTACTTGGTTTGACTCTATGGAGCATAGAGACTTTGAGTCTATGGAGGAGGTGCTTGACGAGTTTATTGAGGAATTCTCACAAAGGGGGATAGCTCATAATACAGTCTCACAAATCCATAAATTCAAACACTGGGAATCTGTGCGAAAGGCAGCTCTAAGACTAAAAAGATATGTTAAGTTCTGTCCTGTGGAAGAACTTCCAACTCATTCCAAACTTATGCTTATATTTATTCAAGGACAAAGGAATGCAGATCTCCAGAAGGACTTACATATGAAGAGGAGCACGACGTTAAACGAGTTAACTAAGGAGTCTCTTTACCTTGTAGACAATTGTGCGGTCTACAAAGAGGGTGAATTCAAGGATCTTGATGACGATTCATCCTCACAACAAAGTGGAAGCAAGTCCGCTAAGACAGCACCGAAGGGTGAAGTAGCTGTAAGCCAAGAGCAGCTTGTAGAGGAAGTGCTAAAAAAGATTAACTTGTACACCAAACCTCAGGCTAAATAGCCAAAGTGGTGTGCTGTTGAACAAAAATGGACAAACCATGGGACGGAGGAAAGTTATTATAAAAAGGAATATGTGAGAGAGAGACCTTATGCTCCCCAAGATCAGGTAGCATCTCCTCAACTTCCACCGATGCCTAGGTATCAAGCAAGCAACCTACTAGGACCTGTAGGTGTAGAAAGACCACAACCAGTGTTGGGGCAGCAACCACCCCTACAAGGATTACGACCAGCCGGCATAAGATACACACCAACAGTAACTGAACCAGAAGAGAAGGCTTTGGTGCCTATGCATGCATATTATGAAGATCCCAATGGATATGGTGCAAATCCTGCATATTATCCACCAGAAGAACCCTCAATGCCAGAACCATGGAGCGTGATAGGAGGTGTAGGACCACCAATAGCTGCACAGGCAACAGAAGAAGGAAGATATAGCTTGGATGAACGAACATTGTTGTTCATAGCCAACGGCGGCATGGGAGGGCAAAGACATGCATACCAACAACCTATGGGACCCTACTACAAGTGTGGTGGAGACCATTGGCTAAGAGACTACCCTCATGATGAAATCATTAGAGTCAACGCATATTGCACCGAGTGCAGAGTTACTCATTTGATTTCGGATTGCCCTAAAAACTCGAGCAAAGGAGCAAAAACTACCTTGAACATGATGGAAGCAATGCCTTCCAGTGGAGGGTCGGAAAACGAGACAATAATACCTATTCAGGCAGTGACACGAGCCCAAGCTCAAAGAATGGCAAACGAACCCATAATTGAAGAGCCAAAAACCGATGCCCCAAGTTCAAAAACAAAAAATGAGAGAAGCACTTGGAAAGCTAGAAAGGCGCGTATAAAAGCCAGGAGAGAACAAGAGCAAAAGGCTCTATCCGAGGAGTTAAAACACACAAAGGATAGATTAGAGCGGTTAGAGGATCTAGCTAGTCTAAGCTCACACAATGCGGCAACCATAGTACCCAAGGAAATAGTAGAACCCAAAAGTGCAGGATCAGGAGGATCAGTATTGGCAGAAAAGGTAAATGAGCAGTTAGATGCACTTTTGAAAGCATACGAAGCCAGACTAAAAAACAACCAAACCCAAGAGCAAAGATGGATGACTTATCCATATGCTGAAATAGAAAAACAGAGGTTGGAAATGTGTAGAAAGATGATTGAAATAGCTCAATCCTTGATAGAAAACCCTCTTGGTAAACATACAAGTTGGCATGAAGTACCAGCTCCAACCCCTATCAAACCAACTTTAGAGAAACAAGTAGAAACGAAGGAAAGACTCACGAATGCCTCTGAGTCTAGGAGAGAATCTATCATAGTGCCAAATACAACAGATGAGACAAGTGAGGGGTTCCAGCCTAAAGCATTGGTAGAAATGGGTAGGGATTGTAACGGTCTAGATGACCTGTGGAAGCAAATCTGTGATGCCAACGAAGCTAATAGGGTGAGTTACCACATGAATAGCACAAGAAAAGAGAAAAATGAGATCTTACTCCTATTGAAGAATATGAGGCAAGATCACAAATGAACTTTGATATACATTCGCACGAGGGAGACCAGGGATCAATTAGTTCGGGGCACAGCCAACCAGATTCGCTAAAAACTCTATCCTCTTACCTAGGAGAGTATGAAGCCAAGTCTGAGGTGAGAGCAATCCCATCCCAAAGACTTTCTTCTAACAGGGTGATGGATTCACAAGGGTTGATTGAGTTATTTTCCACCCCTGTGGCATGCACAATCACATTAGCCGAACTCTTGAGGTTACGGCCAAACATGTGGACCATAGTAGGCAAATGCTTAGAAAAATTTGGAGTGAAAGACCCCACCTCGAAGCTTCAAGAAGGGATCAGAGAATTGGACAGGCCTCAACTAAACACTAGGTTAGTACCTTTAAACAAGGTTGGAGAATATTGCGAGGGAGAAGATGGAAACACCACGCTACCAGTAGAATTCCAAGGAGTAGTTTCCAAAGCTATTCTTGATAGTGGAGTAGGAGTCGCTATCGCCACCAAGGAAATCTGGAAAAAATGGGGAAAACCGGCTTTGAGAGCCACCAGAATGAAATTGCAACTTGCAGACGGGTTCATGGAAAAGCCTTTAAGACTCTTAGAAAAAGTAATTGTCACCTCGTGCGGAATCGAGTATGAGCATACATTTGCAATAGTCGATTTCGACAAAAAGAACAATTACGAGATCATCTTGGGAAGACCATTCATGAGACAATTAAAGATGGTCTAGGATTGGGGTTACGACCACATATACCTCATACATGGCGAGACTACAACCAAAATACACCTAAAAGACCATAGTTACAAAGATGTGAACCAGAAACCAGTGGAAGAGTTTGATTTAGCTACATTGGCAAGGTCCGAACTCCCAGCATGGTTAGGGCAACAAAAAGAGCTATGGATGTGTAGAGCTTCACATTGTGGGAGCTTAAAAAGAGAGGAATGCATCTTAGAAAGAGATATTGAGGACAAGGATTATATTTCGGAACCTTTTTCGGAAGATGCCTTAGAACCTCTGGAATGGGAACACATACTAGCAACATTGGATGTCTGTACCATTACAGATAGTCCAACGATAAAATTTTGCGATAAGGATGGCTATGATGTGCTACCCTATTACATGGTAAGCCTTATACCAGGAGGAGATGAGATTGTAGAACCCCCAGAACAAGAAGAGTTTTATAACTCCTCTAAGCATCTGGAGATAAATAACGATGCAGATAATGAGTGTTCAGACAGCTCAAGCGAGCGTGAGGAGAAAACAGGGAAAATCAAGTTTTATGATTTTGCCAATCAGCACTCAAGACGCCAGGAACGCTATAGGAAAAAACGAGCAGAAAACAAAATGAGAAAGAACCTGATGCGCATGATAAAAGATAAAACTCACTATCTAAATCTTGTCAAAGCAGAGGATTGTGTAAAAGACCAATGTCGGGAAGATTCTCGAGAGTTCGAAGGGAAAGAACGCAAGAGGAAATAAAACAAGTATGGAAGGCTAAAAGAGAAACAAAATAAAAAAATCTCAAAAATCAAAACAAGAAACAACAAAAGACCCAGAGTGGACCAAATTGGAGCGTAAAAATAAATACCAAGAACTACAACGGTCTCTACGAGAGGTATGGACTAATGAGGGAGAAAGTGATGGTAAGGAGGAGTCAAAAAAAGGAAACATGAATGTACCATCACACTATCGGAAATTCACCATCTAGGACAAAAAAATCATAATGACACCACCAATCAGGGAAAGGATAAACCAGGAATCTTACGATGGGCCGGAAAATGCAAAACGGATAGACCTTGCTGAGCTAGGTGAAAAGCCTCAGCTGGTTTATATCGCAAACTGATTTAGAGCTTGAAGAAGAAGAACGGCTACACACCTTCTCAAGAAGGATAAAGATGTGTTTGCATGGTCCTACAAAGACCTCAAAGGAGTTGATCCATCGATATGCCAACATACAATTCCTTTGAAATCAGATGCCAAACCTAGCAAACAACGTCCTTATACATATAATGACACATTTGCTAAACGAATCAAAGAGGAGATCGACAAGCTGATGGATGCTGAATTCATCTATGAAATCGAGTATACACATTGGGTGTCACCCATTGTGGTTGTCCCCAAAAAGAACGGAAAGCTGCGAGTGTATGTAAACCTCAAAAAGGTAAATGCAGCCACCATAAGGGATAATTATCCCTTGCCAATCACAGAACATGTACTTGAGAGGGTGGCCGGAAAACGGGTTTATTCCTTTCTAGATGGGCTTTTAGGGTATAACCAACTGGCAATTGCAATAGAGGATCAACACAAAACAACGTTTACCACAGAATGAGAAATATATGCATATAGAGTTATGCCTTTTGGCTTAACCAATACACCAGCTACCTTTCAGACATTAATGACGCATGCGTTCAAAGAATACCTGAAAATATTCTTAGAAATATACATGGATGATCTTTGTGTACACTCTCTTCTACGAGAAGAACATATAGACCATTTACAAAAGGTATTTGAGAAATGCAGAACATATCGAATCTGTCTTAACCCGGAGAAGTGCATTTTTATGGTTAGGCAAGGCCGCATCTTAGGACACATTGTCTCAAGAAATGGCATAACCACTGACCTAGACAAAATCAAAGTCATAGTAGACCTGCCCAGGCCTACTAATGCGAAACAAGTGCAATCCTTCATGGGACACTGCGGATATTATCGAAGATTCATATATATGTATGCAGTCATCGCACAACCTCTGTATCGTTTGTTACTCAGTTTTGACTGGACTAATGAGTGTGAAACTTCATTCCAAAAGCTGAAGGAAAACCTTGTATCAGCACCTGTACTTAAGGCACCAGATTGGGAAAAGATATTCCATGTTCACATTGATGCATCTGCATATGCAATTGGGAGTATTCTGGCTCAACCTGCATATGCAATTGGGGGTATTCTGGCTCAACCTAGAGACGGAACAATGGATTTTCCAATTGCATCTGCATATGCAATTGGGAGTATTATGGCTCAACCTGGAGACGGAACAATGGATTTTCCAGTTTGTTATGCAAGCCAACAGTTAAACAGTGCAGAAAAGAACTACACAACCACCGAAAGAGAGGGGTTAGGAATGATTTATGCTGTAAAGAAATTTCGGCATTATTTGCTCGCAAAAAAATTTGTGTTCTTCACAGATCATCAAGCTCTTTTGTATCTGCTGGTAAATAAACCATGCACTACCGGGAGAATTGTACGCTGGTTTATTATATTGCTAGAGTTTGATTTCACAGTGGTGGTCAAAAAGGGTAAAACACATCTATGGGTGGATCAGCTTTCAAGACTACAAAATTGGGAAGCTCCTGAAGGAGTACATGATGACATACCTGACGCTTATCTTTTCAATATTGAAATGATACCCAAATGGTCTCAGGAAATTGTTAGCATTCTTTCCTTTGGAGGTAGATTTGGTAACAAGGAAGACAAATCCAAACAGCAAACAATTCGATAAACAAAAAACTTCCAGTTGATTGCAGGATGAATGTATCATCTAGGATCGGACCAGATTCTACCATTGTGTATAAATCCGGAGGAATTCAAGTGTTATCTTGAAGAAGCACACGTCCAGGATTGTGCATTTCATTGTTCAACAATGAAAACACACCAGAGACTAAAGCAATTAGGGGTTTATTGGCCAACTATGTATGCTGACACGCATGCTTATGTTAACAATTGTACTATATGCAGCGACCAGGGGATCACACGACATTGTTTCAGGTAAACATTGCACCTGCATGGAGTCAATATATCATTGATTTCTTAACCACAAGGACGTTTCCTGAAAACATAACAAGAGCACAGAAAAGGGCTATAGAGCTGGAGGCTCGTGACTATAATTTAATTGGGAACCAACTCTACAAGCGAGGAAAGGACAATCAACTTAGAATCTGCGCAAGTGAAAGTGAATACCTGTTGATTCTAGAACACGCACATGGAGGCGTAAGTGGAGGCCATTTTTCAGACGATAAGACGGCAAAAATTGTCTTAACCGCAGGAATATGGTGGCCTACATTGCATATGGATGCTGAGGAGTTTGTAAAGCATTGTGACGCATGTCAACGCACCAAGATGCCGATAAAGAGAGATGAGATGTCACTATGGCCCATGATGGGAGCAAGGGCATTTGCAAAATGGGGCATTGATTTTGTGGGGCCTATTTCACCCCCTACATATCGCACCCATACCCAATATATCATTGTGGCTACGGACTATCTCACAAAATGGGCGAAAGCCAATGCAACACAAAAAGCAGACGCAAGAACCACTGCATAATTTTTGTATGAGAATGTCTTTGTACGATACAGATTACCAATAGAAATTGTCAGTGATCGAGGAACACATTTTCTTAATGAAGTCATTGAATATCTGCTAGAGGAATTCATGGTCATACATAGAAAATATGCTCCGTATCATCCACAGGCAAATGGACAAGCTGAGACCACAAATAAAACACTATGCACTTAAAATTGTATCAGAGTCAAGAACGGACTGGGATCAACAGCTACACTCAACACTATGGGCATACAGGGTAGCTTACAAAACATCAGTAGGAACGACACCGTACAACATGGTGTTTGGCCTAAATGCTATATTACCCATAGAGTTTTTAATTCCAACTCTACGAGTAGCGAAACGCTTAGAATGGACAGGGCATAAGCTCTCGTCAAGCTTGCTACATTAGCAGGTGAAAAAATCCCAAATTGGATTAGTGGGTGTCGATTAAAGAAATATCATTTACCACTAACACATGATATGCTTCAACAAATCCATCAAGAAAAACAACGGATGAAGGAGAAACAGAGGGTACGGGAAGAAGCCCAAGTAGAAGCAAAAGAATGCATTGCAAAAAAACGCTTCTACGACAACAATAACAATGTGGATCATCGTTGTGAATCAATCCCATTCGACTAACAAATTTTGATGAAGACACAATGGAGCCAATAATTGCAGTCAAAGTGGGTAGCAATCAAGTTGAATAGACGGCATTGCTTGATTCTGGAGCTTAAGAAAATCTAATCTCTTACAGATTATACAAACAGCTCAAGCTCAAAGGTCAACTACATCCTACTCCACAAGTGCTGGAAAGTAGTACATCACATTCGTTGAAAACATTGCGCTGGACTATATTGCATATACAAATACATCAATATATTTACCCACACAAATTTTATGTGGTTAAGGATGGAAGCACACAACACCCCATGTTGTTGGGACAACCTTGGCAAAAAGGGTATAATGTGCAGATAGTCTGGAATGCGGATGCGGTCAAAATTCAGCATGCACAAGAACAACATGTGATAGCCTTTGTTCAGCAACCACGGAAGAACCAGATAGCAGCAATACAATCATTGGATAAAGAACCAAAAATATGGATGCCACTAAAGAATAACACGATACCCATGGAGACCAAACAGGGAACTGCCAACCATGTTCACTACAAACAAGTATGGGTGCGGAAGGATAGAGGTGACATGGCAAACAAACCACAACACAATAGCAGGAGTCAAAAGGAGAAAAGAGTTGAACCAAAAACCAAGGGAATAAACAGATATGGATCCCAAAGAAAATGCTCAGCAACAACTTAAACGCGACTCGCATTTGGATCCCAAAACCGAAGCAACAGGAACTCCCTTCAGTACAAGCAACTTTAGAAGGCAGACAAACACTACATATGAAACCGGCAAACCGATCTATGTGGGTGCCAATCAGCTGCAAAACAATGACAACTGTGGAAGTAGCAATACACCTACAAAAACCGGCAAAGCAAAGCTACAAATGGAAAGCAAAAGAGACAAAGACTATGGCCAATTCCACCACGAAAATTCTCTCCAAGGAGACGACTACGGCCATATCAACAATAGCAGCAAACCAAGCGGCTGTTGCAAGCAAGACGATCAAAGAGAGAGCGGTAGAGTTACAACTTTTACTTGCAAAGAAAATCTGCTGCCCAAATCAACAAGAAACAGGAAACCTCGATGGCGAATGCCAATAAACATATTGCTTATACCCTCCTCTTGCACAACATTAATTTTTCCATGCATTGATCGAGTATGCATCATATATGGCCACATTACACGGCCAAGCATTAGCACCAGTTTTTCACCCATGCACGGCACATACTCCGAGGCGATACCTTGTCATTCCGGAGGACTCCGGCTAGTAGGGGGGGAGGCATTCTCAAATGCGGACCCAATGGCAGAAAGAGCAAAAAAGGGTATGTTTTTCAACCATTTTAAAGGGTTGTCGTTTGATTGTGAAGTTTTCTAGACTAACCCAAGTACATATGCCCCTATACAGCATGAATAGACAAGTATATGGGGCCAAGTGCCAAATCAAGCCCCTAGGTGTGTGTATATAAGTAAAAATAGTCATTTTTCGGGCAAACTATTGAAAAAATGGAGAAATCCGGCCATAAAAATTGCATATGAGTGTATATAGTATTTTTTCGTGATGCTTTTGATTTATTATGATTTTTGGGAAATTTTTGGGTTTAATTTGCTATTTTCTTTTTGATTTTACTAATTTTCGGCAAAAAAACTTCAAAAATACAAAAAGCTGGTGAAAAACGATCGTAATGAAAAAAACAAAATATGGGGATGATCAATGACTATAGGACAACCTATGGTACAATGGGGGTGCAATTACGTGATTGGAGCGTAAAGCGTGTTTTGGCCAGATTTTGACCGAAACATCAAATTTCTCGTAAACTGGGCAAATGGAGTCCAAATCATGAAATTTTTGAGCTTCATGGAAAGTGGTTCGGGGACCCCCATTATAAGAAATTTTCACTTCATTTTAAGCTCATTTCTACTATTGACTTTTGAGAGAGAGCTTCTGCCACCTAGAGCGAACGGGACTTCCAACAGCTTCTACGATGTGCACGACCACCCGACAGGCTCCAGACATGAGAGGTAGGCTCACCACCTTGAGCTTTTCGTGCATGTTTGTTGTTTTGTTGCGAAAACTAGTTTAGGGTTCACACAGAAAGAGGGCAGTAGAAACCTACAGGTAGAAGTGACCACCTAACGGCTAACCCAAAAGCAATGAGGCTTCATCGGCGGCTTACCCTAGCATAGGAGACCACTTTTGGATGACCAAAGGCAGTAGAAAACCATCGGAAAAAACCCTAATTCCTAGAGCCCCGCAAGAGGCCACCAAATGGAAAATCGGCGGAAAGGCGCCCAAATGCTACCAAAATTCATGGGTAGGAGCATCTCGACATGCTTGACAATTCTATATAGCCCACATGACCATACAATGACCCGAAGCGGCACTAAACTTCAGAAACGGCATCAGACACACAAAGCATCAAATAGCTCTCGCGGCCAAACCGCATGTCCATTTGCCACCAAACTTCACGAGCGGCTTTCCTAGACCATCAACAACCAAGTCCTATGGTGGTAGACCACCGCCAGTCATCGACGACATGTAAACGCAACCACGGGCGCTTCTAGAGCGACAAATTGCCAAACGGACTCCGGTGAAGCCAAAGTCGACAAAAACCATATGGCAAGGATCCCCAAGGGACCGGGAAGCTATGGAGACCAACATCGAGAAATTTCATCTCCGGAAAGCACTCCAAAAGTCAGAAAACAGCTTGGAGGATCTGAAATCCACATAGGGGGTTTCTTTCTATCAATTTGACTTTTTTTGTTGAAATAGGGCTTAAAAGGGACTCAGGGGGACTAAGGGCAGGCACCGATAGCACCTTCAATACAAATTTCATCAGGAGACATCCTACGCGTAGGATGTCTCAAGGCCAATTCTGGGCACCAACCCCAACATCTCTCATCACACAAAGTTTCTGAATAGCCTGTACAAGCTAGCCACCAAGTTTCATCACATTTGGACAAAAATTGACCTCATATGCACCAAAAAACGCAAAGTCAGGGCATAGAGGCAATAATGGACCATAGACCTACCAAAACTTGTCCAAATCACATGAAAATTGCACAATACACTCATGAGCACATTGCCAACCTATCTGTGTGGTCAGATGTAAAAAATGACGAAATAGACATCCTACATGTAGGATGTCTAAATAACCAATTTGACCCCCAGATGGTATTTTTCAGCTCCAGATCTCTTTATGACACTTTCATGAGCTCATATATCAAGTTTCAAGCCATTCTCATCACATTTGGCCCCCAACACCTCCAAGATACACTTTTTGAGCTTGAAAACACTACACAGGGTCTTACCAACACCAATTCTTGTCCAAATCAAAATCGAAAAGCAGGGCCATGTTTCACATGCCAAGAGCTACCCACAGAATGTAATGTTCCCAACCTCGACTACACCAAGATCGGGATGGGATCCTTGACAGGTCTCTAGGTATTATAAAAATCGGAGTCTCTAGACAAGAAAAATCCAAAGAATAGACCTTTGCCATTGACAATGGCTTGTGTCTATAGCCTTAGAAGAAGACTTAGTTCTGTCTCACAGCGAAAATGGGATAACATATTAACAATCCCAAAAGTCTTTCGGCCCTATAACTTCCACATATTGGGCTAAGGCATCCTCCACCAACGCTTTTTTCCCTCTAACAAATGTGAGGACACAGCCATTGGTGGACTCCTCTCCAAGTGAAGAAGTTTTCTAAACGTTTTAGTGCGCAGGGATGGATAGTTACCTGACTAATGAGGTCCACCCGTCCATGATTGACAACCTTAGTCAATCCCCACTTACCACCCCACACTCACACAAGATTCGTTTATCTTATTATCACATTGTTTTAACATTTAAAATAATGGTTTCTTTTAACGTTCCATCACGGTAATTTCTTGAAGACAGCATTGAAAGCCTTCTTTTAGAAAACAGACATCTTTAAACTTAAGAGAGGGTACTGTCAATCAAAACATTGTCTATAATAACCATGACTAGTACTCTTCTTGTCTCAAGACCACCTAAGGGTGAAAAACGACATCCATTCCTTATTCAAATCCGGAGTGGATAAACCCCCACCCAAGGTTCCAGGTGCCCATACACCAAACCAGTTGCCCATACAACCGGGCGGCTCCCCTAGGATAAAAAAACGGTATCCTAACTTATGTAGAAACATCAAGACATGACACGGAGTAGAAACTCATCGTTCATGGGGGTAACCGATTTATCCATGGCTAGAAAGCCAATCATTATCATCAAAATATTCCAAGGAATCGGAGGTGTCTTGAGACAAGCTGTCTTAACACTAGAATGGTAACCTAACAGGACATAAAAGCGTCCTTTCAGGGTCTTAGGAAAAAATTCCAAAACCATAGTAGATCCACTCATTTTGAAAAATCCTTTCATGAGCTTATAGTTTAATAGCTACTACATATGGAAAAAATTAGAAACTTGTAATTTTTCTCATCCCTTGGTCACTACAAGCCTCCAAAGTTGATGGACCAGTGCATTTTGCCCAAAACAGCACTTTCTTATGGTTGATTGTATATAAATAAGAGTGGGGATTTTTGTAGGACATGAGATAAAATGCCCCGTTAACTTCAATGGGTTGGTGACCAAAACATATGGTTGCTTTTACCTCACTAAATTGTTTTTGGGAAAAAAAATAAATACAAAAAAGTTGCATTTTTGCCATTCTGCGGACCTATCATCAAAGTTTCTATAGTCACGCTCAATACATATACTATATACATGTTTTCTTAGTTCCCTTTGGGCCTTTGGATTCAAAAGGAGCCATGGAGCATGTAAAAGGATAATGGATCTCTTACAATTGGAACCTTGGGGGCAAGGATAAAGTGCTAAATACAGCAAACATGAAAAAACTGGGCTTAGCATTATGACCTCTAGAAACCTATAGAAACTACTCAATATCTAGCCAAGTTTGTAGTCTATGATTAGATATGGTTACCTCCTACAAAATACACACAATTGGCCTAAGAAACTAGCAATATTTTGCTACTCTAAAATATATCGTATTCTTCAGCAATCAAAAAACTCAACCATTATCATATACTAAGCTATATAGCATATTAGGTCCCCCAAAACTCAACGAAGATTAGCTTTATGTTATACATTACACTTACACAATCAAAATTGAATTTGGATATCAAGAAAGCCACCAAAAAAATCATAAAAGTGCTAATTTTGGCCAAAAAAGAGGATTATGCAATTCTTGTAAATTGATCATAACTTTCAATTTTAACACTTAGCTCTCCCTACAAGCATCAAAACATGTTGAGAACTATGAAGGCCTAACCTCTAGCCATCTAAACCTCAGAAACATGAAGTTTAGAGTGGTATAGTTGTCAAAATTAGAAAAAAAGCCAAAAACAGGACCCGTTTTTTCACACAGTTTAGGTTCAAAAATGTTGTGCAAGAGTAAGGTTAATAGTGAGATCGATACTCCAAAAAAAATTGCTAAGTTTTTTTCAGCTCATAAGGAAACTTTGTGGATATATAGCACCTAGAAATTCATTTTCATACTGTTCAAATAATTCAAGCAAAATGGTCACTTAACAGGACACAAAAGTGTCCAAGGACATAAAAGTGTCATGTTGCCATTCTAGTGTTAAGGATGATCAATCATATCTTTCCTATTTCAACCAATTTAACCCAAACAATTCTTTCCTAAATTATAAACAAATGCATGTTGGAAGTTACCTTCCATTTCAGCCAGTTTATCCTTCTTACGTATGCAATGCTAACTTATAAAAGAACTTAAACTAATTAAAGATTTAATTGAATAATGGGACACCCACCTGGGATTGATTGGCCATTTGCTTCTGCGCTGGCACCTGAAGACTCTCCTCCGTAGGCCTACTACTAGGCCCGGCTTCGTCGTCGTGCGACACTCTAGTTCGTTTTGGAGCTACGTCCTCATCTTCAGATGTAGGATTTTCTCGGGTTCTTTTTGGTGCCATAACTTCTTATCCTTATAAAAAGGTCGTCTAATCATTAGGTAAATAATTCAAAATCTATACTTAATCTTTGTATTCAACCGTAACCCATCCAAGGTTAACTTTATAGTCTTAATTGATAAATTCTTGACCTAGTAATTTCTTATTTGTCTATATAGGCATGATAGCTTTTTCCACCGCTTCCCTAAGGGTTTTTTAAGCTCTCCTAACTTTCTTATAATTTTCTATATCTTTTTCGTAATTTTCCCATCAACTTTTAAGCTAATAATCTACTTATTTTGGGCTTAATATTTATTGTATTTAATTTCTCTTAAAGATTTCATTTCCTTAACTTGATATCATAGGTTTACACTTACTATAATTTTTCTAAAAACTTTTAACCACGAAGTCTATTTAATTAATTAATCATTTGCTAAAAATAGGACGTTTGGTCAATTATAATTTACTAACCTCACTAATTAACTATGGTATAATTACCACAAGTAGATAAGGATATTTTTGACCTCTGTTAATTATCTTATTATTTTCCAACTTAATTATATAATTTCCATCTTCCATTTTCAGCTAAAATTAGGATAATTTGATTTAAATAAATATTTATTCTCCTTTTCTAACCTTGAAATATTTATCACGGCCTCTTTATTATGTAAGCTAACTGTGATAAATAGAAGGTAATCATATAGCATAATTTACTAATTTTCCCCTTGAAATTTCAACCAAAATTAGTATATTTTGACTTAAATATCTATACTAAGTTTCTAACTTTGACATAATTATCACGGCCTTTTCATCATGTAATCTAGCTCTGATAAATAGCATGTAATCATATAACATGATTTACTAATTTCCCTCTTTAGTTTTTAGCTAGAAATAGTATAATTTGACTTAGATAAATATCTATACTACTTTTCTAATTGTGGCATAATTATCACAGCCTTTTTACTCTATAATGCAGGTCTGATAAATAGCATGTAGTTATAGCACATGGTTTACTAATTTTTCTCTTTAGTTTTTAACTAGAAATAGTATAATTTGACTTAGATAAATATCTATACTACTTTCCTAACCTTGGCATAAATATCATAGCCTTGTTATCCTATAATATAGCTTTGATAAATAGCATGTAATTATAGCACATGATTTACTAATTTCCTCCTTTTATTTACCCCTAAAAATAGCGTAATTCCTCTAAAATATAACTCAATTCAATTTGAACCTAAAGTAATTAGCTAGATTAATTATCTTAGGTTCTCTTCAGTAATTAGCTAGATTAATTATCTGCTAAAGTAATTAGCTAGATTAATTATCTTAGGTTCTCTTAATTATCATGGGTTTCTTAACACCTAATTTACCATTGATATATATCTCACAGCATTTGAAATCCACTTACTAATTTTCCCTATTTAATTTTCTCTAAAAACATAATATTTCTGCTAAAGTAATTATCTAGATTAATTATCTAAGCTTCTCATAATTATCCAAGGTTCCTTAACACTTGATTAACCATTGATAAATATATCCCAGCATTTGAAATCATTTTACTAATTTCCCCTATTTAAATTGCTAAAAAATTAGAGTATTTCTGCTAAAGTAATTAGTTAAATTAATTATATGAGCTTCTCATAATTATCACGGGTTTCTTGATAGCTAATTAATGTCTGATAAATATATCAGAACATTTGAAATCAATTTACTAATTTCCCCTATTTAAATTTCCCAAAAAAGAGAGTATTTCTACTAAAGTAATTAGCTAGGTTAATTATCTTAGCTTCTCCTAATTATCATGGTTTTTTGAACATCTAATTACCCATTGATAAATATATCGCAATATTTGAAATCAATTTACTAATTTTCTCTATTTAAATTGCTAAAAAAAAGAGTATTTCTGCTAAAGCAATTAGCTATAATAATTATCTGAGCTTCTCCTAATTATAACGGATTCTTGAACATCTAATTAACCACTGATAAATATATCACAACATTTGAAATCCATTTACTAATTTCCCCTATTTAAATTACTTAAAAAACAAAGTATTTCTGCTAAAGTAATTATCTAGATTAATTTTCTGAGCTTCTCTTAGTTATCACGGGTTTTTGAACACCTATTTAACCACTGATAAATATATCAAAATATTTAAAATCCATTTACTAATTTCTCCTATTTAAATTACTCAAAAAACAGAGTATTTCTCCTAAAGTAATTAGCTAGATTAATTTTCTGAGCTTCTCCTAATTATCAAGGGTTTTTGAACACTTATTTAACCACTGATAAATATATCACAACATTTGAAATCCATTTACTAATTTATCCTATTTAAATTACTCAAAAAACAGAGTATTTATTCTAAAGTAATTATCTAGATCAATTTTCTGAGCTTCTCCTAATTATCATGGGTTTTTGAACACATAACTAACCACTGATAAATATATCACAACATTTGAAATCCATTTACTAATTTCCCCTATTTAAATTACTCAAAAAACAGAGTAATTCTGCCTAATTAATTAGGAAAACTACTCAGAAAATTATAGGATAA
Source organism: Adiantum capillus-veneris (assembly GCF_014529385.1). Classification (NCBI taxonomy): domain Eukaryota; kingdom Viridiplantae; phylum Streptophyta; class Polypodiopsida; order Polypodiales; family Pteridaceae; genus Adiantum; species Adiantum capillus-veneris. Next base: position 14,218,984 of record NC_140944.1, read on the forward strand.
TTTTTCTAGCTTAATGACTATCTAATGCAACTCTCATAATTATCTCAACTTAATCTAGGCTTAATTAATATATTTACCATTAATTCATGGTTAATTTGGCTAATTTGAGCCCTAATATGATAGGATAATTAATTAGCTTAATATTACTAAGATTAATTAAAATAATTAGCAGAGATTTATTAATTCAAGGAGGTTTTATGAGTATACATAGGCCTAATCTTTGATTTATTAACAAAATAGCTTAATCTAACCTTGCTAATTAAGAAAGATTAGACTAATTACCATTTAGGTTAATCAATTAGAGATAAATCTCTAATGATTTCTGCGTAGTGTTCTCTCTAGATGAGAGAGAGAGTATCAAGGCTTCGAGTATGTGTAAAATGTGAAGCTAGGGGCCCTATTTATAGTTTTCTGGCACCCATAAGCTATCACCGGCTGAAAAAGGCAGTTGCTTGTAGTTCAAGCAGTCCCCTACAGGTCAAAAAACGACCCCTACTTCTAAATGAGTCCCTGGCAGGTCAGTGATGACACTCCCATTACCTGCAAGTTTTTAAAATATCAATTCTGCTATATTTTGACCTATTTTTGCTTAATTGGTAAATATCTTGTAAATATCTAGGAGGCCTTTAATAAATTCTATGCTTAAATGATTACTGCAACCCTTCAATCTTACCTATTTTACTCAGTTCACAGTGTAAACTTCCAGGGGTCATAACTATGCCAGTTTTTATCGGAATTCAATTCTGAAAATTTCTAGCCCGGGGTTTGCTATGCTTAAGATTCCAAAAATACCAATATTTGCCATGGTCGGACAATTCTACATTGCTTTTTCAATAATCATATCAGTTTGATTAAGCTTTATACAACCTTTAAGGTTTCAGAAACTGGAAACCTTACACAGAACCAATTTCAAGCCATTTTGATGAAATAGACATCCTACGCGTAGGATGTCTCTAGCATGATTTTGAACTTCTGTGCAAAAAATGACATCATGGGAGCCATTATCTTGGTGCAAGAAGCTCATATATCAAATTTCAATCCATTTGAATATCAATTTCCACCTGTTGTGGGCATCCTACCGAATTTGTGACCCTAAAGCTTGAATTTGTCCAGAAATGCACTTTTTGATGCCCAAACCCAATTCCAATCACATAGCCATGTTCAACAGGTCAAGGGCCACTAGCATACCAAGTTTCACCACAAACTGACATCCCTAAATGATAAATTTTGGCCAGAATGATACTGTGAGCACATGCAGAGTTTCCCTAGTTCCTTTTAAGTTTTATTTTCAAATTTCAAGTCATTTGGATAGTTAGAACTCAGTTTCTCAGCTGATATGGAAAAAACGCTAACTTCAGACTACTGAGTGCAACAGGATCCATGGCAGCCGCAAAATCACCGGCAAAGAAGAAGAGGATGACAATAAAAGACTATTTATAAGAAGTGGAGCTGTTTGTCATCCCAGATGGAACTCTGAAGCCGACAAGCACGTGGATACAGGATGATTTGCTAGAGTCCAATGACTTGAAGATCTACCAAGGCGTGTTCAAAGATCGTGAAGGAAATGCAATAGAGCTACCCATGATATCACGGGAGCTCAATGAGTTTGTCAGAAGCAAGATGGGAGATGACCTAGAGAAGATAGATCTCCATAACTACTTTGAAGCTTTGCCAGTAGGGATCGACATAAAACGAATGTGGGAATTTGTGACCACTATCAAAGAAGATGGAGTGGCCAGAGTCACTGATCTGCAGGGCAAGCCAGACACTATGATTGTAATCACAGAGAGAGTGGTGGAGACCGCACTAGACATCTTCAACAAGAGAGATAGTGTGACCAAGAGAAGAGATGAAGTCAAGGTGTACTCAGAAAAGAAGAACAACTACACCTTTGAAGACATTGCAAACCCAAAAGTGGCTGTCATGAGCCAACTTTATAACCAGTACTTCCACATGTGTACAAAGCGGCCACAAAAGTATAGAATGCCGCCTAGAGCCATTGCCACCACCTTCACCTGGGCAATGCAGAAGAGCAAGCCAAAGGTGATAAATTATGCTGCTTATATCCATGACAACCTGGTGAAGATGGGCAACAAAAATCCCACCTACATTGTGCCACGTGAGCTAATAACAAAAGTGGTTTATGGAGCACTACACGCCAAAGGAAACTGGCATGACCCTCCATCTCAGAATGACTGGCTAAAGCTCAAAGAAGATAAAGAAGAAGAATCTCCAAGGGCACCCAGAGTAGCAACACGCTTGAAGTGCCGGTTAGAAACCGTGCTAGAAGAGCCGCCAGAGCCAAAGAAAGGAAAGAAGGAAAGTGTACAAGTGCCAATCAAGGAGACCAAATCACAAAACGTGGCACGGCTCGAAAGATTGATGGAAAGCTTCAGAGCCGAGAGAGCCCTGAAAGGAGATTTGAGTGAGCTGTGGAAGCCCTCACTAGAAGCCATGTCGGGATCATCCCGAAGGGTGCACAAAGATCAATTTGAAGACTACATCAAGAATTTTGAGATTTTAGATGCTACAACTGAAAATATTCCGAATGTTCCTTTCACAGAAGAAGAAGTGGATGAAGTACGATGGCAACTGCTAGAAGAGCAGGAAGGCCAAGAAAGGGAGAGAAAGACAAAGGCGGACATGGATTTCAAGAAAAAGCAAGCAACTCCACCGTCAAGCAAGGAGTCCATCCCACCGCCATCACCACCTCCTCTTAGCCCTCCACAAACCTGACAAAAGGAGGAGCTAGACACATCTGATGAACACGAAGATTCTAAGCAAGAAAAGAGCCAAGGGGAAGAGCAGAAAGAAGAAGCTAAGCCCAAAGATGAGAAGCCAGAGCCAGAGGAAAGAAAGTTTAGCACATTTCTTGATCTAGTAGCTGCGGGTTACTCAAGAGAAGAGGCAGCTACAGTAGCATTTGAGTTAGCAAGCACAAGGCCAAAGGAACAGATGCAGAGCCTGTGGTTAGTAGAACTGAAAGAGATGGCCACTGATACAATGGACCGACAACCACCTACCAATGACTGGGATGTGGTGATGCACAAGCTAACCGGGCTCAGGGCAAAATCAATAGCCACGGAAAGTGAGATTGCTAATCTCAAAAACACTGAAGTTCAGATCAAGGCTGAAGTAGACACACTACAAAGACAAAGCCAAGAGAATAGGGAGAAACAAACAGAGATGCAAGCTAGTTTGGCCACTGCATTACAAGGATGCCAGGAGATGGAACAAGAGAATCAAGCAGCAGAAAACAAGCTTCAAAAATCTGAAGAAGAATACAAGAAAATCAGCAAGTCCTTGACAGATGCAGAGAGAGAAAGGGACAACCTAACCCTGCAACTTGCTAAAGAATCAAAGGAGGTGGAAGCCCTGAAGAATGACAAGGAAAAGGTAGATATAGAGCATGAGGCGAGCCAGGATGAGGTAATAGAGCTTAAAGATCATATTAAAGTCAAAGATCAAACCATCCAAACGCTGCGGGCATCTCCTGCCAGAGTCAGAGCTACTAGCTCGACTTGCACTACTTCAGAGACTGATTTATATGAAGAACAAATGAAAGAGCTTCAAAAGGAGTTAACATTGGAGAAGCGGCAAAGGCTGCTGCTGGCCGAGGGGTCATTGGTCATGCAAAACCACCTAGAAGAAGAAAATCAGGCGATGAAGAATGAGATAGAAGCCATCAAGAGAAAGCTCGAGGAGGTAGAAAAGATAAATGCCGATCTAAACGACCTCCTTGTGAATATGGGAGAGCAAGCGGAAGTGGAGAAGAAAACATTTCAGAAGCAGATAGAAGAGCTGAAAGGCCAACAACAAACCGAAGAGCAGTAGTTTAGCACTGGGCCAGCAGCCATGGAGGGAATAGACATAGAGAATGTGACAGATCCAGTGGACACCACCGTGCAAGAGGAAATCCTTGTGGGACCCTCACAAGAGCTAGAAGATCTGACACAAGAAGAAGAAGAGAAGCTGCAAAAGGCCATAGAAGCAACAATTAGAGACACAGCCAAAGAAGCATTGGAATGGGAGCAGAGGGTCTTTAAATCAATGACTATTCAAAAGATAGATGCCAGTAACCTTCGGCGTGAATGGCTACAACCATCTCTCCCATATCCTCTGCTGAAGTATGAAGCTGCCACAATCAACAAACGGATCAGAGAGGAGCCAACAGTGCCAATGTACAAAGCAGACATCTCCAAACCTGAAGGAGTCAAGCTGATAGTGGACTCCCAGCCCAGGTGGAGAAAGGCATGGCTGACAAAGTATCCTCAATATCTAATCCATTTGGTAGAGGCACCTAAAGTGATCAAAGATAACCTCAGTTTCTGCCCTCTACCAAGGATGAGGACATGGAAAGCCCATGAGTTGCTGTAGAGAAGCCAACCCACTTGGCTAAATTACCTGAAGCTGCCAGGCTCGAAGGTAGGCAAGAGAATAAGTGAGCAATATATGGTGAAAACCCTAACGGGCGCCATCAAATTGTTCACTTGCTCGCCTCACATATCTTGCATCATGATGAGAAAGATATGCAAAACACTTTTAGCAGTCTTCGAGACCTTCAAACTAGGCCAGGCGACAGACAGTATATTCTTCTTTCAAGATACATACAGACGTGCATACGATATGTTTGGTCACCCTTCTCACGAGGTGATACATGCATTGTATCAAAGGATCATGTTTTTACCTTCTTATCATCTGCAGGCCTTTGAAGAAGCCTTCTACACCGGCTTCTTCTCAGCACAAATATATTCGGCCCGACGCTACTAGCTCAACATGCAAGATATGAGTCCCTTCTCAAGATGAGAGAAAGCCTACGCTGAAGAAGGAGCTCAACAGCCATGTCGGGGACAACATGAACAAGGAGGGGGGGAGTGTTAGAAGCTGGACACACCCTACGGAAACTGACTGCTCGACGGATTATTATTTTTTGAAATTATTCATTTATTGAGAAAACCCGACATTTCACCTTTGTAAATATTGGGGCTTACAGAAGTTTCCAGATTGTATCCCATTTTTGACATTTAGATTGAGTAGATGGTTAATTTGGAACATTAGGGTTTGAGATTGTAAGGTATTTATACCACTTTTTGACCTTAATGAAAAAACCCTTTGTCATTTTAAAAAAAGAGTACTGTCTGTGAGTGAGCGTACTGTGTATGAGAGAGAGTGAGAGATTCATCTTGACGCTACGCGCGCACCGGTGGTCGGAATCGAGTGCGGAGAAGTGCAACATGTTGCCCCTGACGAGAGCTACGCGCTGATACCTACATTGCGGGCGTACGATCTGGTTTTGTGAGCTCGACCTACGAGCTTCATCAGGTGATTCGGTAAGCATACGTTATCCGTTTTCGCATTTCAACATATCCACGCATTCGCATTGAGTAGAGCTACACATTAGGCACTTTAGTTTTCAAAAATGACGACCTGCAAATTTCGACCAGACATCCTACATGATTTTGCACCAGGTGTTTAGGGTTGGGATTTTGGTTCATGGACCTTAGGGAGAGCGACCTATTGGTGTTAGTAGGGTCTCCTTCAAGTTCCGTGGCATTTCGAGACCGTTTGATGGGTATTCGGCTCTAGAAAGCGTTGTAGGAAACCTCCTCTTATGCACTCTTGAAGGCTGTAGCTTAGACATTGGGTAGAGACCTTTGTAGGAATTAGTCAAGAGTCAGTCGAGTGTAGATTGACATCCTATGCTTGCTTCCATGCGCCTGCGGGTCAAGCTTCGTCCTTAGCTGACAAATCTTGTTAGGTGAGTTCTCATTGTGCTAACGTCCGTCGCGGCGTATCCGCCAATAGTTGGAAATCTTGTTGGCATTGTTCGTAGATGCAACTCTCAGTGCATATATGCGTGTTCAATGAGAACCTCTTTGACTGTTTTGCCCGTTTGTGACAAGCAAAAGTTTTTCACCCTACCTTTATAGATGTTCAAAAAATCATTGCCCGTGCACTTTCTCTTCTTGGTCTATAGGAGAATCCAGCTTCCAACGGTAATGGTGGTGGAAGCCCATCGACCATTGTCCAAATCGAAGCTGTTGAACATTTCGACAGACTTAATACTTGCGGATGGTCATCTAGGTCTTCTGTTCTCCATTAGTAATTCTTCTATGGCAAGATGCATAGAAAAAATATGAGAGGGGGAGTGCTTTTGAGCGAACAGTTAAATGTGATCAGAACAGTTAGTTGAGCGTAAATGAATGAGAATGAGCGGGAATACTATGAAGTCTCTTCTATCAAAAAAGTGCGCACAACTGCATTGAGTGTGAGTTATGGTACATTTGTCCTATATTCCGTCTTGACAAGAAAGATTTGAGAAAATCACAACGTATACTAGTGTTAAAGTTTTTTATGCAACTAAAGATTGTTTTTTAAAGATGTTGAAATTTGAGATAAAAACAAGGAAAATCCGAGCTACTGTTACGGTAGCTTGCCATCCATTGGTCGCGTTGCATTCTCTCTCTAGCACTAAAAGGACCAAATTTAAGTCCAAAATTTCCCTAATGACAGTGATTTAGTCTCCTTGCCACATGCTTCTCAAGGTCAAGATCCATTGGGTGCACGTATCTCATGCCATCAATTGTCAAGGAATTGTCACAAATGATTGCTTCATATTGTTGCAAATGCGTTTGTAGGTACTCAATTGAGCAATCAATGATCCACTAGATAGAAAACTTTTCATTAAACATTTTTGATAGCTTTCGTGCACAGTGATGAGCACGGGTGCAGTATAAGAATGTGTATAATTTTTTCTTCACATGTATCCTCCTCTCCATTGTCCGTCTCCAAGACCATGTTCCCATGTTTGAAAGAAGACCAATCCAAAACTACTATTATATATTGAATGGTATTTGGTATTAGAACCAAGCAAATAGTGAGCCCGGAGAATCCCTCAAAGTCTCTATTTGCTTGGTTCTAACTTGTGTCTTGAGGTCACAACAAGTCATGTGATGAGAATCAAAACTAGACGAATAGGGGCCTTAAGAATCTCCCATGGACCCTATTTGCTTTCTTTTGACCCATGTAATTATGTCAATACAATTTGCAATGTATCCATGTCCTTTTAATACACATCATGTGATGAGAGCCAAAACTAGGAAAATAAGGGCCTGAGGAGTCCCCCAAGGCCCCTATTTGCTTGGTTTCAACCTATGTGTTGAGGTCATAACAAGTCACATGATGAGAGTCAAGCAAATAGGGGCCTGAAGAATCCCCCATGGCTGCAATTTTCTTGCTTTTGACCCATGTGATTATGTCAATACAATTCACATTATATCCATGTCCTCAGCACACGTCACATGATGAGAGTCAAAACCAGGCAAATAAGGGCCTGAGGAATCCCCCAAGGCCCCTATTTGCTTGGTTCTGAACCAAGTGATAACGTTAGTAGAATTTAGGTTGTACCCATGTCCATTCAACATAGATGGGTCAGGACATAGCATTAAATGTTATCAACAATAGATATCTAGGCCCACTCACTCACTATGCTCGAACATAACATTAAATGAACAACCATATCCTTGCATGGTCACACAAGGAGTTATTCTAACTTTGCATGGAGAATCTCAACTAATTTGTACGATCTGTAACTATACCAATATTGGCGTTGTAATCTAACCCTAACAACTACTCTTGGTCCTTCAAGTGTTGTTCTCCTTGTGCCCTAGCACGTGACGTAGTGGCTTCTGTGCGTACACAGGTGAAACACTTGCAAAGGAGAGTGACCTAAGGGGGGGGGGGGGGCGAGAGAGAGAGAGAGAGAGAGAGAGAGAGAGAGAGAGAGAGAGAGAGAGAGAGAGAGAGAGAGAACCTGCCTCTATAATATCCAATGGCCCCGAGGTGGATGGTGATGCGGAAGGTAACACCCTCAAAGATTTGGAGGTCATCGAGAGCAAGATTGTGAGAGGTGGGTGAGAGCAAGATTGCAAAAAGGCAAAGACAGGGGCAATGGAAAGGCGATAGTTATAGAATCAAAGCTTTGGAGGTTTCTCAACACAAGATCGCAAGAGGTGGCCAGGGAGGAAGAGGGGATTTTATTTTTGCGAGCTTTCATTTTCAAGCATTTATAATTATAACTTATTTTTTGAGCTTTTGAACCAAAAGATTACACCAGTGATATCTTTAAATATCACCGTGACATGAGAAAAGTGTATACTACATAGTGCAATTCTTCAATCACCAAACAATTATATGTAATATGAAAGCATGCCTATGCTTAAGCAAAATGTAATTTTAAAAACAACACTATTTGCATTTATTTTTGGGCTTGACATTCAATTATAATCCTAAAAATTAAGCCAAAGTCTCCTTTGTACGGAGCCCATTTTTTTTAAAAAAAATTGTACAGCCTTTCTTGGGCTCCCACATGGATTTCCATCACATATTACAAAAAACCGTCCACCACATTGTTGCGGGAGCGAATTACACCACCCATAAAGTGCATGCAACTCAACCTAGATCAACATAATGTCAATTGAGGACACAGATGACACGATAGGCGCACGGAGGCAATCTCTTTAGCTTGTGAGACTGAGACCATACCACACATACAAAACTCTGGAAGGCTAACTAATCCACAATTTAGAACCTTATTGCTCTCAACTACACCACTCAACCCACATACACACAATCAGAATGAAACTCACTAAACCATACCAAAATTGTATGAAACTTAAGGAACACCATCCCCTCACTAGGATACACCTGTCCCAAAGCCTCTCCACTCAAAACCCTCACCCTAGACCCATCTACAAAAAAAACGCGTATGAAGACAGAGCCAAAATTTTGAAGTGCCCAAAACTAAGATCTATGAGCACATACGTGTAGCTTATGTCACCACAACTCTAATGACTACTTGCAAGCGAAAAACAAACATCATTTGATACACTTACGGTTGCAAATAGCTCGTAGATGTGTGAGCACGTATGCTTCATTCCGCAAGGAATGCTTGGCGTTGTCGCATGGTTCTCAACAAGCTTAGCACAATGGTGTTTTCGGTTCTCCAATGTGATGAACGGGCAGAGAGTAGCACTAGGATGAAGCTCACTCTCTCTCTCTTCCTCTCTTACACACAGTTGACTGTAGCTTAAGACTTAGATTATGATAAGAGTTCTCTTTACAAAATGACATAGTTACCTTATATACTAAGGCTACCATAGATTAAACCTAAAATAGAGTTCAAAGGGTCAAATGGCTTTGTATTTACAATTTGGAAGTGCCATTGCACCACGGATTCTGCAACTAGATTACCTACTTATTACAAAGGATGTTTATAACCATAACCCTCAACATTTCATAACTCTCAAAAAATAAGGCTTTGTTACAAAAATTGAGTTATATCGTGTTGTTGACCCAACAATCAACACACATCTTGGGCTCCCACATGGGATCTAAGGATTTTCTTACACATGAATTGAAACACATTCTCAATAGTGTCAAAGTAATTGAACTAAATTAAAGTGCAATGTACAGAGCGAGTACCCTACCGAATCAGCTTAAGAACCCTCTAAACCAAATCACATTCCAAGCGCTTGTATGTCATGCATCTCAAACCATACAATCACCAAAATTTCATGTCCATGTCATATGGCTTCCAGGTACATACAATGCATAAATCAAAACATCAAAATGCAATGTCTAAAGAGAGTTCCATAAACCGTTTGTGCACGCCCAAATATATATTTCACTGGTCCACATGCAATGTCAGACAAACATCTCTCATAGAGCTCGTCTTAGTTCTAGAAACATGTAGTGCCAAGCCCGACCCAAATCACCACATCCCACAAACAAGTCCAAAACATAGTTGTAAGCTTGAGTAAATGTAGCCAGCAACCACCTATCCATATAAAAAGTCAAATACAAACCTCTTGCAAACACACATATCAAACAACATTGATTATTTTTATACATTGAACTAGTATTACCAAAAGAAAGAAGAAGACCTCTCTACTCTACACCTAAGAATAACACCATTTATCTCCGTGGGAAAGACTAAATCATCCATCATGTAGCTACAGTCCATTGGAAACAATCTCTCAACAATTTTCTCCCCTGCCTCTCTATTATAGTGTGGCACAGGATGCCCAACATGATACCAAAGACACATGGTAAGATCAAGTACCTGCATAATTGAGTAACTCAAAGAATGAATGAATTTGTTACAATGTTACTAGTTGTGAAATTAAACAAGAAACTAGTTTTGTTATCTCACCACCTCTTTAGTGAGAGGATGTAGATAGGCCTTCTTATTGCACATGAGGGTCCATGTACGTAGTATCACAAGACCTACCCTTGTAGCATCTACAATAAAATCTTCAATATGATCAGCCATACACATGGTGACCAAAACCCCCTCAACGGCCAAAAAATCATGTGCAACATCCATGCACCCTGTCACTAGACCCCTGGAAAATGTGTTCCATTTGGGAACACTCATGTCCTCTGCAAAAAAGGTTGATGGTATGTCAACATACAATCATAGTTAGCTCTAGGATGAGAGAGTGAAGGAAGCATCGCTACGCTTCAAACAATATATAGAGAGATGTCCGGAACGCGAGTTACCATAGGATGAAAGATTATCAATTCTCTTCATAGAGGGTTGGAAAAATGAAACTCTCAAGAAAGATTTTCACATCAACTTCCTTTGAACAAGTCACGAGAGAGCGTTATACCTAGTTGACAATTGTAAAGCCTATGGCGAGGAAATTGGTGGTACAAAGATCACTATGGATAATGCTCCTTTAGCATCTAGTGAAACCAACACAAGGCAAGTGGTTATGTCTCAATTAATGACCAACCTAGATGAGCTAGCAGTGCAAGTAGCACAACAAATAAAATGGTGTGCCATTGAGCAAAAATGGACCAATCATGAGATGAGTGAGTGCTACTATAATCAAACCTACACGAGGGGGATACTATTTGGACATCAAATAGAAAAAAAAATGCCATTACCAAATCATCCATTATTTCAAAATAGGGTTGTATCAAGGGCTTTACAAAGAGCTGAGGTATCACAGAAGCCGCCGGCCACTTTAGAAAGCCCTAGGTATATAATACATAAGGTTAGTGGGAAAGGGACATTTTGTTTGAAGATAAGTGACTATTACTATGCGCACAGGGAGCGATCTCTTGGCTCCAACTTGTAATCATCGCTATTGTGGCTACGGTAATCCAAATTCAGTTTTGTTTATTGCATTGTGTTCTTCTTACTTTGCTCTTTCATTCAAGTGTAAGCATTCAAGATTAGGTGTAGGTATCAAATGCAACCGTTGTGGCCTTAAATCATTGTTTTGAGTGTTTATATGTGTATTTTATGTTGTTTTGACCCTAGGAGAGGCTTTAGGGACCCAAAAACGACCCTTTAGGATCATCCGTTTACTGTTTTTGCGTACTTTGGAACGAACGATCGCGATCCGTGTACCCATCCAGAATGCTGTGATAGTGATAGAATATGATCCTGATAGTCCCCTGTAGCTTCCTTTCAAGTTTTATGCGAATCCGATATGATTGAATGGTAAACAGGCGTGATGATTGTAGAGCTGTGTAGAAGGACATAGGCAGATTACTTGGTTTTAGTGCGTTTGATTTACTTGTAGAGTTAGTAGTTGCATCTCTTCGAGTTCACTTCATTAGGATTGACACCCTAGTGAGTTTCCATGCTTCATCCGAGTCGCTTCCTTGGTATTGATATTTATGTTGATGCTTGAAGGCTATGCTATGGACGTCCGTCGCGGCGACCCACAAACATGAGAGCCACTCCAAATGGTGTTTTGAGTAGCTCCTTGAGAAATGGGAAGTTTGACTCTTCTTGTATGTCCTCTAAGTACTCATCACTCTCATTTTGAAACCCTTCACTTAACAACCATAAAGCACAATGTGAAATATGTTAGCACTAAAGTAATATGTTCAAACTCAAGAAAACAAGAGCCACAAGTGATGAAGTACATACTCTCCCGTAACTCTGTCTCCTACTTTGGAATAACTCCCAAGGAGAAATCCAACCACTAATGGAAAATATTTTCCTCCCATGTGGTCACATTCCTCTCAAGCAAGGAGGGAGAGTCCATTGTAGTCTCATCTTTCGCACATTTAACCACTCTCTAGTGAATAATGGAGTGGCATCCTATTGCTTGTCCTCCATGCCTTAAACAATCTATCTACACAATTTTTAGAGCACCATCCTTTTTTAAGAAGCACATAAAAATTAAATTAGACAAAATCACAAGAAATCATCATATTAAAGAAGACATGTACGCCCCCAAAAATTTTGCCAGAGTCTCCTTTGTGTGTAGATTAGTTTTGCAAAAAAAAAAACCATAGACCCGATCTTGGGCTCCCACATTGGATTCTAAGAGTTTCAGCATGGCCATTTGTTACATAACCTTCTTACAAACAATTGTCCACCCCATGATCGTCTCCCACGTGGGATTTAAGGAAAACCATCACACAACCATGCCCACTCATCCTGGGCTCCCAAATGAGATTCAACGATTTTTTAGTATCCAAGTTTAACACATTCTCAATAATCTAAACCATCACACAAAAACACTTTAAATACTATCTACTTCCATAGATATTAAATAAGGCAAGGAAAATATGCAAACTTGTAAGTAACTCTCTTTGCTGAAAACACAAGTTTTGGCATCTTTTCACTATTGTCGGAAGACTTCACAGCATCCATGAGGTAAAGAAAAGCCGACACATAAAGGGACAAGAAAAAACCATTCTCAAGCTGATATTGGGCAGAGCAAAAACCATACAGACTTAATTAAACACAAAGTTGAAATGTCTACATGCAAAATATGATTTTTCATTCTACTCTTAGTGTAGAATAGATCAAAGGAATTGGGAAGTTGTGGACCTTCTACTTGTAGCCTTTCAATCATAAGAGTAGCCTCCCCATGCAAGTGAGCCCAATAAGTCTCCTTCTTCATACAACTCCAAAAAATTTATAGCCTCCAAAATGAGGATATGTGGATCCTTAGACTTAGTGAGACTCATGAGGTTTAGAATTATCTTTTTCTATAATAAATTCCATAATATAAATCAAGAACATAGATACATCACACAAGTGTATAAGTAAAAAATGAGAGAAAAAGTGCTTGATTACCTCTCGGGATTGATCTTTGATGATATCAAACAATATAGCTTATCTCTAGTGATCTTCAACATGCCAGGTTCATCCCATTTAATGCTAAACAATAATTTAAAGAACTCATCCGCATTGAGAGGATTGGAAATAGACATGTATTTGTATCCCCTATCTTTCAATCGCTCCTCCTCCACCTTCATGGCCTTGTCTAGTGTGGATGGGTTTCCTAACCTCACTCTTATCTTATTGCAGACATAGCGAGAACCATGAACATAGTTGTCAATCCATGGGACAAATCTGATTTGACTAGTGCATAGAGGCTACAAGAGGGTGTAAATCTCCTGGAAAACAACAGACAACTAGCATCTAACACAAGCTACACTCAAATGACCTAAGTCATCAAAAGCTAGTCACTAATCGACAAACAAAACATGACCGTTACCGCATCAAACAACATGAATCTTATGAAACTTCTAGGACAAGTATATAAGACCTAAGTGCACATGATTATGGTCTCAAATCTCACTTTTGATGAAGTGCAAAAAATGTGATTATTAACATTAGTGAGATTTTGACCTAGTCATTTTTGACCCTAAATGCATCTTAATGCTTAGCAATGATACCCCAATACTTCGATTATGCTTATTTTTTGATTTCCTAGCTTAAATTCCTACTTATGATGAAATTAGACCGCGGGTTGATGACGTCAAAAGCTACGACTTACCATGATATGTTTATGTCAATGCGTAGAGCTTTTACTTGTGGTTGCAATGCAACAGAAGACACTACAATGTGACAACCGACAAGGAAGATGCGAGCATGAGAAGGAGAGAAGTGAGCATCATAAGCTCACGATGTGTATTTCTTATCCAAAATCTTACAATTAACTTCACAAAATTGACTTTTATACCTTAGCAAAGGTTTCTTTGGTCAAAAACTAATCATTTGGGAGCTCTAACTAAGGATAAATTGATACAATCTAAAAGTTTATAGCTCCAACTCATAGATTACAATATCCACTTGGCAAATAGCAGTTACAATATTCTCGATTTATCAAAAGAATAAGTGTTTTTAGAATAAAGCTTCCAAATTTTTTTACATGGATTAGCTTGCTGCTAACATTCCCAATCCATAGACACTTCCCTTAACACAGTTTCATGGACTAAAATAGTCTTTGGGTTGACAGCTGGCAAGGCGGCCTTTAAGTGCCTGAAGCACTTTTTGATATCTGATGCGCCGTTCTTTCTCAAGGACTTGCAGAAAGTAATTAGTAACTTTATTTTTGAGTTTGATGGCTTAATATCTAATGAACCTTGCGGTTAGATTGTTGATCACTATTCCAAAGATCTTTGTACGCCATGTGAAGAACCCGGTGTAAAAAACTTCTTCAAATGGAAACATATTGCTTGATGGCAAGAATATTCATCTAGCAATAAGCCGTAAAGGACTTCTTCTGAAGGTTGCCCACTCAAATCATATCATAAGCCTTGGTTGCCTTCTAAAAAGGACATCCATGGGACTCCTTCTTGTTCAGGCTCATGAAAGACTTGGATGCATGTGAGCAGCATTCTAAAGATTTTAAATAGCATTGTACATGAGAGGTCAGGGAGGCTCTTCAAGAAGTTTATGGCGCCTGTTAGGGTTTTCATCGTGTATTCTTCAGTTGTCGGTCCTTGCTCTGGAGCTGGCGATTTTGGGTAGTTGAGCAAAGTCGGCCTTTTCTTCTTTAATGCTTCATGTGCTTGCCATGTTTTACCCCTTGGTACAAGACAGAATGTTGGATCCTTCTATATTGATGTCGTTGCCCATGTAAACAAAATGAGATACCTTGAGTTTTTGTTGAGCCAAATTTTCCTCCATTTGGGGGTGGAGAGCATCCGATCCTTGTTCTTGCATATGCTTGTAAAATCTTTCTTTTACTTGTAATAGCTCCACCTTTATCAAAGGGTAGGGCAGTAATGGTTGATGCCACTAAGAATAGATTTGATTGGGAGTGAGCTGAGTTACATTGACAAAGTGAAGAACCCTCAACTCCCAATCCATAGACGCTTTCCATTCAGCATCCACTTCGTGAACAATCTGCTCTTAAGTGCATCTTCTTCAGCTTTAGAGAGCTGGACCATTGGCACTTGTTCCTCTTCGGTGATTGGTACTTGGAATTTAAAACCTCCTGTCTGCCCTTCTGTTGGGGCTGTGTTTCCATTTCTGCAAAGGAGACTAATGGTATCTCTATGTTTGGTTGTTTAGCTGTACTTGCCTCCTCTTGAGTTTCCACATTTCCTTCTCTTAGAAACTGATTGGATTTCTTTAATTCCTCTATCTCTATATTAAGCAACTTCTCTTCTCTTTGTACACGCATTAGGGCAAGGTCCCTTCTTTGTTCTTGTTTTAGCTTCAACTCAAGTTCCATGTTTTTATTTCTCTTTTCCAAAGTCTTGTAAACTTCATATGTCCCCTTGAGTGAAGCTACTACTGGGTTTTCTCTCATCTGCTTTAGAAATGCCGCTTGGTCATCGATTCTCTGCTCTGAGTATTACAAAGAGGCATCTGCTACATTCAATTGTACTTGGAGCTTTTGTACTGATTGATTAGTGCTCAAAAGTTCATTTGTTACTTGAGTCAGTTGATGGTCCTTGCTTTTACATGCATCTGCTAGCTTTGTAAGGAGCTCCCCTAATTTTTCCATCTCCTTTTGTTGCTTTCTCTTGATGTTGTGGTGTCGTTTTGCTCGTTCTTGTGCTCTTTGATCTGGCCTTGAAGATTTTCAATGATGTTCATCCTGTCTTCAAGATTTCCTTGGATAGCATCAATCACTTGTTCCAACTCTTGAGCTTTAGCACTACGGCTAAGAGCTCTTGTTCGCATCGTTTTTGTCATCAGCTGCATCTGCTTTGCATATTCATTAACTTGGATGATAACTTCATCCGTTGTTTCCCATTCTTTAGATTTTGGTTAAGGCTCTTTAGACGGTCCAACAGATTTGGCTTGATGTTTTATAGAAGGTTTAGTCTCATCTTTGTTTGTGTCCTTGGCCTGCTCTTGATTGGCTTCCTCTCTCTTTTTTCATCTCCTTTTGTTTCCTCACCTTCATCCGATTTGTCAATTGGTAAAGGGATTGGACTAGGAAATGGTTGATCTTCTTGTTCAGTATTGGGTGAGGGTGGTCTTGGAGACATCTCCCCTTGATCTTGTTCAATCGGTTTTGCAACTTGTGCTTGCTGTGTTACACAATCGACTCTTCTCTAACTTTTCTTTGCTCTTCTAAAGCCTCATGTATCTTTAGGGCTTTGGCTTCCGCATACATCCTCTTGAGCAGGTCCTTTGGATCTTCTTGGATCATCTCCTGAGGATTCTTGGTTCTAGGTCCCTTGATTTTCCTCGGCCTCCATGATTTTGGGTTCTTTCCTGCAGCTTGTCGACTTTTTTCATAAGATTCTTTTTTATCTTTCGAACCTTGATTTTTTTTGTGGAGGTTCTTCCTGATGGGCGGGCCACTACCTTTCTTTTCATCTCTTCTCTCCTTGCCCTTTTTTCCTCATTGTCCAAACTCTCTTCACTTCTATGGGCTTCAGAAGAGCTTTTTGCTGACTCTTCATCTGATTTATAAATTCCTTTCTTCTTTGATCTAGTGGCTCGTGGAGAGGGCTGAGCTGTGATTATCCACGTGCTCTGATCTGGGATTGGTGGTAGGTTATTGGCCATCCCAATAGCATGGTATGAAATTCGTGTTAGAACTTTTGGACCTCCTTGATACGTTACTCTTCCTTCCTTCTTGGTGCTCTTGAGTGTTGTAACCACATACTCAACATGATCTATTGTTGGTCTTGTTGTTTACTTCAATACCTTCATGAAGGTGGTTGCAACCGCATGATTTGGAGTAGTGTATCTTGGTGGTCTCTTGGCGAGGAAGTGGAAGTGATGGTGATAGAGACGAGTGGGGATCCTCCACTTGCTTTAAAATAAGGTCGGAGAAGGTGATGGTAGTTGTATCCTTTGTGAATGTACCAGCTATCTTTCTATCTCTGGCCCTCATTGTCATACCTTTTGTGGGAAGTTTCAATGCTTCAACCACTATGTCTTTGTCAATGACCACTTTGACTTTTTGTCCTTGTTGCTGATCCGTGATCTGGGCAGATCCATCCTCTTTGATTGTTGACAATAGTTCATAAGCTCTCTGGAAGTCTACTCCACATGGATCTTGATCATAAAATTTTCAAAGTCCTAACCTTCTTGTTGGACGAGTACGCCGCAACGGACGTCAGCACAGTGAGAACTCACCTAACATGTAATGTCAGCTAAGGACGAAGCTCGAACCGCAGGTGCGTGGAAGCAAGCATAAGGTGTCAACTTACACTCGACCGACTCCTAACTAATTCTTACAGAGGTCTCTACCAATTGTCTAAGTCACAGCCTTCAAGAGTGCATAAGAGGAAACTTCCTACAACGCTTTCTAGAACCGAACACCCATCAAACAATCTCGAAATACCATAGAACTTGAAGGAGACCCTACTAATACCGATAGGTCGCTCTCCCTAGGGTCTATGAACCAAAATCCAGACCCAAAACACCCGGTGCAGAAATACGTAGGATGTCTGGCCGAAATCTGCAGGTCTTCGTTTCCAAAATCTAAAGTGCCTAATGTGTAGTTCTACTCAATGTGAACGCATGGATATGCTGCAATGCAAAATCGGACAATGTATACTCACCCAAACACCTGATGAAGCTTGTAGAAGGAGCTCACAAGACCGGACCGTACGCGCGCAATGTAGGTATTGGCACGTAGCTCTCGTCGTGGGCAACATGCTGCACTTCTCCGCACTCAATTCCGACCACCGGAGCACACGTAGCATCAAGATGAAGCTCACACACTCTCTCTCGTACACAGTATAGTCACTCACAGACTTCAAACTTGTTTTTTAAAAATGACAAAAGGTCTTTTTCATTAAGGTCAAAAAGTGGTATATATACCTTACAATTTCTCAAACCCTAAAGTTCCAAAATCAACCATCTACTCAATCTAACTATCAAAAATGGGATACAATCTGGAAACTTCTATAAGTCCCAATAATTACAAGGTGAAAAATCAGGTTTCCCTCAATGAATAAATAATTACAAAAAATAATAGTCCTCTGAGTAGTTACTGTCGTGGGGTGTGTCCAGCTTCTAACACTCCCCCCCTCCTTGCTCATGTCGTCCCCGACATGGCCTTGATCGGCTGCTTCATCTTGTCGTTTCCCGCATCTTTAGCAGTGATTCGTACTTGGCATGTAGGTTCAGCATTGTTGGGCCAAAGTTGTCTATATTCATGGTGAAGAACCCTGTATAGAATGCTTCTTCAAAACCTTGGAGGTGATAGGATGGTAGAAACATGATTCTTTGATACAGCGCATGTATCACCTCCTTGGAAGGCTGACATGACAGATCATAGGCGCATCTGTATGTATCCTAGAAGAAGAATATGCTGTCTCTCACCTGGCCTGGCTTGAAGGTCTCGAACACTGCTAAAATGGTTCTGCAGATTTTCCTCATCATAATGCATGTAAGGTCAGGTGAGCCAGTGAACAACTTTATGGCGCCCGTTAGGGTTTTCACCATGTATTGGACACTTATTCTCTCACCTGCCTTCACGCCCGACATCTTTGGGTAGTTCAGCCAAGTGGGTTGGCTTCTTTGCAAAATTTCTTGTGCCTTCCACGTCATAACCCTTGGTAGAGGACAGAAGCTGAGGTTGTCTCTGATATCTTTAGGTGACTCTACCAGGTGGATTAGGTATTGTGGGTACTTGTAAGCCAAACCTTCCTCCACTTTGGCTGAGAATCCACTATAAGCTTAACTCCTTCTGGCTTCAAGGTGTCTGCATTGTAGAGAGGTACCGTTGGCTCTTCTCTGATCCGCTTGTTTATTGTAGCTGCCTCATATTTCAGCAATGGATATGGGAGAGAGGGTTGAAGCCACTCGCACCTGAGATTGATGGCGTCGATCTTCTGAATTGTCATAGATTTGAAGACCCTCTACTCCCATTCCAAGGCTTCCTTCGTGGTTTCTCTTAGCTCTTCCTCTATTGCCTTACGCAAATTTTCCTCCTCTTCTTGTGTTAGATCCTGCGGCTCTTGAGAGGATCCTGCTATGATTTCCTCTTGCATAGGAGTGTCCACAGGATCTCCGCCACATTTTCGAGGTTGATGCCCTCATTGGCGGCTAGCCCTGAGCTTTCTGCCTCTCCTCCTTGCTGGCCTTTCAACTCCTCAATTTGCCTGAGGAGTGTTTGCTTTTCCGCTTCAGCTTGTCCGCCCATATTCATGAGGAGGTCATTAAGTTCGGCGTTTATTCTTTCCACCTCCTCGAGCTTTATTATCATGCTTTCCACTTCTTCTTGCAGGACTTTTTGGCCCTCTTCCATTCTCGTTTGCATGATTATAGAACCTTCAACTATCATCAATCTCTGCTTTTTCTCGAGAGTCAGCTCCTTCTGAAGTTCCTGCATTTGCTCTTCATATAGTTGACTCTCATAAATGATTTGAGTCGAGCTCGTAGCTCTGACTCTAGCAGGTGATGCTCGCAGCCTCTGAATGGTTTGATCTTTGACTTTTAATTGGTCCTTGAGCTCAAGGACTTCATCCAGGCTTGCTTCTTGTTCTATCTCTGCTTTTTCCTTGGCATTCCTCATGGCCTCTACTTCTTTCGATTCTTCGACCAGCTGTAGTGTCAGATTATCTCTTTCTCTTTCGGCATCTCGCAATGACTTGCTGAGCTGCTGACACTCTTCTTCAGCTGCTTGTATTCTTTTTACTGCTTCTTGATTTACTTCTTCCATTGCTTGGCAATTTTGTAGAGCCGTTGCCAAGCTGGCCTATAGGTCATCTTCTCTCTCCTTTTGCATTTGGCTTTGTGCCTGCAGAGAATCTACTTCCTTTTTGATCTGTTCTTCAGTGGTTTTGAGAGTTGTCAGTTCTTTCTCTGAAGCCATGGATTGTGCCCTCAAACCGGCTAGCTTTGTCATCACCACGTCCCAGTCATTGGAGGGCGGGTGCAGGTCTACCGTGTTGGTAGCAATTTCTTTTAGCTCAACTAGCCTGATGCCTTGCATCTGTTCTTTAGGCCCTGTCCTCGCCAAGTCGAATGCGACTGTGGCGGCTTCTTCCTTCGTATAGCCTGCAGCTAGCAGGTCCAAAAATGCATAATAGGCATCCTCTAATCCTTTTTGCTGAGATTCAGGCTTGGCCTCTTCTTTTGGCTCAGGTTCTTGCCTTTGCTCTTGCTCCTCTGCTTTCCTTTCTTCTTGTTTGTCCTCAGCCTCCTTGTCTTCCTATGGAGGGCTGCTAGGAGGTGGTGAGGGCGGTGGGCTGGGTTTAGGACTGGCTGGTAAAGTTGCAGGTTTGCCCTTTAAGTCCCTATCTGCTTTTGTTTTTCTTTCTCTTTCTTAGCTTTCTGTTCATCTAGCAGTTTCTGCCTTATCTGCTCTACTTCCTCCTCTGTGAAAGGGACATGGGGGATGTTTTCTGCTGCAGCATCAAGAATCTCAAAATTTTTGATATAATCTTCAAAGTGGTCCCTTTGCACTCTTATGGAGGATCCAGACATAGACTCGAGAGATGGCTTCCAGAGTTCGTTTAAATCACCCTTGAGGGCTCTCTCTGCTCGAAAACTCTCCATCACCCTCTCGAGTCTTGCCGCTTTCTGAGACCTTGTTTCTTTGGCCGGCACTTGAGCAAACTCCTTCTTTCCTTTCTTCTGCTCGGGTTGCTCCTCTTCAATTGGCTCCAGCCGTCTCTTCAATCTCGTAGCCACCCTTGGTGCCCTTTGCGGCTCATCTTCCTTGTCTTCTTTTACTGTCAGCCAATCATTCTGAGATGGGGGGTCAGGCCACCTTCCTTTTGCGTATAGTGCCCCATAAACCACCTTGGTAATCAACTCTCCTGGCACTATATAGGTTGGCTTTTTGTTGCCCATCTTTACTAAGCTGTCATGTATATATGCCACATAGTTGATTATCTTTGGGGTGCCTTTTGTCATTGCCCAAGTAAACGTTGTGGCAATTGCACCTAGCAGCATCATGTACTTCTGTATTGCCACCTTTGGGTTGGCAATGTCTTCAAAGGTGTAATTTTCCTTTTTCTCTTTGTACACCTTGACTTCATCCCTTCTTTTTGTTACATTGTCTCCCTCATTGGAGAGGTTTAGTGCATGGGCTACAACCCGCTCAGTGATTATTATCTCTGTATCTTGTCTGCCTTGTAAATCTGTTACCTTGGCCACTCCATCCTCTTTGATGCTTGTTACAAACTCCCATACTCTTTTGATGTCCACCCCTGCCGGTATTGCTTCGAAGTAGTTGTGGAGGTCAATTTTCTCCAAGTAGCCGGCCATTTTGCTTCATACAAACTCATTGAGTTCTCTCGGCAGCATTGGTAGATCTATGACATTGCCTTCATTGTCTTTGAACACTCCCTGGTAGATCTTTAGGTCGTTGGACTCCAACAGATCCTCTTGTATCCAGGTGCTGGTGGGCTTTAGTGTTCCTTCTCGAATGACAAAGGGTTCCACTTCGTCCAGATAATCCTTGATGGTCATTCTTCTTTGCCGGTGACTTCGAGGCTGCCATAGATCCTGTTGCACTCAGTAGTCCGAAGTTAGCGTTTCTTCCATATTAGCTGCGAAACTGAGTTTTACTTATCCAAATGACTTGAAAATTGAAAATAAAGCTTAAAAGGAACTTGTGAAGCTGTGCATGTGCTCATAGTGAAAATATGGCCAAAAAATTCTATCTAGACATCCTACGCATAGGATGTCTTTTTCATCAGAATTGGTTCATACTTGACATGCAGGTAGTGTAAGGCTCATGGAACATGGCTATATGCTTGGATTTGGATTTGGATATCAAAACGTGGATTTTTGGGCTGATTCAGGATTTAGGTCACAATTTGGGTAGAATGTCCATCGTAGGAAGCAATTGATGTCCAAATGGGTTGAAAATTGGTATATGGGCTCATTGCACCATGGTATTGGCTCCCATGATGTCATTCTTTGCACAGAAGGCTAAATTTATGCTGGAGACATCCTACGCGTAGGATGTCTTTTTTATCAAAATGACATGAAACTGGTTCTGTGGGTTGTCCTTGGCCTATGGAACATGGCCATGTTCTTGGATTTGAATTTAGACAGGATTTGATGCTTGTAAGGCTCTGTGAGGTGTTTTTGGGCTCAAAAAGTGTATCCTGAGGGTGTTGGGGGTCAAAAGTGATTAGAATGGCTTCAAACTTGATATATGGGCTTCTGATGATGAGGTGATTTGATCTGGAATGATAAAACATCCATTGCATGTCAAAAAGGTCAATTAGACATCCTACGCGTAGGATGTCTATTTCATCAATTTTTCTACCTGACCACACAGATTGTTTGCTGATGTGTTGGTGAATGTGCTGTGCAAGTTTCATGGGATTTGGACAAGATTTGGTAGGTGAATGGCCCATTATTGCCTCTATGCTCTAACTTTGCGTTTTTTCATGCATATGAGGTCAAACTTGGTCCAAATGTGATGAAACTTGGTGTATGGATTGTAAATGTCATTCAGAACATGTGCATGATAAAAAATGATGGAGTTTGTGCCAAAAAGTGCCCTTGAGACATCCTACGCGTAGGATGTCTCGTGATGATTTTGTCATTGCTGGTGCTCCCAGTGCTTGCCCTTTGCCCCCCTAAGTCCCTTTTGAGCCTAATTTCAACAAAAAAAGTCAAATGGATAGAGTATAACTCCCTGTGTGGACTTCACATCCTCCGAGCCGTTTTCTGACTTTTGGAGTGCTTTTTGGCGATGAAATTTCTCGATGTTGGTCTCCATAGCTTTCCGATCCCTTGGGGATCCTTGCAGTATGGTTTTTATCGACTTTGGCTTCACCGGAGCTCCAATTGGCAATTTGTCGCTCTAGAAGCACCTATGGTTGCATTTACATACCTTTGATGATTTGTGGTGGTCTACCACCATAGGACTTGGTTGTTGATGGCCTAGGAAAGCCGCTCGTCAAGTTTGGTGGCAAACGGACTTGCGGTTTGGCCGCAAGTGCAATTTGACGCTTTGTGTGTCTGATGCCGTTTCTGAAGTTTAGTGCCGCTTCGGGTCACTTTTTGGTCATGCGGTTCATATAGACTTGTCGAGCATGTCGAGATGCTCCTACCCATGAATTTTGGTAGCATTTGGTCGCCGTTTCGCCGATTTCCCATTTGGTGGCCTCTTGCGGGTTTCTGGGAATTAGGGTTTTTTCCGATGGTTTCCTACTGCCTTTGGCTATCCAGGACTGGTCTCCTAGACTAGGGTAAGCTGCCGATCAAGTCTTGTTGCTTTCATGTTAGCCGTTAGGCCGTCGTCTCTACTTGTAGGTCTCTACCGCCCGCTTTGTGTGTGACCCCTACGCTATTTTTCGCGACATAATGACAAACATGCGCGAAAAGCTCAAGGTGGTGAGCCTACCTCTCATGTATGGAGCTCGTCGGGTAGTCGTGCGCATCGTAGAAGCTACTGGAAGGTCGATCCGCTCTAGGTGGCAGAAGCACTCTCCACAAAGTCAATAGTGAGAATGAGCTAAAAATGGGGTGAAAATTTCTTATAATGGAGGTCCCCGAACCACTTTCATGATATTTGACATGTGCTCCTATCTTTTTGCAAGATGCAGTTTAGGCTCAAAAGTTTCTTGATTTGGACTCCATTTGCTATGTTTACCAGAAATTTGGCATTTCGGTCAAAATCTGGCCAAAACACGCTTTTTGCTCCAGTCTCATAATTGCACCCCCACTGTACCATAGGTTTTCCTATAGTCACTGATCATCACCATATTTTTTGTTTTTCACCTGCTTTTTGTTATTTTGAAGTTTTTCTGACGAAAATTAGCAAAATTAAAAGGAAAATAGCAAATCAAACCCAGAAAATCCCCAAAAATCATAATAAATCACAAACATCACCGCAACACAATATATATACACTCACATGCAATTTTTATGGCCGGATTTCTCCGTTTTACCAATATTTTGCATGAAAAATGGCTATTTCTACTTATATACACACACACACACCTAGGGGCTTGATTTGGCGTTTGGCCCCATATACCTGTAGCTTCATGCTGTATAAGGGCATATGTACTTGGGTTACTCCAGAAAATTTCACAATCAAACAACAACCCTTAAAATAGTCAAAAATCATGCCCTTTTTTGCTGTTTCTGTTATTGGTTCTGCATTTGAGAGTGCCTCTAGAATGCCTCCCCCCCTCCTAGTCGGAGTCCTCCCGGACGACATGGTATCGCCTTGGAGTATGTGTCGTGCATAGGTTGAAACAGTTGTGCTAATGCCTGACTGATTAATGTGGCCCTATTTTATGCATACTCTACCAATGCATGGAAAAATTAATGTTGTGCAAGAAAAGGGAATAAGCAAGATGCTTATTGGCATTTGCCGTCGAGGTTTCCTGCTTTCTTTGCAAGTAACAGTTGTAACTGTGCTGCTCTCTCTTTAATTGTCTTTTTTGCAAACGGCAGTTGCTTTGCCGACACTGTTCCTAAGGATAGAATTGGCTGGGCCGGAATGGTTATGGGCCGTATTGCCGTTGCTTTCCATTGGTATTTTGTTGCTGCCGATCTTTGTAGATGGTTTGGAATTTTTTTGTTTGCCACTGGTTTGTGTTTCATTGGCATCCACATATGCCTGTTTTCCTTTTTGAAATGCAGCTGTTTGCTTTTCGTTGTTGCTTGTACTGAAGGGAGTTCCTTTGGCTTTTGCTTTGGTATCCAAATGTGAGTGACATTTGGGTTATGGCTAAGCATTTTCTTTGGGATCCATATCTGTTTGATGACCTTGGTTTGTGGTTGAACCATCTGCTTTGTTGGAATTTTGTTGTTGTTGTGCATGGAATTTCTATCCTTTCGCATCCATACTTGTTTACCTTGTTTTGATAGCCTACATCTTTGCATTGCGGCCGGTGACTTCATATGTCTGTAATTAGCATGGTTGGCTTTTACCCGATTGTTGGTCGCGGGTATCATGTTGTTCTTTAATGGCATTTGTGCTTTTGGCTTTGTTTTCAGTGATTGCATGGCTTGCAGTTGATCATGCTGGTATTGCTGAGCAAAAGCTATCACCTGCTGTTCATGTTCGTCCTGAATTTTGACTGCCTTTTCTTTCCAATCTATCTGTACATTGTATGCTTTTTGCCAAGGTTGCCCCAACATCATTGAGTGTTGTGTGCTTTCGTCTGTCACCACATAGAATTTGTGTGGATAAATATATTGATGTATCTATACATGCAATATAGTCCATCCCAATGTTTTCAACGGGTGTGATGTGCTACTTTCCAGCACTTGAGGAGTAGGATGAAGTTGACTTGCGACTTTGAGTTGTTGGTATAATCCGTTAGAGATCAAATTTGCTTGAGCACCCGAATCAAGCAATGTTGTTGATTCAACTTGATTGCTGCCCACTTTGACCGCAATTATTGGCTCCACTGTTTCCTCCTCCAACTTCGTCAGTCGAATGGCATTGATTCGCAATGGTGTTCCACTTTGTTGTTGTTGTCGCAGAAGCCATCTTTTTGCAATGCGTTCTTGTGCTTCGGCTTGAGCTTCTTCTTGTACTCTTTGTTTTTCCTTCGTTCTTTCTTTTCCTTGATGAATTTGTTGGAGCATCTCCTGTGTGAGTGGTAGATGATACCTCCTCAGTCGACATCCACTAATCCAGTTTGGCATTTCTTCACCTGCTAATGTAGCAAGCTTGACAGCTCCACTTTGTGATAGATCACTAATCACAAATGGTCCCATCCCCCGCTTTTTAAGTTTCTTGGCATGTTGCTTCAAGGAATAAACAAGTATGTAATCACCTGTTTTAAACTCTTTGGTACGCACATGTTTGTCAAAAAATTCTTTTTGTCTTCTCTTTTTAGCATAGATTGAAGGGACAGCTCGTAAGCGGAGTTCATCTAGCTTTTCAAGATCATCAATTCTTGAAGAGAGCTCATGCCCTGTCCATTCTAAGCTTTTTGCCACTCGTAGAGTTGGAATTAAAAACTCTATGAGTAGTATAGCATTTAGGCCAAACACCATGTTGTATGGTGTTGTTACGATTGATGTTTTGTAAGCTACCCTGTATGCCCATAGTGTTGAGTGTAGCTGCTGATCCCAATCTGTTCTTGATTCTGACACTATTTTAGTGAGAACCATACATAGTGTTTTATTAGTGGCCTCAGCTTGCCCATTGGCCTGTGGTGGATGGTATGGTGCATATTTCCTATGTATGACCATGAATTCCTCTAGCAGATATTCAATGACTTCATTGAGAAAATGTGTTCCATGGTCACTGACAATTTCGATTGGTAACCCGTAACGTACAAAAACATTCTCATACAAAAATTATGCCGTGGTGCGTGCATCAGCTTTTTGTGTTGCTTTGGCTTCGATCCATTTTGTGAGATAGTCCGTAGCCACAATGATATATTGGGTATGGGTGCGATATGCAGGGGGTGATATAGGTCCCACAAAATCAATGCCCCATTTTTCAAATGCTCTTGCTCCCATCATTGGCCGTAATGGCATCTCATCTCTTTTTATTGGCATCTTGGTGCGTTGACATGCATCACAACGCTTTACAAACTCTTCAACATCCATGTACAATGTAGGCCACCAAATTCCTGCGATTAAGACAATTTTTGCCGTCTTATCGCCTGAAAAATGGCCTCCACTTATTTCGCTATGTGCATGTTCTAGAATCAGCAGGTATTCGCTTTCACTTGCACAGATTCTAAGTTGATTGTCCTTTCCCCGCTTATAGAGTTGGTTCCCAATTAACTGAAAGTCACGAGCTTCCAGCTCTATAGCTTTTTTCCGTGCTCTTGTGATGTTCTCAGGGAACGTCCTGGTCGTTAAGAAGTCAATGATATATTGACTCCATGCAGGTGCTATGTTTACCTGAAACAAAGTTGTGTGATCCACTGGTCGTTTGGCACTACATATAATACAATTGGTAACATAAGAATGTGTGTCCACATACATAGTTTTCCAATAAACCCCAGACTGTTTCAGTCTCTGGTGTGTCTTCACTGATGAACAATGAAATGCATAACCGTGGACATGTGCCTCTTCAAGGTAGCACTCGAATTCTTCCGGATTTATACATAATCGTAGGATTAGGTCCGATCCAAGATGATATAGCCGTCTTGCTATCAACTGGAAGTTTTTTGTTTGTCGAATTGTTTGTTGTTTGGATCTGCATTCCATATTATCAAACCCATTTCCAAATGAAAGAACACTAACAATTTCATGCGACCATTTGGGTACCATTTCAATGTTGAAAAGATAAGCATATGGTATGTCATCATCTACTTCTTCAGGAGCTTCCCCGTTGTGTATCCTTGAAAGATGATCTGCTCATAGATGGATTTTACCCTTTTTGACCACCACTGTGAAGTCAAATTCTAGCAATATAATAAACCAACGTACGATTCTCCCTGTATTGCAAGGTTTATTTACTAGGTACAAAAGAGCTTGATGATCTGTGAAGAACACAAATTTGTTTGTCAGCAAATAATGCCGAAATTTCTTTACAACATAAATCATTCCTAACCCTTCCCGCTCGGTTTTTGTGTAGTTCTTTTCTGCACTGTTTAACTGTCGGCTCGCATAGCAAACCGGAAAATCCATTGTTTCGTCTCCAGGTTGAGCTAGAATACTTCCAATGGCATATGCTGATGCATCAATGTGCACATGGAATATCTTTTCCCAATCTGGTGCCTTTAGTACAGGTGCTGATATAAGGTTTTCCTTCAGCTTTTGGAATGAAGTTTCACATTCCTTGGTCCACTCGAAATTGACTAGCAAACGATACAGAGGTTGTGGGATAACCGCATACATGTATATGAATCTTCGATAATATCCGCAGTGTTCCATGAAGGATTGCACTTGTTTTGCATTAGTAGGCTTGGGTAGGTCTACAATGACTTTGACTTTGTCTAGGTCTGTGGTTATGCCATTTCTTGAGACAATGTGTCCTAAGATTCGTCCTTGCTTAACCATGAATACACACTCTTCCGGGTTAAGACAGATTCGATATGTTCTGCACTTTTCAAAGACCTTTTGCAAATGGTCAATATGTTCCTCTCATAGAAGAGAGTGTACACACAGGTCATCCATGTAAATTTCTAAGAATATTCTGAGGTATTCTTTGAATGCGTGGGTCATTAACCTTTGGAAAGTGGCTGGTGCATTAGTTAAGCCAAATGGCATAACTCGATACGCATAAATATCCCATTCTGTGGCAAACGCTATTTTGTGTTGATCCTCCCTTGCTATTGCCAGCTGGTTGTATCCTGAAAACCCATCCAAAAAGGAATAAGCCCGTTTCCCGGCCACTCGCTCAAGTACATGTTCTGTGATTGGCAAGGGATAATTATCCCTTATGGTTGTTGCATTCACCTTCTTGAGGTTTACACACACTCGCAGTTTTCCATTCTTTTTGGGAATTACCACAATGGGTGACACCCAATCTGTATGTTCAATCTCATAGATGAATTCAGCTTCCATTAGTTTATCAATCTCTTCTTTGATTCGTTTAGCAAATGTGTCATTATATGTATAAGGATGTTGTTTGCTAGGTTTTGCATCCGATTTCAAAGGAATTGTATGTTGACATATCAATGGATCAACTCCTTTGAGGTCTTCATAGGACCAAGCGAACACATCTTTATACTTCTTGAGAAGTTGTGTTAGTTGTTCTTCCTCCTCAGGCTCTAAATCGTTAGCTATATAGACCGGCTGAGGCTTTTCACCTGGTTCTGCGAGGTCTTTTTTTTTTTGCATTTTCAGGCCCATCGTAAGATTCTTGGTTGGTTCTTTCTCTGACTGGCGGTGTCAATATGATTTTTCTGTCCTGGATAGTAAATTTCCGATAGTGTGATGGTACATTCATGTTCCCCTTTTCTGACTCCCCTTTACCATCACTATCTTCTTCAGTAGTCCATATCTCTCTCAAAGACCGTTTCAGTTCTTGGTATTTCTGTTTACGCTCCAATTTGGTCTACTATTGGTCTTTTGTTGTTTCTTTTTCTTATTTTTGAGATTTTTGTGATTTTGTTTCGGTTTTAGCTTTTCGTACCTGTTTTATTTCCTCTCGGGTTCTTTCTATTCGATTTTTTGAGAATCTTCTTGATATTTGATCTTTTACACAATCTTCTGCTTTTACAAGCATCAAATAATGAGTTTTACCTTTTATCCTTGGCATCAGGTTCTCTCTCGCTTTGTTTCCTGCTCGTTTCCTCCTATAGCGTTCTTGGCGTCTAGGGTGTCGATTAGCAAAATCATAAAACTTGATATTCTCGGTTTCATTTCCACGCTCACTTGAGGTGTCTGAACACTCATTATCTGCATCATCATTTACTTCCAAGTGTTCAGAGGAGTTGTAAAACTCTTCTTGTTTTAGTAGTTCTACCGTCTCTTTTTCTGGTATAACGCTTACCATGTAATAGGGTAACACATCATAGCCATCCTTATCACAAAATTTTGTTGTTGGGCTGTCGGTAATGGTAGAGACATCCAATGTTGCTAGTATGTGTTCCCATTCTAGAGGTTCCAAGACATCTTCAGGGAAAGGTTCCGGAATATACTCCTTATCCTCAATTGCTCTTTTTAAGACGCATTCCTCTCTTCTTAAGCTTCCACAATGTGAAGCTCTGCACATCCATAGCTCTTTTGGTTGCCCTAACCATGCTGGTAGTTCTGATCCTGCTACTGTAGCCGAATCAAACTCTTCCACAGGTGTTTGGTTCACATCTTTGTAACTATGGTCTTTCAGGTGTATTTTAGTTGTTGTCTCGCCATGTCTGAGGTATATGTGGTCATAACCCCAATCTTGTACCATCTTCAATTGTCGCATGAATGGTCGCCCCAAGATGATCTCATAATTGTTCTTTTTGTCGAAATCGACTATTGCAAATGTATGCTCATACTCGATTCCGCACGAAGTGACAATCACTTTTTCTAAGAGTCCTAGAGGCTTCTCCATGAACCCATCTGCCAACTGCAGTTTCATTCTGGTAGCCCTCAAAGCTGGTTTTTCCCATTTTTTCCAGATTTCCTTGGTGGCAATAGCAACTCCCGCTCCACTGTCAAGAATAGCTTTGGAAACTACTCCTTGGAATTCTACCGGTAGCATGGTGTTTCCGTCTTCTCCCTTGCAATATTCTCCAACCTTATTCAATGGTACTGGCCTAGTGTTTAGTTGAGGCATGTCCAACTCTCTGATCCCTTCTTGTAGCTTCAAGGTGGGGTCTTTCACTCCAAATTTTTCTAGGCATTTTCCTACTGTGGTCCACATGTTTGGCCTTAACCTTAGGAGTTCTGGTAACGTGATTGTGCATGCCACCGGAGTGGATAAAAACTCAGTCAATCCTTGTGAATCCATCACCTTGTTAGAAGAAATTCTTTGAGATGGGATTGCTCTCACTTCCGACATAGCTTCATACTCTCCTAGGTAAGAGGGTAAAGTTCTCAACGAGTCTGGTTGGTTGTGCCCCGAACTAATTGATCCTTGGTCTCCCCCTTATGAATGTATCTCAAAGTTCATTTGCGATGTTGCCTCAAATTCTTCAATAGGAGGTAAGATTACATTCTTTTCTTTTCTCGCGCTATTCAGGTGGTTACTCATCCTATTAGCCTCGTTGGCCTCACGGATTTGCTTCCACACATTATCTAGACCGTTACAGTCCTTACCCATTTCTGCCAATATTTTAGGCTGGAACCCATCACTTGCCCCATCGGTGGTATTTGGCACTATGATAGGCTCTCCTCTGGACTCATAGGCATTAGTGAGTCTTTCCTTTGTTTCCACATGTTTCTCTAAAGTTGGTTGGGTAGGGGTTGGAGCTGGTGCCTCATGTCAATTTGCAGGTTTACCCAGCGGGTCTTCCATCAATGATTGAGCCGTCTCAATCATCTTTTTACACATATCCAACCTCTATTTTTCTATTTCTGCATATGGATAAGTCATCCACCTTTGCTCCTGGGTTTGGTTCTTTTTAAGTCGAGCTTCATAAGCTTTTAGAAGCGCATCCAACTGCTCATTTACCTTGTCTATCAGTACAGATCCTCCTGATCCTGCACTTTTGGGCTCTGCTATTTCCTTGGGTGCTATGGTTGCTGTGGTGTGTGAGCTTAAGCTAGCTAGATCCTCTAACCGTTCCAATCTATCCTTTGTATGTTTCAACTCCTCGGATAGGGCTGTTTGCTCTCGTTCTTTCCTGGCTTTCCTACGCGCCTTTCTAGCTTTCCAAGTGCTTCTTTGTTTTTTCGTTTCTGAACTTTGGGCATCGGTTTTTGGTTCTTCAACTATGGGTTCATTCGTCCTTCTTTGGGCTTGGGCTCGTGTTACCGCTTGAATAGTTATGATTGTTTCATTTTCCGATCCTCCGCTGGAAGGCACTGTTTCTAACATGTTCAAGGTGGTTTTTGCTCCTTTGCTTGGGTTTTTAGGGAAATCGGGAATCAAATGAGTAATTCCACATTCTAGGCAATACGCATTGACTCTAATGATTTCATCATGAGGATAATCTCTCAGCCAATGGTCTCCACCACACTTGTAACAGGGTCCCTTGGGTTGTTGAGGTGCTCCTTGAGCTCCTCTTTGTTGGTAAGCATGTCTCTGTCCGCCCATGCCTCCATTGGCTATGAACAACAATGTTCGTTCATCTAGGCTATACCTTCCTTCTCTTGCTGTCTGTGCAGCAGTTGGTGGTCCTGTATTTCCTATCATGCTCCATGGTTCTGGTGTCGAGGGTTCTTCCGGTGGATAATAGACAGGGTTTTCCGCATATCCATTGGGATATTCATAATATGCATGCATAGGCACCAAGGCCTTATCCTCTGATTCAGTTACTGTTGGTGTGTATCTGATACCTAACTAGTCATAATCCTGGTAGGGTTGGTTGTTGCCCCAACACCGGTTGTGGTCTTTCTACACCTACAGGTCCTGGTAAGTTGCCTGCTTGATATCTAGGCATCGGTGAAACTTGAGGGGAAGCTACTGGAGCTTGGGGAGCGTAAGGTCTCTCTCTCACGTATCCCTTGTTATAATAACATTCCTCGGTCCCATGGTTTGGCCATTTTTGTTCAATAGCACACCACTTGGGCTGTTTAGCATGGGATTTGGCATACAAGTTGATCTTTTTTAGCACTTCATCTACATGCTGCTCCTAATTTACCGTTACTTCTCCTTTCGGTGCTATCTTAGAAGACTTGCTTCCACTTTGCTGTGAAGACGAATCGTCATTGAGGTCCTTGAACTCCCCTTCTTTGTAGACCGCACAATTGTCCACAAGGTAAAGAGCCTCTTTGGTCAACTCATTCAACGTCGTGCTCCTTTTCATATGTAAGTCTTTCTGGAGATCTGCATTCCTTAGTCCTTGGATGAATATCAGCATAAGTCTAGACTGAGTTGGCAGTTCTTCAACCGGACAGAACTTAACATATCTTTTTAGTCTTAGGGATGCCTTTCGTACAGATTCTCCATCTTTCTATTTGAATTTATGGATCTGTGAGAGGGTATTATGAGCTATTCCCCTTTGAGAGAATTCCTCGATAAACTCGTCAAACACTTCTTCCATCGATTCAAAGTCTCTACGCTCTACAGAGTCAAACCAAGTGGCATCATCATCCTCTAGGGTTAGTCCAAACCCTTCAAATTGGGTAGGAAAATCTAACACCTCTTCGGCTCTAATTACACGCACAAAGGCTGCTACATGATCTCTTGGGTCTCTGCTTCCTGTGTATTTCTTGTTTACCCATTTTTGCACTTGAGAAGGTCTAATTCTTCAATGGTCTACAAACCTCATCATTGGATCCCCCCGTCCTAGTCAATATAACTCCTCAGGCCTTCTGTAATAGGCTGGTTCCTCTCCCATTGGTGCTCCTAAGCCATAATTTCTAACGGTTCTTGTTGGAGGTGGTTCTTCCCTTCGAACTCGTTCCATGGGTGGTCCTCCAGGCTCTGTTGACCCCTGTGTCTTTGGCTTACTCTTTGCCTGATACCTTGAATAGAGTGGTGGTTCTTACAAATCCCTGAGCCCTCGTGAGGCTTGATAACCATCTCGGTTTCGGTCTGATTCCATTGTTGCACTCTGTCGAAGCCATGCCTGCAATGATGGCTGGTTTGCTAGTTGGTCTTGGTCGTTGAATGCTTGCGGTCGGGTGGAATGTGAGATAGCATCATACTCATCTGAAAAAGGATTCGTTGACTTGCTTGGGGTGTAGGCGGCTCTTGGCACTTCCTCAGGGGCATATGCTGATGCTCCTAGACTTGTTGCTCTCTCTACTTCCTTTGGGAGAATACGTTGGTATTCTCGCCCGTATCTATCAACAAAAACTATGCCCTTCCCCGTAGCAGTTTCATAAGAGAATAAGTAAAGAACCTTGTCTTTGCTTAATTCGTTTACGTATGGTTCTTTGCTGCAAAAGTAAGAGACTATACCCTCAATCTCATGCTTGTAGATTCCCACGTTTTCGTTATAAGTTGGAACCTTGGTTGTTTTCTTATCATACATAAAAATAGCTCCAGGCCGATCAATGTTTGGTGGCGGTTCTTGAGTTTTTGAAATCATTTTCCCTTTCGCCACGTTATCTCGATATCTGTTGTAATCTTCAGGGTTACTAACTATTAAATAGTGGTTCCCCTTTTCGTCTCGGAATCTATCTCCATCATCATACACTCGGATTATCTCCAATCTTTGAGCTGCCCTCTCTTCGATACAAATGCACTTGTGTCCTCGATAGTCAGAATAGACTAGGGCTCCTCTCGAGTTTGTTCCCTCTAAGAAGATCACCGTGAGCTTGGAATCACTCAAAGGATTTTGGGAGGTGCTTCCTCCTGGCATAGGTCCATCATAGGTGAAACCTCCTGGATGTTGACTACCCATCATGAAGAAATATTTGTCTGACGAAGTGTTAGTATCACTACCTTCTTTAATAATCGGTGCTAGCAAATCTAGCCTTGCCTGAGTTACACTCTCTTCGGTGGACACTAATCTACCTTGGTCACCTGCCACCTTCTGGTCTCTAACGATGTATCTTCCTGATCTTAATTTCATCAAAATTATCAATGCAATTTATCACAAATTCAACCACTCACCTAGCAAAGGGTCAGTTTCTGCACAACTTCTTGCTTTGTTGCTGAATATACTTGTACGCAAGCGTTTTAATTTCGGCAATTGAATCAAAGAATTTATATGCTAGAGGTTATCTTAGTAATGATTGGTATAACTGGAGAGTTAATCTCAACCACTACTGTATTTTATACACTGCTGATGTTCTGGATTAGGTTTGCTAATCTGAAACAGTACTACCCTCAGATGTTGGTCAATTTACGCGAAAAAGTCTGAATTCAGTCTTTGCTTCGTCAAATGGGCGAACAAGGTCCAAATTCACGTCTGAAAGAAGTTCTGGAACCCCTAAGCCAAATAGAATATCACTGTCTATGCCAGGTCAAATTTTCCTTGCAGTATGCCCCAATAGACATCCTACGCGTAGGATGTTCCTGCTGTGTTTTGCCTGGATTTTTGCATTGTTGTTTCCCCTTGTTGTGTTGAGCTTACAGCTGCTTTTACTTTTTCATTTGGATACCTATTAGCTGGTCAATGAGTCAGAGATCTGTTCTGACGGCCTATTGCTGGTATTGATCAGTCTAATCAACTCCAAATTGGACCAAAATTGACTAGGAGGCTTGCCTTAGGCTATCTAACTGTAATCTAATTTGAGTGTTCTACACGCTTGGTCGTTATTAAGATTGTAAGTTCTGCACGCTTGGTCGTTATTAAGATTGTAAGTTTTGATATGAAAATAAAAGCGTTGCACACTTTTCAATTTATCCCCGCCAGTTTACTTCCCCCCCCCCCGGGGCAAACTTTTCCTCTGTCGCTAAACCTACTTACCCTGTAAAAACCCCCCGCATGCCCTTCCTTGATCGCCAACCCCTTCTGAGCTTCACCATACCATATTTTTCTGGCCCAAATTTATCGTGCTCAATCTATTCCCAACCCAAGGCCACAAACCTAAGCCATCACAAATTATAACCAATATGGCGTTAATAATTCTCAATCACCTTCAAGAGTACAAGGGTACAAGCAAACCCTTTAAAGCCTTTAAGGACTTAACCCAAACCTTAATGGAGACAAATTTATTTCACACACAATGTTTGTACTTCCTTTTGCAGGCAGGGTACCGTTACAAAGATTAAACTTAGCAAAACCCTTTAGATTTTTTAGGTTTCTTAGCCCGCCTTCCCATCACTCACCCTCCCTCTGCCTAAACGCCTCAACTCAAACTCGCTTGCCTTCCCATCACTCACCCTCCCGCTGCCAAAAGTCCTCAACTCAAACTCTCCCACACACCCCTACCAACATGCTTAGCCTGTAAGTGGATTAAACCCGGGCTATAGTATTCACACTGTTTAGTAGCGATTTGCATACAATCCTCTTAAGCCTCGCACTGAGCTGCGCTCATAGCATCTGTTTTGCCTACACCTGCTTCGCCTACACCAATCATAACTTGCACACAACACATACACTACTCATCACCTGCACAAAACACCTACACTACTCATCACCTACAAACACCTATAGCGCCACATACTCGGCATCACCTACGACACCTGCAGCGCTACATACTACTGCCAGCTTTGCCACCATACGCGGCATCATACTGCAGCGCCCACATACTCATATTCGGCATACTGCACGCATCCACAGCACCCTGCATCACCCCTTACACAGCATCCTGTATCTACTGCCAGCTTCGCCACCACACGCGGCATCATACAACAACGCCCACTTATGCATATTTGGCATTTTGCACGCATCTACAACACCCTGCATCACCCCTTACTTAGCATCATCGGCCCTTACTCTACATCACCTTACATAGTACTTAATTCACCTGACCGCAGCACCTACGGCGCTTCATGCAGCCCGCATTAAACCCCCTGTCTCCCAGAAGCTACATCCCATTCAGCCCTCATGCAACTTACAGTCGCAGAGCAACAGATGGGAATCTCCAACAAACGTCGCCTGCAGCATCGTTATCGAATGCAAACCTTGGTAAACACTACAGCCGCTTCATCCTAAGCTAACTCAAACCGAGGGCGCTCCAAAACAAACCGGTGCTCACACGCTTACTTGCGCGCACACACACACACACACATGATTTTCTAAATCGTTCGCTGCTAACACCAACACACAAACACTTTCCCACACCCTCGCTAAATGCCTTTGCAGTACATTCATGGTGTTTACATACACCTATACACAAGGGTAAAACTCTAATACACCTTCACACACCCTGCCCTTTACAGCCTCGGCAGCCTTAGGCATATTAAGTGGGTCCTTGCACGAAGCTAAACTCCCTACACCACCCAAGTCACCCGACGTGGCAAGCCTACCATGGAGGACTACGCCTTCGAAGACTTTGCAACCAATGCTCAACGCCACAACTCTCCATCAACTGCGAGCATGGAAGCTTTCTCACCAACGGAAAGTCAACATAGCTCCGGGGCCAATATTAATAACCCGGAACTCACCTTGGAAATCTCTAAAGCCTTCGACCCCCTCACCCTAGACCCTTACAAAACCATCACGGAAGAGCTCGAACACCTCCCCAAGGACTCTTTCGATTTCACAATCAACCCACAACAAAGTAGAACCCATAATAATGAAGAAGAAGAAGAAGAAGAAGAAGAAGAAGAAGAAGAAGAAGAAGAAGATGGCGAAGCAAACTCCCCCGTCCGTCTTAATCTTAGCCCGGAAGAAAACTTCGCCCCACCCGCACCCACCAAACCTTACAAAAAACCGGCATCTAGCCTCCAAATTTCCCTCAATACCATCAAACCTAAACCAACAAGCCTGAAGCCCTCATCATCCACCTTAAAATTGAAACCCCCTCCTCCAAACCGCGGTCATGTCTCTCCCCCTTCCTACTTGGATCACACCCAACAACAACATAAGATACCCCCCTCTCTATCCCTTAAAAAACCGAAGGAGTTTGAAGACATCCTATCATCCTCCCTTGCCGAATTTCAAAAACTACACAAAAAGAAGTGCAAAACTACAATCTTCATCACTCACTTGGAGGAGTTACGTAAGCAACAACTAGCTCCTAATAGCCTCAACATGAAACCACCTCGTCTACAAATTGAAGACACACAAGCTCAAGCTCTTCTTAACGCAAAATTTACCGCTCTCACTATCCAATATCAATTGGATTGCACCCAAGCCCTTATTTTAGCCAACAAACTTCTCCTTCAAAATCTCAACACAGAATTGAACAACTACCACGCTAATGTGGACAACCGTCTCTCTAGCCTCACAACAAAACTCACACACATCTCCCTACCCCCAATCTCTACCCTAGAGTGGCAAGGCCACTTAAAAGAATGGAATAATTTGACTCTTCAACACTTTCTCTCTCTCATGCAAACACAGATACTCAACACCCACCTAACCACCGTCAAAGAAGAAGAAGCTATGAAGGCTAGAAAGCGAACCATTACCGCTACACTTGAAGAAATAAACCATCTTCCCAAAGAAGAATCTATCAAAGAACTTGTGGAGCATGAGGTAATCAAACAAATGAAGCACCTTCCCTCTTCCAGAATCACCCTCAACAAAAATCCTCCAATCTCTAATCCTCGTCCCACCTTACCTAAATCATCCTCTCTTCATACATCTTCCAAAGCCCCTTTTTCTCCAACAAGAACCTCTCTTCCCTCTAAGCCAACCAAACTTGGTCCAATCATCAAATCCAATAAATCACATTCTCATCATCCCTTCCTCAATAAAGCACAACCTCATCACCCTTTCCCCCAATCCACAACCAAACCATTTCAAACAAACTCTCCCGCTAGCTCTCCCCCTAGTTCTCCCCTTTCCAAAAAGCATAAATTCCCTCCCGCACACTACTCCAAAGAGCCTACCATGCCACCTAAATATCCTCTCAATCATATCCATAACATCTTTTCCCCAAAACCTACACTAACTTCAAATCCCCTCTCTTCTTCACGTAACAATCTTGTACTTCATCCTAATCGAAACTCTTTGGATTCGGGAAAAGGAAAAGGGAGGAGGGACTAGGGCTAACCCACCCAACTTCATGGGTACATTTACTTTTTGATAAGCCCCCCCTCCTCCCTACACTTTGGATGCTCAATAGCTCTCCTTCACCTCCATCAACTACGACTTCGTCCAGCCCGCTGGATCACCACCAACACGACCCCAACTCTACATGCATTAAAGCTAGGAAAAGGAGAAAATTTTGGCTTCCTCTTACCAACCCACATGCTTACAAGCTCAAAATTTTTGGTAAGCAACCGGCCTACGCTTTTGATAATGCCGTGTCTTTCAATTTTGTACACAACCTCACCTCACGCCCCCTCACATTTAATGAAAAGAAATGTCTAAACCTGGGTCTAAAATACATCCCACCCCCTCCTAATCCTACACCCAAAACACTCATAGAAGCACATAAGACCTTAGAAAGGCAACTACAACTTAAAGACTTTTTCAAAACCAAAGAAACCCCTTCCGTGTCTCCATATAAAATCCCCAACCCCTATTGGAAACCACCTAAAGAGAATCCCACTCTAGAAACTATCTCCAAGTTAAACCTTCTTCACCTTCAACAACAATTGGAATCCTACAACTCTCCTTGCTCAAAACCCCCAAAATTTGTGCATCTAGCCCTAAAATCTCTCTCACTAGACAACTCCATTGTCATCAAACCCGCCGACAAAAACCTTGGACTCACTATTCTCTCAAAAGAATGGTATGAAAATGAAGCACTTAGACAACTCAATGATCCCATCACCTATCAACCAATTACCCCACCTTCTCATAATTATTTAGTCTCTCTCCTCTCTACCATCATACATAAATACACCCTCCTACCCATGGAACAACGTGCCTTCATCCTTGCACCCATCTCTAAACCTTTCAAACCTTGACAAATCTACTTTCTTCCTAAATTTCATAAACCTTCCCTGGTTGCAAGACCCATTTGTTCCTACAAAGGCTATCTCTTTGAAAATGCATCCAAATGGCTCCACATGGAACTATACCCGATTCTCTTAGATAAAAAACAACACCTAAAAAATTCCCTCTCCCTAATCAAAGACCTACACAATACTTGTTTTCCACCAAGCTCTCTCCTCTTCACCTTTGATGTAAACTCTCTATACCCTAGCATCCCCATTGACCAAGGACTCCATGCCCTAAAAACAACCATTTGCAAGCACTTTGACCCTCCAAAAACCAACTTCATCATCTCTCTCTCTACCCTCATCTTCACACAACACCACATCGGGTTCAATAACAAAGTTTTCAAGCAAATCAAGGGCACAGCTATGGGATCAAATTTTGCCGTAGTTTACGCTTGTCTCTTCCTTTGCCACATAGAGTCCCAATCCTCACTTCTTCATAACCCAAACTTAGCATATTTTAAAAGGTTCATTGATGATGCCTTTGGAGTATGGACAGGCCCTTTAGAATCACTAACAATTACCCTCAACACATATGCAGGACCATTACATGAACACATCAAAATTACCCCCTGTATCTCTATCAATCAAGCCACAATCCTAGACATACACTTCTTTAAAGGGCCCAATTTTCTAGCTCATGGTATCCTAGATTCTAAATGCTACCAAAAACCCCAAAATTCTTTCCACTACATACCATGGATCTCTTGGCATCGAACCCACCAAAAAATAGCCTTCATCAAATCAGAACTCAGAAGATACATTGTGAGGGAAAGCTCCTTTGAACACTACCTAACCACAAGGAACCTCTTTTTTATCAGACTTAGGAAAAGAGGCTATCCTAGGGAAGTGCTCCTTAGGATCTTCAACTCAATCTCCTATTTGGAAAGAAACAACCTCTTGAATAAACCCTCTCCAATCAAAAAACCTCCCCCAAGCATTTTCAAATTACCATTTACCCCAGAAACTAGAAAACTAAAACCCTCCTTATTAATTGGGAAACCTATACATCAAGCTTGCCAAAACTCTCCTAACCTCTCCCACTCGGAAAAACCAATCACATGTTGGACCACTGGACCAAACTTACACACACTCCTTAAAAAACAATCCTAATGCATAGCAAGGTCAACATGCCCAACTTACCCTCGTTTGATTTGCTTTACAATCTGTGCAGGATAATGGTACCACTACTTCG